>NC_051860.1:2022560-2687925 GCF_000002435.2 Giardia duodenalis
GGAACGATGCTAAACTCCCTGCGCATTAGGTTGTCTGTTAGACAAGTTATGAAGGCTCCAAACAATTTGCTGCCCAAACGCAATCGCTTTTCGGCAAGACACTCTCCTTTAAGCTCTGCAGTTGTTCGTCGCGAACACAGCGACTGAAGGTACTGTATGGATAGAGCAGATGTCTTCATGTCTATCAGGGATGTAACTGTGAACAGCTTGCGCGACTTCTCAGTCAGCTGTTCGTCTTCGGCTAAATGCAGGTGTCTTCCAACATAGTTATTGAGCATGGTGGAAAACTTAAGATACTCAGGCACTACGATTAGTCGCCGCTGGACAGATCCTACATTCGAACCAATAATGGATGCAGTTTCATAAGCGGTCACTAGCAGAAGACAGCGAGGTTTGTTAAAGAAATCAAATTTGGCTCTAATGTTGTAGTACAGCTCAAGCTCTGGATAATAACTCTGGAGAGCCGTGATCGAGGAAAGCATGCTTCGGGCCAACGTACCACTTGGTGGATTGAAAATGAATATCAATAATGCCTGGGAGCCTAGATACATTATAGTTCGAATGTTCTCGTGCAAATCTGCCAACGAATGGATAAAAAAAGGTCTGAGTTTTCCGACTTTGGCAACGAGCTGAGAAAACACAACAAGAAGCTGAAAATGCGACTGGCGTAGGGTTATGCTGGATAAAGCCCTAGACTTAACTAGTTGGGCTGTAACACTTTTATTTGACAACTGAGGGATCGTAAGCCCTGTGCCTTTTGTACCCTGAAGGACGCTTGTTGACGGAGGAAGTAGGACAACAGGCCCCAGGGAGAGCATGTCCAAACAGAGGGCCAAGGCGTCGATACCCACTGGCTCTAGAAGAGCAAACTCCTGGGAGAGGGTTTCACAGAATTCGGCATACGTAGGCGTATACATCTGCTTTAGCGTCTTCCACACTTTCGCGATGTTATTTGCAGTGAAATTACTGTCAGTGCCATGGTGTGTTTTACGTGAAATGAGCATGCCAATATCTATATCGTTGGGTTCCTGAACGCCATGCAGAACATTGAGCAGACTAACAACTGAATTGAGAACAGCCTTGTGTTGCGGCTGAAGTACAAACGCTCCCTCGATAACGCGTGAAACAATGTCTCTAGCGGGACGAAGGGTGGTCTGAGACAAAAGAAAGGCAGACAGGGACGTTGCAACAGAGATAGGGTTGCTCATATCTTTGCATCTTTTAAGCACGAGATCGACGTCTTCCGGTCGAAGTTGTGGAGTAGATAGCCCCGCCGTATTCAGGAATAGGGATATTTCATATAGCTTGGGCCCATACTGAGAAGATCTTTGCAGGAAAAGATGGCCAAGCTGATTGGCTTCAGTCTGATGCTTACAGTTACAGTGAGGATATAATGCATCAAAGTTTAGTGCAGTAATTGGAATATCATCGGAGACTGATAGGCGATACTCTGTAGACAAGTTTTTCTCTGCAAAGAAGTTGGTTATCTGTTCTTCAGTGGCCTTGCTCTTATGTGAGTGCAGATCGACGTTGTTGGTAGACGCGCGGGCCTCTAAGCAAAGGTCGTAAAGAAGCGCATTCGTTTGCTGAAGCAGGCTCACTGGAACTAGCGTGCCATAGTCCTTTATTTCAATCAGGCTGTGCATTGGGAAAAGCTTTCGAAGTCGCTCTCCCCGAATGGTTAGAGAAAGCTTAGATCCTTCATATACTGCTTCTGGAAGGCAGATGGCATAACCACCAGGAAATATGGCATCCTTCCCTGTGGAATGAAGAATAGAAAAGTCCAGCGGGCCTGTATCTGCCTGTTCTACGGTCGGTACAGCACCTTTTGCCAAATTATAGCTGGAAAGCACATTAATCAAACCATTCAGCTGAGATTCTTCTAAGAATTCAACGCCACAGAGAACGACATAGCGTCCTCCCAAGATCCTTGTGCAAAGGCGATGAAGAAGAGCGTCAGGATCTGTAGCTGGAGAACAGAAAACAAACTCGTAGCGCATACCAAAATACCTGCAAAGCGTGTGCACAATAATAAGGTAGTCGATATTGTTGTACGAACGCATGGTATCTCCAACGAGGAAAGCCGGTATTCGGCTCTGCATGCTTATTCCCAGTTGCGAAACAGCCTGAAGTTGCCTGTAGTTAAGAGGAATACAATCCAATAAGGAAGCTTTTCCTGTATACTGCGCTATGATGGGGATGGCAACATTTGCGCAAGTGACAAGAAGCGTTTCATCATTCTTTTGAGACAAGAAGTTTTGATTATGAGTCGTATACACTCTGTCTTTGCGCCAGTCTGTCAACTCGCCGCAGGAAGCTGAAGAAGACGCTTCAGTAAGAGCCGATTCTGTGGGAAGTCCATATGGAAGCGTTGAAATTATGTGATGCATATGCACATTTGGGTGGACCCCGCACGACATAGCTGTGATACATGCTTGGCTCTTTGCATCTGCATATAGCTCTGTAAATGCAGCTCGAACCTGACCCTCATCAGATATAAATGATGCTACCTTCTCAGCTGTGGCTGCTCTAGAAAGATTTGGAATAGCCCGCATTATGTATAATGTCAGAGAATCTTCCATAATAGTCTGCAGTGTTCGTTCATGTTCAGCAATGCGTGCCAGTAGTGCCTGAATGTACATCCTTCTATCGTGCTTGTAATTCCGAAGTGAATAGCAAGAAGTAAGCGATTTATCAGTGAGTACGGTTGCTGTTCCTATTGCTACTGTTGCTACGGCCCTCTTGAACTCAGGCATACATTTGTAGTATAGCTGGAGAAAATTAACGGGAGAACCATCAAGATGCATAAACACAAGCGTGGATAGTGCGTAATGAACGCACTGATAAAGGCATGAGCCTACTAACTCCTCATATCGCTCCTCCATAAGGAGGCGAAGCCCCTTCAAGTACTCCTTAATCAGGGCGGCACGGTGCACAGAGGGTGCAAACACGGAGGCCCCGAAAGCTGGTAACGTGTCTGGCATGTCTATGGGCTTTAGAAAACGCAGCTGCTCATACCCAGCGCACAACCCCGTTATCTGTAGACGAGTCGATGAGCCGGTGCCGGTCCGAAGCGTCATAATGTCGTAAATAGAGTTGCTAAATGCACTGCTAGATGTGTGGAACACAATGGGGCGAAGCTTTCCAGAGGGAACTAATGCTGAGGTGGAAGTGTAGATGTTGTTGTAGAGAACCGCACTCCGAATAAGTGGGCACCGCCGAATCAAATCACTAACGTGGTGCTGGCCCTGGGCATGGTAAGTAGCAGGAATACAAGGGATGCACGCATACTCTAAGGAAAGATTGCTGGTGAAAGAAGATACAAGCGGAAAACGTAGAATTGTATCAGAAAACACTCCTAGAATGCTATCAGCCCGAGCTATATGTAAAGATAACGACCGGATAATATAAGGACAGCGCCGCACTATGCCCCGGAGAAGTCCAAAACTTCCCACTGTGGGTAGCAGAGATGGCTGCACAGGTGATCCTCTCAATGAGGTTATCTCACCGGATAGACAGCATGCATTCTCCTCAGAAGACTCCTTGCAAAGGCTGTGCAGTTGACGCATGATATTGAGAAGAGAAACGACTTCAAGCAACGGGTCTTGAGAAGATAAGAAGGCTTTCCGTAACCGTGGATGGGCACTTCCTAATGAAATACTGCAGAGATCCGGAAGTAGGAGCAGAAGCTCAGGAAGAATTGTCATTGCACGCTGAACACATATCGCTAGCGTGTGAAGGAGAATAAGCTCGGCTTCAAGTCTTCGAGCAACCGTCTGTGTGGACGGTGAATAGTCGTTGAAAAGGATGTAGGCAACTGCAAACATGGCTTCTCGTATATACTCCACATGTCTTTTACAGCATACAAGGGTTGGTACACCCAACAAGGATTCCTTGCTTGTAAGATGATCGTGCTGGTTTGGTTGCTTTGTAGTAAGGTCAAGGCTTCCAGTTATAGACTGAGCACGACTCCGTGTCCGTACATCAGATGCAAGAACGATAGATCCTGCAAACAGATCCTTGTTTCGATCAAGTGACTGCATGGCAAACAGGCTGTCGTCACGACCTGCCTCTTCATCAACGGAGATATCGTCACTGATGCACTCAAAACTAGATAGTTGTGCCAGAGAGGAATCATCAGCTGCATCGGCTAGTATTCCCAAACGACTAGAGTAAGCCTCTAACACTTTCTCCTTTGCAAGTATGAGAGTGCGGACTTTCTGTAAAAGCGATGTAAGAGATGATGCCTTACCTCCCATGACAGGACCAAGTTTGCTTGCAATTGTATGGTCTGAAAACTCTCCTTTTCCAGTGATCCCCCAGAACGCATAGAGTACAGATAAAAGGTGCCCTGACCTGTGTGAAGCAGTCAGTGTGATTGGCTGGAAATTCAGGCCATTAATCCAATCATCAATCTTATTAAGTGTCACCATCGCCTGTCTATTAACTAAGCCCCGTGCATAAATGGCTGCGGCTGCTTCGAACATAGCATCAGTATTATCGTATAGGAAGAGGTGCTCTACGAGAATCGTACGATCAGGCTCGAAGTATGTATCGATAGGAGCTGCATGAATGGTTGGTGCACTCCTCAGGAAAGCGTTGAGACCGGTAACCTCACCAAACCCTGCTAGATCCTCTTCAATGGCGTCAGGGGAAGTCAAAAAGCATAGCAGAAAGAGCCGAGGAGTGATGGCCCGCAGATAGCAGTCTACCTGATCGGCAGTAGAGGTCCAGTTAGAATATACGAAAGATGAACGAATAGTGGAGATGGACGTAGCACATATCTCGAGCAGAGTAACAAGGGCCCCGGCGTCTAGATCAATCAGTGCCTTTGAAGGAGCTGCCTTATAGAGCTGGTTCAGTTTCACAAATGAAGTTACCAGTAAACACAGCGGAAGTAATACTGCTTCGAGTTCGGCTGGCGAGTCAACTAGGTGCATGTCTATATTGAGTGCCCTGCTCCAACTAGAAACCCGCAGATAGACGTTCTTAATTTCTTCTATCAAGATATAGAGCTCCATGAACATGCGGAAAACATCATAGTGGGCCAAGCTTGGATGATCCACAGGGATGTCTGATTCCTTATTGTCGCATAGATGGCCATGCATGTAAGTTGACGCGACTATGAGACCTTGGCTATTTCTTGAAGCAAACAAATCAGACCTCTCAGAGAATTCGAAGTTACAGTCCGTTACCAGAAGATAATCCAAAGGCGATGTTGGAGCCTGTATGGCGCTCTCTCTAGTAGATTGCTCCGACACACTGTCTGGGCACGGCCGAGAATAGAGATAGGGCCACCTGTAGCCTTGATATGGAAGCTGCCATCCAACATGATATTCAGTGAATTGACAAGGAAACTCTAACGCTCCATGCTCTGGTTCTAAAGATGAAGGGTGTTCTGTATGTTTATCTGCAGTAACTGGCTGATCCTCCTGAGATGCTAACTGAGTATTCAGAATTGGGAATCCATTGACTACTTCTGAGTTAATACTAATATGGATGCAGGTGTAGGCCTGAAGTGTTTTTATAACCTCTGTAACAAGTAGAAGGTCGTTCCCCTCGAAATTTGAATACATTGTCTCTAAGTAAGGTATTTCAATGTTTTTACTAAAGATTGGAAACATCTTTCTGAATTGTAAGGGATTTGTTACCGCTAACTGAAAGTCTGAGAGTTGCATCTTAAGAACCTCGGACGAAATTGCGTAGAGAGCTCCGGTCACCTTGCTAAGCCAGTCTGAAAACACCAACAGTACTCGTGAAAAAACGCGAATATGGCGCTTATAGTTAAATCGTGCATTCTTATAGGCATGGTTCACCCAACCTAGTTTAGCAGCCGCCTGTAATGCTACATGCAGTTCATTACTTGATAGAATTGATGGCTCAGTTGGACGAGGCGCTTGGGCCTGGCTCAAGGCCAGGTGAGGCCTTGGTGTCGTCTCGTTTTGATCAAAGGAACCTGAGAGTCCAAAAACAGTAGGGATTGTGTGGGTAATTGAATTTCTGATATCATATAAAGTGGAAAGACAATAGGAGTTGCTCAGTTTCGAGATTGGGCCAAGGAAGTCGCAAAGGTAGCATGCAACTGGAGTCCACTGCTTCACAAATAACCCGTGGTCCTCCATCACAACTAGGATTTTGGATAGCTTGTCCAAGTTTAATGTTGTAATATTTAACACGGATTCTGTCAGCTGCAGCACCCGTAACATGTAAGAAGAAGCTTGCGTAATAATCTTTGAAATGGACTCGGTAATGTTTTGGCGTACTGTAATAAAGGCCGAAATAAGAGAAAGCTTAAAGTCGATAAGACTAACAGTAATACTGCCAGTGGAAACATATGAGGAAATGGCATAAGCATCTAGTATCTCTTGATCGATAGAACGAACCAGCTCAGCCGATATATGCACCATAAGTACAAGATAATCGACCCCCGACGAATTAGCCAAAGTAACAATATTCTCATTAGGGGACTCTCCTTTTAGAATAACGCTCACGTAATCCCTAGCAATGGTTTCGATAGCAGACAGCGAACGTACAAATCCTGGCGAGACCTTCATACTGTCTTCGCCCATGCTAGTATAAGGATTAGGTACTTGAGAAGTGTCAAAGCTTTGTGTCTCGTCATCAGGAGTTTCGCTGGGCATTTGTGTTTTAAGTAAGTGTTCAGGAGGCGCTGAGTAGACAGATTTTACATCATCTGCGTCGAGGCTAACGTTTGGTAGTCCACTGTCTACAACGAGCTCAAAAGCTCGATAGAAGCTGCTAATGTTATTACATGTAGAGAGAAGCTCTACAAGTTTTATAGAAAGAGCCTCAAATAGGGTGTCTATTTGCTTCTTCACAACAACATCAGTATCAGATGGTGCAATGAACGCAGTTAGGACAAGCGGAGAATCCATAGTGTCCTTCGCATATATAGGATCATTATCTACATCGGAAAAGTGCATAGCTGTTGTACTAGAGCTTTGTGGCGGCTTTTCTGTTCTGGACGACGGACAAAGGGGAGGAAGTTGCAAATGCATCCTAGGACGAACTATAGGCTCTAGAGGTATTAAGATATTAGATTGGCGCTGTTTCAAGCCAAGCCAGGACGAGAAAAATTGGTCCACCTCTTGATCAGGGTTTGACAGAAGTAAGTCTTGTGTTAGTGTGAATGCAAAGTCGTCTGAATCCGTCTGCGCAAGTTGTTTGACGTTGGAGAGAAGGGCTTTGCATATATATCTGGCTGTGGGGACCTCAAAGCTATACTTATCTAAGAAAAGCAAGGACCGCGTCCGTCTATCTAGAAGATTGCCCAGGGGACGAGAGTAAACAATGGCAGTTTTTTCGGTGGACGTGGGATCAAACGATAACTGAGGCGCTAGAACAAGAGAATTGATAGAAGAGATAGAAGACTCCGTGGTGTATAAGCAAAATGACAGCTCGCGAAGGCTTTGTTGTAACCAAGCAAAACCTGTCACGGAAGTAGATTGGTGAGTGAAGCCAATACTTGAATTCTTAATAGTGAGTGTAGATGAAATGAACGGTGCGTACATTGATGAGTCTGTACGAAACTGAAGGCGGGGAAAGCCAGTCACTGATAGCAAACTATCCAGAAGATTACGACTCCACATCTCGTGCATCTGCAAAAAAATATTCCCGATGTGTGTCTTTATTTGTTCAACCAATGTACGGAGAAAGCGGGGCCATATGCGATCGAAAGCTCTCATTAGGATGGCGTCGCTAGAAAGATCCTGATTCCCATCTGCTAGAATAGAAAGCGCGGTATGAATTACGGAGAGTGGCAAGCCAGATGCAAGTAAGCGATCACGTCTGTCACTCTTCGTCTCGGAGGCCTCTTTGAGTGATTTGACACGAAGCTGTTTGATCTTTGTTGAAAAGTCAATAGAAAAGGTACTATCTGAAACGCATGTTGGAACAATGCTATCTACCACATAATTCAACAGGCTCGACTGCAGAAGAGCAACTATTGTTGAACTTAATATCAAGGGAATGATCTTCTCTACGAAGTATAATCGAACAAGATAATACCGTTCCGCCATGTTAGATATGGGTAAGAACGATGAGAAAGGTTCCATTAATAGAGACCCGCGCTCCTCTGGTGTAGCTTCAGTTTCATACAGTATTGAAAGGTGTCTCCGTAGGAAAAGTTCAAGAGATTCGGATACATCTAACGCAGGCTTTTGATTGGCAGTCCTGAGGTTAGAGGTTAATGAGTCTGTGTCTTTCGTCTGTGAAGATAAAGCAGAAGTATTATGTAAGATTGTAGTAACTCTTTTATCCAGAAGAATTTGCAGATCAGTTTTGATTGCTGTACAAAGCTCCTCGTCTATAAAAAACTCTGTTGCAAGAGATGACACGATAAAATGAGGAATCTCTACAAGGGCGTCTTCTTCTACCTCGTGCGTACCATCAGGGAGAGGAGTAAGGAGACGAAGGACATAATCAATGATTCTAAATATCTTATTCTGAAGCGCAATTAATAAAGGATCAAACTTAGAGCAAGAAAGAAGGCGGTCATGAGCATCCTGAAAGTGTGGCACAGAGCAAGGAGGTAGACAGAAAAGCTCAACCCCATAAAGGGTTTTATGGGAAGGATCTACAAATAAGCGTGCGCCCTCTGCATGCTTTAGAGACAGTCTAGAATAGAAGCGCAAATGATCAAACCTATGGCGTGTATCAAGTCTGTTTGTTTCTAGAGCGTTCTCAACGATGCTTTTAGCAATAACGAACTTATACAATGAAGAAAGACCATGCAACTCGGCATCTTCTAGATCGTATTTCACTACCATTTCAGAATTTTCCTCGGACGTCTCAGAGGGCGCAAAAGTGAGTAAGCTTTTTGATATATAAACGCTTGGAACCATTATGTCCAATAGGTAACTGTTAGTGAGCGAGAACTGATCCTCCTGAAGATGTGCTAGTCCTGTTATTGAAGACTTTAATTCGTCAATGAATAGATGCTCGACACTATCAAGATCTAGCCCCTGGACAAACCCCTTACGCGATGAATACATTACTGTAAACCTTTCCCATTCCCTTTTAACTAGTACCTTAATCAAAGTAATAAGATGCTCATTTGGGCATACTCCATGCTTTAATACGGGATTCTGCTTAAAGAGGTGGTCGTTAGAGGTTGCAGGAAGGAGGTATCTGTTACGCCATGGAGTCGTAACTAACTTGTTAGAAGAGTCTGTGTCAAGACTGGAAGCATAAATATCGAGCTCAGGACTAGCCATAACTGCTTTAATCTCCTTATAGAATATGTTTCCAAGGATACTATTCAGGCTAGCATAACTATTCACGCGAACTAGGGCGAGTGGGGCAACCACTACTTCTCTCTTCATAAGCAGAACAGCTCGTCTGTATAGAAAATCAACATGGTATATCTGACACCACCTGTAATAGCCAGGCCGCACTAGTATATACCCAGGGCACCCTAACTGCATTGGCACACAGTGAAACTGCAAACCATTAAAATTAATCCCTGTGGATATTTTGCTGCAGAAATCTTTTGCACATTGTGTGGTTAGGACTTCTATCAAATGGACTATTTCATTATGGCAAGAAGAAATTGGAAGTATTGTTGTTACTGCTTTAACTCGGTCTCCATTCTTGGCCTGAATTATGCTGCCTCCCATTGCTGTGTCGCGCTCGGTCTTCTGCAGCGAGCCTCCAAGAATCTGGGGAACCCGTAATGGTGTAGTGGATCTCTTCAACGACATTCCTTCGTGAAGACAATAAATATTTATCCTGTTTCTGGTTATCAAAGATAATTTCATCAGTTGTACGGTGATTCACTCCACCCACCGGTTGCTTCCAGCGCTGTGCTGCCGGGCCGCCTGCAGGCACGATTCAAAAATCTCACGAGTAAATTCTCGTTCAAGCTCTGGCCAGTTCAGAGACGACTGTTGGTCATTGATAACATAATGAGA
This sequence comes from Giardia duodenalis, assembly GCF_000002435.2. NCBI lineage: Eukaryota > Fornicata > Diplomonadida > Hexamitidae > Giardia > Giardia duodenalis. The sequence continues at coordinate 2,032,493 of NC_051860.1, forward strand.
GAGTCCTCTCTAGTGATATATCCAGAGCCTGGCACATTCCTCTGCCATTTCATGAGCGTGTGCTCAATCCGGGTGTGCGCGTCGGTCTGCCCAGGATTCAGGCCTTCTCGCAGACCCTCTGCTCTACCGGTGGTGCCTCTCCTTGGCCTGCCGTCTGGTGGGTGAAGCTCGGGTTGCTGTCTTTTTTAGATGCTCCCATCTGTCAAGGGCTGCCACCGGGCTCTCCGCTGGCTGGGCCCTCGGTGCCCGTCCGGCTGTGGCTCGAGTCAGGGCTCCCACAGTCGCGGTCACCTGGGTCTCAGTGGGCCGGCTGGTGGGACCGGGTGGGGGGTGTTGTATGTGCCCTTGGTGTCAGTGGGTCAGTGGGGTGGTGGGTGATCTCCGCTCTGTTTGCCAAGGTGGTTGTGTCTGATCCCCAGCCTTCGTTGCACTCCAAGACACAGGCACCGACGATCGTGTCGTGTCCCCTGACTGAGCGCCTCCCTTGGCCCCTTGTCTCAGGCAGTACTGCCTCTCTGACTGGCTGGTGCGTGAGTGTCGAGGCAGGCCATCGCAGCCCCTCCTGTTGCTCTGTGCGGGTCTGCTGGGCCCCTGGCATGCCCTGTCCAGTGCCTCGACGGTAGTTCACCTCGGCCAGCAGGGGTGTGGATGGCCTGTGGATGGGATGGGTTCTCTCGTGCCTCTAGTGTGATGGCCCAGAAGACTGGCACAGTGGGGCACTGGTGACTGCACTGTCCCTGTGGTCAGCTGTGCTGCTCCTGGTGGGTCCTCGTTGTGGAGCGCTGTGTGTCGTCCGTAGGCAGAGGTGAGCCTCCTTGGTCTCAGGATGCTCTACCATGCAGAGAGGAGCACGCTGATGGTTACCCATACCTCACCTGCTGTGCCCGTTCGGGAGTTCCCGATGTGGTCTACTAGGATCTTGACCCCTCCTCGTGGCTCTGATGACCCCTCGGGGAGAGCCGGGGCATCCTATGCCGAGGGGCGTGCACCCTCCTGCATGAGCTGGGACCCACTGCACTGCCTCCAAGGAGGTCTGCTATGAGAGGCAGTGAATGATTGACAGCCCCAGAGTGCGGTGGAGGGTGATCGTGGTCATCTCTGTGACCGGGCATCACTCTGATGGTCGGCTCTGTGCCTGTGTGGTGCTCATGGGCCACCTGTCTGCCTCATCGCCTGCTGGACAGCCGGCCTCTTGTGGCGTCCGAAGGCCTCCTCGCTCCTCTGGCTGCTGCCCCCTCAGGTCATCGTGAATGCAGTCGAGGCCAGCGAGTCTGGTGCCTGCCTGGGTGTCATGGGGGGCTGGCAGCTGTCAGGGCTCTGCCACTGCTCACCTGCCTGGAGTGTGCCTCCCTTGGGTCTGCTGTGCTGCGTGAGTCCTCTGGCTTCCTACCAGGCCCTGACTGTGAGGGTGACTCCACCTGGCCCTCTGATGCCCCTGTGGATGAGCATAGCAATGTGTCTGGCTAGGGATCTCTGGTGCCCGTGTCTGTCACTGCCTCTCGGGTGGCTGTCTGGGGCTCTCGCATGAGGTCTACAGTCAGCGTGTCCCGAGCAGACTCCAGTCCTCTCTGGGTCCACACAGTCTGTCCGTGTGTGGACGGTCCTCCTGCACTCATGTCCATCTGTGCACACTGTCACTCAGTCTCGAGAGCAGACCAGTGCAGTCGCCAGGGCTGCTGTCAGAGGGAGTCGTCTGTCACTACATCGCTCGAGCAGCCCATGCAGATCAGGCTGGTTGCTGTGCACCCTCATGGCAGGGCTGTTTGACTTCCCTTGGCTATCCTCTCTGTCCCGGTGTGCACGGCTCCTGAGGGTTGTCTGGGTGGAGGCACTCACAGATCACGAGCACACAGAGGGATGAGTCACAGATGGGCAGCCCCCAGTCACCACAGCTACGATCACCTCACTCACCAAGAGGTCAGGGGCATATACAAGTACCCCCACCTCAGCCCCCACCAGCCCCACCAGCCTCACCGCCCCACCCACCAGCCGGCCCACTGAGACCCAGGTGACCGCGACTGTGGGAGCCCTGACTCGAGCCACAGCTGCCCGGACACCGAGGGCCCAGCCAGCGGAGAGCCCGGTGGCAGCCCCTGACAGACGGAGGCATCTAAAAAAGACAGCGACCCGGGCCTCACCCACCACGAAGGAAGACCAAGGAGAGGCGCCACCGGTAGAGCAGAGGGTCTGCGAGAAGGCCTGAATCCTGGGCAGGCAGACGTGCACACACAGACTGAGCACACTTCCACAGAGCGACCGGGGAAGGTGCCAGGTTTTAGATATACTAATAAAGAGGACTCCCTAGTATGTCGTCTACAACCAGCCATCGTCCTTGGACTGACCAGAACTTGAACGAGAATTTACTCGTGAGATCCTTGAATGCACCGCAGGCGGACCTATCAGCACATCTACACAAGCTACGCACAGTAACGCGTTTACTACCTAAGTCTACGCCTTCCCTCTGCACACGAACCACCAGCAGAGGAACCCTATGAGGCCCCCCACGACGACGACCACAGCGACGGAGATCCCCGCGATGGCCCCCGTGGAGAGCCCGCTCCTGTTGGCGCCAGAGGACACACACTTGCCATTGTCTAGACTGTATCCATCAACACACTCCCCACATATATTGTCCATCACACAGCTCTTGCAGTCACTCACAGAGCACAGCACACACCCACTACCATCCTTGTTGGGCTTCTTACCACTGTCACAGGAGGTGCACACAGCAGCAGCCATGCCAGCCCCAGTCAGAGCTGCTGGGGCTGTACACTGCGAACAGCCATCCACCCCCACATATGCCTTAGTATCTACTAGTGTGCCTAGGGGGTTGCCACATGCCAATACAGACTGTTGAGCATTGGTTGCTTCTGGGACTACGAAGTACTTATTATTCTCACTAACAGCTGTACAGACCCCGTTGTTAGCTGTCTTGCACATATGACTACCGGGGGCCTTCGACACATCATAGCACCCTCCCATATAGAGGAAGTAGTTAGCAGCAGTACATGATGTACAGACACCATTGGCACATCCATTATTATTAGCCTTGTCACTAGCACAGAGACCATCAATTGGTACCTTACCACTATCTCCACAATAAGAACAATAATGCTTTGTGGTGCCCTTATCATCTATTACGATGGCATCGCAGGCTCCAGATGTCCCCCCGCAGGCAGTATCATCTTCACAAGTCTTGGTGCATGTGAGGTCGCCAGGTTCTCCGCTGGGCCTGTAGTTGGGCTTACATTCAGTGCACTTGAAAGTATTGCCATCATTCGAGCAGACACTGCATCCATCGATGCCACCTTTGGTTGTATCACTACATAGGACACACTCCTTTGTTCCCTGGGCATCCTTAAGGAAGTACCCCGGCATGCATTCAGTGCAGTCCTGTATGTTTCCCGTTGAGCCACACTTTGCGCAGTTTCCTGCACAGGGCTTGCAAGTGCTACTCAAGTAGAATCCAGGGAAGCATGCTTTACACACCGGCTTCTGAGAGGCTTCCTTGCTACACGTCTCGCAGTCTGCTATGCCCTGGTCGTTGCCAGACCCACTGCTATCACCGCACAGTATACACTTGGTATCTCCGTCACTTCGAAAGTGCGTCCCGTCCTGTCCGACAGTTGCGCACCCAGCAGCATCAACGCACGTTGTCGTCCCGTCGGCAGCAGTTCTTATCAGCTTCCCGTTACAATTGGTGCACTGAGGCTTCCCCGTAGCATCACTATATTCACATGCAGTGCAATCAGTTATGTCGGGATCACATGCCTTACAAGTCCAGGTCTTCTTGTCTGCGTACTGGGTTGCCTCGCATTGACCAGCATCTACACATTGATTATTCTTCAGGTACTTCCCATCCTCACACGTTGTGCACTGGCCTGCACCGGTGCAGTCTATGCATCCAGTAACGCACTTCTTACATGCTCCGTTATCTTTATAGTACCCAGCCTTGCATGTATCACATGTGGCAGCCGTTGGGGTGTTTGGTGCCATACATGTAGCGCAGCCCTCGACTCCCTTTGTCGTGCCATCTCCCACCGTGTCCCAGCAGAGGATGCACTCGCTACCAGGTTTCTGAGGTGTAACTGGGTTCTTGAACAGGCCGTTATCTGCCTTACAAGCAGTGCATACTCCGTTACTGGCCTGTGTGCATATCTCACTCCACTATCACCCTATCACTGTACAGCATTCACTACCTAAGTCTACGCCTTCCCTCTGCACACGAACCACCAGCAGAGGAAGCCGACAAGCCCTCCGACGACGACAATCACAGCAACAGAGATCCCCGCGATGGTGCCTGTGCTGAGGCCGCTCTTGTTCATGCTGTCTCCTCCAGTGTCTCCGCCGGTGCCATCGTCAGTCTCTTGTCGCGTTATGTAGCAGATGACAGATCCTTGACCATTAGTTGGAGGAGCACAGCTTACGCAATTAGGCACACCAACTATTCCATTATCGCTATCAGCTGCACATTTGAAACACTTACCAGTACCAGTTCTATAATATCCAGAATAGCATTCAGTACAAACATCCGAATTGCTAGCCCCACACTTTGCACAGCCCTCAGAACATTCCGGACATTTTCCTCCGGCTGGGCTTTGTCCATTGGCTGCACATGTCTGACACTGTCCATTCTGAGCGCTACTGCATAATGTGTTACCTGGGTATGCTGTCGACTGATAGCACCCGCCAGACTGCAGGAAGTATGAACCTGTACAGGCCGTACATGTCCCGTCGTTTCCTGGCGTGCATCCCATGACTTCTCTTGTTGCTGTCGATACGCAAATACCATCTACTGGGGCGTATCCAGCCTTACACTTGCTGCAGTACTTCGAGCCCCCAACGACGGCCGTGCACTGCCCGTCTGCGCAGTTCTCTGCATACCTTCCCGTGCACTCTGGGATGCATGTGCCGGTGGCTCCATCGTCGCCCTTGCTTAGCACATACCCAGGGTAGCAAGCCGTACACGACGTTTTTGCATTAGTACTACAGCTTGCGCATGACTCGTGGCAGGGGGTGCACACCTTGCTATTAGCATACATTCCAGCAGGGCAGGCATCTAAGCACGCATTCTTTTCTGGAGTGAGATACTTGTTTTGTTCACACGTCAAGCATGTGACCAAAGGGGTGGCTCTGGATCCTTGAGTGAGCAGACTGCACGTCGCACAATTAGCGATTCCACCATCTGGCGCACTATTACATGCAGCACACTTGTTTCCCTGTTGTTCATCGACCTTTGGAAACGTAGCCGCTGTACATCCAGATGCTTCGACGCACGTGCCTGTGCTGCCACCGTCCACTTTCAGATATGTCTTAGTACCAGTTCCTTTACACTTACTACACTTGTTATTGCCTGTTACGGCACACGTAGCGCAATTCTCGTCTTGGCATGCTTCACAAGTGGGGCCAAAGAACCCGTCCTCACAGGTTGTGCACGTGGCAGGCACAGGATTAGTATCACTTGCTGCTGCTTTGGGTGCATCACACACTTTGCAGTGCAGCACGCCCTTGTACTTGTGGCTGTTTCCAACCAACACTTCTTCAACATCTCCACATGGTATGACCGATTGGTGTGCATTATCTCTATCTGCACCTGGTGGCACGAAGTACCCAGCCTTAGCCTGCGTGCACACTCCAGCATTTGCTGTTTCACACATCGTGTTACCAGGCTCAGTAGCTTTTTTGTAGCATCCGCCTTTGTACATGAAGGATTCATGAGCACACTGTGTGCATACTCCGTTGTTCTTAGTACTGCACTCGTTGTTGTCTGCCGTGCACTTGCCGTCTGTCGGAGCAGATTGAGACCCACTGTCATTGCACTGTGAACAGTACTTCTTGCCGTTGATGACGGCGCTACAGGTCTTGCAAGTGTTGGGGTCACTGCCAGTTACCTCTTCACATTCGTCTCCGGCTTGCGCTGCCCGTGCCATCTCGAGCATGAGGCCAATCAACAAAACTGCGTAGAACATTGTGGCTCGACGCTCTGTTACACAGGAATATAGCAACTTCGCTCGTCAGTCCGCCCCTTCGTGGCATCCGCCTGCGCTGCATGACGTATCGGCAGGGAAGGCCTCCACATGGGCCTGCACTGAGAGGTGGAGTTGTGCTGGTTCCGGTCTCATGGCCTGCCATCCCCGGGTCCCATGTAGCTAGCCGACCATGAAGATGGATCGATCAGTGCAGGCCCCTCCTCTGTGTTGCAAGGCGCATCGCATGATAACTGCTACATGGCTGACCAATGCTTCGCTCTTCGCTGTGATGTGAGGGTCTCCTGGCGACCAGTTCTCCTGCTGTGCCAGTCACAAGGTCTGCCAAGGGACTCCTAGGTTCTCCTGGATGCCTGACCAGCGACCCGATGGAGCCGGCCGTGCGATGTCCAGCAGCCCGAGCCACGGGTCGTCACAAGCAGATGCCCCAGACACTGCTCGTCGAGGTCCTACGTTGAGGCCCGGCAGGAGCGATGCCCCGTGGAGGAGGGCTGCGTGTTCTATCGCGACTCACTACGACTGCCCCCTCTGCTTAGGGACACGCAACATGCCCGCCGCGAACGGATGGATGTCCGTCTGTCATACGACTTAACCTGGTTGCACCGCAGACCGTCGATAAGCCTGCCCCCTGTCGACTCCTATGCCACTGAAGGGCTCTGCCGGCCGATCGTCTTTAAAGACTGTCCCTCGCCGGTCGCAGGCCCATCTAGGAACCGGTGCCCGTCCGTCCTCATCTGGGATGGTCCCACTGGGGTGGACACGCCTTCGGGTACGCAGTGATGTGCCAGCACCCTTAGAACTGGTAGTCCCGCTCGCCTAACCGGCTCCAGCCAACATACCACAGCGTCTCTCACACGAGGGCTACCCCGCGCACCGGAGAAGAGGTGATACCGGACAGCCAGCGCTATCTGGGCTGCCACACTCCCTGCTAGCCAAGGGATAGTGGAGCCGTAGACGAACTGGGCCGTTGTCGTCCCTCTGGTTGGGGGTGCCCAGGTCCTGGAGCCATTGCCAAGAGTGATCAGCTGGGTAATGTACACAGCGTGGCCACCGCTGCCAGGGGACACTCTTATGCTTGAAAGTCTACCAGCGAGACTTGGCCCGGTTGGCTGGTCAGAGAACGGACTGTGTGCTGGTCAACTGGACTGAAGATTGATGATAGTGCTATATGGACAGCAAGCTAGGAAAGTCAGTGCCTTCTAGATTTCGTGTCACATTGAACAACCCGCCGTACGAGATGCCTTAGACGATCAGCTGACTTTACAAAGTACTTTGGAGTACCAACAACTGTGTGGAGATGAGACAGTGAGAGAGCCTTAAAGCAGCTCGCGAGCAGAGAGGCTGGTGTGCACAGCAATGTGATCCATTAAGTCTCTGTTGGGTGCACAAGAAATGCTCGAATGTAGTAAACTGGTTGGCGCCTCTTATAGCAGGCAAGGGCTTCTATCCGCGCTGTGCAGTCGTGGGATGCACCTTGTAGACTTGAGGTGGACATCTACAAACACCGTGACTTGGAATGTAATTGACAAAGTGCTTGAGGTCTAACTTGAGTGGGCAAGAGCTGATTGTGTCACCTCGGTTGGCAAGTATGTCCAACTGCGTAATGCGTGTAGTCGTCCCCTGGTGAGGGTGGATGGCCATCTACAGAGCACTATAAAGCTAATCGTGTGGATTGTGGGAGCATCATCCGGTGGCTCGTCTACTGCGGAAAGACGCAACTGAGGAACTGCTGAGTAGCAAACACGCTGACTGATATTGGTGTGCACCGTATACCTCTACAATAGGGTCTTGCGCCACGTACGGAGAGGAAACGAGCTCCCTCGACTTCGGAACAGTTGAGTATCCAGAAGCCTCTGCCTCGCTACAAATGCACAAAATCAAATCAGCCTCAAGTCGTCTGCAGACTCCACGATCTTTCCACGTTTGGAGGCCAGAGGGACTCACGTGTGTCCTTATTGCAAATGGGTCTATACCTAGTCATCCTATTACAGAGTGGGCTCCCTGGCTTTCTCCATCTTCTTTGTCCAAATTTGCTTCCCGAGGATCTTTGTACACGAGTAGCCTTCTGTGTACCCAAATAACATCCTTCTTTGTTGAGGCGCTTCACCAAGGACTAGATACCACTAGGTCATGCGGACAAAGGCAAACCTTTTCGCAGGTCCGTCTAAAACCAGCCACGGGCATCCAGACAAGTGTATAGATGCTTATCAAGTGGACTGTGATACAGGCCAGTTATCGCATGAGGTTCACAGCAGTTGGTGTACAGAGTTCTGTTTTTAGCCATAAGTGTGGAGCCCATGTCTCACCTTGAAAGACGGCAGAGCGCTTTGTAGGACCTTCCGGGTATATAGTTATTGCTATAACTGATGGAGAAGCAGGTACGAAGACACGATGCTTACACAGAAGCACCTCTGGTGCTATCTTCCACTGATAACAGATAGCTCAGACAGGCGGTGTACGCTCTATCATCAGACCTTATACGGCGTGTGTGCATTATTAGAGAAGCTTCTGTAATCTCTGCTCAGTCTGCTGGGCAGGCACAGCCCAAGTGCAACGAAGACGGTGGTGGAGGCAGCCACCGGCGCAGGGCAGTGGGGCGTGTGGCTCGGTGCAGTGTTCTGTAGTTAGACACCTCGGCCCTCTGAGACGAGAACAACACGCTGTCTGCACATGCGACTGCCTTTTCATGCTGCTTACTCCTATGAGCAGTTGCGATGCATCGTATGCCAGAGAGCGGGGCAGAGGGTCCCCAGACTATTGGACCAGCAGGCTAGACTGACAAGAACAGTTGACCATGCGTGCAGAAGCTCTGTCCTGGGGGCGGCGGGTGCAACGGCTGCCTCAAGTCTTTTAGCCGGGGTGGAGCTGTCCCCTGCTACCTGAGTGGTCTCTCATGCGAGCCATCGCCACCCTGGGCAAGCCCCTCGCTCGTTCACCAACCGAGATCCAGATCCAGAGTTCGAAGGTGAGTGTCAAGCGACTCCGGCGGGAGAAGAACTCTTGTTCTGCCCTCTTCCCAAGGACGAGGCAGGACAACCACGATCAGGGGACGATCATGATGCGCTCCACAAGGCAGTCCCGAGTCCCCTGGAGACCCAGACACTGGTCTTCCTTGAGACCTAGCAGACTGCGTTCCACTGGATGTACATGGGCGGCATTTGCATGGCGCAGGGAGGCGCAGACTGATGGAACACAGCGGTCTTGCTCGACATAGCGAACATTCCAACAGTAGACGGCCTCTGCCAGGCGAGTGTGCCCTGCCCCGAGGAGCTGCGTCGAGGCCTTCCTCCGGCTGCGACGCGCTGCACTCCTGGACTTGGTCCCTCGGGGTTGAGCATGCTTCTGTGCTGCGGGGGACAGAACCTGCTCATCGGAAGCTGAGGAGATGCCCCGCTCACTGCCCATGCCGACGACAGCGACGCGACGAGGCAGTCACAGAGGCGACAGGCCCGGCGAAGCAACATGGCTCGACGGTCAGCACTGACAAGTATAGGAGCACAGAGTAGCAGGGGGCCCCCTTCCTGGCCGGTCTCAAGGAGCCCCCAAGGCAACCGAGGGCCGAAGCCAGTGATGGCACTAATCACTCGCCCCGCTTGTCGAGATGGACCCACACGTGACCTATGTGAATCCCTCGACAAGAGATGAGGCCCTTGGGGTGCTTGGCTGACAGAGGCGGATTGATCCTGCCTGCACCGGAGAGTGGTGGCGGCCTGGGCCACTTGCCGGGGGTCTGCCACAGCAGCTGGTAATGCCTTGACATCCTCGAGTAGACGGGTGCCGATTGTAGAGAGACGGCCTCGGTGAACCGGTCCTGACCGCTCCTGGTGCCTCAGACGACGCCTCGACAGACCGAAGCACCACCCCAAGTGTGCTGTGCGGTGCAGATGGACCAGCCCACACGTCACTGAGCCAGATGCACTGCACAGGGTGGGCGTCGACGCGGTCTCGTGCTGGGTGACGGACCACCTGCAAGAGCGCCCTGCGATCCATGAGCAGAGGGCCATACTTCTCCCCGACACAACACATGGGAGTACTCCATCGACATCCACGAATGCGTACCACAACCTCAAGATAGAGGGACACGGGGAAAGCGCCCTCCGATCATACTCGGGACTGATGGTGCCCTCCACGAGGAGACGAAGAGGCACCCGAGGAACGGGGTAGACATCCGAGGTATGGCGTGCGATCTTCGTTATGAAGCACCAGCACCACAAAGCGACCCTGGAGTACATGGCCAGAGTTAACTGCTCTCGAGACTGGATCGCCGCGACTGACGCAAGGCCAGAGACAACGGGTGCTCACTAGTGCCAGACGGTGGCTGGCCCCGACAGGCCAGAGCGGAGAGACGCCCCGGAGCGCATAGTGGAGCACCCAACGGCTCCCCGGGCGAGGAGGCACAAGGCTCTTCTCCAGAGTGGACGGCATCTAAGCTTCGGATCCTGGATTTGGATCTTAGCTAATGCATGAGTGGGAGGCCTGCCCAGAGTGGCAGTGACTCACGTGGGAGACCACTCAGATAGCAGATGAGAGTAAATTAGGGGACCTTATTGAAAAAGAAACAGCGACCCGAGCTTCATCCACCACGAAGGAAGACCAAGGAGAGGCGCCACCGGTAGAGCAGAGGGTCTGCGAGAAGGCCTGAATCCTGGGCAGGCAGACGTGCACACACAGACTGAGCACACTTCCACAGAGCGACCGGGGAAGGTGCCAGGTTTTAGATATACTAATAAAGAGGACTCCCTAGTATGTCGTCTACAACCAGCCATCGTCCTTGGACTGACCAGAACTTGAACGAGAATTTACTCGTGAGATTTTTGGATCGTGCCTGCAGGCGGCCCGGCAGCACAGCGCTGGAAGCAACCGGTGGGTGGAGTGAATCACTAATAATACTTTAGACATATCACCGTGCACCAGTCAGCCTAAAGCTTAATAAAGTCTTGACCTCCTGCATGCTTGCTACCTCTTTTTCTATACCCATAGGTGTGTATTTACGAATAGCGCCGCTCTGAACGTATGCAGTAGCCAGGTATCTCACCAAACTAACGATTGCGGGAATAGAGGGCTGGAACTGGATCTTCATCTGATAAAGTTGCAACATGGAAACACACAATCTTCGAACGCTGAACAGAATGGAGCAAGACAATCCACGTCAGTATATAGTATAGGGGCATTCTTAACGTTATAGTGGTTATGAGTATAACATCTTTAATAGAGAGAGCAGGACTATGAGAGATTACGGTTCAGACAACCGTGAAAGGTATACAGGAATCCATGTGCGGGCGCTCTAAGTGTCTTAAGAGGATTCAGTGGAAGCAGCAATTGGTACTATTGTTAAAAACAACGGCCAGTTGCATTCCCCGATTCTGGACCTCTACATAAGACTGGTAAAACCTATCCCCCTGTGCTCCACGTGATAACTTTAGAAAGTGGCACTGGGATTGAAGGACATGATTGAAGAGCCTTTTTAACCAGAAGCACCCCAGGATCCTCTCTAGTGTCCGACCCTTTGAAGTTTCACGAGCATTACGGGCACTCTGCGCCAAGGCCCACAAGACGATGTTGCTCCATGACAACCGGCGTGGGTTATTAAGAGATACTGGGAGAGCACAGCACAGATCACTGGGGTGACCATCGATTGACAGTGTGACAAAATCAGTAGTTACAGGTGTCACAGGATCACAAGCGTCAGCATCCAGTGGGGCTCATAGGTACCTTTTTCCTCATGTTCAGGCAGAATCGTTACGAAGAGCATTGGAGTCTCGCAGAGGCCGTATTGCTGTGATGAAATGCTAATTACGCGATATATGACAGTCGGCATACTTCCTGCCTAACCATGGACCGAGACATTATTTTCTGAGATAGAGGGTTATGGTACTTTAGACTAATTAGTTTAGACTCGTTAGTGAAGTTTTCAATAAAAAAGAATATCTTTATTGGGAGCGTTCGCTACCATCAGTGAAAGCTAAAAACATAGGATGGCTTATATTAGAATGCTGTTATTGACTTTCTACTTCATAGTGAATAGTTTCGCAGCGCCTTGCCAACAGAAGGGGTATCACATGGTAACATGCAAACCGAATAGCTGTGAAAGAGTTGGTGTCATAGAGATTTGTGTTCAGTGTAGGGCAGGAGGGGTTCCTATCAATGGACAATGCTCTCTATTCGACACTTCTTATGTTGCTGAAGCGAGATGTACCAAAAGTGATGGTACCGCTTTGACAAGTTCCGATACTACCTGCGGAAAGTGCGGCGGTGAGTACTTTCTCTTCATGGGAGGGTGTTATGGCATAAAGTATAGACCTGGCAATGAGATATGCACTAGGGCTGATGATGGAAAGTGTACCACTTGTAATACAGGAAATAGTGGTAAATACGTATTTAAGAATGGAGACCCTAATGCTGCGCCGGGAACAGAATGCATTCTGTGCCATGATACGATGGGAGCAAATGGATATACAGGAGTAGCAAACTGTGCAGAGTGTAGCCATGCAGGAACTAGTTCTGGTGCTGCTACCTGTGGAAAATGCCAGACAGAATACTTTAAGAGTGGAGATACATGTACACCATGTGGAGCTGATTGTTGGATTTGTGAATCTACAGCTAAGTGCACAGTGTGCAAATATGGAAAATATATAAAAGAAAATGGTAATGATAGAACTTGTGTAGACACTAGTGGATGTGGTACTGGTAACTATGCAGATATAAGAACAAACGAGTGCAAGCCGTGCACGGACACAAGTGTCAATGAATGTGCTACGTGTACATACAGTGACACCCTCAGGAAGCCCGTATGCACTGGGTGTAATAGTGGAGGAGCCAAGCCTCTCCTTAAGGTGGACCTCGATGGGTCAGCGACGTGCGTTGCGGAGGGAGAGTGTGCAAGTGGCAATACGCACTTCCTTGAACAATCTCCAAAGGCTTGTGTCCCGTGTGGTGATGCTAAGAATGGTGGGATTCTAGGTTGTAGCACTTGCTCCTCTAAAACTACATGTACAAAGTGCCTCGATGGATATTACAATAGTGGAAATGGTGGTACGGTTACATGCACAGCTTGCGGTGCCAACTGTGCTACATGCTCTGCTGCTGGCAATGATCAGTGCACTAAATGCAAGCCTGGATTCTTCATGAAACAACCCGGCTCTGCTGGTAAGTGCTTCGCCTGCGACAGTAAAGCCGACAATGGCATCGAGGGGTGCTCCCAATGTAACAGCGGCCTAACCCCTACATGCACCGATTGCAAGTCCAACTATCGCAAGGAGGGAACCAATCCGGTGAAGTGCACAAAGGCCTGCGAGGACCCCACGGCCTGCGGGGGGACGTCTGGGGCCTGCGGGGCGGTCGTCGTTGACAGCGCCGGGGCGTTCTCCCAGTACTGCTCGCTGTGCGGAGACCCCGCCACATTCCCCATCGATGGCGTTTGCACAGGGGATAAGGGCGGGAATACCTGTGCCAATGGCGTCTGCACCCGGTGTGCTGCCGGGTTCTTCCTCTTCATGGGCGGCTGCTATGATGTGTCGAAGGCTCCTGGCAGTCACATGTGCAAGAGCGCCGAGGGAGGGAGGTGCACCGTCCCTGGTGAGAGTGGTCGATACTTCATAGTCCCTGGAGCATCCAGCACTGATCAGTCTGTCCTGACATGTAGTAACCCAGTAGGCACACTGACAGGTACTGGTAGTACCGCTAAGGCATATGTGGGGGTATATGGCTGTTCGGCATGCACAACCCCAGTAGCTCCGTCTGATGGTGGTATGACTGCTGCTGTGTGTACAGCGTGTAACAACAACAATAAGCCCAACCTGGCTGGCAGTGAGTGCCTCACATGTACCGTTAGTGGATGCTCGCACTGCAACAGGGATGACATGTGCTCCGCCTGCACAGAGGGGGGCAAGAGGCCGAACATAGACGGCTCCCAGTGCATCCCCTGCAATATCGACGGGTGCGTCAGGTGCAGCGAGGAGAACAAGTGCGGCCAGTGCGGGGGTGACTACAAGCTGGAGGGTGAGGCGTGCATATTCACCAAGCCCAGCGGGGGCAACAGGAGCGGACTCAACAAAGAGGCCATAGCCGGCATCGCTGTTGCTGTCATCATCGTCGTCGGGGGCCTCGTCGGTTTCCTCTGCTGGTGGTTCATATATAGAGGGAGAAAGTAAACACACACTTGAACAGTAAGCGGCCACACCAATGAATCCTATTGGTAATGCTTGGGTGTAATCAGTGTGTGAGCGCTCATGCTAGTTATCCGCCCGCCCTCAGTATTGCTATGCACTTGTGGGATCGCTATGCTGATGAGAGTGGAGCATGCTTTGAGTCATAGAGGAGACGCTCACCACGGTTTATAAGTAGCCCCAGGGGCGAGGGACCGACACCTGTTGGGGAGAAGCATGATTGAAGGCAGCCTAGCTGACATTAAGGATGGCGGAGCAACCCTGTCCACACCGTGCAAACGAGGGCCTGGATCCCGTTTTGGAACATAGAGTGACACTGTGGCGATTGGCAAGATCTGCAAATATAGGCAAAGTAACTAGTCGAATCAGTTCTAATTTACTAGGCAAAGTTTGGGGACCTCTATTTCGTCATAGGTATCAGGGTCTGAGCACCCAACAATAAAGAAGATTTGACCTGGAGGATCGTTGACCAGCTCAGCCAGACGTTTGTCTAAGGCAACGGCCCCATTTCCAAATGAAGAGTACACCATGCGGGTATTGAAGATGATTGAATCAACATCACCCTTGTAACGGTCACGGAAATAGTCAATAACGCCTTGAACTGTTACGGTTTTTGGCAACTCAATATGGTCCCACGGAGTGATCTTCTCTTTGGTGGTAGAGCACTCCACAAAGGTACACGGGCCTGGCTCTGAAAGCTGAAGACTAGGAAGAGCAAAGTTGAAAAACGCACTCTTGTAGTCAGCAAGTGGGTGCCTTGCACTAAGATCTGGATTGTTCCACAAAAGTACTTTATAGAACTCTATTCCCACAAGACCAACAACACTGGCTGTAGTGGTGACCATTGCAGGGATGATGCTTCCCGAAAGCCGGCGGGCTTCCGCATAATCAATAGTCGGGATGTCATAATTCTCTGCTCTAAGGTTGGCCAAGGACGCAATGTACTGCACGTGTCCATTTGTCAGGTCGTCCTTTTCAAAAACAAGGGCCCTAGGAGTCACGCCCCACGGTGACAGATGCTTTAAGAACTCTTGGTCAAACAGAGTATCGTCGGCAAGGAGCTGAGAGATAGTCTCTGGGTTATACGTGCAATTTAAGAAGTTAGAAATCTGCTTTGCAGCTACCTCCCTTGTTAGTATAACTGCTTTTGCAGGAGAAGCCGATGACGCTGCGAAGTATGCTGTCGCGATGGACATGATAGTCTCAGAGGAGATATCCACGTCATTCCCCAGAATAACCGTATAAAGACGGGCGGCCGTTGAAATGAAGTCATGATGAATTGGATTGTTTGCGTCATAAGTAAGCTTGTGCGGCGGACGCTTCTCCCCGCTCCAGAAGTTGTTGCCATCCTTATCTTTTGCGTTTACGGGGAAATCACTTAGGATCTTCTCTATTGTCAAAATAAAGTATTTTTCAAACAAGGCACAGGCCCAATTACACGCACGGTCTATAATGTTGACACAATGGGGCAGCTTCATACAAATGGTTTGCAATTGGAGAAGACGAGCCTCTATTGTATCTTTATTTTTGAGAAGGTTATCGACGAATGGCTGAAGCCCCTCAGTCTTCAATTTGGCAAAGTCTGCACAACCCTGCTCAAATACGCCCTTGAACTCTGAAGTGGCGTAAACTATGCAATGAACAATCGTATTGGGGAAGTTATGGATAGTGCAGGCAGGATCATCGCTGGTCTCTGGATCCCGTTGGCTGCCATACGTCTCGGTCAGCCACGGGACTATCACTTGCATATTTGCCTTTTGCCCTAGCGTTCCTGACTCCAGAAGAGCCGTGCGATAAAGGCAGCACCTTCCGTCAACGTACATCCTTGTCGGGACATTATCTAAGGCATTAACAATAACGGTCTTACTTAGCCAGAACTCACTATTCAAAACATCCTCTGTCTCCTCCCCGACCCTGAGACAGCGTGCATTGATGTTTAGCTCCGGGTTCATGAGCTTCACATTGGCTGCCGCCACCTCTGCTTTCATTTTACCAATATCTTTCTCTCTGAACAGAAATTGGCGAGACAGATTAGAGTTTTCTATGTTATCTAGGTCTGTAAGCTCAAGCAATGATTGTGTATCGGTTGCTGCGCCGATAAGTGCAAACTGCTTGAGAAGCTCGCATCCTAGTGCACCTGCCCCTATGACAAAAAGTGATGCACGCGAAATTAAGTCCTGGAGCCGATTGCCAAAAAGCATGCGCTGGCCTTCATATCTATCTGCAGGTCGGAAAATGTCTTTAGATAAGTTAAAGCCCCCGTTGAGAGGGTGAAATGGAGAGTCTTTGGGTGGAAGTGCTTCGAAGCACTCATAATAATAGAACTGGTGGATAGGAGTGTACTTACCAGAAACACACTTAAGCGCTTCCTGAGCACCCCAGCCACCCATGAAAGAAACAAGTGGGGAAATCTGCCCGTTATACGTCATTAAGAATGTCTCTAAGA
This sequence comes from Giardia duodenalis, assembly GCF_000002435.2. NCBI lineage: Eukaryota > Fornicata > Diplomonadida > Hexamitidae > Giardia > Giardia duodenalis. The sequence goes on from NC_051860.1 coordinate 2,049,091, forward strand.
GAGATCTGTTATCATTATTTGTCAGGTGTGGAAGGCACATCTCCAGCAGAGACCGTGAACCCTTGTACTCGATACAGAAGGCAATTAACCCATCGAGATTGGTGCGGGCCAACTCGCTATTCCAGACGGTCTCTGGAGCAAGCAGAGCCGATGCAGAAGTGTGCCCCACAGAGGCTGCCTCTGTAATCACACTGTAAATGGAATGCAATACATCTGAACGGCCAAGTTTTGAAAAGTCAACCATAAGGTCGCTATACTGTGGGGTTCTGGCTGCCTCTGAGTAGGGTAAAAAGGGCATATCAAGTGGTTCCTTAACTCGTTTCACGTATCCACCTCGCAAATGAAGGGCCTCAAAGCCTTTCTGCTTAAGCTCCGAAAGGAAAGAGCAGATTGCTGCGCCAATAGATGAATTGCATGGGACCGCTTCAAAGCGAGAATGCCCTGTGATACTTATGGTCCATATCTGCTGATTAACAAGCTTCTCAAGACGCTCCATAGAAACAGTAGGTTGTTGAGCTCCGCTTCCATCAACTGCGACGAATTTCAAATCTCGAATCAGGACTGTATAACCATCTGATAAGTCGTGGATCTTCGACGTAGAAAAGAAAAAGCGCCAGTCACGCATGCCATTGTTACATACATGAGAAGAGGTCGCCTCAATGATGCAGCTGCTCAATGTGATATCCTCACAACGCTCGCCATCAATGTCTAGGATAGTGTGGCGGGCAAGGAAGTCACAAAATAGGCGGCCAGATAGGCCGTTGGTCGTGCACATGATATAAGGTATCCCCTCTGCGTGGCACACGTCCCCAACGTGTCCAAGCGGAAGATTTGGGAGACAGCAGGTTTGGATGACAACTTTGGAGGGCTGAATGAGCTCCTTGACGGACGAAAAGGACGGATTGTCAACCACCTCAACCGTGCAGAGCGGGTTCAGCTGCTGGATGTGTGACGCTATTGTCTTGTCTCTTGGAGCGCCTGACTCGGCATCTTCAAGACGAAGGAATGGGCTTGAGGAAAGGTCACGGTATGATGTTGACGTAGGGTCAAAAATCCTAATAGCGGAAACCCCTGTCAACGCCAGGTTTTTGGCAATCTCCTGGGCAAGGCCGTCTGCACCAATAATCAAAAACTCAGCCTGCTGCATCCTGTGCAGAGCGTCAGAACCAAAGACATACTCCGTGCGAGAATAGTCTCGATTCATAATTTTTTAATCTACCATTTCAGATGACGTCTTCTACTGTCAGTACTGAAAAGGTCATCCTTATGGCGGTGCACAGGTAGCAGCAGGTCTGCCTCGTAGAGAGCTAAGTGGTTATTCTACATAGCAAGCATTCCTGACTTACGTACTCCTTCTAGCAAAGGCAGCTCTGATGACCTGGAGCTTACCAAGCAGTAAGATGAGTGGAGACTTCGTAGCTGTAGTCACACATAATTTAAAAATGAAGATCAGTTTGCACATTTATGACCTGTCGCAAGGGATTGCCAAGACCGTGAGCCCCATGCTGCTGGGGCAGACAATAGAAGCCGTTTATCACACTGGTGTCGTCGTGGCTGGAACGGAGTACTACTACGGTGCTGGTATCCAGTCTGAGCCAGCGGGGCAAACACACTTCGGAGTGCCTCTTCAGCAGATGGAGATGGGCGAGACTACTAAGACACAGGACGAGATACGCGCCTTTTTGAACAGTGTCCAGTCCCGCTATACTGAGTCTGCTTACAATCTAATTGAACACAATTGTAACCATTTCAGCGATGAATTTCTGCAATTTCTCTGTGATAAGAAGGTTCCTGAGCACATCGTACATCAAGGTGCGGCGTTTTTGCAAACTCCTCTGGGACGTATGGTTGCCCCTATGCTCCAGAGCAGTGCCTTGGGCATCCCAGGTGCCTCTCTACCCAATCCTGGTTCTACCCGTATATCTCCAAGCCCTCCAACAAAAGCAGGCTCTATTACAATTGAGAAGCCCCTCTTTTTCGTCCCCAAAGAGTCCGATCTTGCAGCCTCTCAGGACTGCATTATCGCAAAATACGGAGAAAAGGGTCAGCTAAGTGAAGGATCTGCCTTTCAAGCAGAGTTTTCTCGGTTGACACGCGCAGTTCTTGATAAAGCTCCTTGTGATGTTTCTCTTGGAGTTGTGAAAAGTGTGTGTGATGAGCTTTCCCAGGAGCTGAATAGCTCCACCGCACAAGACGAGCGCTTCATAAGAGCAGCACTTGACTATCTCTCCTGCGTTTGCTTATCTTCTGACCAGTCATCTATAACAGATTCATGTGTGCCTTTGCACCTCTTGGAGCTCCAAGACACTCTTCCTGGCAGCGTCCTAGAGTCGCTGTACCGCTATATTCATAACTGGTTCGTCCAACTGAGAGGAATGCATGACTTCCGAAATAATGCTGATCGCTATCTGGACTTCTTCATCATTAAGCTCGTCAGGTCTTCAGATTCGATGCAGAGGCTTTATGGCTACAGACTGCTATACACGGTAAGCCGCATCTTTACGAAGAAAATGGCCATTGATGCTCAAACGTCACTCTGCGAACTTTTGATAAATGCCATCTTAGATGCTACGGCAAAGGCCGCAGCAGAAGGGCCAGACCGCAAGCCTAATGTTCAGATTGCTAACCTTGCGTCAGGCGCGCTAGGAAGGCTGGTGCTCACGGCAGATGATAAGGCCTCTCCAAATGGCTGGTACTCCACCGCCCAAAAGGCTCTCGCCAACGCGGGGCTTCTATCCCTGAGGGCCCCCTGCTGCACAGACCTCCACGAGTACTTGCACGCAGACGAAGGCGACGCAGACCTCTTCTAGTGTAAATGCAGTTCGAGGAATGTTTACTGGTGGGCGGGACTAACGCAGCGGGACAAACTTCGACGAACGCGTGGCACCGATACCAACCTTTCCGTGAGAGACAATCTTGTAAGACATCGAGTACTCGCGAAGGGCGCGTCCAACCATGGGCGGCTTGATCTCAACCGGGATAAACTGGCGTCCATTGTAGACGGAGACGGTCATCCCAATCATCTCTGGGAAGATGATCATGTCGCGGAGATGAGTCCTGACGATCTTCGGTTTCTGGGAGGGCTGTGCGGCGCGGCGGAGGCGCAACTTGTTCACAAAACGAAGGTGCTTCATAGAGAGCCCGTGCTTCCCTATGCGCCTCCTGCATCGCGCGTTAAGCTTGGGCAGAATGTCCGTGATCTTCATGGTGGCGAGCTTCTCCACCTCGACCCCTCGAAAGTTCGGCTGCGCAAGGCCCCTGCGACGCGTCTTAACCTGGTCTGTCATCGAGCCCTCCAGAAAAGAGATACAGGAATTCAAATTAAATTGCTTTATTGTATAGAGGCCTCAGAAACCAAGGTCGGCAAAGGCCTGTTCTACGTCCGGACAAGCCTCTTCCATGGCAGCAGCGCATACAGAGGTGTCATTCTGCGCCTGCAGCTCCGGGTAACAGTATCCTAGGTCATCGTGGGAAGTCTCTTCAACATACTGCTTGTAACCCCAATCAAACGAGGCCAGCAGGCCTTGGTACAACTCGTAGGCAAGCTTTGTACGATCAGAAGCATCCCCATTAAAGGTCAAGCACCGTTGCCACAAGGATTTCGCGTGCTCAGCGAAGATGCCCCGTGTTCTATAGAAGAAACTTCGGCACTTGTCTATCATGATCTGTAGGTCGTTGTGTACTATGTTTGGCGCCCACTCTGTTGCCGGAGGGGGCTCCAGAAAGGGGAGAGCATATGCCTTGCCTGCCTCGACGACAACAGCATACAATGCAGCGCTGTTACACCGCTGGATCTCTTCGCGGGTGCTTATGCTTTCTTCAATGGTCTGATAAACCTCTTGCGGGTCTTTCTTTATAAGCTCTACAACTTGCCGGAACGAAGTGACATTCTTTACTAGATCTTCTACAGAAACGTATCCCTTGCCTTTTAGTGCCTCGGGAAATGCGCTAGGAGCCACACCTATCCGCTTCAGAGTCAGTTCTCGCTGTCGCCGGAGGCGTTGCATAACCTTAGTATAATCAATGTTTCTATAAAGAGGGCATTGCACGAAGATTGCTTGGTCATAATGCTTAACTCTACCGTACCAGATGGCTTCCGGCATCGTGATGTTCTTTGAGAAACCTTGTTTATAAAAGTACTCCAGAGCAGCGTTGTCTGCATAGGTAACAATGTCCGTGTACCCACGCTTCTTTATATTCTCCTTGAGGTAATTCATAATGCAGTGCCCGAGGCCGGAGTACTGCCGCGTGATCGAAACCGCACAGAAGGCTATTTCTGCGATGCGCACGTCTGGAAACGTCCTGTAGCATATGGCAGCGACCAGTGGTGACGTGCCGGGGTCGTGGGGATACTGTAGAAGGCATGCCGTTTCGTGGCTAGTGTTGAAGACGAGTCTGGTTATGTAGTCCCGAGGCATACGCGGCAGAGCAGTGCAGAAGAGCTCCTTGGCCATGAGGAGGTGCAGGAGCAGCTTGGGGTCGTGCGGGTCTATCGTGGGGTCATAGAGGTTAAGGCTCACTACTTTAAAATACAAGTCCCTCCGCTTCTGTGGGGAGGAAGCACCGTCTGACATGTTGTTTTTTGGTTAACTGGCAAAGGAGATCTGCAGGGCATATCTGGCCTTTACTTAGATAGGGAAATACCTAACGCGCAACAGGGTAAGGCCTGCAGCGACTAAGGAAATAGCAATAAATACTGACATTCCCACTGGGATAGCTATGGCAATCTCCACCGACCCCGTCAGTTCAGCCAGCAGAAGAAGCAAGCCCAGGAAGAGCAAGATGCACACACCAAATTGGGGGAAGATTATTCCTATCAAGGTAACAACCCACGGTCTACAATTGGGTATCCACTTCATTGGGCGTACTTTTCTGTACATGTGGATTAGGGTAACTGCGTCGGAGATAGTTCCTATTGCCATAACTCCTACTATTACGAACAAGCAGTATATGATCCCGTATCCAGAGAGTCCATGGTCAACGTTCTGCGATAGAACAATTGAGGTTACACACAGAGTCACCAGTTCAAATAAACCCAAGTGCGTTGTCATTAGTTGCTTTTCGATCTTGTGAAGGCGTTGATAAATCCACTGTTCGTGCATGGTTATCGTACAAATTTAAGAGCATATGTTTACAGTGATGTTAGCCTTTAGCCTTGCTCGACAAAGATCGTTTCGCGTTCTAGGATAGCAATATCGTTTTCTAAATCGGCAAGCCTTTGCTCCAGCCACATCTTCCTGTTCTGCTGCCCAAAGGTTTCCTGAACCACTTTGAGCTGCGTGGTATACTCTTCGTTCAGCAACTTCCAGTTCGCCTTGATGCCTGCTAAAAGCTGCTCCTTCTCGACTGGATCGAGCATATAAGCCATCTTTTGTACCCCGCCCTTGTACCTCTCCTCTATCTTTTGGATTGTTTCCTGCTCTGCAGCAACCTGCTTCTTAATTTTAGCCAGGTACTTTGGCGTCTGACCATACCCTTCTTTCTCTGTCCAGTCCATGTCGGCTTTATCAGTTGGAGGGGGCACCATTACGGTTGCGTTAATAATATTGGCCCTTACGAAGTTCTTGTTGGACCGCAACCCAGTTATTGGTACTGATTGTCCATCTGGCGCTATCGCTCTTTCGTTCTTCGTGTACTTGTCATTCACCTTGGGCTCAAGTGGCCCCTCGCATGAGTCCATACATCCCCTTCTACCGCATGTATCCGGTCCCACGTCGCCAGCACTGCATGTGCCCCCCACCAAGCAGTGGCACGGAGAGTCTCCTGTACACTGACAAGCACCCCCGTTCTGACAATTGCAATTGCCTCCACACTCACAGCTGTGGCCGTGAGCGTTTGCTGGGCTTGCATCGTTGGCCCCATCATTTATGTTGTCTATAGACGAAGTGGGGCCAGCTCCTATACGCCCAGCTTTATAGTAGTGTTGACGATAGACAGCGGGTTTGCGGGGAAGAGGGTCGTGCTCGTCGTAATCCCAACGCTTTGGTTGAGGAAGCGGAGGATTACCCGATCCCTTTTTAAGCCAATTAGTATGGTCTGCTGGGTTAACCTTCGCAGGACCCAGGGTTTTATGCATATGCTTCGGGACTGTGCAGTATTCCTTTGGAAATCCAGACTGATAGAGGCGTTTCTTAGGCATAGCCGCGCACGCATCAGCGGCTGAAGGCATGTACGCCTCTATTTCCAAGCGCTGGTCTGTGTTCGCTAGGTTATAGATGGACTCCATTTTTTGAATTTTGAGGCGCGAAATAAAATGTCTCTGTCTGCTGTGGAGAAGCACAACACGACCCTTAGCACCATTCGGGAGCGTCTGAAAAACGTTTTTCCAGACGCCAAACTTATCAAAGTTATCGACAATACGCCCCCGCAAAGTGTTGGTAAGGGAGCTCATGTCACTTTACAGATCAGCTCTCCCGACTTCAAAGGCCTGACTCTTATTCGACGCCATAGACTGGTTAGTGCGGTAGTTGATGATCTCGTTGAGTCTAATAGAATTCATGCGATATCTTACCTGCTTGAGGATAAATGACGGAAGCTACAATGCTTCTAAATGTAACCCTTGGTAACCACGCGATATTCGTCTAACCATTTAGAGGATGCCTTTGCTTTCTCAGCGTCTGTGGTTTGTCGAGCTTCCTTCACCATAGCAATCTCTGGCGTAAACCTTCTCCGTTGGCGACGATCTGTCTTGCTGACCGGCGGTGGCACATCGGGAACCATCACAATGAAGCCCGAATCATCTGTGGGGACAATTATTTTCTGCCCCTTTTCATTGAAGTATTCCTCTCCTCTAAGGATCTTTTTCTTTGCGTCACGGGTTTCAGGAGCTCTTGGTGGCGCGGGACCATCGCTACTCGTTCTTAGTTCTGCGCGCCACAATTTTGCAACGAGATCAGGGAGAGGCTCTCTCCTTTCTAGATAGAATGCGTCATCATCTTGCACTATACGCCCGCAGCAGGACTTATTCGCACCAATCGCTGTTGATATCTGATTAATCACAATGCTTGAGGACAGCGACTCCATGCTGCCTCCGGGCATCCCGGGTGTTATTCCGTATATCCCAGTGATCATGGTTGTGAACAGTTTGTAATCATTGATCTGAAATAACTCTAAGATCTTTCCACGGATGTAGCTTTCCTTTTGTCTCCGACTCGGACCGGGGTCGGCACCGCTGCCTCGGGTGCTCCTGGCGTCCGGCGTTTCGAGCGACGTGAGCGGTACAAAGCCAGTCGATAGCCTACCATTGCTATATCCTATTGCGTTGACCGTACACGGACCATCTGTTCTGTTTTCAAAGACATCAGTGTACTCGTTAAATAAGTCCGACAACGCAGCAAGGAGCTCGTTCTTTCTGCTGACGCTATTGATGAGGAACCGCAATAGTGTGTTTGTAAATAGTTTCTTCTCTGCAAGCCAGTCGCTAGACCGTTTGTAGATACTTATTGCGCGGTTGACTTCCCTGGAGTCGGCATCGATTTGCTTGCGCTCTTCATAAATCTTTTGGATCGTGGAATTGCTGGTTGTAGGCCCGCCGTGGCTGTTTGTTTCCTCACTGGCTATCTTTGACTGAGTAACAAAAGCTGCCCGCCGAGCCTCCATAGCCTTTACCCGCAGGTCTGTGTGCCTCTTTTCTTGACGAAGGTAGTCACCAATCACGCGCAATCGAAGAACTTCGCTCAGAAGGGCAGACCGTGCCGGGTCCGGTAGGCAATAGACAATGAAGTTTCCAAAGCCTGAGAATGCATCTATATCCACTGTATGAAGTAAGGTCTTTGGAGATTCAGCGTCCTTGGGCAGAGCACTACGAGTTGGTGAAGGTAACTGAGCGGGCTTTTGCTGGAGGCCCTGAGCCTGTAATTGCCCTAGAAGTGATTGCTGCTGAACGGTTAATTGACTCACTGTCTGCTTAAGAGTCACTAGGCTCTGTTCGAGGACATTGATCTCAGCGAGCAAACGAGACTGCTCCACCTTCAAATCGGCTATTCTACGCTCATACCCATCTTTATCAGACATGAGGCTGTCGTACTTCTGTTTGGCCTGTCGCACTTCATCACCATACATGCTATCAAGTTTCTTCATCTGCCTATCGTGCGCTTCACGGAGCTCTGTCACCTTGCGGTCAAACTCCTCTCTCAGTGTTTTATATTCTCTTTTGTACTCCTCATTTAGATCCTGTTTCATCTTCTTGATCCCTTCGCTGTGCTCTTCCCGAAGTTTTAGAATCTCCTTCGCATGTACTTCACAGAGATCAGTAATTGCGGCTCCATGGGCTTTAGACAGCTCGGCCATTTCTTGCGCATGCTGCTTAGATAGCTCAATCATGTCTTTGGCTCCAAAAAGCTGCGATGGCAACTCATTTGCAGTCTCATTGACCGCACTGGGGGAGCTAGCCTCTTGCTTGGGGAGGGAGCCCATTTGTGCCATCAGAATGCCCTTAATAATATCGGGTTTGCTACCATCCGAATTGGGTATATCTTCTTGGACCGAGTCTCCTTGGACTGAGGGCGCATCGCCGACTCTGCCGCTACTGTTGATGCCACTCAGTGGGCTTTGAAACTCTCTGTAGGTTGTTGGGATGATGGACTGATTTGCAGTACTGGGCATGCTACCCGGTTCCTGGTTGTCTAATGAGCCAGTAAGATTGATGACCGAAAGCTGGGGCAGGGATGATGGCCGCTCGACAGAATCTCTAGGTCCCTGTGAAGAGCCAGAATTTGAGGACCCGCTCGTAAGGAGCTTCTCTTCTGCAGACTCCTTAGGCAAAGTCATCTTGGTAAATGTTAGCACGTTCGTCTTCTTTGCCCTTCGTGCCTTCTCCTCCTCAAACTTCTTCTTGTAGAACTCGTCCATCGGATGATCCCAAGTAGGTTCCCGTTTATCCTTATGATAGTAGTAGATATCTCCGTCTGCTGTACTAGCAACACGCCAGTCTGGGGGCAAGGGCGCCTTCAGACCCTCGCGGGCAATGTATAGAAGATCGTTGTCATCGGGAAGAATAAAGCCAAGCGCTTGCGCATACTCCTGTATCTCTTCTTCAGTGGGCTCATAGTCATCTTCCGCAACTGGCTCCATGAGCTTGCTGGCCATTCGCGATTTAAAATTCCGGATTTTACAGAAAACGTGAGAGAACAAGTCAGGGTACACTAGTGAAGGATTCTGCAATTCTGCACAGGCCTGAAAGGTCTGCATGACTGTGGTTGTCTCAGAAGCCTTCTTTCCGGGTCAACATCCTGCCCCATCAAAAGAATAATTAATTGCACTTTTCAGGTCTTCAGGGTTGCGGGAAAAAAATATCGCATGCTGATTTACAAGGACATAATAAACGGGGATGAGCTCCTTAGCGACGCAATCATCACCTCCACCGACGACCTCTTCTACGTCATTAAGGGGAAGATGATAGTTGCCGACGGCGATGAGGAGGACGAGGACGCAGAAAAGGTTGTCGACGTCGTCTTCCGCTACAATCTTGCGGAGGCAGAGTTTACAAAGAAGACTCTCATGAGCAATCTTAAGAAGTTTATGAAGGCCATGAGCAAGAACCTCAAGAAGACGAAATCTGAAGAAGAGGTCGCTGCCTGGCAAGAGAAGGTTAACGCCTGGGTTACGGGGCTCCTGGAGAAGTTCGACGACTATAGCTTCTATCTGGGAGCCTCCAACGATGTAGAATCGGGGATGGTTGTCTTCTGCAAGTGGGACGGCGCAGACCCGTACTTCTACTACTGGAAGGACGCCCTCAAGTCCGAGAAGGTCTGAGCATCTGCGAGTAAACCGGCGCTGGCTGTTTCGCTTTTCTAAATTGTTAATGTCCGCCATGCCAGATGTTGGTGCCGCTTCGGCTGCACAGGCTTCTGCCAGTGGGAGCCTCAGCGTCTCTATGTCGAGCAAAACGCTTAGTTCAAGCCAACAGCTCGTTCCACGAGTGCTTTCAGGGGAGTCAGGCCACTCAGATAGCTCTCAGGAGGAGCCAACCTCCGGGCCTCTTTCGCGTAAATCCATGGTTCGCTCACCCAGTACTCCTGGAAGACTGGGTACACCAACAAGCATCCGTAGAACAGCCAGCAGAAAGTCCAATCACAGAGTTCTACATTCCGCAAAGTCAGGAATTACTCAATTCTTCAACGAATCAGAGAGTGCATTTACCACTGGTATTAGCTTTGACATCGCAGCCGTCAAGGGGACAGAGGCAGCAGACTTTCTAGACCCCTCTGTTGCAATACCTGAGCTGTATGGGATAGACGCCAACTATCTGCCCAAGATCATGAACAACGAGACCGCGCAGCTCACTTCCTATGCCTATGAAGACCACATGTCGGCAGAAATCATAGACGATGTCTGTGGAATACATCTCTACAAGCAGGCATGTTTTCAAAGAGACGTGCACCCGTCTGCGATAGTCATTGCAGCCATAAGGCGCAACCCAGTCCACGTTGACCTCACAAACATCTACCTAGGCCCGCTTGGCGCTCAATGCTTCGCTGCAGCAATACACGGTCAGCTTTCAAAGTCTATAGAAACACTGTCACTCAAGAACTGTAAGATAGGCCCGAGCGGGCTATGCTCTATCGTGCAGGGTCTCTTGAACCTTCCTGATGAGTGCATTATTGACATGCATTATGTTCTTCCGGAAAACGAGGAAGCAGACCATCGCCACAGCTTGACCGTGCTTAACCTGGAGGGCAACGGGTTAGCCACTCCAGCCGAGCTATTGGCAGATGGAACTGGGCTGCCACCTCTAGTTACATCTGATCAGCTCGCTTATTCCAGTTCTGAATATAATAGGATAAAGGAGCTTCAGCGTAAGGAAGAGGGACGTGGCCGCGAAAAGCTGGACCTGAGCGCGAAGGTTATGACAGAGCAAGAAAGAAAGGCCAAAGAAGCCGCTCTTCAAAAGGAAAAGAACGCAAAGAAGAATGAAGTGATAGATCCGTATTTAGAGATGATTCGAGCCACTGCTCTTTACAACTTTGGATCTAGCGAGCCTAGACCCTTTGCTCCCCCCAAGAAACTTACTGAAGAAGAGCTCAAGAAGATGAAGGCTGCTGGACGTGATGTGACAGAGGTTCCTCCAGACCCAACATTCCTCGACAAAGTTCAGTTTCATCGCAAGCTCTCCAGTCTGCATATTGTACCAGCCTCACAGCTGATCAACGTTATTAAGCACATGCTCAATGGGCTCAGTTTGCTGACTCATTTGGACTTGTCCTCCAATGAGTTAGACGATTCGTTCCTGCAAAGTGCTTCTAAATATCTATGCGCTCACGGTTCCTTGTCAGAACTTAACATTGCTAACAACCGCATCACAGCGAATGGGCTTCAAGCGCTCATTACAGAGTTACCCAATTCTATTAATCTGGAGAAGATTGACATGTCGCTCAATCAATTTGGTAGCATCGGAGCATGTGTTTTGGCATATGGCCTTTGTAAGGTCATGGCGCGGACGTCCCTTCGTCTCAGTAGCCTATGCTTAAATTGCAACAAGATTGGCGATGAGGCTGGTGCGTTTGTCTTGGGCTGCTTCATGGGAGGCTGCGTTCTTCCAGAGATAACAAAGTATGGAACTGATGTTGCAAGGGATTTCATGGGAACCCTACCTGCCCCCATCTCCCCGATATGGAGGGCAGGACCCATCAAGCATGTCTCAGGAATAAGCTCTCTTGAGCTAGCAGATTGTGGGCTTGGTCTCTTCTCCTGCCTCCAGCTATGTAAGATTCTCACCTCTAGTAGTATTAGGATTAAGAGCCTGGACATATCTAAGAACAACCTAAATGATGGAATGGGCTTCTACTCTATTATTAAAGCGCTCACCCAGCGAAGGAAGTCGTGCCCTGGCGAGGACTGTCATATTGACAAATTTTCAATAAGCAATAAGGTGGTTCTGATGGACGAGGTGCGTAGATTTAGCGATGTTGAAAAGGAAGATGAGGTGGTTGAATTTAGTCAACTCGCCGAGGAAATTGCGTCAATGAATGGGGGCTACATAAAGGAGTTGACCATTTTGCCCTACTAATATCTCTGAAGTTGCCGCCTTGCTTTAATTATTTTAAAAAATGGCTCCCCAATTTAATTGCAATGCCAGCCAGGCATTCTAAAGTAGGCAAGAACAGAAAGGATGAGTACTATCGGCTGGCCAGGGAGGCTGGGTACCGTTCTCGTGCGGCATATAAATTGATTCAGCTCGATGCGCAGTACGGTTTTCTTAGTAGCACCAAGTGTCTTATCGATCTCTGTGCCGCCCCAGGCAGCTGGTCGCAGGTTGCTGCTATGAAGATGCCTGTTGGTAGCCTCATTGTCTCTGTTGATTTAGACCCCATCAAGCCTATCAATGGTGTCGTTTCCTTCTGTTCTGACATTACAACCGCTGCATGCCGCAACGCACTAACTGAGAAACTGAAGGGGTGGGCTGTTGATACTGTCATCCACGATGGAGCGCCGAACATGGGGACAGCATGGGGTGTTGACGCCTTCGGGCAGAATACACTTGTTCTTGCTGCTTGCAAGCTAGCAACAGAATTTCTGCGCATGCACGGCACCTTCATCACCAAGATTTTTCGAAGTGCAGACCACGATGCCCTCCTGTATGTGTTGCGCCAGCTCTTTGAGAAAGTAGAGATTACAAAGCCAAGGGCGTCCCGCGATAATTCTTCCGAATGCTTTGCTGTTTGCTTACGCTATAAAAATCCCAAGGAGATTGATGGACGCTTTTTTGACCCTAACCATGTCTTTAAAAATTACACCGGCATACAGCAGCAATCCGACAAGGAAAGCATGTACAATGCTGCCCTCCGCTCATCCAGCAAAACCAGTTCGTCTCTCAAGCAGTTGGCGGAGGACCTTAGCCACACCGCAAGGCACAGGACCGGCTACTCTGATGAGCGTGGGGGTGGCCTTTACATGCAGATACCTGTGTTGGATTTCCTTATGCATCCGTCTCCAATAACGTTACTCGCTAAGTATTCCGTGATTTCCTTTGATAAGGATGTCAAGGGGAATCCAAAGTTTCAGCACCTCTATGGAGACATTAAAAGGGGAGAACAAGTGAAGGACCCGAGCATTAAGTTTAACCACCGCGTGGTGGATACTTGGGATGAATATACGCGGCTGCAACACGAGGTTATGGCGCACGTGGCAACCACAGATGAAATCAAGTACTGCTGCCAAGACGTCCGGAATATGAATAATAAGGACTTTAGAAAACTTCTCAAGTGGCGTGAGAAGGTTATAGCTCACATTTGTGAGATAACCGTTCCTGTGGAAATCCCGAAGAGCGCCCCGACTCTTGAGCAGCTTGAGGCGCTTCCGGCATACTCTAGCGACGAGTTTCTCCAGTTGACACCTGAACAGCAAGCACACCTACAGGAGCAATACCTGCAGCGTGAGAAGCTGCGGAAAGAGCGTCGTGAACTGCAGCGAGCTGAGCGAAAGATGGCCAAAGATCAGGCACGACAGCTTAAAAGCAAGTCACAGGTAGATGACCTTGCAGAGACGGCTGATTCTGTAACTCTCAGAAAGCTCTTCACAATGGAAAAGTATCAGGTTGTCTGCAAGGCCCTCCGACTCTTTGATTCTCGCCTTCTTCTTTCGGCACTACAGTCTGTCAATTCAGAAGAAGCAAAGGCAGATCTTTTTCAGAATATCAGTGATGAGGAAAAGGAGGAGGCTCTTAAGCGTATGGAGCAGATTGCTAGGGGCGGAGAAGGAGAGTTCGACGAGGTTTCGCTAACTCTTCTGAGGCGTGCAGGTGCCATTCTGAAGAGAGGTGACGGCGAGGCGGAATTGATACCTGGGCTTGAAGAAGCGATTCAGCGTTCTGATGCAACTAGTGTTCTCTCAGCTCTGCAGAAAAACCGTGATCTAAAGCTGAAAGAGGGACCAGGCTCTGATACAGAAACCAGTAGCGATGATTCGGATGAGGACCCAGAGGCCGCTCGGGAGAGGTACTTAGCGTATGTAGATAGTAATGCGGACTACTGGTATGATCAAATGCTCAAAAAAAGGGATGAGCTTGAACGAAGAATGCGTGAAAAGGAAGAAACATATCGTAAGGCGAAGGGAATCGTCCTCGATGAAGATATCAATGCGAAGAGGGTAGATGATGAGAACCTTGCAGGCAAATCCGAGTTAGCGGAGCGATGGTATTCTAATGAAGCCTTTTCAGAGCAGCCTGGTATCGATAGACTGCATAACATCAACGGACCCGAGGCACAGGATGCCGGTACTGCAGACGATGAGTACTGGAATAGCTTCCCGCTTCCTCGTGATTACCTGGACAAGACCGCAGCGCACAACAAGCGCATAAAAGAGATTGCAAAGCAGCAGAGGGAAGAGGCATACAGGCAGGCCAAGCTGGCCAAGCTCAGCAGAGAGGTAGACGCAGAAAACAGTGTGTTTCCTGGTCTCAAGCAGCAGATCCAACTACTCCCAGTTCACGAGGTAGAGGAGGGCCAGTCTCCGGACGAGCAGCTAACGTCAGGGAGCCAACAGAAGCCTGGTTCAAACAAGCATGTAGTAGGCATCAAGACAGAAGCGGCACGGTTAGGGTACTCAGCAGATCGTGTAACTATTACCAGTGGTGACGTAGGTGACACAGGAGACGTACATACCAGTGGGTCAGACACAGATCTCAGCGAGGAAACGTCGGACGACATGTTCGTAGGTGACAAAAAGGAAAAGGACACAGCTCTTCTCAAGGATCCACACAACCAGGCCCTGAAGCTTGCACTCGTGCAGAAGATGACGACCAAAAAGGGGAAGGAGGCGATTATACATTCCTCAATTAATCGCTTCTCTTTCTATCGTGATGAAGACCCGCGTACACTCCCCCGCTGGTTTGTCGATGATGAAGAGCGGAATTGCAAGCCAGAAGTGCCGCTCACTGCAGAAGAGATACAGCTTCAGAGAGCACGCGTTGAGGCTCTCAACGCCAGGCCAATCAAGAAAGTCCGGGAGGCCCTTGCTAGAAAGCGCATGCGGGCTTACTCGCGCCTGAAGCAATTGACCACCAAGGCGGACACACTGGCTGCACGAACCGACATCAGCGAGCGAGAAAAGGTGACCATATTAGAAAAGGCTGCTGCAAAGATGCACAGGCGAGAATCTAAGACGAAGAAGCGTGTCATTTTAAGTAACCGCAACAAGGTTGGTGCGCTATCTAGCGCGGGCCGTCGCGACAAGCGGGGAGTTAAGCACATCGATCGGCGAATGAAGAAGGATCTCCGAAAGGGCCACGCATTCGAGGGCGGAGTTGGCAAAAAAGCAATGAAGAAGCAGGGTCTCGTCAATGCAGCCTTAGGCAAATTTAAGGCGAAGCAGAAAAAGCGGCATTGATTGCTTGCAGAGTAAATCGTTCTGTAGCTGAAATAAAAAATGCTCGGCTTTCAGCCGTCAGGTTGCTCCTTAGAAGACCAGCAAGTGTACGACAGGTGTAGTCAATATCTTTCTAAGCTGCTAGATTTCGGGACGGTCTTCACAACTCAGGAGTTTTCCGAGTTAGCTCTTTCAATAAGTAGGAGTGACTTGACGATCATTCTTTCAAAAGATTCACCCTTACTTGTGCATGCACTCAAGTACGTAAGGCTTGTATTAATGTACCACAAGATACACGTTAACATGACGTTTTTGCTAGCCAGAATGCTTTCTCTAATCAGCTCTTTGAAAGGCACCCCAGAGCAATATGTGACTGCCCTAGATCTTACCATTGATAACCTGTATTTACTGTTGGTGTCTTCCGAGTCGAGGGACCAACTTGTCAATTCACGCTCATTCATAGATCGCTGTGATGCCGCTACAACGGAGAATCCGTCGATCTTTGGTGTTACTGTCGATCCGTATCAGATAGTTTCGGATTTTGTAACGTTTATCAAAGAGACGGAGTACTTTACGAGCACATCTGTTAGAAACCTTGCTTTCAAAGCAGCTAACTTTTTGCTTTCCTACATTGTTGCCCCATACTTCGACCATGAAGCATCGGAGCGTGCCCGTGTAAAGGTGGGGTCATGCCGCTATGTGACCTCCCGGGCCCACGAAGCCGAAAATCACTTGTACTTAATGTCGTTTCTATTCACTGCTATGCAGGGTTCACGACTAGTCACCCACCTCGTTTACCAAATTCTGTCATATACCCCTGTTGTAGGTCTCTACAATGACGCGCTGCCACACCCATCTAGAGGGAGTTCATATGGCAAACTTGGGCTTTTGGGCCAAGAGTATCGTGCGCCAATGAATGGAGGGTCCTACACTGATAGCCACGTTGCTGGGTGTCCCATCCCACCTCGGGTGCCTACAATTCCAGCCCCCAGCAATCAAACCCAGCCAATCAGATCCTCGCAAGTATCCAGCACCGCTCCAGATGCACTCAAGCTTCCACAGTTCTATTTGCAGATGTCAAGCAGGTCTTCTAGAACGCACAATTGCACGAGTGCACATATACCGCCTGTGACAGTTAAGAATCTAGTGTTTTATCCCTTTCTGTCTTGCTTTACAGAATGCTTTGTTTTTTGTAGTAGCTGCCAGAGCAGGCTTTTACCAACAGCCTACAAAGACAAGTCAGAGGCTAATGTTCAGGCATCTCGTGAACGAATATTCACATGCGACCGTTGCTACTCCAGCTCTCTTCTTGAACAGCTCTTTACAGGTCTCCTGAAAGCGCTGGAGCTCAATTCTTCCCGGGGTAAGGAAGTTATTAGCTACAATGACATTATAGCCCTTTTTGGGTACATCTTCGTCTGTCATCAAGCTCTCTTAACATACACGCGATCTAAGATGCTTCTGGGCACAAGTTGTCGCCAAATTCATCTTAACTTGCGCCACAAACTTCTTCAAACCCGAAGGCTTGCCACCTCTCTTGATGAATCTTTCTCGATTGGGGGCTTTTATAAGTCTGAGGGTGCTGCCTATGCCAGAATCCACAAGCTTAAATCAGCCATTGAGAACGAATACACATCTGTTTCTGTTCCCTTGTCAACAGATTTTCCATTCCCTTCCCCGTTTTCTTTGTTGGCAAGCACAGAGTGTACATGCAACAAGGCCCGGTCCCTCCAACCGCAGAAGATCATCATAAATAGCACCCAGGAGATGCTTATGGATGCTGGTCACCTTCTCCTCAAGAAGCCCATTCTGTCTAATAACACTTTTTGCGCAAACCGGTTTGTTGCTGATGTACCAGTGTGGGAGCCTAATCCCCTCTGGTCTGAATGCGATCCTTTTGAACTGTCCCTCACTACCATTCTCCTTGGGCTCACCAAGGGAAAATTCCTACTGTACCTTATTCAGCATATGAATAGCTTTGTCTGTGAGCTTGAAAAAAAAGTTACAATCCGTGACCTTCCCTGCCAGAAGGTCGAAACGCACTATGCGCGAACTATTTATCACTACTCGATGTTCTTAGGCTGTTTGCTAGATTTCTACTTTAGTTATAACTTCTCAAAAGTTATCAACATGTTGATTTCTACGACTACCGCAGAAAGAACACCCACACCATCCAGTAATGAGCTCAGCGCGCATCACCAAATCACCATCTCTAAAGAATGCATAGACTCCATTACTTCTACCCTCTCTGCAGCTCTTGAGATAGCGAAGGCATTGGAGAGGGACCTGTTCTGCTGTGAAGCAACAGAGGAGGTCTATTGTCCTGAACTGCAGGATGACTATTGGATCTTGGAGATAACAGCACCTGCTAGACTATACATTACAACCAGGATGCAGCCGGTGTGTGACGGTGTTACTATCACAGATAACTATAAGGGTTTGCTGACTAAGCTAGTCACAAAGCATACTGATACTACCCTAGTTTCTTCAAGAAGCGTTCTCTGTGACTTGTTGATAGAATCAGCCACGAAGATGTTCGCTACGTTGACGAAGAAAGCATTTCCAATTCTCTCCACCATCCAAGATGCTGCTGAGCTTGACTATATGATTAACTCCCATTTGAATGCAGACCCTGGCTCACAGAATGGCACAGGTATGGGCGCAGCCTCAATGAACGAGTCCCTTAGTCACACGCTGATCACAGGCTCTGGGTTCAATGGTTTGATTAAGGCAGAGGTGGGCGAGCAGACTGTGTCTACGTCGCGGCTATTGGGGAGTGGTGCCATTGCCACACAATCTGGGTATAACAATGTAGACTTTGACCAGCACTTATACCAAAAGATGCGCTATGACTACTCCAGGAGTTGGAAGGATATCGTTATGAGATTTCGCATGACCATGGTGCAATGTATTTCGACCGGCCAGAGCTACAATCCTCCATCGAGTGCAGGGATAGATTGCAATATTCTAAAGAAGAGCATCATTGGACCCCCTGGTACACATCCCTTCATACGCAATAAGCCGTTGGGCCAGATGATGCCTATGATTCAAGCTTCTGCATTCAGAAATAGAATACTAAGCTTTTTCTCAACGGCGACAGACTCTGCGGTTCTCCACAAAACAATCGGTTTGCCATACGCCATACTGCCGCGGAAATTCGCGTCTCCAATTATGCGCCGCATACCTTATGAGCAACGACCGGAGAGGTTATATCTCCATTCGGCCCTCTCTACTTTATGTATATCCGCTACTAACTCTCTTCACACATTCTGTACTAGTGGAGCATCTCAGTTAAACCTGGACCCATCCAAATTTGTGCACCCGTCGCTGTGGATGTATTACTCCATTCACTACATACAGGAAAGCAAGTACACACTGCGCTTCTTTGGAAGCAATTTATTTAAAAACGAACCCTTTGATGTAGATCGCATCAGAGCGTCTGCAAGTCTCTTCAACGTGAAGCTCGCCTCAGAGTCCCGCCTATATTGGTCCTACATCTGTGATTTCCTATCATTGTCTATGGGTCCATCGTATAAGTGCCTGCTCCATCCCAGTGACTCGTCCTTTACTCGTATTAAACTGGAGAATGCGAAAGATAAGCGCCAGTCAGACCAAGCTAGCAAAAGCCATGAAGATACTGTTATTCTTGACTATATGCAGCACAACACGGAAATACCTTCCATCGCTACATCATCCTATCACGCTCAGTCTCTACATGTTGTAGAATCTGACACCCATAGCCTTGGTACATGTATGCACAATCAAGAGTCAGCAACCGCAATAGCACCAGCGATTCTCCAGCATAACAGACTTCATATCGCAGCAGATGCCTCGTATGCCGATTGCTTCAACGTCTCAAAAGTTTCTGGAGTGATGGGAATGTTGAGTCCTTCGCAATCTTTCTATGAGCACCCAGCTCTCTCTCCCCATCGGTTCCTGACAGAGCTCGCTCTGTCTGGATCTGAAGCAGACCTTTTCAGTAGCGTCATCTCTGGCACTTCCGTTTCGTCCATTCAATGTTTTGAGCTGCTAGAAAGCTTTCTAATAACGCAAAACTTGGAACTATCCGAGCTTCTGCTTAAGTTTTCATTGATGCACAGTTTATATGTACGTGAGCTCTTGCCTTCGGAGACTGTCCTCCTTGGTGAGGATTCATTTTCTGGTCTATCAAGTTATGTTCTGTTTCATGACTTCTACCTGGCCATGCATGACATGATGCTGTATGCTGACAAACCAGTGGAACCCTTGCCGCAGACGCTAGAGCACACCCCATCCAAAAGCCAACGATCTCTGCTAAAAGTCAGGGAGTCTTCAACCTGTACCAATCGCGAATCCTGTGTCACTGCCGAGTTAACCGCAGAACTGGATATGGATCAGCCACAGGTGATACCTGGCTCTTCTACATCAACTACCTCCGGTATCTTTCATCCAAACATATTTATGGATAAACCGACAAGCAACAAGCATGCGTGCCTTTATTATGAGCCGAAAGCTACGGAGCACCAGCAGTACATGATGTGCGGACTGGACACGCTTAACACGCCTCTCATCCCCGTCAGTGTGATTACCCAGATATTGGCCATCGCTGATTACGATGAAAACTATGGGATAGATGAAACAATGGATTCAGCTGGCTTCTGTCTGGGGCTTCACACGATAGATGTGCTTGCGCAAGCCCTCAATACTCGCCCGATCTTAGCTTACAATACAACACTTCTGCGCTTTATTGCCAGCATTTTGCGTACCTTGTCAGGATGCATTAATGCATTGAGCTTCCGTGATTATGCTGCCCAGCTGGTGTTTTGCAACATTGTTTCCTTGCTGATTTCTCAATACGGCTTGACACACTTAGCAATTACTCTAGCAGAAGTTACATTGGGGGTATATAGCTCCATTTGCGACCAGCCCAGTAGTTTCTATAGGAAAATGCGTCTGGCGAGCAGCATTGACGCATACCTGAAAGAATTTGGACCAAGCCTGGGACACGCTGATGAGTACATACACTTTGTCGATCTGACACAAGGCAGAACAAGAATTCCGCTATTCTCGACTCTATTCGATGCAGACCCAACCCTGGTGGTGGAGGTATCCACTGGGAACGTTGTCGTCATCAACTTAGAGATAAAGTCGCTTCTACTCGTGCCATTTTCAGTATACATTACTGCAAAATGGTTTTATATGCAATTGCATGCAATAATCATCCGCTATGCCAGGCTTTTGTTGAAGCTAGACCTGGCAGATCTAACGCGAGTTTGCGCTGCCGATAACTGTGACTATGGGCCCATGATAAGGTACATCTCTGATTACTCTTCCATGATAACAACACTCAGCACATACCTCCGGGATGACCACCTCCAGCGTTTAGCGATAGACAACTGTGCTGATGATGCATCTGACCAAGAGGGTAGACAAGCAGCTCTTCTTCTAAATCCTCTTGCTATCATGCAACATAAGTACTTCCTTGCTGCGTTCAGGGACCCCCAGATGCAGCTCTATGTTCATGTGTCCATAGCTGTTCAAACCACAAACATCCGCCAGGTGGTCGCGTCCCGTCGTGAGGCGTTAAAGAACTTTCTGCTCAAGCACTTCTTCACCCGCCTAACAGTGCTCACAGAGCAGTACATACAATATGAAAAGAGCTTTCAGCTCAAGACAGCAACCACTAACTACCGCAATCCACTGCTTAAAAAATCCTCCATTTATACCCTTGCAACTGTGGGTATTGATCCTAAGCCTCTCCTGCACAAGGGACAACTGCAGGCTACCATTAGTAGCTATCAAGAGGCTTCTAAGCATCTTACACCTGACGATAATGCTTACTTCGAGGAGCTTCGCCGCTCTATAGACAGCTCGTTTGCCACAGTGTTTGCCACTGATCACAGCGACGAAGGCTTTACGCTAACTTCTGCTCCTAAGCCCAAGCAGGACGCCTTAAAGGACGCCCCTAATCGCCTCTTTCCTTCCACCACTGCATCGGCAAATGAGCTTTCTCTGCCCCTTGTTGACTATCTTATTATGCTCGATGGACTTCTCCTATCTATACACGCCACTGCTCCAGACATCAACATTGGCCACGAGCTTTTGGCCGACCTTTGTTTGGTTAGTGCGTCAGGGGCAGTTTCTCTGTGGACAAAGCATGAGCAAGAATGCACTCATTAAATGGGCCCGCGCATACTTATAAGACGGTGCCTTCGGATCACCGCATACCGCCATTCGTCAAAAACAGCGAGTAGTAATCTATTTTCATGCAATAAGTGCGCCTTTAGGACTTTGGAACTTAGAACTATGCTTCCAAGCAGCCCGGTTTCTAAAAGCTCCTTGTTTGTGTGAGATACAAGACACGACACTGGGATATCTGTTCTTGCACTACAGCCACAGAGAGCCTTATCTGCCCAACGCTCCAGCAGCCCTTTGTAAAAAGAATCTGCCTGCTTCTCTAGATAAATGGCCTCTCTGGATGCACGAAGGGACAGCTTCCATCGTCGCAGATAAAAAAACTTGATGTACCTTATTCCTATTGTGTAGACATATGTATATATCCGAGACCTAACTGCCACATACTCCAGCGCCTTGCATGTCCTGGTCAAAAGACAGCGCTGATAAAATTGGTCCGCTCGCGCTGTGTCTCTAATGATCAGCATGTAGCTAGTTCTTAGTGAAGATAATCCCACTTGCTTTAACGTGTGCTCATATTTTTTATCCAATTTGGTTAGAAGGCATTGGTATTGGTGGAGCACAGTCAAGGTGGAGAACGCCCTCCGCATGAGAGACCGCCAGTATTGCTTATCTGATATATGGAGATATCTGATTGATACTGATATAGCGCACATCGCTTGAAACGCCTGCCTTTGGAGCATGAAGCTATGGGAGCATCGTGACTTTGTTTGGATTCTCCACTGGTGAAACACCTCAGTTACGATGGCGTTTGCAAACCGCGCCGTATACGCGTCCATTATCACCTTTAGGGTAGCCCCCAGATTAATGACTCTTCGATGCTGATACAAGCGTATATTCCACTGTCTAAAGGCAGCCTTCACCAGGCAGATTTGTCGCCTGTAGAATAAGAGACGGCTTTCCTGCTTCTGCCTAGTCTTTAACAGAAGTAAGTGCAGAACAAAGCGGGTTAGCTTTTGGGTGTGAAACGCATCTGCTTGCACAACCAGCTGCTGCAGCGCTAGGGCTCTTTGGTTACGTAGAGAGACCTCGTGCCAGTGGCGGATACAGATGCGGCAGATGTCATGCTGGTAGGTCCGTGAGGCACGATAGCTTTCCAGCTGAATCGTATGTCTATAACACGGAAGTGAAATTTCCCACACTATCTTACGAAGCGCTCTGCGCTGTAGTGCCAGTCTGTGCATGGCCCAGAAGATCCGCCTGTATCTAAAGTTGCGCCTATTATTGATATGCTGTTCTAAGAACACGCTGCAACTATAAGCTAATTTAAAAGATTCAAATGCGCTTCTTTTAAGGTCAAGGGTCGATCGTGCTAGTATGCCAGCAGCCCGAGAGGTTAGCTCAGCATACCTTTTCGCCAGTGATGAGATGTGTCTCCAAGCAATGGAGACCAAAAGGTTGCGGTAGAATTGGTCGGATTGATTATCTTTAAAGGCACTCGCCTCTGCATATGCGTGACACAGATGGGCAAACGAAATCCTCAGGATAAGTCTTGTCCCTGCGACCAAGACACACTGCCGCTGTACGCTCAGGCCTAGTGATAAAATCTTGATTATGCGCGATTTCTCGACATAAGTGTAGTAGATGATCGCAAGATTATGTAAGGTGTGTAGGTAGAACACGTCCCGAAGCCTTGAGAACACCTTTTGAACAAGGATACTGTTATAATAGGTTGCTCCAAATGTTTCTAAAGCTGCCCTTGTATGTGCTGATTGTAGTACTTCACTGAGAGCGATGAAAGATGGCCTCGTTTCGTGAATACGCTTGGTGTCACTAGGGTTAAACACTATACAGGCCTTTCTGCGGATGCGGGACAGCTTAGATATTAGTCCTATAACAATAGAGAGGTCCGTAAGGGACAAGACCGAACGGCTTTGCGGAGTCAACGGAGTTCCTACTGCTATGAATATGTTGTATAAATGAGTGAGATAGGGCTCGCTTGATCTGTATGTGATCGTTCTCGACGGCTCCTGCTGCAGGATAGAGGGAGAAGAAAAAATAGAAGGCTCTGGATAGCTTGTAGTAGAGGGCCCAATGGAGTCGTAGAGCAATCTCCGCAAAACCTTTTCTCTCTGGACAGCCACGCGCGTGTGTAAGGCACTAAGCCACTGATCCAGGCACCTTCTTTTAGTGAACATACTCAGCACGCCGGAGACAAGACTGTCTATCTGCATAAGACACCTCTTGTAACAGAGAAGCTTGTGCCACGTCAATAGAGTGCCTCTGAGGAGCATGTAAGTATCATTGTCTAGAATCACTGCGCTTGATAAGCGTAACATGTTCTGTATGTAGATAACGCGAAGGTGAAAAGCCCTGAAAAAGAGCTGCTTATAGAGTCTAAGCATGTGCTGTTCAAGAGCATCTAGATTAGTACATGCAGAAGCGTGTCCTGAGCTATGACTGCTGAGTCCTTGGGTGGAATAGTTTGCAAGGTGTGTCATGGAATCCAGGATTTTGCTGTCAGCATGCCCGAGAAGCGCTGCCTCTCGTAATGCATCCTCCCGGCAGACGTGGATCATAGCCTGATCATTATCATGAACTTCTTTGGCCGCACTAAAAGACTGCTGGGCCTCATAGACCCTATCCTTGAGTAGCGTTATAGCTGCAGAATCAACGGAGCGGAGCGTGACCAGACAGCCCCTCAGTGCTTGGATTCGCAGTGCTCGCAGCTGTGGCCAATCCTCCTCCCAAAATCTGCAGAATTCCTGGGAAGAGAGCGGGGTTTTCCACATGGGTTGAAGCATCTTCTTGACAGGTGCATCTATGGTGACAGAAGACCCGTGCAAGACAGACGACCCCTGAGAAGGGATAGAGGCACACATATCCATACTGACACAGAGACAATAGCGCCGAAACACAGACCCCCGGGGCACCAAGGAAAGAGGCTCTGTCGGGCCTTGTTGAGTAATCTGTGCCTTACGTTGTGGAGCTCGCTTTGGTGGTGAGCGCACAGCTAAGCCCCTGTCAGCCATTTCACTGCGTTGCAAACCCTGGGGATAGAGTCTGCTGAGGCTGTAGTGTTGGCAATTTACCATAAATTGTCATTAGTAAAATAATATTTGCAATAAATGCCCAAGCGTGGATTTCTGTTTTTATTAAATGTACCTGTTATATGAGGCCGCGTCTGGCTTAGCGATGTTCAAGGTTTTGGACGAAAGCAAGCTTAAGGCCGCCGACCTGGTCGGGGCAATGATGCGCACAAGTAGTGACGTCCAGAAAATAGTTTCCCTTGTCTCATTTTCAAAGTTTCCAAGCGTCGAGGGTGCGTTAGCCACACAAACCTCAACCTTTGAGAAGGATGTGAGCGAGGAGCTAAAAAAGTTTGTGGAGAAACACTTTGTGAACACCGTAGCCAAGAAGGATGCGTCCGAAAAGCTCCTGGTCCAGGACCCTCACATGGTTACCGCCCTCAAGGATGTCTACGGGGTCCGTGCTGCATTTAATGACATAGTTGTTGAGCTGTCTAGGGGGATACGTACGCATCTGGCCTCCATTCTCCCTGATTTTGATCAAGAACACGACAGCTCAATGGCGATGGGGCTTGCACACTCCTTTTCTCGCTACCGCGTCAAGTTCAATGCTGACTCTATAGATATCATGCTTATTCAAGCCATTGCTTTAATTGACGACACTGAGAAGGATATCAACCAGTTTGCCATGCGACTTCGTGAGTGGATGGTTTGGCACTTCCCCGAGCTGATTACTATCGTACCAGATAATATAGACTATGCCAGGACTGTAGTCGTGCTCCGGGACAGGAGGCATCTCGAGGAGTCGCTCACAACGTCTGGCCGCGAAAAGTTCATAAAGGCCCTTAACAAAGCGTCTAAGGATCAAGCTTATGCCATTATATCTGCTGCTAAGACATCTGTTGGCACGGATATTACTGACCAGGACTCCGACAGAGTTGTCCACCTGGCTGAGGAGCTTCTTTCTTTGGTCTCATACCGCGAGGAGTTGCATGAGTACATTGAGGCACGCATGCTTGCTGTTGCACCCAATTTCACCCGCATTGTCGGGTCCATCGTCGGCGTCCGTCTTCTGGCCAAAGCGGGAAGTTTGCTCAACCTTGCCAAGCTCCCCGCATCCACCTTGCAGATTCTTGGCTCAGAACGTGCACTTTTCCGTGCCAAGAAAATGCGATCCAAGCAGACGCCCAAATATGGGTTTATCTATCACGCTGCGCTTGTGGGAAAAGCATCTGCAACCAATCGAGGGAAGATGGCACGTGTCGTAGCAACAAACGCATCTCTTGCTGCTCGTGTGGACGCTCTCTCGGAGTCCTCTAACACCAGCTTTGCTAAAGGAAAGCTTGAGAAGATAAACGCGTCTCTGCGCTTCTATGAAGGGGACAAGCAAGCTCGCTCAAACAGAAAATCTATTGCTTCACAGAAGATGGAAGCATACAGGCGCGGAGTGGCAACAGGATATGAAGGGAAGGGGGACATGAAGCTTTCGAAGGAAACAGCCCCTGCTGCTGAGCCCAAAAAGACTCGAATGACGGAGGCGTTTGAGGAAGACACTGGGTTCACGCAGACCAAGGCCTCACAGGATAAGGGCTCAAGAAATAAGGAGAATGCACAAGAACGACAAGACGATGCTATGCCAGCGCCCTTAGAGCCTTTATCGAGTGCTGCGAAGAAAGACGAGCCCGTGGCACCAATTGAGGTGGATGCGGAAGACACCAATGACACCAAGGACGCTAAGGAGAAGCATAAGGAGAAGAGCAAGGAAAAGCACAGAGACAAGGACAAAGAAAAAGAAAAGCACAAGGAGAAGGAGAAGGATAAAGAGAAGCACAGGGACAAGGATAAGGATAAAGAAAGAGATAAGGAAAAACATAAAGACAAGGACAAGCACAGGGATAAAGACAGAGAAAAAGACAAGGAAAAGCATAAGAGCAAGGATGACGATAAGAAGAACAAGACGCACTCCAAGTAAATAACTTAAAAAATGCCGCAGCACTTGGTACCCCACACAGGGACAGGAAAGCGCACTACAATAGAGGACTTTGAGATTGGACGCTTTCTTGGTCGTGGAAAGTATGGCTTGGTTTACCTAGCACGTGAACAGTCCTCCAAGTTGGTGGTTGCCCTTAAAGTGCTGTATAAATCCTACATCAAATCGGAGCGTGTTGAGGGCCAGGTGCGCAGGGAATTGGATATACATCTTAATGTGAGGCACATAAACATAATTCGCTTGTATACTTGGTTCCAGGACGAGACCCGAGTCTTTTTGGTCCTCGAAGTGGCTCCGTACGGCGAGCTTTACCAAAGGTTACAGCAGTTCGGGAAGTTTCCTCTACCCGTTGTAAGCAAGATTATTCGAGACGTGGCACAGGCGATACAGTATCTTCACAGAAAGAACATCTTCCATAGGGACCTTAAGGCAGAAAACATCTTGATTTGCAAGGGGAAAGAGACCAAAGAGCACACAGATGCGCACAATTCAGATGACTCCATTTCTGTGCATGAACACGAGCTAGTCCGAATGGCACACTACACATACAAGATTGCAGACTTTGGATGGTCCGTGCACCATCCAACCCACGGTGGCCGACGACGCACCCAGTGCGGAACTCTCGACTACCTTCCCCCGGAGGTCATGCTCGGACAATCTTATGATAAGGCTTGCGATATCTGGTCACTCGGAGCCCTGTGCTATGAGCTCATCTGTGGCACCGCGCCCTTCTACCACGACGAAATCAAGATCACACGACAAAATATAGCCAACGTAGAGTATAGCTTTACTAAGGACTTCAGCCCAGCCAGCAAAGATTTCATCCAGCGGATGTTAATTAGAAGCCCAGAGGCCCGGATCTCCATAGAGGATATCCTCCGGCATCCATTCCTGAGACAGACAGATCACAGGAGTAAGGTCCCCAAGTAGTCATCCGTTGGTCACCTTTGCTGCCTCTTTCCTTCTCTCCATGGCCTGAACCAGCTCATCCCCGTCATAGAGTCCAAAGTACCCTGGACTAAACTCCACCACATGCTCATTGTTCATTCAGACACGCTGTGGCAGGCTCCGAGGGTCAACGGGTGGTCTTTCTGTCCTTTTTGTTAAAATTACAATTTATTGCATATGGCTTTAACAAGGTTTTTTTTGTTGTTGGTTGAGAATTTAATGACCGGAACTAGCAACGTACAGCCATCAGATGTCCCGGGCCAGCAGCTAGATGTGGGTACGTTACCAAACGAGGCCCTAGAGGCCATCTACAAGCAGGTAGTAGTTGAGCTGGATACGTTGTCCAAGACGCTCCCACTCATCCAAGGAGCAATCAATGAGCGCATTGCCGCAATAGAGGCAATCAAAAAGTTTCAGAGCATCAAGCCGGATGACGAAGTCCTTGTACCCCTCACTCTTTCTTCCTATGTAAAGGGGAACGTCCCCGACACATCGAAGGTCATGGTCATCCTCGGGGGAGGATACACGGCGGAGATGTCGGTACCAGATGCCATAGAGTTTGAGAATTCACGCCTCCAAACCAGGCGCGCAGAGCTTAGCAAGGTCAAGAATGCGATGGCAATTCACAACCAGACAAGAGCGCAGATTGAGGACGAGGTAGAGAGGCGCAGGGTCTCATCAACTGCCCAGAAGCAGTAAATGGAAGCATGCTACTCTATACTTTTCAGTTGCGTGTTCATTCTGCCGGGCGCTGCTCTATGACTATTGTGGTCAGGAACTTCTCCACAGTGTAGTTATATACCCGATATCCTTTGGTCATGAGCTGAGACGATATAAACGGCATTTTCCCCTTGACAATCCGCCTGGCAACGGACCAATCCAGATTGACTTCGTAAACAAATTCAAAGGTCAGCACGGGATCTAAACTGGAGAGGATATCATGAGGCTTTACGGGGTTCTGGGGCTGATATGTCGCTTGTGACACCGGTCTTGTCCAGGTGCTAGAAAATACACTCTGGTCATCATCTGCATACGATTGAGATGGTTGGACTAACGGGGCTTCCTGTGCGGACGACTGAGATGATTGTATGGGTGGAAGCATGCTTGGAGGTAGTGATTCATTGATAAAGGCCGTCTGTAGAGCCATTAGGCGCGATTTTTTCCACTGTTCATAATTCGCTTGTGCATTCGGCTCCTCATAGCTCTGCTGCCGTTTATCCTCATACATAGATTCATTGCTATTGTCTGTTGTTGGAGGAACAAGACTGTAGGGCATCGCCCCGCCTATGTTCATTGCCATTTGTGTCCACGGAGCGTGTCCTTCCCCTGCTGCATTTCTGCTGTGATCCACTGTGGCTCCATAAATGCTAATCCCAAGTGAGTCCTGGATACCGGGGTAAGCAGATGCAGATACAGAGGACCCGGGACCTGGACGGGGCGCAGTCGAACCGGGCTCAGACGGTTGGATCTGATGTGTGCTCTGCAGCTCTGCAATCCTCGCTAAGAGAAAGGAGACGATGTCACCAACAATGGATTTTTCCGATCGCAATACGCATGTGTTCTTTCCAAAAACGGGTGCGTCAACGGGGAAGGGCTTTATGAGAGACATCATGTTGAGACCCATTTTCACTATGATGGAGGTAGACATTCTGAGAAATGCAGATGGTATGTATGCATCCACCATTCCCCTGAGGCAGAGAATAACGTCCGTGTGATACCAGGCACCGTCAATCTTAGTCATCGACCACGTGTGCCGCCGGTTGGCAGATTTAGAAGGCAAAGAGATGACGTTGCTATTTCCCAGGGGTCCTGAGACAATTGCAGTTGCTTCCGTGTCTCTGCCGATCTGTGTTTGGGTGGATGGTTTGAGGACCTGGCTGGCAGACAAGTTGAGATCGGGCTCTGGCTTGATCTCCTCCACAATAGTTTCAAAATTCTTCTTAGTGCCCTTCTTAGTGGCAACAATCTTCCTGTTTATTATCTCACCGTCCTCAGCAGATACCGCTATCCCTGCAAACGACTCACCTGAGCCGTTCTCTCCCTTATTGGTCAGATGACCTGTATATCTATGGCCACCAAGACTGTCTGGACGATGGATGGAGCTCAAGGTCATGTTCATATTCGTCGACCCAGCAAGGATACCTTCACTGTGCTGCTTCTGCACTAGATCGAGTACCATGGCATCTTGCTCTCCGTATATGTGATCGTACTGATGTGTGACATCATTCATAACGTTGAACTTGTCTGTTCCGTGGGTGCTGAAAACTGTTCGCGGAGATGCATCCTTCGGGTGGGCAGAAAAGATAGAAACATCGGCTGCTACATCTCTGACAGAGTAGTCACCGCGAACACATGTTGCCTGTATTCCGATCATGGAGCAAAGGAGCTGATACGCTTTGGCAAAACCTTCACATGAAGATCTGCGCCTGAGAAAGAACCCCTCGATAGTGAATTGAGACATATCCGTGTCAGAAAGCACCTCGTATCTTCCGTAGCTGAGCAGCCACTCTATAACGACCTGAATCTTGGCAAGGTCCGTTTCTGTGCGTCCGACCACTTCTTGAGAATGATAGTACGGCTTAAAGTAGAGGTCTATCGTTTCCATGATTTGCTGGGCCCTAGACCTAACTATCTCTGGGTTGAATGCTGCAAATGTTAGGGTGCACTTGCCTTGGTCTGTGGAAATAGACTCAACAAAGGTGTGGAAGATCTCTGGGTGATCCAGAAGTACTGCCTGGTTGACTCTGTTTGCAGACTTTCGGCTTCTAGCTGCAGCGTACATGAGACAATCCAAAGATGACGAATAGGATCTATAGCCGTCTAGTATAAAGTCATAAAGTTCCTGCTCCTGTTGAGATAAAGTTCCGCGGTAGATACTGGGGGTAGCAATGTTGAAAGCTAGTGACTGATTCTCTTTTATAGCAGTTGAATTCCCGCAACCCATAAGTTTTTTCACCTTTTGTCAGACACAGGCAGTCACGCCTTCCTTGAGATCCCGACTGTCGTACATATCTTTTCATGTACACAAATGGAGTAGTAGTAAAGTTAGTCCATGGCGTTTTAAAGATAGTAAAGATAGAGTTCTTATGCAGAAGGACCGGCTGCCCTCATTGGAGCTGTGCCCAGATACCCTAGTGGCTGTGGCCAGGGAGCTGACTGAATTTTTAAGCAGTTATGCGTGCACCGGAGCTACTTCTAAATTCTCGACAGCTCTATCTAAGGAGCTAGAAACACTCATTCGGAAACACTGCCCAGTCTGCCAAGGAACATTAGCGATCGTTTGTGGAGACCACCAGTTGGGCGTGTACCCCAGAGATGAAGTCGTTGCGTTATTGTTTACACCACCTAATGACAGTGTCCACAGTCCCTTGACAGACGGTGGATTTGAAAATAGTACCCTTCATGACGCGCTACTAGATGCTAAATATACAATAATAGCATATACTACCACCAGCATCTCCTTGGTGACAACCTCAAATGATTTGACACTATTCTATTACGTTGCACTAGTTATAGATCCGGCAGTTCACTCTTTTTATGACCGGTCAATGAATGCCGCTCTTTCTAAACTGTATATGTCCTCACCCGATGCAATGGCTCTTTACCTTTTTCTATGGAAAATGGGGCTTCATTCGACAATGAGACAAAATGCTTCATCTTTATCTTCACATCATGGAGAACAACTTTCAAAAACAACTGGCTCAACGTTCGATTCGCTGCTCCTTCCGGAAGAGCTGCTCTACTTGCGATTGCACTTGCACCTTCTGATTTTCTATTTCATTACAGCTTACTCCAAGAAGCGACTACGCACAGTCATGCCCGACAGGAGCAAAGGTGCAAGCCTTTTGACTATGCTTATATCTCTTGCCGATCATATAGCAGATCTTCAGCGCGAAACCGCTGTCCGACCGTCCTGTATTGTTACTGATTGGTCTATTTGCTCACTAATTCAAGGGCCTACGGCCATTAAGCTTGGCGTGCCAGAGACTGGTAGTCTATACTTTGCCAGCTACGGACTCGCTGGGCTTTTGCCCTTCAACGATAAAGGCGGGCACTTTCTTGTTTTTCTCATGACAATGGACACAGCGATGCTTAAGCTCCTCTCTGTTATGAAGCTCGAGCTGCAACCCGATAAGTACTATCTTTCCATATTGATTGGCAACTACCAACTCAGCTCTAAAACAGTTGGACCTGTTCCCTTCTCAAGTCAATCAACTCCCCTAGATCTCAGCTTTCGTTTGATGATAGCTAGTAGTGAAACAAGTAGTGTCCCTAACAGTGTCCCTAGCAGTTTACACAGCACCCCTACCCAGAAGCGCACGCTTGATACTACAGATACGCATACTCCTCTTCCTTAAATTCCCACCTGTTCCCTTCAAGAGGCTTGGGCTGGTAG
The DNA here is from genome assembly GCF_000002435.2 of Giardia duodenalis. Taxonomy (NCBI): domain Eukaryota; phylum Fornicata; order Diplomonadida; family Hexamitidae; genus Giardia; species Giardia duodenalis. The sequence continues at coordinate 2,080,871 of NC_051860.1, forward strand.
TCTGCGTGGTATGTACTCTCACCATCAAACTTTGTGCCATCCCCAACCATAAAGTGCGTTTTTCTTAGGCCAGACCCATCCACAGGAGCACTTGCACAATTATTGAACGCAATGTATTTGGAATTGTACTCTGTACTACTGAGGAACCTGCCTCCCGCTGCCTCCCTCATTATGTGTGAGTCGCGCAACCCCATGTCTACAGCATCAGTCAGCTTTTGGCCAGCGTACGGCTTACTTTGAAGTAGCATGTCAGACGTGGTGGTTGTGGTTTGGAGTGGATTGATACCAGACAGCTCCGAAAGGTGTGATCTCCGTAGACGCTGCGCAGCATCTGGATCTAGGGATGAACGCGCATCTATACTGGGTACCTTGTTATAGTTATCCATGAACTCTGATGCTCCAGCAAACTTTGCAGTTGTTGGGTTCAAATTGATGAAGCCACTTTCCCGCTGTATGCGATTCTTCAGGTCTGATGGCTGATAGTGAGCATTATTCAATTCTTGAGGGTTGTAGGCGACATATTTTGCAGCAGTTTCAGACAGATTTTTGCCTTCAACTGTTGCAGGATTAAGTACATGCTTCTTTGTATCCTCAGACTCAGGCTTCAACAAACCCGAGGGGACGTGGCCAGGGTAATTAACGTAGTTTGCCTGGTGCTCAGTTTCCTTGGTCAGCATCTGGGCCTGCATGGGATATGGTAGGTGGGACCTCCGCAGCGCAGTCGGGTCCATGTTATCCCACTTATCTCCGCGTACTCCTGCCGTCTGGCTCAGCATGTCTCTAGTTTCTGAAGAGCGAGGTCCACTGGGATCATATCCTTGATCGATGTGGCTCCTCCGCAGCGCCATATTCACCGGCTTAGCCGCAAGCTCGTCATAGTTTGAGCCAGTAAGATACGGTCTATACTCATCTTGCGTTTCAGAGAACTTCCCCTTGAATCCTTCGTTGGCTGTTGGAAAGTGGGACCTCTGGAGAGTTGCCGTATCCAGAAGCTGTCTGTTTGGGTCTATTGAGTGCCTGACAAAATCTGTCTGCTGGATCGACTGTCCTAATGGCACACCGGAGCTCCCAGGTGCGACCTCAAAGTGCGATCTCTGCAGGGCCATGCTTGCAGCAGGAAGGACCGCACCAGAACCTACTGGGTATGGCTTATAGTCGTGTGTGTAGACAGACTCACCTTCCGGGACATGGCCACCCTGGGTGAGATTTATGTTGTCTGGTTTATGGTGTAAACTCACGGCAGATTCCTGCACGTCAAACGGCCTCTCGATGAATTCTGCTTGGTGCTCAGATAAACCAAGATTTGAGGTGTGATCACCACTGATGCTAAAGTGAGATTTCCTAAGATTGGCGCTTGCTGCACCTGGATCAACAGAATTTCCCTGAACACTTCGTGGGACGTATTCATCGTGGTACTCCGAGTTGACTTTGTGGGGGTAGGATACCAACTTGATGTGCGACCGCTGAAGAAGATGAGTACGGCTTGTCATAAAATTCTTTGCTTGGTGGGAGCTTAGGATCCAATTTTTTGAAACTGCCAAATGCCACCCAAAGGGAAGAAGGAGGAGGACGACTCGAAGGTCATCGCCCTTTTGGGCCGCGCCAAGAACTCGCTTTCAATGGGCATTGTTGGGCTTCCAAATGTGGGAAAGTCTCTCACCTTCTCCACTCTGACAAAGGTCCAGGTACCCAGCGAAAACTATCCCTTCTGCACGATAGACCCCAACCATGCGCGTGTTGCTGTACCCGACAAGCGCTTCGAGTGGCTCTGCGGACACTTTAAGCCGAAGTCTGAAGTTTCCACGTTCTTGGACATAACAGACATAGCAGGTCTTATTAAGGGCGCTTCAGAGGGCAATGGTCTTGGAAATGCGTTCCTATCACACATCAAGGCAGTAGATGGAATTTACCATGTCGTGCGTGTCTTCCCAGATGAAGATGTGAGCCACGTGGAAGGGGAGATTGACCCCACGCGTGACCTAGAAATCATAACCACCGAACTTACAGCAAAGGACCTTGAGTTTCTTGGAGCACGCATCACCGATAATGAGCGCAAGATCGAGCGGGGCCTGGATAAAAGTCTCAAGGATGTCCAACCAATATACCTAAAAATAGAGGGACTACTCAAGGAAAAGAAGGATCTCTTTGCCCAGAGCTGGTCGCCCCGTGAGGTGGAGATTCTCAACGAGCTGCAGTTGCTTAGTTGCAAGCCTGTGGTCTATCTTTTGAACATGAGCGAGGCAGACTATAGTAAGAAGAAGAATAAGTTTCTTACCAAGATACAGGAATGGATAACGGCCAGAAACGAAAATGCGCATATAGTTCCATATAGCGCCAAGCTAGAGGCGACGCTTTTGGAGCTAGGCTCTGCAGAGGCTAGAGACGCTTACCTCAGCGAGCTCCCCTCAAAGTACAAGCTCCCTGACGGTTCCGTTGTGGAGTCGGCTCTCGATAAGATCATCAAGACGGGATATAAGGCATTGAACCTCTGTCATTTCTTCACATGTGGTGCAGACGAAGTTAGATGCTGGACGGTCAGAAAATACACCAAGGCGCCGGATGCAGGTGCGGTCATTCACAGCGACTTCCGCGACTACTTTATATGTGCAGAGGTTTATACTTATAAGGATCTCAAGAGGTTAGGGTCCGAAGCAGAGGTCAAGGCAGCCGGGAAGGTCCGCACCGAAGGGAAGAACTACGTTGTTGAAGATGGGGACATAATCTTCTTCAAGAACAACTCACGTGGCGGTAAAAAGAAATGAGTTCCATAGATACCTCACAGGCCTGCCTATACAGATTGAATGGGTACTTATATGAGAGCTTCACTTCCTATAGAGGTTTATCATCTCGACTATCTCTGGTCGCGTCTCTGGTGGAATAGTAAACCCATTAAGGGATTCGTATTCGTAAGGAAGCAAGATGCGTACTGCCACTCGTTTGTTCTGGTAGATAGCGTAATGGAGTGCCGTGAGGTTGTGGTGATCTCTCATGTTGGCAAGATGTGGGGCTAGAACACCGATGTCATAGTACCTACTGGCGTGGACAGCAGAGATAAGATCGGTGGAAAATACCTTCGCGTCTTCAGGCAGTGAGCCTTCTTTATTCACATCTACAGTGGTGTGCTGCTTATCTTGTGTTGAAGTAGTGGGCTTGCTCACAGTGGAACCAGAGAGAGCCGGCCTAGGGCTACTACGACTGGGGCTGGGCCTGGATATGCGTGGCGCTAGCCGCCCGTGACGAAGCAGGATCTGCTGAAGAGAGTTTCGTGAAATTCCTTCTGAGTCCTCTAAAAGATCTATCAGCTCCATATTGTCGAAGAGCTTGGCATAATCTATTGCACGCAGACCCCTATGGTCCACCAAGCCCGCTTCATAAGGAATGAGCGCCTTGCAGGCTTGATAAAGGTTCTGCTCTACGGCATAGATAAGGGCTGTTTTGCCCTGGAAATCTTGGTTGCTAGTCTCACACTTGATAAGTTCCTGAATAATAGGCTGGTTGTTTGATAGTACTGCATGCATTAGCGCCGTCCGACCTACAACGTCCTTCAGACCAACCTCATACTTTAACAGCGTCTGGACGAGCTTTAAATTTCCCTTGTTCACGGCGAACATCAGGGCCGTCATTCCAGCAGGATCTTGGATCTTCGCCTCGTATTTCCTGAGTATTGCCGCAGCGGACTCATTGCCTATTTCTGCCGCGATCATGAGCGCAGTCTTCCCCTCCCTGTTCACGTTTCTGCACAGGATAGAAGAATAGTCAAGCATCTTCTTATAGTTGAAGGTCATGACTGCCCTCATCAAGAGAGTGTTTCCGTTCTCATCTACTTTGGGACCACCCTTTACAACATCTGGAGTCGTTGTGATCAGTATGGGAGAAGCGTGTTGGCGCCTTGAGTCATCCCGGTGTGTGAGTCCGTCAAGCACACCCATGAGGTACGTTATGCAAAAGGTTGGGCCGGCAGCTGTTTCGAGAGAAATTGCCTCGGCTATATCGCCCGCAGGCAGCTTATGACAGTGACGGATGGCGTCCTGCAGGAGCTCGTAGTCATTCAGCTCAATAGCAAACATTAATATCTTTCTAAACTCCCCATCCTTGCCCTGAGCCAGATCTTTGGATGGATCCATATGCTCAAAGCACATATGTGCAATGGTGTCCTGCTTGTACTTCAATGCCATAAGGAGTGGAGAAAGACCGGAAGAGGCCTCAACAGAGCCCTCATACGGAAGCAAGACTCCTGCAGCATCAATCGAGGACGCGCGGATTGCGTACCCAAGAGCCGTGAACCCCTCAGAGCTGATTTCGCACGCTTCACTAACCAGTGCTTGGACACACGATGCGTGACCTGCATCCGCTGCATGCATCAGCGCAGTCATTCCTCGGGAGTCCACGGCTCGCCGCATGGTCGCTATATGCTGTTTTAGATAGGCGCAATCTCCGCGCTGTGCAGCAGAAAACCAGCGGCCAAAGGATTCTTCTGCCGCTTTGCCCTCGTCCTGGTCCATCAGGCTCATTTCCTCGTTTTTTGTGATGGCTTTGTGAGCCTATAGAGACCACAGTGTACACTGTTCAACGCTGTTAGCATGTGTGAGACCGTTTTTTGGTTCTTCGTCATTCGTCCCACTCACACCGTAACACGCGTCGGTACTTTATCCCATCAGGACCCCTCTGCCTCGTACAAGGCGCAGAACGTGTGTGTCGAAGGGGCCAGCTCGCACGTGCCGACAGAACGGAGGCCGCCTGCGCCGCTCTCCACGGGCATCCTGTGGAAGCGGCTTCTTTCGTGAGAATTCAGTGGACTGCGTTCTGCCGATGGCGCTTTCCACTAGTGTAGGGCTTGAAGTGCTCCCGCAACGTGCCTTCTTCAGGAGAAAGCGTAACAGGTGAAGAGCGACTGCACTCTCTGCACAGCAGTCCACTGAGCTTGGGCAGACTACGTCCAAGGAGACCTGAAGGTCCTGCAATGGGCATAGCTGCAACTCATGGGAGAGCCCCCCGCTGTTCGTACAGACACTTTCTTCAACCATAGAAGACTTACAGATGTAAGCACAAGGCATCTGAGATCATGGCTGCCACGAGGTCCAACGACAGCGGCAGATGAATTAGCACTGAGCACGAATCCTTGGTTACAGTCTCAGAGTAGTCCACATCACGTAGCCCATTTGGGTAGTCAAGCATGAGTGCTCACAGACAGAGCATAGCGCACTGCACTTTGCGGGTGAGATGAAAGCCCACCAGTGTTCTACGCTGTTAATGGCTCTAGCCTAGTACTTCACAAGATCCCATCTAGCCGCAGCACGAAGGAGCAGAGGCCGGACATGGACGCATAACACTGCATACAATTATATGCAACAGAAAGAATCAGCAAGTGCCAGAATTATATAGGAATACATGTATGGACATCAGTTGACTGAGCTGTAGATTACAGTGTGAATTACAGGTGTTTTAGCCCTTTCTTCGGCAGGAAAAATAAAGGATGGCATGCAACGAACGCGGAGGGTCGCGAGCAGGCAGTTCTAGTCAAGAGGATGCCTCTTCTGTACCTCACTCCACAAGGGATTCATTCTGGACGCCCCTTATGCGTGCTGCTGCGGAAGGAAATGCTGGGACCGTCCGGATGCTGCTTGAAGCGGAAGTCCGTACCGGCCGGCGCAATAGACAGGGGATGACGGCCCTCATGCACGCGGCCCAGCGGGGACACGTTGATCCTATTAGGCTGCTTTTTGAGAAGGAGGGTGGCATCAAAGACAAGAACGGTTGGACCGCGCTTATGCACGCAGCGTACAACAATCACCCTGAGGTGGTTGAAATTCTCGTCCCTCACGATCGTGGGGAGAAGGACAAGAACGGCCGCACTGCTCTGATGATGGCCGCAGAGAGGGGCCACACAGAGATCGCCTCCTTCTTGGCCCTACACGAGGGGGGCCTGGCCGACAGCAGAGGCCGCACGGCCCTGATGATCGCCGCACAGAAGGGGAATCTTGAGATTGTCAGGGCCCTTGTCGAGCACGAGAGGGGCCTGAAGGATAACAACGGCTGCACGGCTCTTTCCTGTGCAGCCCGAGCCGGCCACCGCGATGTCGCAATGCTCCTCATGGCACACGAGAAGGACTTTATGGAGTGGACGATGCTCATGTGTGCCGCGGCCCTCGGAGACACGGACCTGGCATTCCGGCACCTCGATGAGAAGGGCCAGAGGGACAAGCGGGGCCAGACAGCCCTCATCATCGCCGCCCAGAATGGAAGGGACGAGGCTGTGGAGCTCCCAATAGGGTACGAGAGCGATGTATCAGGATGGACAGACCTTATCTACTCTGCATACCTCGGGGACACGGATGAAGTCAAGGAAAACATTCACGAGAAGGGACGCACTGATATCATTGGGATGTCTGCTCTCATGTGGGCTGCACACCAGGGCCACAAGGAAGTAGTGGAGTTCCTCCTCGAGCACGAGAGGGGCCTGAAGGACAGAGCTGGGAAAACAGCCCTCATGCATGCTGTTTCTGCATTCAGTGATACTTTCGATGGACGAGCGGTTCCGACTGATGCGTCAATGGGTACCGGCCGCGGTAGTGTGGTTTCAGAGCGTTATGAGGATCGCCTACAGTGTATCGAGCTACTTGGGGAGCATGAAGCGCGTATGCGGGATAACAGTAGGAGGACAGCCCTTATGATAGCAGCGGAGTGTGGCCACGGGGGATACGTCAAGAAACTTCTAGATAAGGAGAGGGGCATGAGTGATAGTAATGGATGGACTGCCCTCATGAGGGAAGCATCCAATGGCCACACAGAGATAGCAAGGCTCCTGGTGGAGAAGGAGGGGGGCATGAATAATGGTAGTGGATGGACAGCACTCATGTTGGCAGCACGGAATGGCCACACAGAGGTGGCGAGGCTCCTACTAGAGAAGGAGAAGGACATGAAGAGTAAGTGGGGTAATACTGCCCTCAGTATAGTCAAGGGGTATAACCACCCCTCTATCATCTCTCTCCTCTCATAGAGTAAACAGGACCCCGCCCCGGCCTCGCGGCCCGACATCTTGTTTACTCTCTCCGTTTCACCGAGGTGGGGTTGCCATCTGCCACCTGAGCAATCCCCTCCATGCGAGCCACCGCCACTCTGGGTAGGCGGGTCCCTCTCGCCCTCGCACCAGCTGAGATCTAGAGTCCAGAGTCTAGAAACCAAAATCTGAGAATATGAGCTCAGATGTCAAGCGATTCCGGTGGGAGAAGAAGAAGAAACTTCACTCTATCCACTGGGAGTCTCTGTCGCTCTTCGCGGTGCCTTCCGAGGCTCTCCCATCTTCTGGCCTTTCGGGTCAGCTGTCGTCTGATATCTAGTGAGCACCCGTTGTCTCGGGCTTTTCCGTCAGCCACAGCAGTCTGGCCTCAGAAGCAATTGACCCTGACCATGTACTCCAGAGTCGCCTTGGTGCTGGTACTCCATGATGAAGATCGCACGCCACGAACCTCAGGTGTCGATCCTTAGGTCCCTGAGGTGCTCCCTTGTCTTCTCGTGGAGGGTGCCGTCAGTCCCGAGTATGATCGGGAGGGTGCTCCCCGTATGCCTCTATCTTAGAGTGGTAGTACGAGCTCATGGATGCCGGCTGAACCACTCCTATGTCGACGGCCTGGCTGGTGTCTGGAAGGAAGAGGCCCGGCTCTGGTTCGCCTTGTCATGGTCAACCCATACCTTCTGCTCATGGACCACAGTGCACCTCTTCTTCGACACTGTGTGGTCATCCAACACGAGATCGCGTCGAGGCATCACTTTATGCAGTGTGTCTGGCTCAGTGACGATGTGGTCTGCGTCCATCCTCGCACAGCACACTTAGAGGTGATGCTTTGGTCTGTTGAGGCGTCGGTCCAGGGTCACATCTTTCCGAGGGGTATCATCTGCAGCATCAGGAGCGATCAGGATCGGTTCACCAAGGTTGTGTCGCTCTATGATGACATCTCATCTATATCAAGGATATGTGGCTGTTTGTGATGATGAACTCCAAAGCACCAGTATTCTTCAGTGTAACTAGATTCAATGTACTTCTCAAGACTTGAACCAGATATCCCAGCAAGAGCTTCTCCAACCTGCTTATCAAAGGATTCATAGTAGTCATGTGGTGAGTCCATGTCAATCAGCAGTGTGTAGTTAGTCACTGGACGATGATCTTAACCAGCGTGAGACCCGCCCAGTGCTGCAACGACTCACACGAGAGAATGTACCCAAACAGCAGCTATCAAACTGACCTCAATGAAGTAGAGTAAATCTTCCTCTTCCGAATAACGCCTCCGTTAAAAAATGAAATGTAAGATGTGATGGCACAAATGATGGACATTAAATTGAAATACCTCCATAAAAATCATGGACCCAAACTCCCTGGCAAGCTCCTTTGTGCAGCACTACTACTCCAACTTCTGCAACCAGGCGACACGTGCTAACGTCCTGTCGCTTTACAGCCCCACAGCGCAGATGATTTTCAACGGAACACATTGCCGGGGAATCGAGGCCATCCAGCAACAGCTCGAGCGCATGAGCTTCAAAACCGTCAATATTCCTAATCCTACTATTTCTGCGATGGATCTCGGGGGACGATACTTGGTGAAAGTGTCCGGCCTTTTGAGCATCGACGACTCCAATCAGCCTATAGGCTTTGCCCACGTCTTTGTCCTGGGCTCCAACAACGGCTCATTCTATATAGAGGGCGAAATCTTTTCCTTCGCTATAAATTAATGATTGGTGTCGGCAAAAAGTAAGTAAAGAGCAAAACTAAATTTTGGGCTTTTCGGCGACGCCTACTCCATGGCCTCTTTAAAGACCGTCCCCGAGCTGGCTGTCGCGACCGGCTTACCTCCTTCACTTGTCTTTAACTCCGTTGCGGGATACCAAACAGACCCTCTGATCAAGGATCACCTTGCAGACAAGTCGACTTTGTTGCAGACAGATGCATTTTGTAGTGTCATTTTGGCTGATAAGGCCCTCAAGATAGAGTACAAAGAGCTGAGAGCCAGCCACTTCGTGGGGGTGCCTCTCTCAGACCTATTCACCATGGCTCTTAATCCTCACATACCCCAAGATAAGAGAACGGAGATGTCTCTGGTGCCCGGCATGCCATCATACGCTATCTTTAGTTCCATTGACGGAAAGCGTCTCACTCATCGTGCCAATCAAAAGGATCTTCTACTTCGCCAGCCTGTCCCAAAGCTCGCTGTTCACTTTCATCCAAACACATATCTTCCGGTTTATCGAAAATCTGACCAAATGCATACATCCCATATCAATTTGAATTATCTTAACTTTCGGTCCGCACCCTTCAACGTCCTCCCCCTTTTTGATTTCCAGGCATTCGTGCATCCAATTCTTCTTTTTGCTGATCAATTCAACTACTATGTTGCCTTTAATGAAGACTTTGCGACCTACTACGACATGTGCGTACACCAGATTGACATCCCCTGTCTCACGGATCCCATCTGTGTTCCCGAGATGGACGACGATACGATAGTGATTGACTGTTCAAAGGTGGGACGGTTAATCAGCAGGCTTTATACCAAAGGGTTCTCCATTTACAAGGACTATAAATGGGAGCGTTTCTGTGACATTATTACAGTTTTTCACTACGTTAATGGGATCGTGGACGCTCTACCAGAATACTTTCCTGCACATACTACCCAGGTGGATCAAGAGACGGCTGCACGTATTCAGAATCTTGCTGCGTCGACCTCTCATATGGCTTTGATCATTGAGGACGGAGAGGATCCCCTGGAGATGGTCTCTATTCTGCAAGAGGCGTTTGGTGCACAGCTTCGATTCAAACCGGACTTTTATCTCTCCGACTCTATACTCGGCTCGGAGGATCTTGTCAGCTTTCTGCTGCCCGATATGGTGTACAACCCGCTTACTAATGAATATCTTTATTTACCAGAATTAATTGGGTCAGAGGACGGAGTTGTACTGGAAGACAGCGCCCCTACCAACCTTATCTTATCCCAGATATCTAGGAACCCTGATTCGTGGCGGTCGAATAGTCTCGTCAACATAACCCGGATATGTCCACTATTCCTTGCACATATAACTGGAATAAGTGAAGGTGCTACTCTAGGGCCAGCGGACACTGGTTCCGGTTCAATCCTGGATCGAATACGGCGCGATTGTACTGATAATAGCACACAACTGATGTCAGAGATAAGAGAGAAGTTATTTGGTTTTTCAGAGAGACGATGGAACGCTTTGAAGACTGAGGTGAAGCAAGCGTGGATGATGCCTAATAGATCCAGTGCCTTAGCGTCTCTAAACCTAAAAGCATTCTCCACAGCCGCTTCTGTTCTCACCAAGGATTATGTACGTGTTTTGAATTGGTGCCCAGGCTGTCATGCACAGGAGCTGATCCCATCTTTTCTTGCATCCCAAAAGAATGCGCGTTCGAGCTGGCTTGCACTTCGCACACGATCTTTTGCTAAGTACCTCCTAGAGGTATCACCAGATGTGGTTGCTTTCCAAAGGTCGGACTTCGCTGAGTTTCTTGACGCATATTTGTATGAAAATGAGGTATCCAAGTACGTCTTTATCCACACCAGAGTATGCCCCCAGTGGCCATTTGTTACACTGGACAAGTCATATGTGGCGACCTTTTTCTCTGCAGACCTGGGGAAGTCCGTCAGAAACACCCAGAAGTGCCCATTCGATGGCCACTACACCACTGAAACCTCTACCATAGCATTTAACAGCGAAAAGTACGAACTTATTTCTTACGATAACATATACCTTAGCAACGTGCTTTCCATGTCCTGGTTGAACGAGGCTTCACCGGCCATATGGAAACGCTTTCTTTCGGAGAACACTGCCACTATTTGTTTGGTTAAGCACAAAAAGCTAGAAAGCACCTACCTTGTTGTTTTGAATGTCGCTTGCACTAGAGATTCAGACCCTGTCACCACCATCCAGGTTCTCTACTCAGAGTACTACTTTTACCGGTTTATTCAGAAGCAGGTTGCTGATGGACGAGTCAACTTGGCCCGAGATAGCGTTCTGTATGTCATGGCCGGACAAATCTGTGGAGGCGTCGAGGAGCCTTCATACCGCATGCTGACGGGAGGGAACAGATGGACATCAACCGGTAATGAATTGGTGTCATTGGAAGCTTCATATAACATGGTCAGGCAGGCTCTGAAGCGTTATGATGAGCAGCATCAGCAATCAGTAGAAGGAGCTGATATGCTCCCCACTGACAGAAGCTATGAGTCTCTGTTTGCAGCTATTGTCCACGAAAAAGACCTCTTGGATCTTATTTGTCGAAATAGCAATTTGGTACGTACCTGGATCCCCGTTTATTACGATGATGCGCAGACTAGCGCTGGACCAGAGGCTAGTGTAATGTGGGATAGCGAAAGCTACAACTTTTACCTTGCTGCTGCAGAGGAGGATCGAGTCGCGTCGGCCAAGCTAGCGGTCTTCGGAGTACTTTAAAGACTCCGATAATACCTATTTAAAACTGCTTTATGAAACCCTACAGCAACCGTATGACGACCAATCTCTTGCAAAAAACCCTGTGCTTGAGTGTAAACATAGCTTTGATTTCAAGCCCTTCCTCAGTCAAGAAAATTAATGATAATCATACCAGAAATAGATGGGACAGATCCTCGGATAATCGACATAATGAAAGGGCTGGCAGCACAGCTGGAGGATCTGTACACTTATAACGAATATACCTTCCTGTCTAACGCAGATCAAAAGCAAAAGCAGCTGGAAGAGAGAGTTTCAAGTTTAGTTGAGTCCACAAAGGAAAAGCTGAGCGAAAGTCAGCTTTCTCCTACCTACAGAGCATACTTCTGGCTTATCATTGGGATAGCATACAATGTCTACGACATTTATCACGATCAGGCCGCCACTTGCTTCCATACGTCCTTACGATTTGACCCCACCATCCCTGAGACATATCTGCAGCACGGCATAAGCAGCATCAAAGCAGGGGCATGGCGGAGATCTGAACTTATGTTGGCGAAAGCAAGGTCCATGCTTCCCGGAGACGAGAGACCGCTGGTGAACCTGTCCCTACTCTTTAGACTGCGTCCCCAAGACCTTTACCCAGACTCCTTAGCACGGGCTGTCATGATGGGGCGGAGCGCTGTACAGATTAACCCTAACAGCTGTCAAGCCTGGTTTGCTCTGGGGATGTCCACGCTTCGTCTCGCAGCAGATAGTAATAGTTCTAATTTCAGCAGGGCGTCCTGTGCACTTAGACGTGCCATTCAGATAAGAGAAAGCCAGGACCTCCCTTTTCCAGATGCTCGGTTTAATCTGGCTATGTTAGCTCGATTAACCTTGGACCTACAGACCGCGTGGACGCAGTTTCATACAGCTAGCATAGAAGACCCTGGCCTCAAGCAGGCGGTAGAGGGCTATACTGAGATAGAAGCCCTCCTTTCTAGCATTACTTTGCGGTTGGGTGAGAGTGCAGTATCATTCAAAGAACCTGGATTTAAGGCGTCCAAAGACGTTCTAGGACTTGACGAGCTGGCTGTCGGGACATCCGAAGGAACGTTACAGGTGCGCATATGTTCACTTATTGGTCAGGGGATCCCACAATTCTATCTGATTGAAAACAGCTGTGATGCATGTGAAGCAGAAGGAGACGAGAGCAAAAATCAGGAGCTCGGGGGCAAATCGGCAGCACAGCAACCAAGATCCATCCTGGCCCTTCACCAGGTCTCATCGGAGCTGGCTGCAGGGGTGACCATCTGCATAGCAAAGCCTACAGCTGCAAATCTAAAGGTCAAGACGACTAAGAACACATTTCAATTCCCCATAGTCACGTCTCAAGATGAGCTAGTGCGATGCATACATATAGTGAAGGGAAGAGACCGCGTACCGGTGACAGAGAAGAATGTGTTCGGTCACAAGATAACATCACAGATAGGGGGACGGTAGAGCTCACTTTGCGGCGGCCCCCTGAACAGTCACCATGATCTCCCTGTCTCCCCCAAAGTGTCTGTACTCCAGTAAATATACCCCCTGCCACGTTCCTAGAGCAAGGGTGCCACCAGAGATGGGGATAGTCAGGGAGCATCCGGCAAGGGTGGACAGGGCGTGGGCAGGCATGTCGTCGTCTCCTTCGTAGTTATGCCGATAGTTGGAGGAGTCAGGGACCAGGTTATGCATGATAGCATTCATGTCTTCTCGTACAGTTGGATCTGCGTTCTCATTTATCGACAGAGAGGCGCTGGTGTGCATTAGAAAAAGGAAGCATACTCCGGTGCGAACGCTTTGTATAAGATCTCGAGCCTGGGCCATGATCTCCGCCGTCACTAGGTACACCCCACGCTTGCGCCCCTTGAGGACGATCTTCTTCTGGTGGCACGCATATTGCATTTTTGGTTTTGCCACGCTTTATAGCTTACCTTAGAACTGCCTTTGCCGATCTAGGAGCAAACGTGTGGCCAGTTCCCTGATGAACGTATTGCGCTCCTGGATCAGTTGCTCTTTCCTGTCAAGGAGAACGGTAGAACTTTGGAGAGCATTAGATAGGACGCTAATATGCTCTCGTAGCTCCTCATTCTCAGCTGTCAAAGTAGCAATGGTTCTCTGGGTAACTGTGCGAAGATGCATTGAGTCGCCAGCATCAGGGCTATACTGTGAAGATTCTAACGAGGTGACAGGCATGACCTGACTCTGACGCAGGCGCAAACTTGAATCTGAGCTGGCGAATTGAGTCGTTCTGGATGGACTACACATGAAAGAGTCTAAGAGAGAGCTCCTTGTGAGCATACCGTAAAAGGTGCCTGGGGTGCCAGTTGGCGTATTGCTGCAGAGCTTACCCTCAGGACCGTTAGAAAGGCTAAAATCACTTTTCGGCAGCTGGAAACCCTGCTCATCTCTTCCATTTACAAGCCTAGATGCGCCAGCGGACATAAATAATTATTCACTGGAAAGGATTATCTTGAGGGCATTAGAAATGTCCACATCCAGATCTCTAATTGATCCGGAGAGCCTCCTCAAGCGGTCAAGAACATCTGGGGAATGCCTCATTTTAGTAAGGCCCTTAAGAGCCGCAATGGTGAGCATAAGCGGACGAACGGAGCTGCGAGGAACCAGCCAATCTTTGCCGTCTTCGGATCGTATCCGTGTAGCAACCTCTATAAGTAACTTTGTCAATGCAGTAAGCTTGTCGGGCGGCAGTATCTTTGAAAATTCAGAGGGATTATCGGCTACAGCTGAAACAAGAGAGTGAAGCAGCACACAGCAGCATTCATAAACCCCCTCAGAGCTTTTCCCAGCCAGCAACGGCAAGATGAGGGGCAAAATTTCTGCCTCAATAAGGTAGCTGGGGCCGCGCTCAAGTTGAGCAATATTGGCACAGATCAGCAGCACGGACCCCTGCACCGACAAAGGTGTGTGTGGAAGATGGAAGTACGGAAAAAGTGCAACAACGAGGCTGGAATCCATGAAAGACTCTGCAACGGCCTTAGACGACGATAAGATAACTAGTAAATCCAAAAGAGATTGAAGCTGTGGAAGGCACTCTGCTGCATCGCCTACTCGCTCCATGCTGCGATAGGATTGAGCAATCAAACCAATTATAATGAGCGACAGCCCCGGAACACGCCAAATATCCTCTGGAGTCATCCCTTCCTCCGGTGGGTCCTTGGATAGAGAAGAAAGAAGGTCCAGGATGGCGCTATCTCGCTTCTGCGGGTCAAATAGCCGTGCCATGAGGGCGTCCATCAGAGAATAAGCAGAGTTATCGACTGTTTTCAATTATTGCAGTTTTAATTCATAATCGCTTAGGTTTGTTTCTCGACACGCTATGCACTCAGTTTCACATCCATACACAGAGGCACAAGTGGTTATCCTAATTGGATATGACGAGCAGCCGGCCCGAAGCATGATCTCGCACAGTATACCTAACGGCTTGTTGAGCATCTCAACATACCCTTCCATATACTACACGCTGCTCCATTTCTACAACAATGGGTACGATAACTTCATCCTGCTGTATAAAAAGCTTTATGAGAGCGCCGTTGAAAGCCTTCTCTCTTTCTTTGACCAAGTTAGTTATAATCACGACATGTCTTGGACCATTCTTCCTGTCTGCTATGAAGATGTCCACGAGTCTGTCCACGCGATCTATAGACTGAACAAGGACGAAAAACTGACCTGTGAGAACATCATTGTTGTCTGTTCCTCATGCTTCACAACCATCGTTCCTTCCTTATACCTCAAAGCCCACAGGGACACCAACGCGACCATGACGGTCGTTCTTTCTGACGTCTCCATTGAGAAGACAGAAGCTGAAAAGCTCAAAAAGTGCAAAGGCGGATGCTTCGCCGTGCTCGCCGATACCACACAGCACAACCCACCCATAGACCTCTTGAGGCTCAGCTCTAATGCACCTAACGTGGCTCCAAATATTATTCAAAGTATATACCAGGAGATCATTAGCTACAATAGCATCTACAATCTCAACGTTCCAGAATACAGAAAAACCTTTGAAAACCGCTATCTACCGTTCTTGCAGCTACCAGATACCAGGCTAAAGCAGATAGCTGCATCTCTTGATGATACTAATCAGCTGTTTCTGAAAGAAGTTCAGGACAACCTTATGAGAAAGTTACCTCGTTTCCCGTCGTTTGTTGGCACGCTGAACTACTTCCAACCGATGACTGAGAATACTACGGTTAGGATACCATTTTCCGCTATTCAAGGGAATAGCAGGATGAGGGCATATAGTCAGCCGCCAGGCATTATTATCTTAGCCCGCGAAATTATTCAGTACCTTAACAACATCAGTAGGGTGTGGTCACTGTTTAATGACCTGGTGCCGTTTCTAGTAGAGCAGCAAAACCTTCCATATGAGGCACAGCACTCCAACATTAGAGCTTACTTGAAGACCTCTCCTGATATAAACATTTGCCTTACCACAGATGCAAGTAACTATACACGGCAGAGCAATCCTGATAAACCACTGATCCTCTCACCTACACTGCAGCATCCGGACTTCCCTACCTCAAGCCTATGTGATGCAGCTCCCCTCCCGTCCACTGTGGTCACAACCAGTCCACACGGGGTCCACCTAAACAAGGAGCTATGGAGCAACTTAGAGCGTGAGCGTTTGAAGGAGAACTTCATCAAGTCTATACGGCATTCTCTGGATGACGTACTTGTCACTAAGTCGTTAAGCGATAAGCTAAAGCCTCCGCGGAAGATTATTGTGACGGGGTTTGAACTGACCAATCAACGCTACTCATCAACGATAGAAAAGGATATACAGGAGATGAACAAGAACTTTCCAAACATACACTGCTTAATCAATACCAGGGACATCTATCTGCGTACCCATCTAGCCATTAAGAATAACCTCTATAGCATTCCCGCATGGAAGCCTGGACGCCATCATAGTCGCAGCAATTTTCAGATGATTAACTACAGCTATGACTCGGCCAGAAACCCGGCTTCAACAAAGGATATCGTCATAGATAATGTAATGTTTAAGGTCAGGAGGGAGAGCAGACCTGGGCGCGACAAATCGGCCGAGCTAGACACAGTAAAGTACATTGATGATATCGAGACATTCCACGAGGCTGAGCTAGAAGACCACACACGAATAGAAATGTCAGTCATTGGTCCTGGATGCAAGATAGGCGAGCACGTAAAGATCGCCCACTGTGTCATCGGGGCCGGAGTCGTTATTCATAGCAACGTGACCTTGAAAAAATGCGTTATATTTTCCAATGCGACCATTAACCAGGGCTGCGAACTCGAAAACTGCACTGTTTTAGATGGAGCAGAAGTCCAGGAGCACACGGCAAGACAGGACGTATGCTACAGAACCTATCGAGATGTGACTGGAGAGAGTAGAAAGTGAATGGATCAAACGCTTATCCAAAGCGATTGGGCATGAGCTGCCGGTTCTTGCAGATTTTCCTTTTGGGAGCCTTTGCGAATGCTCTGCGAGTTCGCAAGGTTCGCAGTCTACGGCGAGTGATCGTTAAAATTGATTTTTCAAAATGTTTAGACACTTTTGATCATTTTGATGATCAAGAGCAGAGGAAAGAAAAAGGATGCCCGCTGAAGTCTTCGAGTTCCAGGCTGAGATCTCTCAGTTGATGAACCTCATCATCAACACCTTCTACTCGTCGAAGGAGATCTTCCTCCGCGAGCTCATCTCAAACGCCTCCGACGCCCTGGACAAGCTCCACTTCACCTCGCTCACGCGCCCCAGCGTGCTCGGGAAGCAGAAGGACCTCAAGGTCGACGTCATCCCGCGCGAGAAGGACAACATCCTCGTTATCCGTGACACGGGGGTCGGCATGACGAAGGCTGACCTCATCAACTGCCTCGGTACGATTGCCAAGTCCGGCGCGAAGCAGTTCATGGAGATGATCTCCGAGGGCGCCGACGTCTCCCTCATCGGGCAGTTCGGTGTCGGGTTCTACTCCGCGTACCTCGTTGCCGAGAAGGTCGAGGTTATCACCAAGCACAACGACGACAGCTGCTTCAAGTGGAGCTCGACGGCTGGCGGCACGTTCGAAATCGAGGAGTGCCCGCGCGACTACTTTGGCGAGGAGCTCCAGCGCGGCACCGAGATCATACTCCACCTCAAGGAGGACCAGAAGGAGTACCTGAAGGCCGATCGCCTCGAGGAACTGATCAAGAAGCACTCCATGTTCATTGGCTACCCGATCTACCTGTACAAGACGCGCGAGGAGGAGGTAGAGGTCGAGAGCGAGCCGGAGAAGAAGGACGACGAAAAGAAGGAGGACGAGAAGAAAGAGGATGAGGTGCACGAGGCTTCTGACGACGAGGAGAAGAAGGAGGAGAAGAAGAAGACCGTCAAGAAAGAGGTCGAGGTCCACGAGCACGTGAACAAGCAGCCCGCGATCTGGACCAGGGACCCGAAGGACGTCACCGAGGACGAGTACAAGGACTTCTACAAGCAGATCAACCCCTCTGACTACGAGGGCCACCTCGCGGTGTCGCACTTCCGTGTCGACGGCGCCGCCCAGTTCCGCGGGATCCTCTTCATCCCCAAGCGCGCGCCCTTCGACATGTGGGACGCTCAGAAGAAGAAGACGGGCATCAAGCTCATGGTCAAGAAAGTGTATGTTATGTTTGTATGCTGTATGTGTGCGAGACTCCTTTACTCAAATTTGCGGCGTCGTGCTGCGGTCCTTCTCACGAAAATTCTTTGACCTCGCCTCGCCGGCATGTGGTGCAACAAGTACACCCCCACGCAGCTGGAGGCCATGGATTATCATTGCGACGCCACCAGGCTTTTCATCAGCGTCGCCCGGGCAAAAAATCCACCTCATCTCCTTGTCCATGGCCCCCGTGGATCAGGTCGCCACACCCGGGTTCTAGGGTACATCAGAAGCGTCTATGGCGTGCAGACGCTGGACTACATTCCATCAACGATGCTATACGAGACCAACACGGACACTTGCGAGGTCAATATTCTTAGTACTGCATGCCACCTGGAGCTCAATCCATCGGAAATGGGGAACCACGATGTCTTCATAATTCAAACGGTGCTTAAAGAGACTGCATCGACGTCTTCCATAGGAGACAAGTTCAAGGTTGTGGTTCTACAGGATGCCGACAAGCTGTCGTTCACGGCCCAGCAGGCATTGCGGCGTCTCATGGAGCAATATGCTGCAACGTGTAAGCTGATCCTCATGGCTGAGAGCATCTCGGGCCTCATTCCTCCTATTGTAAGCCGTTGCTTTTGTATCCGGGTCCCAGGATTCTCAGACGAGGAGATAGTCCACGCTTTGGAGACAACTATTACTAAGCATCGACTGATGCAAGGCTTTACCAAAGAAAGCTTGCACGCGCTGTTGCCTGAAGTTGCTACAGTGGCCCGCGGAGACCTCCGCAGAGCTTTTCTTCTGCTCCAGACCTACCAGTACGCCTCTTCTAAAAAGAACGTCAGTGTCCAATCTCTTGTTCCAGAATGGGAGACATTGTGCACAAACATAGCTTCCCAGGTGGCAACAGCCCGTAAAATGGCTGCGAAGAGCGCTGAAGCTGCCAGAGCTGGAAAAAGTGCCAAGCCAGAGCAATCTGACAAGCTTGATGTTATTCGTGTGACGCTTGTGGAGATGCTTAAAAAGGCTATTCCCGCTGATATGATTTTGACAAAACTCTACGAAGGCTTCAAAGATCAGGCAAAGAGAATGGGCCAACGCTCACCTCAAATACTTCTCAATCTGGCAGACCTTGCCATGGAATATGAGGCACGGCTCATCGCTGGGTCCAACCCCCTCTATCATCTGGAAGCCTTCTCATTCTCCTCTCTGAGAGAAATTATTGCCGACACGTCCCGTTGAACTTCCCTGTTCCGTTATCAGTCATTTCCCTCCGCAGGGTAGACAGCTGGGAATAAATTAGAATCTATGATGTTTAGAATGTGTGGCTGTGGCCCTCTCGTGAAGCTGCGGATAGAAAGTTTAGGGGTTGGGCCAGATGAACCCACAGCGAATGTAGACGCCTCTACTAACACTGCTAACCCAGATCCCTGTGTCTCTGGCCGGGAGAGCCAGAAGATTGCCGTCTCGCCAGCTCTTACATTTCGCTCTGCTTATAGTGCTCTTTCAGGGAGGACGACGACAGATATTGATGTCACCCCTCTATATCATCAGTTCACAGTTCAACCTGAACCCCAGGAAACATTAACTCCTCGCGAAATAGATCAACTCATCTCATTTCTGTATGCCTATATGGAGCATCGCATGGTGCCGCAACAATGTGCTATCCCTACATACGTTGACGTCCTAGAGGACCGAAATGCGCTAATCTCATTGGCTAGACTAAACGTAGAGCGAATGCACGCCTTCGCTGAATCATTCATCCAAAGGGATTCCTTCTTGGCCTTCCTCGCACTCTTCTTTCGTGAAAGCCCGCTTCGCCATCTAACCACACGGAGCAACGTGAAGTTCATACAAAACAACAGGTATGGGGTAATTTTTACACAACATACACTTATGCGCGTGTTAGTTAATTATGTGAGTTCTCACTGGTCCGACACGATGGGTGTGCAGCTGTTCTACGCAGTCCGAGCCGATCTACTGCGGAATGGAGCGCTAGGAGTCACTATTTCAGACCTGCGAATGCAGCAAAAAGGCAACCAGGATCCCGTAGACCAGGGGTCTACTCCCACCAGGGGAGCTGCTTGTTGCAGTAGATGGTCACAAAATAGAATGGTTGTTCTATCGATGCTAAAATGTGGAACGCTACTTCGTATCGTAGGGGCGATAGAGCCAGATAATAATTATCAAGTGGACTGCTTTGAGTTGGGTTGCTTCCTAGAAGTCCTCTTATCTATGCTTGACTTGGTCAAGTAATTGAACGAGTTGCACTAGAGAAGGTCTAGCTTGAGTGAGTATGTGTTTCCGCGCCTATTTCGTCTGAACCTTTCACATCGGCGGCGGAAAAAGCATTCATGTTTATACAGTTCCTTCTCCCAAGTTGTGAGAGGGGTGCGGTGAAGTACAGAGAGATCCGATGCTTTCCTGGAGCAGATGAGGCGAAAGCGCCGCGACATGAGTTTCTTTAAATTGTTGAAATAGCTTCGCCTGAAGTCGCTGCTGGCAAATGCGGCACGCTTAATAAGACAGCAATGAAGAGCAGCGCTCTCGAAAGCGTTGCGAGTGTATTTATAATAGGCTGCACTCGACACGCTGTACGGCTCTGTTATCATCTCAAGCTCTTTCTCCTGCGTTACCATTCCCGATGTACGAACTGTGATAAAATTTGGCTCAAGAAGTCTATCTGCGAACCAAAGAGGCACATAGACGGTCGCGCCTTTTTGCAACTCCTGGGATGCATTCGTTGTGTCTAGTAGCCCCAGGGCGTGTATTTCCATCCTCGTACGAACAGAAATACGCTCGGAGCGCGCCAAAGCTTCATCGATACTAAGATAATCAAAGAGTAGCATAGATATTAAAATAATTGATATCTGCGAAATTGGCAATGACGTTGGTATGCGCCGGGTACGAATGGTACCATTGCTGACTTCGAATGGGTCCGCATCAACTGGCGGAATTATCGGACAAGCTTCCTGGTCCGTTTTTTAAGCGTCTGTTTGTCTCAATGTGCAATCTATTTTTCCTGTCAATAACGCTAGCTACTGGGGAGTTTGCTAACTGCTTGCTATAGATACCTCAGTTACATGTGCTACACTTTCTTGTCAACAAGTCTGGGAAGCTTTACACTTAGACCTCGTTTAAAAGTATTGTATTAATTGTAATAACAGGTCAGTCGGTCTTTTTAGTGGCATAAGCTTCGCAACCATTTCACGGGCGACAGCCTCAGGGGCGTCCTACCATTGCAATTAATACAAATGCGCAATTGATGTTCTAGATATAACTAACGGTAACAACTGGCCTGTAGAATGTATGGTAACCTCTACTCGTTCTAATATACTACATAAAATTATTCTAGGAAACGCTGTGCATTTAGCAAATGAAACAAAAAATGCATAAGGTCCACTCCTGCCCGTTTGCCTTTGTAGGAGAGGGTACCACTAATTTAATGGTTGCGGCATCTCACGGGAATATTTCTGAGCTAGAGAAAAATCTCGACCAGGCGGGTTCATACAATGCCCGTGGCCAGACGGCTCTCATGCTCGCCGCAGAGCACGGTAATGAAGAGGCCATAAAGACCCTTGTTAAGGTAGAGTCGACCTTAGCAGATTCCAGTGGCCGAACCGCACTTATGTATGCCCTAGATCATGATCACTCACGCTGCGCCAAGATTCTGATTGAGAAGGAAGCAGGACGGCAAGACGAAGATGGAGAGACTGCATTGATGCTTGCAGTGAAGAAGAACAACTATAGATTAGCTCGCCTCCTTGCACGTTGGGAGGGAGGATATCAGAACACGCATGGCATGACTGCCCTGATGATGGCTGTGCAGTCGAACCACTTGGAGAGCACAAAACTGTTACTTCCACTAGAGATGGGTTGTCAGGATGAGCGAGGTTGGACAGCCCTTATGATGGCAGCGGACGCTGGAAACGTTATGAGAGTGGGCCTTCTGGCGCGTGCTGAGGCCGGAATTGTAGATAATGCAAAAGAAACTGCACTCATGAAGGCCGCTCGCAATGGTCATAATAACTGTGTTAGAATACTGGCTAAGCGGGAGGGCAGAGCGAGAAATGACAAAGGCTTCACGGCTTTGATGATTGCTGCATCTATGGGGTATAGTAGCTGTGTTAAGACGCTGCTTTTTGAAACAGGCCTGAGAAATACTGTCAAGGAAACAGCCTTGATTATAAGCATTAAAAGCAGACATGATGCGTGCGTCGACATCTTACTACCACATGAAGGAGAGTTTCCTGATTCACGAGGAGAGAATGCCTTGTTTTGGGCTATAAGAAACAACGATTTAACATATATAGATAAATTGATAGTTCATCTCAAAGGACGGCACTCTGCTCAAGGAAAAACAGCGCTGATGCTTGCAGTTGAGTTGCATAATATCCCTGCCATCCAAAAGCTCTTGCCGCACGAGGCACGGCTTTGTGACAACAAGGGCCGGTCAGCGCTCATGTATGCAGCAGAGCTGGGAAACGCAGTACTAGCTGCGCTGCTTGTGGACCATGAGGCAAAGATTCTCGACGTTTACGGTAGAACAGCTCTCATGCGCGCGATGAAGCATGGCTATATAGATTGCTTTCACGCTTTGTTATCTCACGAAGTTTTAGTAAGAAGTAGCAAAGGACTTTCAGTGCTGGATCTTTGTCTCAAGTGGGCGCTTGAGGGTGTTAGTGACTTTGAAGATCTTGATGATGAGGCGTTTTCCACTTCTACACTGGACTGCGATTCTACTGACTCTCTGCCCGTGTCAGGGCCTAATTTGGCCTACAACGAAATCGCCACATCTAAGATAAAGCTTATGGAGAACGATTATATCTCCACATCTACTCCTTGTCTCCAGCTGAGGATGGACAACAATGTGGACGAGAGCAACCCCAACATGGCTCCTTTGATGCAGAATATCTCGTTTAGTAGTAATTTAACCCCAAATAGTGAAGTATTAAGCTTTACTACAGATAGCAGTGCTGGGCTGGATATGCAGCTAGGCCTAACTGACTTGTCCTTTACATCAGAGCAGCTGCCTGGGAGCCTGCATCAGTCTCCAGGATCTTTAAATGCCCCCAGTACTACTCTGACAGCATCGGAAATTAGTAATGTCGACGCGAACGTCCTTTTGACGCCAGCACAAATGCACGGCCCATTCTGTGGAGCTAACCTTTTGTCTCGAGTTACCCCTTCTGACCTACCTGATACCACACAGTCCTCTTTGCGGTACTCTAGGTTGCCACCTTTGCCTTCATGTGTGCTGACTCCTGGTCCAGCAGTTCAACCAGTGCCTCAGCCTAAAGACCCAGAGCGGCAGGTTGCTGATGTCTCCTACGAGTCGTCACATGAAGCAAAAACACAGAAAAGTAGTGGGAAGCAGTCTTGGTTCAAGCACAAGGTTAAGAGCATTGGGACGAAGTTGTCCCTGCTCGGGCGAAAAGAGAAGCAAGCAGAGCCTGTAGAAAAAGAGCCGAGACCATCTGCTGTTATTCCTGTCAAAAAGGCAGTCGCACTACGCACACCTCGTCACCAAAAGCTTGGCGTGTACACGTCCTCTGATAGTGAGTCAGAGAACGATATAGGCCTCGGAATCATAGCGGTAGAGCCAGAAGATACAGTTCCTTCCAAGAGTAGAAGCCGTCCTTTTTCATTAAGATGCGCCACTGACAGGGACGCCACCGCTTCCGGGGTTATATGCGTTAGTAGTATGACCAATCTCTCGGACTCATCGTCACTAGCCCGTGTCTCCTCGAGTCACGCACCTGTTGATGCCATTGACCGGGGTGGAGTGAGGTTTGGAGAAATGAACGTGCCGGGATCTAAACCTATTAGTCGGATTTACAGTCTTAGCCGTCTATCCAAGGCGACTAGAGATGATATTGATGAATACAGAACACAGATCTCCTCGCATCTAGATAAGACGGATCAGCGCCTGGTGCTAACCCCGCGAAATCCCACCGTATTGTCTGCAGAGCGTACAATGCTCATGGAGTATGCTATAAAGGGAGATATCACTGGTGTGCAACGGCATCTTCACGAGCTAGGGGCCATGTGTACAACGGATGGAGACAGCTCTGGTGCAACGGCTTTGATGTTAGCAGTAATAGAAGACAACGTCAATGTGATACCTTATTTGTTGAACGAGCTAGGAATTGTCAATAAGAAGGGCTATACTGCTCTCATTTATGCTGCACAGGACGGTCTAGAAGAAACTGTCCCGCTCCTGCTTTTGGAAGCAGGGATGAAGAGTCAGACGGGGCGCACCGCTCTTATTCAGGCAGCGGCGTTCGGCCAGACGCCAATATTGCCTTATCTTATCCCGTCGGAAGCAGGCATCTGCACCAATAAAAGCCAAACGGCCCTAATGCGTGCGGCACAGAACGGACACTTTAGGTGTGTCGAAATTTTGAAAGAGAGTTCTAAAGAGATCAAGCGGGTTGACAAGGACGGCCGGACAGCTCTGTGGAAGGCAGCTTCTGACGGTCACATTGAATGCACTGCTATGCTTGCTCCTTTGGAGTCAAAGATTGCCGCTAAAGATGGGACGACTGCTCTCATTATGGCTGCAGAACGCGGCCATACAATGTGCGCCCGTATCCTCACTGCTTGGGAGGCCAGACTCACAGACAAAACACATACGACTGCGTTGATGTATGCAGCACGCGCTGGAAACATCGAGTGTGTGCGACTCCTTGCGCCCCTTGAGCAGCGTATGCGTCGTGTGGACGGAACAACAGCTCTAATCGTCTCCATCCGGGCCCGCAAGCCTGAGTGTACAAAGCTCCTCCTTGCAGAGGCAAATATGCGGAGTGGGGCAGGAGAGTCTGTGCTTGCCATTGCGAAACAGATGAACAGCATGGCATGCCACCAGGTCATTCTTAGCGCAAAGCACAATCAACAGGAATTCACTTCATAGCCGGAATGTTCTCGCACGCAACAAAGTCCGTCTGGCCGGCGACATTGCGAAGGACTGTTTGTCCTGCTGAGACGGGTGCCTCTACTTGGATTGCGGGTGTTGCATTAAGCTCTTTCAGAACCGAACTCATGCGATCGACAGGGACGGGCGTCTTGTTCTTTACGATAACATGAGGCTTCGCTCCGTTCAGAACAGGAATTGCTGTGGAGAATACCCCTAGAAGACGATTATCAACTACCTTGACGGAAAACTCATGCGGATCGAACTCCAACTTCAGAGTAATGTTCACGCCCGGCACAAGGTCCTGAAAGGCTGAGTTGGAAACGACCATCCTCGTAACTACCGTTGGAGACACCTCCCTAAACTTCTCCGTTGCTAGCACTTTACCTGTGCTAGTTGTGGAGACCGTGACGCGGACATTTGCCATGGCTCGCGTCGTTTTAAAGTAAATGAAAGTCTCACCGCTCTTGTCTGTGGGGCGCTTTGAAAGGGTGATGCTTTGCGGCATGAAGTACTTAATGTCACTCCGGTTCGTCTCACTCAGTGTCAGGTTAACAGATGGAGGATTGTAGGAGCGTGCAGTATCGCCAACGTCTATCGCAGCATTAAACCCTGCCAGCTTTCCTTCTGCAAAGGAAGACTCGGCGGACGGATGGCAATGAAGGTTTCCGCCCGCAGCATATAGGAGCTTGTCGCTGGCAACAGCACAACGGTTGTCCACCAAAAGCCCACAATACTGAGAACTCACGCCCTTACATCCCATCCCCTTGACAAGGGCCATCTGGGGCAGAGTACCAAGCGACGTCACGAGGCAATCACAAGCAACGGTCTCGGCCTCGTCTGCAGTCACCCCCTTTGTCAAGGGATTAACCGGGGCTATGCACACAGATTCTATTACGCCCTGTCCATTAATACGCGAAATGGATTTATTGTAGCTGATCGGAATATCAAACTCCTTTGTTAAAAGGTCCAAGTACTGAGAATTCCCTACAAGATGAGACTCTGGTTCATAGATACCGAGGACTTGTCCCCCTGAGATGGAGATCTGACGCGCTGCAAGCAGACCCGAATCTCCTGACCCAAAGATAACAACTCGCTTGCCTGGAAGAACATTGTCAAAGGCAATAGACCTCAGTGCAGCATCAGCGGTCATAACTCCATATGGGCGTGTTCCCGGGATAGCAGCATTAAAGCGGTGCTTTTCGCGGCTCCCCAGACAGAAAATAACAGCTTTGGCAGATATCTCAAGCTGTCCGACGTTTGCAGACATGCACTTCACAGTGAAAAGCTTACGAGATGTGTTGTAGCTACTGTCTAAAATAAACGTGTTCAAAATAGTTATAACGCCAGTCTTCATCAAATCTTCTCGAAGTTGCACTGCAAACTCAGGGCCTGTAAGCGCAGTTGAACCATCCCCGGCGTTGTGCGATCTATGAAGAGCATACATCAAGGACCCTCCCACATAAGCGTCTTTAGTGATGACCAATATCCTAGCATCGGGATTCGTGTCATAGGCAGCCAGAGCCGCTCCCAGACCGGCAGGTCCGGTACCAAGAACGACGAGATCAAAGGCATGTATACACTGAACAAGCTTTGTGCTGAGCGAAAAGGCATTCAGCGCAGACTCCTTAGTGTGCTTGGGTCCGAAAAGAAGGTTGCTCACCAGGCTAGCACGGATGCCGACCTCGCTGCAGTCCAGAGGGCGATACAGCTTGACATCAACAGTACTCGATGGGTATGCCTTGTCCATCGGGGTGTTGTGGCTTATTCGACAAACCTGTTCATAGGACACGCCAAGCCTCGCTGCCAAAAGCTTTCTTAGCTTGCTTGAGCAAAAGCTCCCCTGACAACGGCCAGCTGTTGCGCGGGTCCTTAGCTTTAGACCAGTAATGGACCTTGCGCCTTCGGTGATGGCGTTCTCGATGTCTGCCTCAGTAACGCACTCGCATCCGCAAACAATCTTTGAAAAGTTCAGATCCTTCTCAATAAGACCGTGGCGCTTATCCAACGCAGTGCGGCAGAGACGGCTAGTAATAGGGTACCAGAACCATGCTTCGGGTGGCTTCACGATGCTGCTCATCCGATGGGAAGGATAGCGCAGCTTGACCAGCTCGATCAAATATGCACCTATGGCAGGACCAGCGGTAAGACCAGGGGACTGTATTCCCGCGCATTGGATGAACCCGTCTTCATCTCTGATTACAAAGTCATTGGAAGGAAGAACTGCCCGAGCGCTAGCGAAGCTATACATGATCTCCTCTGGGACAATACGAGGACAGAGTGCATGAGCATGTGCGAAGATGGTAGAACGGCCATCCTCGGTCGTCTCGATGTCTGCCATATTAGACCCAGTGCTTCCTAAGGGTTCAGCCGTAGGGCCTACCATAACCGTTCCATCAACTGTGGGTATGATCAGCATCCCCTTTGATGAAGCGTTATTTGGGATAACAGAGAAGATAACTCTAGTGACAACGTCTTTCAGGTTTTTATCTAAAACATAGAGCTCGCCGCGACGCTTTGTGATGTTGATTGGGGTGGCGTTTTTCAGGAGCTCTGTAACAGATCCTGCATCAACACCGGTCGCATTAATAACAGTTTGCGCGTAGAGGTAAACAGGAGAAGAGCCCTGGCGAGAGATTCTCAGCTCAAAGATGACCTTTGGAGCAGACTCCACCAATGCGTCACCATCTTCTTCCGCTAGTCTATTAATTTTACGAATACCCGTAACCGTCGATCCACACGATATCTCTACACCATTTGCCATCGCACAGTTTGCCATTGCGTTGCACAATTCAAACGGATTGACAACACTGGTCTCGGGTATTGAAAGAGCGCCTTCGATAGAATCAATAGCTAAGTTAGGCTCTTCAAGCTTGACCCTTGCGGGTCCCCAGAGAGAGCACTCCAAGTCGAGCGCAGCACACGACTTTTGAAGTTCTTGCAAGGCGTTGAGTTCAGCCTCGTTTCTGGCAATTACCAGTTCTCCGCAGCGGCGCAATGATACGTTCAGGCTTTTGCAGAGATGCGCAAAGATTCTCCTCCCTTTTTGTTCCAACTGGGCTTTGAGAGTTCCCTGGGTCGTGTGCACTCCACAATGCACGATGCCACTATTTGCACGGGTTGTGGCAACGCTCGTCTCGAGACCCCTCTCTAGCAAAATTGACTTAAGAGTGGTGTGAGATGCTTCAAGGGCCGCGGAAACCCCGCTTATCCCACCCCCAATAATCGCAAGATCGTAAATGTCCGCCGATGCCAGCTTTGCAAACGGCTGAGGAGAGTCGAAGAATGTATGGCTCTGGATTGGTAAAGGGTGAGCGGTGGTCATTTTAAAAACATCTTTAGCCTTTGAGTTTTAAAATTATTGACTAAACACATCACAGAACTGCGATGCGGTGAGGGACGACCAAACGCTAGATTGGACACAAGTGCCTTATTTACTTTGTTGTGAAAAACGTGACGAACATCAATCTGCATTCAACGATTGATGCCTATTAGTGTACCTTGGAGCTCTACCTGCTACTCGTTGTCCTCGTAACCCTGAGGACTATGAGGCGGATTGTAGGTCTGGCACTCGTTGTAAATGTCGGCCATGTCCTGTCTGCGACTCTGCTCCTTATCAACCTTTCCTGTCCTGGTACGATGCTTCTTGCGTGCTTCACGCTCAGTGTTGTCCAGATCCCCACTGATACGACGGTACAAGAGAATATATGCCAACGGGGTGATAACTCTGACTTTTGGCACAGGGATAACACGCTCATCATTGGCTTCCCACCACTCTCCGGTCTCTTTAGAAAGAATATAAGCAAAATAATGACCGTAGTTTGTGCTTCCATAATGACAAATGACGGCTGTGAGCATGTACTTTTTCGGATCCGTGTCAGATTGATCTTCTATGTATGGACTGATGTCCAAGACATGAGGGTAACACACGTTATCCTCCTTCTTGACGAGATAGAACCTCCCGCAATTATCAAAAACTTGATCGAAGCGCTTCAAATGGATGATAAGATAGGGAGGCGCCTTGTAGAGCGTGCTACTATTCTTTCCACTCGGGTTTTGATGGTTCTCTTTGCCGCACCTCCAGCCTTCAATAATGCTTGACTTCGCATACTCTTTAAAGCAATCATCTAAGGACCAAAACTGCTTCGTCTTATAAGTCTGTGTGTGGCATTTCTGCATGAAAAGGCCTATGGCTGGCTTAAATAGCTCTTGAAAACACACGGTATTGCTAGCTCCTTTGGTATCATTTAATATGCTGTCTATAAGCTCTAGCTTACTACTCTTTAGAATGTATCTAATTGTGCTCTTCGCCAAAGGATCACTGGAGTTCTCAGGCTCGAGGTATGGATTGATGGTATAGCTTTCAGAAGAAAGTAAAGTGCTAAGCAAAGAACGTGGGAGGTCAGTGTATGTGTTTCTGAGGTATAGGTCGTACTGGAACAGCAGTAGTCTGAGCCCAACCTTGACTATGTCATTTATACCAGTCAGTGCAGGGCTCTTTGTTAACTGGGAATCATCACAGGGATTGAAGTAGGAGAACGCTAAGGTACTGGTGCAGAACTCTAAGGGCGTAGCAGTCTGTTGTGGATCGGGACAGCTACTACGGGATTGACAAGAACCAGAGTCACCAAGATTGACAGGGTCGATGCATAGAGATATGGCCACCTTTAAAAGTTGGGGTGTAGGGCGTGATAATGATGAGATGTTAGTAAGGTACTTGTGCTGCTTGTGATTATCGTAGGAGCAGGGGGAGGCATGCAGCATTGTTATGATAATTAGATGATCTGCCCCCAACTCACCGGAAAACTCGGATACTCTCCTAGACACCTTCTCTATTTCCTCATTCCCAAATGTTATTGGTTCATAGGTTAAACTAGAGAGGTGCATGTCGTCCTTGGCAGTGGGATCAGCGGCATCAGTAACGCGGCCTACATTATCTTGTAAGCTGTTCTCCTCCTCCCCTGAGTCTGAGCAAAGAGAAAGCTCGACCTGAGAGTGCGCAGATCTAATGTACTCTTCATCGTTACGGTAGTGATAGCTTAAAATTGTTCGGACAATAACATCTAGGTCAGTAAGATCGAACTCGTGGCTGTAGGCAGTTATAAGGAAATCATCGAAAAGGTTCTGCTTTCGAGAGAAAGAAATAAGACTGTTATAAATCATTTCGCGATATATGTCCTCCAATTCGCGGTGAATACAGTCAATGTGAAGACACTTAGTTGGGATGTAAAATCGGAATTCATGAATGCTTTTACATTTATCCTGAACATAGACCACAATGTGTGTCAGTGAAGTGGAACTATCATATGCTATTTTGTTATCAGCGGAAGCTGGGGAAACTAGACCTGAGTCGGGAGCAGACGGCAGTGGTAGAGATAGTCCAATCCCGTGTTGAAATCCAATACTGGTGTATCCACAATGAGTGCACACAGTACGAGATATCTCTGTTGTTTCTATACACTGCTCGAACGGCGAATCAAGCCCAACAAGCTTCGCAGAGCGAGACTTTTCATACGCGTCTTTGAGATCCTCGTTGCCATCTGGGTCATAATAGTTGCACTTCTTATTGTGGTTCTTGTTTGTGCCCCTGATCACGGCATCCAGCACCAGGGTCAGAACCTCGTGGGCATCCCCCTGAATGCCGTGGCGAATACCATCATACTTAGTCTCCATAAGTGAAAAGAGACTCTGTGGGCTAATTCCCAAGCAAACCGACCGTTCTTTTCTCATACGACGCACAACGTCTTCAAACTGCGCAATTACCTGGTTATAAAAATACATGTCCTCGTCTGTCTCAGAATTTGGAGGAATGCTCTCCTGGAGGCAAATCGGATACGAAATCGGTCTAATGGCGTTAAGGAACTGAAGAGCAGAATTGAAAAAGCATGTGTTTCCCGTATTCACAAGGCCGGAAACAGGCTTCTTCTTAAGAGAGTTGCCAGACGAGGTCAGTCTGGAACCCCAACTGCCGTTCATCAAAAACCCTAAATTTTATTTCAATTTACTTTCTTTCAATCTACTTTCCACCGTGACCTTGGAACATTCTCATCCCCTGTCCGGCGATTGCTCCGCCCATGCCTGCATCAGCAAGTCGCTGCTTCATATCAGCTGTTTGGCCACGGCCGGCATTGACGTCTTGGACGCTGGATTTTAGAACGATGGTTTGATCGATCCCCAGGATAGTTCTTGCTGCCTCAAAGGAAGCCTGGAGGGCATTGATGCGGATTAGAGATGGCTCCCAGACCATTGCAGACATACAGTCTATCGTCTTCATATCATTATTGATATCCACCCCGTGCCAACAGACTGATCCCTGCTTGATGGCCTGGGAATGCAGTGACCTAAGTTGCGCCAAAATGCATGTAGAATCAAACCCAGCATTTTCACAGAGTGAGTACGGAATAATCTCCAGAGCCTTTGCGATTGCTTCAAAGATCAGCTGATTCTTGCCAGAGATTGTCTTGGCATGCCTGTAGAGCATAGCAGACAAGTACATCTCTATGGAGCCACCTCCTGCGATGAATCTAGGATGTCTGATAGCACGCCTGACAACACAGATGGCGTCATGAAGTGAACGCTCGGATTCTTGAATGAACTGATCTGCGCCACCACGCAGGATGAAGGTACAGGTATTGACATGCTCAAAGTTTGTAAAGTAGTTGAAGCGCTCCACACCCATCTGCTTTTCTTCAAAGAGACCACACCTCTTACCTAAAACAGAATCTGTCAGGTCAGAAACAGCAGAAATAATGCGAGCACCACTACAGGCACTGATACGCTTCATGTCCTCGTCGAGTACACGGCCTGCGCAGAATACCCTGTGGTCTGCAAAGTACTGCGTCGCCAAGTCTCCAATGGACTTGTTTGAAAGAACAACCGTGGCACCTGCAGCGACAATCTTCTCCAGCTTTCCAAGAATAATCTTATACTCTGCGCTGACAATATCCTTGAACTTCTCTGGATCCGTTAGTCGTATCTCTGCGTTGTCTTTTTCTGCTTGCCACTCTAGTTCAAAGTTGAGGCAGCAAATGACAGGGTTTGCAATGCGCTTAGGTAGCTGCTCGTGTCCCGCATAGGTGAATGTCTTCTTAAACGCCACACCATGCACAAGTTGCGAATCCTGAAGAGCCCCTCCAAGCACTTTCTTCACCCCAATCAAGGTGTTCGCGTCAAGAATTTGCTTGCTAGATGTCTGGTCCTGTGCATCGTCAATAAGACTCATGACTGCATCCACAGTCATCTTGGAGAACTGCTCTTTGCATGGTGCAATCAACTTGCTATTCATTGCGGTGGCGGCCAAGGTTTCGAGCTTTTGGCGGAGCTCGTCGTTGAATCCAGTATTTCCAGGAACATACTCCGGCATATTGACCTCTATTTCTTTTATCTTTGCAATGCACATAGACAAGGCCTCCGACAGAACTCTGATGATAAGCCTGGGATGAACGTTAACTTCTATCAGCGGCATGCAGGACTTAAGAATACTGCCTGCTAAAACAACCACAGAGGTGGTCCCGTCACCTATCTCGCTGTCCTGCGACTTAGCGATATCGACAAGGCAACGGGCGGCAGGATGAACAATGTCTAAAAGCGTTATTATGGTCGCGCCATCATTAGAGACTGTAGGCTTGCCCTTAGAGACAATTAGCTTGTCCATGCCCCTAGGCCCCAACGTTGTCTGAAGCACGTCACTGATAGCCACACATGCTCGGATATTGGTCAGAAGCTGGCCCTTCCCTTGTGACGTATCCGTGCTATCTTTGAGAAGCAAAATAGTGGGACGCAGACCGAACTTAGGCTGAGCCATGAGGGTGATATTTAAATTTCATTTTAATGAACCCCTCAATTAAGATCCTTTCGAAGACGGACCTCAAACTAGAACTAGAGATCAGTGGTGTCGACATCTCATACGTCAACGGGCTTCGTAGAGCCATATATGCCGATGTGCCCACCCTTGCTATCGATATTGTTAAGTTTTTAGACAACAGTACAACCCTCACGGAAGAATTCATAGCGCACCGCTTGGGGCTCATTCCGTTGAGAACGGCAGGTTCTCTCAGTGCAATTTCCTATTGGTACACTTGCGACGAGGAGCACTCAACAGAGATCGAATGCCGCGAGTGCACATTCAAAGGAACTCTGAACATTTCTAATGACAGTACTAAAATACGGGTAGTCACGGATAAGGATATAAAGTTCGATCACGGGGGTATCAGTACTCTCAGCAACTATCTAGAGTCGTCTTTTGGAGCAGCAGAGACGCCGAGCATCCCCATTCTGAAGCTAGCACCTGGCGAATCCATCAATGCCCTTCTCTATGCACGCAAGGATAGGGGGAAGATTCATGCCAAATGGTGCCCTGCAGCCTGTGTGGTCCTCCGACCTCTGGCCAGGATCATTCTGTGCGATGAATTTGAAAGGCTCCCACAGCAACACAACGACGTTGCAAGAACATACATTAGTGAGACGTGCCCCAGGAATGTCTTTACTATTGAAAACCGTCGAGTGGTTGTCAAGGATTCCAATAGCTGCATCTTTTGTAATGATTGCTTCAATATTCCGATTTCCCTGGGCGAACAGGGCGATAATGCCAATACAATCTGGCATCCAGCGTTGGTTACTCAGCAGCCAAACGCATTCTACTTTAGTATAGAATCTAATGGCAGTATATCAGCCTATGATATCTTCCTGATGGCGTGTGATGAAATCAGTGCACGTGCAGATGAGATCCTTGCTGCGGCGACGAGTGTCTTCCAGGTTTCTGCAAAGGCCGACAACGTGATTATGTCCATTGAAGATGACTCATTAACATAAATGTCTAGGTATATACGGTGAACAATATGGCGAATGTTAATGGTATTTATTCTTTCCCCTGTTTCATTTAAAAAGGATATGTCAATGTGTGAGATTGCAGAATAATGTTATTGTACACAAACAACATTTTATCGGGTGGAGGTACTAAGCATAGATCGGATCATCATTAGACTGTTCAAGTAAACTACCCGGCTGAGTCGTCCCTCAAAGTGGCCTTTCATTGAATCTTAGCCCACCATTCGGCTCTGGTGAGGAAGAGAACCTCTTAATTTACTCTCTGCTTCACCGAGGCGGCCGCCCGCTGCTGCCCGAGCATCTCCGTGAGGATCGCCGCTCCTCGCGATGCCTCTAGGGTTCCTTCCTTCCTCTGGCTAGCTTGGGGCAACCATCGTCTGGCACCTGGGTGACCACACACTATCTCAGGGCCTGCTGTCGATCACGGCGATCTGGCTTCCACGTGGCCCTGGTGCTAGTTCTCCGTGACGAGAATCGCACGCCATGAGCCTCGGGTGTCCACCCCGTTCCTCGGGGTGCCTCTTCATCTCCCCATGACGTGAATCATCGACCCTGCTGTCGGAGGTGCGCTCCACGTACGCCTCCATCTTGGAGTCATAGTACGCATTCGTGGATGCCGACGGAGTACTCCCATGCGTTGTGTCGGGGGAGAAGTATGGCCCTCCTGCTCATGGATCGCAGTGCACTCTTGCAGGCGGTCCGTCACCCAGCACGAGACCGTGTCGACGCCCATCCTGTGCAGTGCATCTGGCTCAGTGACGTGTGGGCTGGTCCATCTGCACAGCACACCTGGGGTGATGCTTCGGTCTGTCGAGGCGTCGGTCCAGGACCACCTCTCTGAGAGGCGTCGTCTGAGGCACCAAGAGCGATTAGGACCGGTTCACCGAAGTCGGCTTGCTCGGTAGCCGGCACCCGCCTACTCGGGGGTGTCAGGCACTGCCAACTGCTGTGGCAGACCCCTGGCAGGTGGCCCGGGCCACCACTCTTCGGTGCAGGCAGGATCAGCCCGCCTCTGTCAGCCAAGCACCCCAGGGGCCGACTTGCCTGTCGAGGGATTCACATGGGCCGCGTGTGGGTCCATCCCGGCCAGCACGGCGAGTGATTAGTGCCATCACTGACTTCAGGCTCTCTGCCGCCTTGGGGGCTCCTTGAGACCGGCCAGGAAGGAGGCCCCCTGCCCCTCCGTGCTCCTGCACCCGGTGGTGACCGTCGAGCCATGTTGCTTCGCCGGGCCTGTCGCTTCTGTGACTGCCCCGTCGCGTCGCTGTCGTCGGCACGGGCAGTGAGCGGGGCATCTCCTTCAGCTCCTGGTGAGCAGGTTCTGTCCCCCGCAGCACAGAAGCATGCGCAGGGCCCCGAGGGATCGAGCCCAGGGGTGCAGCGCGTCGCAGCCGGAGGAAGGCCCCGACGCAGCTCCTCGGGACGGGGCATACTCGCCTGGCAGAGGCCGTCTACTGTTGGAATGTTCGCTATGTCGAGCAAGACCGCTGTGTTCCATCAGTCTGCGCCTCTCTGCGCCATGCAAATGCCGCCCATGTGCAGTCGGTGGAACGCAGTCTGCTCGGTCTCAAGGAAGACCAGTGTCTGGGTCTCCAGGGGACTCGGAACTGCCTTGTGGAGCGCATCATGATAATCCACCGATTGCACTTGCCCTGCCTCGTCCTTGGGAAGAGGGAAGAACAAGAGTTTTTCTCCCGTCGAAGTCGCTTGACACTCACCTTCGAACTCTGGATCTGGATCTCGGTTGGTGAACGAGCGAGGGACTTGCCCAGGGAGGCGGTGGCTCGCATGAGAGACCACTCAGATAGCAGGCGACAGCCCCACCCCGGCTAAAAAACTTGAGGCAGCCGTTGCACCCGCCGCCCTCAGGACAGAGTTTCTGCATGCATGGCTAGCTGCCCTTGCCAGTTCGGTCTACTGGTCCGGTAGTCTGAGGACCCTCTGCCCCGCTCTCTGGCGTACGATGCATCGCAACTGCTCATACGGGTAAGCAGCGTGAAAGAGGAATTGCATGTGCAGACAGCGTGTTGTGCTCGTCTCAGAGGCCCAGGGCTTCTAAAGGCGAATTGCTGTGCTGAGCCACACGCCTCATTGCCTTGCGCCGGTGACTGCCTCCACCACCGTCTTCGTTGCACTTGGGCTGTGCCTGCCCAGCAGACTGAGCAGAGATTACAGAAGCTTCTCTAATAATGCACACACGCCGCATAAGGTCTGATGGTAGAATGGACACCGCCTGTTTGAGCTATCTGTTATCAGTGAAGAATAGCACCAGAGATGCTTCTGTGTAAGCATGGGGTCTTCGCACCTGTCCCCTATCAGCTATAGCGACAGCTATATATCCAGAAAGGTCCTGCAGAGCGCTCCACCGTCTTTCAAGGTGAGACATGAGCTCCACACCTATGGCTAAAACAGAACTCTGTACACCAACTGTTGTAAGCCTCATGTGATAACTGGTCTGTATCATAGTCAACTTACTAAGCATCTATACACTTGTTTGGATGCCCGTTGCTGGTTTTAGACGGACCTGCGAAGAGGCTTGCCTTTGTCCGCATTGACCTAGTGGTATCTAGTCTTGGTGACAGGCTTCAAGGAAGGAGGATGTTATTTGGGTACATAGAAGGCTACTCGTGTACAAAGATCCTCGAGAAGCAAATTTAGACAAAGAAGATGGAGAAAGCCAGGGAGCCCACTCTGTAATAGGATGACTAGGTATAGACCCATATTGCAATAAGGACACACGTGAGTCCCTCTGGCTTCTAGCCGTGGAAAATCGTGGAGTCTGCGGACGACTTGGAGGCTGATTTGATTTTGTGCATTTGTAGCGAGGCAGAGGCTTCTGGATACTCAACTGTTCCGAAGTCGAGGGAGCTCGTTTCCTCTCCATACGTAGCGCAAGACCCTATTGTAGAGGTATACGGTGCACACCAATATCAGTCAGCGTGTTTGCTACTCAGCAGTTCCTCAGTTGCGTCTTTCCGCAGTAGACGAGCCACCGGATGATGCTCCCACAATCCACACGATTAGCTTTATAGTGCTCTGTAGATGGCCATCCACCCTTACCAGAGGACGACTACACGCATTACGCAGTTTGAGGTACTTGCCAATCGAGGTGGCATAGTCAGCTCTTGCCCGCTCAAGCTAGACCTCAACCACCTTGCCAACTACATTCCAAGTCACGGTGTTTATAGATGTCCACCTCAAGTCTGCAAGGTGCATCCCACGACTGCACAGCGCGGATAGAAATCCTTGCCTGTTATAAGAGGCGCCAACCAGTTTACTGCATCTGGATATCCCTTGTGCGCCCAACAGAGACTTAATGGATCACATTGCTGTGCACACCAGCCTCTCTGCTCGCGAGCTGCTTTAGGGCTCTCTCATTGTCTCGCCTCCACATGGTTGTCAGACTACCAAGCACTTTGTAACGTCAGCTGATCACCCGAGATATCAAGCTTTCGTACAGCGGGTTGCTCAATGTGACACGAAATCTAGAGGGCACTGACGTTCCTAGCTTGCTGTCCATATAGCACTATCATCAATCTTCAGTCCAGTTGACCAGCACACAGTCCGTTCTCTGGCCAGCCAACCGGGCCTAGTCTTGCTGGTAGACTTTCGAGCATAAGAGTATCCCCTGACAGCGGTGGCCACGCTGTGTACATTGCCCGGATGATCACTCTTGGCAATGGCTCCAGGACCTGGGCACCCCAGACCAGAGGGACGACAACGGCCCAGTTCGTCTACGGCTCCACTATCCCTTAGTTAGCATGGAGTGTGGCAGCCCAGATAGCGCTGGCCGTCCGGTATCACCTTTTCTCCGGTGCGCGGGGGTAGCCCTCGTGTGAGAGGCGCTGTGATATGTTGGCTGGAGCCGGTCAGGCGAGCGGGACCACCGCTCTAGAAGTGCTGGCACATCATTGCGTGTCCGAAGGCATGCCCACCTCAGTGGGACCATCCCAGATGAGGACGGACGGGCACCGGT
Organism: Giardia duodenalis; assembly: GCF_000002435.2. Taxonomy (NCBI): domain Eukaryota; phylum Fornicata; order Diplomonadida; family Hexamitidae; genus Giardia; species Giardia duodenalis. The sequence goes on from NC_051860.1 coordinate 2,118,657, forward strand.
TCCTAGATGGGCCTGCGACCGGCGAGGGACAGTCTTTAAAGACGATCGGCCGGCAGAGCCCTTCAGTGGCATAGGAGTCGACAGGGGGCAGGCTTATCGACGGTCTGCGGTGCAACCAGGTTAAGTCGTATGACAGACGGACATCCATCCGTTCGCGGTGGGCATGTTGCGTGTCCCTAAGCAGAGGGGGCAGTCGTAGTGAGTCGCGATAGAACACGCAGCCATCCTCCACGGGGCATCGCTCCTGCCGGGCCTCAATGTAGGACCTCGACGAGCAGTGTCTGAGGCATCTGCTTGTGATGACCCGTGGCTCGGGCTGCTGGACATCGCACGGCCGGCTCCATCGGGTCGCTGGTCAGGCATCCAGGAGAACCTAGGAGTTCCTTGGCAGACCTTGTGACTGGCACAGCAGGAGAGCTGGTCGCCAGGAGACCATCACATCACAGTGAAGAGCTAGACAGGCCACCGTGTAGCAGTTATCATGTGATGCGCCTTGCAATGTAAAGGAGGAGATCTGCACTGATCGATCCATCTTCATGGCCGGCTAGTTACATGGGACCCGGGGATGGCAGGCCATGAGACTGGAATCAGCACGCTCCCACCTCTCAACGCAGACCCATGTGGAGGCCCTCCCTGCCAGTGTGTTATGCAGCACAGGCAGATGCCACGAAAGGACGGACTGACGAGCGAAGTTGCTATATCCCTGTGTAACAGAGCGTCGAGCCACAATGTTCTACGCAGTTTTGCTGATTGGCCTCATGCTCGAGATGGCATGGGCAGCGCAAGCCGGAGACGAATGTGAGGAGGTAACTGGCAGTGAACCCAATACTTGCAAGACCTGTAGCGCCGTCATCAACGGCAAGAAGTACTGCTCGCAGTGCAACGACACTGGGAATTCTAATTCCGGTGGCGCCCCGACAGACGGAGTGTGCTCAGCAGACAATAACGAGTGCAGCCAAAAACAAGATGGGAAGTGTACACAGTGCGCTAATAAATCCTTCATGTACAAGGGCGGATGCTACAAGGATAGCCAGGCACCTGGCAACACGATGTGTGAAACAGCAACTGATGGAGTGTGCACGCAGGCTAAGGCTGGGTACTTCCTACCACCCGATGCTGATAGAGATAATGCACACCAATCGGTCATACCATGTGGAGATGTTGAAGAAGTGTTGGTTGGAAACAGCCACAAGTACAAGGGCGTGCTGCACTGCAAAGTGTGTGATGCACCCAAAGCAGCAGCAAGTGATACTAATCCTGTGCCTGCCACGTGCACAACCTGTGAGGACGGGTTCTTTGGCCCCACTTGTGAAGCATGCCAAGACGAGAATTGTGCTACGTGTGCCGTAACAGGCAATAACAAGTGCAGTAAGTGTAAAGGAACTGGTACTAAGACATATCTGAAAGTGGACAGTGGCAGCACAGGCACGTGCGTCGAAGCATCTGGATGTACAGCGGCTACGTTTCCAAAGGTCGATGAACAACAGGGAAACAAGTGCGCTGCATGTAATAGTGTGCCAGATGGTGGAATCGCTAATTGTGCGACGTGCAGTCTGCTCACTCAAGGATCTAGAGCCGCCCCTTTGGTCACATGCTTGACGTGTGAACAAAATAAGTATCTCACTCCAGAAAAGAATGCGTGCTTAGATACCTGCCCTGCTGGAATGTATGCCGTTAGTGGCGATAGCGGCAATGTTTGTACCCCCTGCCACGAGTCATGCGCAAGCTGTAGTACTAATGCAAAAACGTCGTGTACGGCTTGCTACCCTGGGTATGTGCTAAGCAAGGGCGACGATGGAGCCACCGGCACATGCATCCCAGAGTGCACGGGAAGGTATGCAGAGAATTGCGCAGACGGGCAGTGCACGGCCGTCGTTGGGGGCTCCAAGTACTGCAGCAAGTGCAAGGCCGGATACGCCCCAGTGGACGGCGTCTGTGTGTCGACAACGACAAGGGCAGCACTTGGATGCACCCCGGGTGACGGAGTATGTACTGCGTGTACAGGTTCATACTTCCTGCAGTCTGGCGGGTGCTATCAGTCGACAGCATACCCAGGTAACACATTATGCAGTAGTGCTCAGAACGGACAGTGTCAGACATGTGCAGCCAATGGACAAAGCCCAGCCGGAGGAAAATGTCCGGAATGTTCTGAGGGCTGTGCAAAGTGTGGGGCTAGCAATTCGGATGTTTGTACTGAATGCTATTCTGGATATTATAGAACTGGTACTGGTAAGTGTTTCAAATGTGCAGCTGATAGCGATAATGGAATAGTTGGTGTGCCTAATTGCGTAAGCTGTGCTCCTCCATCTAATGGTCAAGGATCTGTCATCTGCTACATAACGCGACAAGAGACTGACGATGGCACCGGCGGAGACACTGGAGGAGACAGCATGAACAAGAGCGGCCTCTCCACGGGTGCCATCGCGGGGATCTCTGTGGCTGTGGTCGTCGTTGTGGGGGGCCTCGTAGGCTTTCTCTGCTGGTGGTTTATCTGCCGTGGAAAGGCGTAGATGTACTTAGGTAGTAAACGCGTCACTGTATATGGCTTATTACACTATGCTGCTGGGGCTATCTGAGTGTGGCCCAGAGATTGTGCGGGTGGACCCGCTCCTTCCTGGCCAGTTCAGAGACGAGGGTTGAGTATGGATAACATAATGAAAGAGTCCTCTTCAGTGACACATCCAGAATCTGGGCATTCCTCGCCGCTCCATGAGGATATGCTCTGTCTGGATGTCCATGCCGATCTGCCTTGGATTCAGGCCTTCTCGCAGGCTCTCTGCTCTACCGGTGGCGCCTCTCCATGGTCTGCCGCCTTGGTGGGTGAAGCTCCGATCGCTGTCTTTTTTAGATGCTCCCGTCTGTCAGGGGCTGCCCTCGGGCTCTCCGCTGGCTGGGCCCTCGGTGTCCGCCCGGCTGTGGTTCTGGGCAGTGCTCTACAGTCGCGGTCACGCAGGTCTCAGTGGGCCAGCTGGTGGGTGGGGCGGGGGTTGATGGGGCGGTGGGACTGGAGGGGACCGGGTGGGGGGTGTTCGTATGTGCCCCTGGGTCCGGTGGGCCATCGGGGTGGTGGGTGGGGTGATCCCCACTCTGTTTGCTAACGTAATTGTGTCTGATCTCCAGCCTTCGTTGCACTCCCCGAGACAGAGGCACCGACGATCGTGTCGTGTCCCCCTGACTGAGTGCCTCCCTTGGCCCCTGCATGTCTCAGGCAGTACTGCTGCTCTGTCTGGCTGGTGCATGAGTGTCGAGGCAGGCCATCGCAGTCTCTCCTGCTACTCCTTGATGCTCTGTGCGGGTCTGCTGAGCCCCTGGCATGCCCTGTCCAGTGCCTCGACGGTAGTTCGCCTCGGGCCAGCAGGGGCATGGATGAGCCTGTGGATGGGATGGGGTTCTCTCATGCCTCTAGTGTGATGGCCCAGAAGACTGGCACGGTGGGGCACCGGTGACTGCACTGTCCCCGTGGTCAGCTGTGCTGCTCCTGGTGGGTCCTTGTTGTGGAGCGCTGTGTATCATCCGTAGGCAGGGGTAAGCCATCCCTGGTCTCAGGATGCTCTATCATGCAGAGAGGAGCACGCTGAGGGTCACCCACACCTCACCTGCTGTGCCCGCTCGGAAGTTCCTGATGTGATCCACCAGGACCTTGACACCTCTCGTGGCTCTGATGACCCCTCGGGGAGAGCCGGGGTGTCCTATGCCAGGGAGGCGTGCACCTTCCTGCATGAGCTGGGCCATCCACTGCACTGCCTCCAAGGAGGTCTGCTATGAGAGGCAGTGGGATGATCGACAGCCCCAGAGTGCGGTGGAGGGTGCTCGTGGTCGTCTCTGTGATCGGGCATCACTCATGATGGTCAGTCCTGTGCCTGTGTGGTGCTCAGAGGCCACCTGTCTGCCTCATCGCCTGCTGGACAGCCGGGCCTCTTGTGGTGTCCGAAGATCTCCTCACTCCTCTGGCTGCTGCCCCCTCTGGTCATCGATGGAGGCCAGCGGAGTCTTCGGTGAGTCTGGTGCCTGCCTGGGTGTCATGGGGGCTGGCAGCTGTCAGGGCTCTGCCACTGCTCACCTGCCTGGAGTGTGCCTCCCTTGGGCCTGCTCTACTGTGCTGCGTGAGTCCTCTGGCTTCCTATCAGGCCCTGATTGTGAGGGTGACCCCACCTGGCCTTCTGATGCCCCTGTGGATGAGCATGGCAAGGTGTCTGGCTGGGGATCTCTAGTGCCCGTGTCTGTTGCTGCCTCTCGGGTGCTCGGGTGGCTGTCTGGGGATCTCGTACGGGGCACAGTCAGCGTGTCCCGAGCAGACTCCGGTCCTCTCTGGGTCCACACAGTCTGTCCGTGTGTGGATGGTCCTCCTACACTCATGTCCATCTGTGCACACTGTCACTCAGCCTCGAGAGCAGACCAGTGCAGTCACCAGGGTCGCTGTCAGAGGGAGTCGTCTGCCACTACCACTGTTCGAGCAGACTCTACAGCTCAGGCTGGCTGCTGTGCACCCTCATGGCAGGGATACTTGACTCCCCTTGGTCATCCTCTCTGCCCCGGTGTGCACGGCTCCTTCGGGTGGCCTCTGGTGAGTCTGCACTGGGAGGCACAGAAGAGCAAAGGCAGTCCTTGCTGGCACCACTCTCCGGCTCCTGAGGGTTGTCTGGGTGGAGGCACTCACAGATCACGAGCACACAGAGGGATGAGTCACAAGGGGACAGCCCCCAGTCACCACAGCTATGATCACCCCAGTCTATCGAGTGGCCAGGGGCATATACAGACACCCCCCATCTCAGCCCCCACCCGGTCCCCTCCAGTCCCACCGCCCCATCAACCCCCGCCCCACCCACCAGCTGGCCCACTGAGACCTGCGTGACCGCGACTGTAGAGCACTGCCCAGAACCACAGCCGGGCGGACACCGAGGGCCCAGCCAGCGGAGAGCCCGAGGGCAGCCCCTGACAGACGGGAGCATCTAAAAAAGACAGCGATCGGAGCTTCACCCACCAAGGCGGCAGACCATGGAGAGGCGCCACCGGTAGAGCAGAGAGCCTGCGAGAAGGCCTGAATCCAAGGCAGATCGGCATGGACATCCAGACAGAGCATATCCTCATGGAGCGGCGAGGAATGCCCAGATTCTGGATGTGTCACTGAAGAGGACTCTTTCATTATGTTATCCATACTCAACCCTCGTCTCTGAACTGGCCAGGAAGGAGCGGGTCCACCCGCACAATCTCTGGGCCACACTCAGATAGCCCCAGCAGCATAGTGTAATAAGCCATATACAGTGACGCGTTTACTACCTAAGTACATCTACGCCTTTCCACGGCAGATAAACCACCAGCAGAGAAAGCCTACGAGGCCCCCCACAACGACGACCACAGCCACAGAGATCCCCGCGATGGCACCCGTGGAGAGGCCGCTCTTGTTCATGCTGTCTCCTCCAGTGTCTCCGCCGGTGCCATCGTCAGTCTCTTGTCGCGTTATGTAGCAGATGACAGATCCTTGACCATTAGATGGAGGAGCACAGCTTACGCAATTAGGCACACCAACTATTCCATTATCGCTATCAGCTGCACATTTGAAACACTTACCAGTACCAGTTCTATAATATCCAGAATAGCATTCAGTACAAACATCCGAATTGCTAGCCCCACACTTTGCACAGCCCTCAGAACATTCCGGACATTTTCCTCCGGCTGGGCTTTGTCCATTGGCTGCACATGTCTGACACTGTCCGTTCTGAGCACTACTGCATAATGTGTTACCTGGGTATGCTGTCGACTGATAGCACCCGCCAGACTGCAGGAAGTATGAACCTGTACACGCAGTACATACTCCGTCACCCGGGGTGCATCCAAGTGCTGCCCTTGTCGTTGTCGACACACAGACGCCGTCCACTGGGGCGTATCCGGCCTTGCACTTGCTGCAGTACTTGGAGCCCCCAACGACGGCCGTGCACTGCCCGTCTGCGCAATTCTCTGCATACCTTCCCGTGCACTCTGGGATGCATGTGCCGGTGGCTCCATCGTCGCCCTTGCTTAGCACATACCCAGGGTAGCAAGCCGTACACGACGTTTTTGCATTAGTACTACAGCTTGCGCATGACTCGTGGCAGGGGGTACAAACATTGCCGCTATCGCCACTAACGGCATACATTCCAGCAGGGCAGGTATCTAAGCACGCATTCTTTTCTGGAGTGAGATACTTATTTTGTTCACACGTCAAGCATGTGACCAAAGGGGCGGCTCTAGATCCTTGAGTGAGCAGACTGCACGTCGCACAATTAGCGATTCCACCATCTGGCACACTATTACATGCAGCGCACTTGTTTCCCTGTTGTTCATCGACCTTTGGAAACGTAGCCGCTGTACATCCAGATGCTTCGACGCACGTGCCTGTGCTGCCACTGTCCACTTTCAGATATGTCTTAGTACCAGTTCCTTTACACTTACTGCACTTGTTATTGCCTGTTACGGCACACGTAGCACAATTCTCGTCTTGGCATGCTTCACAAGTGGGGCCAAAGAACCCGTCCTCACAGGTTGTGCACGTGGCAGGCACAGGATTAGTATCACTTGCTGCTGCTTTGGGTGCATCACACACTTTGCAGTGCAGCACGCCCTTGTACTTGTGGCTGTTTCCAACCAACACTTCTTCAACATCTCCACATGGTATGACCGATTGGTGTGCATTATCTCTATCAGCATCGGGTGGTAGGAAGTACCCAGCCTTAGCCTGCGTGCACACTCCATCAGTTGCTGTTTCACACATCGTGTTGCCAGGTGCCTGGCTATCCTTGTAGCATCCGCCCTTGTACATGAAGGATTTATTAGCGCACTGTGTACACTTCCCATCTTGTTTTTGGCTGCACTCGTTATTGTCTGCTGAGCACACTCCGTCTGTCGGGGCGCCACCGGAATTAGAATTCCCAGTGTCGTTGCACTGCGAGCAGTACTTCTTGCCGTTGATGACGGCGCTACAGGTCTTGCAAGTATTGGGTTCACTGCCAGTTACCTCCTCACATTCGTCTCCGGCTTGCGCTGCCCATGCCATCTCGAGCATGAGGCCAATCAGCAAAACTGCGTAGAACATTGTGGCTCGACGCTCTGTTACACAGGGATATAGCAACTTCGCTCGTCAGTCCGTCCTTTCGTGGCATCTGCCTGTGCTGCATAACACACTGGCAGGGAGGGCCTCCACATGGGTCTGCGTTGAGAGGTGGGAGCGTGCTGATTCCAGTCTCATGGCCTGCCATCCCCGGGTCCCATGTAACTAGCCGGCCATGAAGATGGATCGATCAGTGCAGATCTCCTCCTTTACATTGCAAGGCGCATCACATGATAACTGCTACACGGTGGCCTGTCTAGCTCTTCACTGTGATGTGATGGTCTCCTGGCGACCAGCTCTCCTGCTGTGCCAGTCACAAGGTCTGCCAAGGAACTCCTAGGTTCTCCTGGATGCCTGACCAGCGACCCGATGGAGCCGGCCGTGCGATGTCCAGCAGCCCGAGCCACGGGTCATCACAAGCAGATGCCTCAGACACTGCTCGTCGAGGTCCTACATTGAGGCCCGGCAGGAGCGATGCCCCGTGGAGGATGGCTGCGTGTTCTATCGCGACTCACTACGACTGCCCCCTCTGCTTAGGGACACGCAACATGCCCACCGCGAACGGATGGATGTCCGTCTGTCATACGACTTAACCTGGTTGCACCGCAGACCGTCGATAAGCCTGCCCCCTGTCGACTCCTATGCCACTGAAGGGCTCTGCCGGCCGATCGTCTTTAAAGACTGTCCCTCGCCGGTCGCAGGCCCATCTAGGAACCGGTGCCCGTCCGTCCTCATCTGGGATGGTCCCACTGAGGTGGGCATGCCTTCGGACACGCAATGATGTGCCAGCACTTCTAGAGCGGTGGTCCCGCTCGCCTGACCGGCTCCAGCCAACATATCACAGCGCCTCTCACACGAGGGCTACCCCCGCGCACCGGAGAAAAGGTGATACCGGACGGCCAGCGCTATCTGGGCTGCCACACTCCATGCTAACTAAGGGATAGTGGAGCCGTAGACGAACTGGGCCGTTGTCGTCCCTCTGGTCTGGGGTGCCCAGGTCCTGGAGCCATTGCCAAGAGTGATCATCCGGGCAATGTACACAGCGTGGCCACCGCTGTCAGGGGATACTCTTATGCTCGAAAGTCTACCAGCAAGACTAGGCCCGGTTGGCTGGCCAGAGAACGGACTGTGTGCTGGTCAACTGGACTGAAGATTGATGATAGTGCTATATGGACAGCAAGCTAGGAACGTCAGTGCCCTCTAGATTTCGTGTCACATTGAGCAACCCGCTGTACGAAAGCTTGATATCTCGGGTGATCAGCTGACGTTACAAAGTGCTTGGTAGTCTGACAACCATGTGGAGGCGAGACAATGAGAGAGCCCTAAAGCAGCTCGCGAGCAGAGAGGCTGGTGTGCACAGCAATGTGATCCATTAAGTCTCTGTTGGGCGCACAAGGGATATCCAGATGCAGTAAACTGGTTGGCGCCTCTTATAACAGGCAAGGATTTCTATCCGCGCTGTGCAGTCGTGGGATGCACCTTGCAGACTTGAGGTGGACATCTATAAACACCGTGACTTGGAATGTAGTTGGCAAGGTGGTTGAGGTCTAGCTTGAGCGGGCAAGAGCTGACTATGCCACCTCGATTGGCAAGTACCTCAAACTGCGTAATGCGTGTAGTCGTCCTCTGGTAAGGGTGGATGGCCATCTACAGAGCACTATAAAGCTAATCGTGTGGATTGTGGGAGCATCATCCGGTGGCTCGTCTACTGCGGAAAGACGCAACTGAGGAACTGCTGAGTAGAAAACACGCTGACTGATATTGGTGTGCACCGTATACCTCTACAATAGGGTCTTGCGCTACGTATGGAGAGGAAACGAGCTCCCTCGACTTCGGAACAGTTGAGTATCCAGAAGCCTCTGCCTCGCTACAAATGCACAAAATCAAATCAGCCTCCAAGTCGTCCGCAGACTCCACGATTTTCCACGGCTAGAAGCCAGAGGGACTCACGTGTGTCCTTATTGCAATATGGGTCTATACCTAGTCATCCTATTACAGAGTGGGCTCCCTGGCTTTCTCCATCTTCTTTGTCTAAATTTGCTTCTCGAGGATCTTTGTACACGAGTAGCCTTCTATGTACCCAAATAACATCCTCCTTCCTTGAAGCCTGTCACCAAGACTAGATACCACTAGGTCAATGCGGACAAAGGCAAGCCTCTTCGCAGGTCCGTCTAAAACCAGCAACGGGCATCCAAACAAGTGTATAGATGCTTAGTAAGTTGACTATGATACAGACCAGTTATCACATGAGGCTTACAACAGTTGGTGTACAGAGTTCTGTTTTAGCCATAGGTGTGGAGCTCATGTCTCACCTTGAAAGACGGTGGAGCGCTCTGCAGGACCTTTCTGGATATATAGCTGTCGCTATAGCTGATAGGGGACAGGTGCGAAGACCCCATGCTTACACAGAAGCATCTCTGGTGCTATTCTTCACTGATAACAGATAGCTCAAACAGGCGGTGTCCATTCTACCATCAGACCTTATGCGGCGTGTGTGCATTATTAGAGAAGCTTCTGTAATCTCTGCTCAGTCTGCTGGGCAGGCACAGCCCAAGTGCAACGAAGACGGTGGTGGAGGCAGTCACCGGCGCAAGGCAATGAGGCGTGTGGCTCAGCACAGCAATTCGCCTTTAGAAGCCCTGGGCCTCTGAGACGAGCACAACACGCTGTCTGCACATGCAATTCCTCTTTCACGCTGCTTACCCGTATGAGCAGTTGCGATGCATCGTACGCCAGAGAGCGGGGCAGAGGGTCCTCAGACTACCGGACCAGTAGACCGAACTGGCAAGGGCAGCTAGCCATGCATGCAGAAACTCTGTCCTGAGGGCGGCGGGTGCAACGGCTGCCTCAAGTTTTTTAGCCGGGGTGGGGCTGTCGCCTGCTATCTGAGTGGTCTCTCATGCGAGCCACCGCCTCCCTGGGCAAGTCCCTCGCTCGTTCACCAACCGAGATCCAGATCCAGAGTTCGAAGGTGAGTGTCAAGCGACTTCGACGGGAGAAAAACTCTTGTTCTTCCCTCTTCCCAAGGACGAGGCAGGGCAAGTGCAATCGGTGGATTATCATGATGCGCTCCACAAGGCAGTTCCGAGTCCCCTGGAGACCCAGACACTGGTCTTCCTTGAGACCGAGCAGACTGCGTTCCACCGACTGCACATGGGCGGCATTTGCATGGCGCAGAGAGGCGCAGACTGATGGAACACAGCGGTCTTGCTCGACATAGCGAACATTCCAACAGTAGACGGCCTCTGCCAGGCGAGTATGCCCCGTCCCGAGGAGCTGCGTCGGGGCCTTCCTCCGGCTGCGACGCGCTGCACCCCTGGGCTCGATCCCTCGGGGCCCTGCGCATGCTTCTGTGCTGCGGGGGACAGAACCTGCTCACCAGGAGCTGAAGGAGATGCCCCGCTCACTGCCCGTGCCGACGACAGCGACGCGACGGGGCAGTCACAGAAGCGACAGGCCCGGCGAAGCAACATGGCTCGACGGTCACCACCGGGTGCAGGAGCACGGAGGGGCAGGGGGCCTCCTTCCTGGCCGGTCTCAAGGAGCCCCCAAGGCGGCAGAGAGCCTGAAGTCAGTGATGGCACTAATCACTCGCCGTGCTGGCCGGGATGGACCCACACGCGGCCCATGTGAATCCCTCGACAGGCAAGTCGGCCCCTGGGGTGCTTGGCTGACAGAGGCGGGCTGATCCTGCCTGCACCGAAGAGTGGTGGCCCGGGCCACCTGCCAGGGGTCTGCCACAGCAGTTGGCAGTGCCTGACACCCCCGAGTAGGCGGGTGCCGGCTACCGAGCAAGCCGACTTCGGTGAACCGGTCCTAATCGCTCTTGGTGCCTCAGACGACGCCTCTCAGAGAGGTGGTCCTGGACCGACGCCTCGACAGACCGAAGCATCACCCCAGGTGTGCTGTGCAGATGGACATAGCCCACACATCACTGAGCCAGACACACTGCACAGGATGGGCGTCGACACGGTCTCGTGCTGGGTGACGGACCGCCTGCAAGAGTGCACTGCGATCCATGAGCAGGAGGGCCATACTTCTCCCCCGACACAACGCATGGGAGTACTCCGTCGGCATCCACGAATGCGTACTATGACTCCAAGATGGAGGCGTACGTGGAGCGCACCTCCGACAGCAGGGTCGATGATTCACGTCATGGGGAGATGAAGAGGCACCCCGAGGAACGGGGTGGACACCCGAGGCTCATGGCGTGCGATTCTCGTCACGGAGAACTAGCACCAGGGCCACGTGGAAGCCAGATCGCCGTGATCGACAGCAGGCCCTGAGATAGTGTGTGGTCACCCAGGTGCCAGACGATGGTTGCCCCAAGCTAGCCAGAGGAAGGAAGGAACCCTAGAGGCATCGCGAGGAGCGGCGATCCTCACGGAGATGCTCGGGCAGCAGCGGGCGGCCGCCTCGGTGAAGCAGAGAGTAACTGGATTGGAAAGCATGACTTCCTCACCGAAAAAGACCGAATTCGTCTGAATAGTATACGCACAAATAAATCATCTGGCCACCATTCACCATAGTAGACGTGCAATGCACTGGGAGAACACAGCTTTTGCCTTCTGTATATTTGAGCTACTCTGTGAGTAGATCCCTTCCATGCATAACTACTCCACTTGATTCGGTTAGTTATACCCTAGTAAAACGCCCTTTCACCATACTTGGCTCTAGGCACATGATCACAACCAAGGCTTTATAACTTCAAAAGTTAAGGATAGAGTAAAGTTACTTTTGGCTTTGAGATGGATGAATACGATAATCTAGTGAAGCTTCTCACTTGTAACACTAGCGCGGACTCGTCTTCACAACTACAAAAGATATCGACAAGGCAACAGGAGTCAGTTCAAAGATTGGGCCAAAGATCGACGCCAAAACCGAAATCCTTGCCGGAGCAGGAAGATCCTATGAAGGAGTGCACATTCCACCCCCAGATTATTAGTCAATCGAAAGATTATGTGCACAAGGAAAAAGATCCTCATCTCCGTCTCTATGAGCAAGCAAAACAGAAACAAGAAACACTGAATCGAAAGATGGAAGAAAAGAAACTTCAAGAGGCCATTGAAAAAGAGAACGAGAGGCCCACTTTTCAGCCTGTCCTAATTTCATCCTCTAAGTCGAGACATAGAGCAGAGCGAGACGCTTTTAATGCCCTGTATAACGACGCCATAAAGCAGAAAGCCAAAAGAGATGAGCAGGCCATAACCTTTACGACAATTGACACATTTAAGCCGAAGACGCATACAAGAGCCTTTGATCGCGAATCAACTATTCAAACCATAGTTGATCAGCTTTCGAACCTGCACTAGCACCACAATACTAATAGATATCAATATGAAAATCATTATGCACAGGGAAGTTGATTGGTAGGAAGTCGATTTAGTTGCATTGTTCAGAGGTTCAGAAGCTGGAGGCATCTGCGGGGCAATGCATGAGTACATCTTGGCATTAGCAATAATGGAAGCGGGTCCAGCCAAAGAGCTGTGTGCAGATATGTTTGATAATTGATTAAAGGCCACAGCTCTAACTGGGGTTATCAGCTCAGAACCAGGAGTCGGTGTAATCAATTTTTGGACTTCTAGGTCTCCTTCATCTCCTATGGTGAGCATCCTTTGCTGATCATTTGACGACTGTTGACTGTGTAGCTCGCATAAATACTGGTGAATAGTTGCTACTTTTGGTTGCATTCTTAAGCAATCTTTTAGACAAGCTGCCCTATCCCTTACAGCAAACGGCAGAGAGGTGGAACACGAACCGACAGTAAGACAGATCTCGATATCTCCGTCATCCTGAGTGGCTAACATAGTGCATGTATCCTTTGAAAGAATCAGGCAGTATGCATGCGTCTTTTCTATAGCCAGTAGCTTACATTCAATAGGTACCCAGATAGCATTCTTGGAAGTGGACAAAGACTTGAACTGCTTTCCGGGAACAACTACACGATAAGGGTGCTTTCCCCTAGACTTTCGCACTACGAAGATGTGAACTCCAGATGCTACTTTTGCACACACTACTGCTTGAAATGTGTCTGTCAACGCGCACCGGAGGAATTCCAGTTCATCTGTTCCAGTCACTCCAGTCACTTTGGCTATCGTTTGCTTCACAAAGGCGCTTCCAACAAATACGCAGAGACTACGTGCATCAGCACCCACAAAAACTCCATTTCTATATGCGAGTGCACAGTTTTTGGACAGTTCGACGAGACTGATGCAAGGAAGATTTGGCCGTGTGCATTGAACGACATCGGGGCTGGTATCTTTTGTGCTGTATTGGTAGACCCTAGCACCTAACCTTTCCGTTAGATAATACTTTGTTTTTTCAGACTTAACTGGAACCCACAGATTAGACAGGGGTTGTGCAGCATACTCAGCTGTTTCGAGCTCATTGTCTGTTTTGAATTGAATAATTAGTGTGTCTGTACCATTGTCTTCTTCTAATATAACTGATAGAACTGTGCCTGGAACGGGAATTCGCGCCGGACTGTTTGTTACCTCGCCTAAATAATGCAAATAAACAACCCCGTAGGAGTGGGATTGAGTTACAGATGTACTTGCTAAAGACTCGTTCATTGGTGAGTAGTTACAAAGAGTAGCTACGTGTTGAGCCGTAATAGATAAGAATGGCTCCAGCGTCTCATCTACTTCCTTTTCAATGGGCATAGTAAGAAGCGGTTTGAAGCTGTTTGTCCTGCCAGAGAACTCGATCAATACTATATCTTTCCTGGTGAGAAATGCAGTAACCAGTGTTCGACTTGCTCCCTCTGCGCAACCGTGGCAACGGACGAGTGGAGTAGTAGCAAAAAAGTGCATATCGACAAGCCCGGAAACAACGTAGTGTGCCGTAGCAAAGCATGTGAAGTTGGCTTGAAACTGTGCAGTAACCTTTCGTGTGCTAATATCGACAATCCAAAGCATGTCATCTCTTTGCGAAACAACTAGAACAGTCTCTTTCCAAAGTGATATCAAGTTGCCTGGGGAGGAGATGGGCGGTTTCAGATTGCACAAATCTAGAACTACTTCAGTCGTACTCAGAGAGGACGGGGTGCAGTAGGTAGTGACTGCGAGCTCTTGCGTAGCTACATCATAATACACTGTAGCAGCTTGCATAGATATATTTCTTTTTGTACGAAATCTATTAATCTACGAAATGTAAATGTTTATACGAATATAAGGTTCGCACTTGGGTAGGATAGTGGGCAAGAAAAAAATATCAATGAGTCATGCAATGGCAGATGTAATTGTTAGCCAGCAAATGGAGATCGTGAATCCCATGTCGCCCAATGCGGCCAAATGCTCCTGCAACTGCCATCGTGCCCAAATCGTGTCACCGGACTCTCAGCAAATCAAAATGGTCTGTGAAAACTGCAGCATCCGCCACAACATCGACCGTAGCATAAACGACGTGAATGTGCGTGGACTCGAAGTCACCGACCTGGGTCAGCTCTGCCAGCTACTCAGCCAACTGTCCACAGTTGGAGACGTCTCTCACGAGTCCCTGATGGAATTCTATAAGTGTGTCAAAGCGAGTGACAGACACATTGTTGCTGTGATTGAAAACATGGACAATCAGATCATCGGCACCGCGACTCTTCTTGTCGAGCCCAAGCTCTTACACCAGGGAAGCTTTGTGGGCCATATCGAGGACGTGGTCATTGACAAAAAGTATCGCGGCCTCGGGCTGGGCAAGCTCCTAATCACCCATCTGGTCCTGAAGGCGCACCGTGCAAATTGCTATAAAGTGATTCTAGACTGCAGCGACGAGAACGTCGGGTTCTATGAAAAGTGCGGCTTAGAGCATCACGGAAACTGCATGGCCATTTACTTCCATTAATATTTTACACGTTCGATTTAAGCAGCAATGGGAGTGAATACTAAACTATGATTCCACGAGCGCCCTGAGGTAGACCGCTGAATGCATTGTTGAATAGCAGGAAAGATATCAAAAAGACAAGGCAGTCGTTACAAATCTTCTGTTTCATTAATAAAAATTACTCTACTTTTATCCTGAATTCGGTACTACAACCATGACCAAGGGCATCACGACCATCAAATTCCGATCATCTGTCAATCGGATCAGGGGCCCATCTGGTCGTTCTATTATCAATGGATATCATATCCTCAGGGAGCTGGGATCTGGCACAGAGTCCTCTGTACGCTTAGGACAGTCTCTACAGTCTGGGACGCAAGTGTCTGTCTACTTTCAACCCTTAACAGACTCCAGGAAAGGCTTTACTGGTTATAATGGAAGGTTTAATTACTTTCAATTACTTGATAAAATTAACGTGCACGCTATACCAGGCACTCGCAGAGTCCTAGAAATATGGTACAATAAAAACTCGTGTATCCAGTTACACAAACTACTTGTATGTGCTGGTGTGACCTTCATCGACAGCCTCTATGATACCACAGCCCCTCTAGGAGACACTGACTCAACAATCGCGCGAACCTTATTTTTGGTTGTTGAATACTGCAGCAACAGCGGCATTCAGCCCATCGTCGGGCAGCTCCACTACTCTGACTACATAAGCTTTTCTCGCAGGCTTTCCTACACCATCTATAGCTTGCACAAAATAGGAATTATTCATAAAGACATTAAGGTTGATAATATTCTGTTCAATGAGAAACATTTGCGTCACAACGAGTTATTTTATGCCGAGGAGCACCCCCTCAGTGTAGATCCTTATCTGATCGACTTTGGTATAAGCATCGATTTAAGCTTACTAAATACAAAGATAATAACATTCGACACGATGCTACAAGGGATTGGCAGATTGCTCACGAAGGATCTAGGTCAAGTTACCACCTTAGAATGGTTTGACATAGAGGGCCCTGTGTATGCAATTTTAACAAAAAACGAACGCGTTGAAAGGCTTATTGAGATTGTCATGTATTACATTAAGCATTTTTTCACAATAGAAAGCCTCAGAATTCTTGCAGACCCACTAATATCGAGCAATGAGAAGTTTATCACCAACAAGAATGGAACAATTGCATATTTACCACCTGAACTAAGTTGTGAAGACCTACACACTTCAATCTGTGATCGTCCAGGCTCTACTATAAAGACACATGAGCAAGCTACATGTGCTCTTGCGGAGGTCTCTGTCCTCCCACGGTGTTCTACCCATCCACGCTGCAACAGCTTTAAGTTTAACAGAGACACTAGGTCTTGCAATCTATGTACTAGACACGAAACGTCAAGCCACGAAGAAGATGCTCTTGAGAGTGATCATATGGTTTCCCAGGCGACTCTCATCAAAAGTACTATTACTTTGTCGACGACTGCTAAGGAGTCGTCCAAGGAATTCTCTAGTACATTCAGAAAGATCTCTGCTTCTAACTCATTCTATGCTATCTTGCCCTCACCAGTTGATGTGTGGTGTTTTGGGGTGACCATCCTTTACATTATGATTGGCGCCGCACGCACAGAACCGTTGTATCGGCGAAGCAATGATGTGCTCGCCATTTCACAGCATCTTACCCCATTTACAACGGATCTACTCTGTGGATGCCTGGCACTGGACCCCGTTGAACGGTATACGGCAGAGGATATATCTAGACATCCCCTCTATGTGGGCTACCGTGTGAGCTATGAGGAAGACAATCTGACTACCTATGTCTCCAGCATAGCTGAGTACCGCAGACTGTTCGGTCTCCCACCATGCTCTGAAGAAGGATTTGCAGATGAGGCGAAGGCCCCCATTGAAGATGACCTGGAACAGACAACAGGAAATGCTCTAGAAAACTACCATCAATATATTGTAAGGACACGTAGGAAAACAATCATATCGAATAACAAAAAACATATTCGCAGAGCATCTCTCTCCTCATTGGAGTCTGTCTTTCATGAGCACATCTTCAAAGATGTCTATACAGATGATACCATTCTGATGGCTCTTAAGCTACACAATTCAGATGTGCTTGCAGACCCTTGGATAAGCTCTGTACTTCTACAATTGGATTTAACCGCAATTTCTCTCCAAGTGCGCAACAGTATGGTACGATATCTCCACCCACAAGATTCCCCTAACAGCAGATCATATCTAGTTCCAAAGTTCTTTGATTTGGCACATACCCTTGGCAAGAGTCAATCAATCAGTCAAGGACTACTGTCCATGAGGCTGAAGTCTCTGACTTACCTTGCCACGCGCTTATTGGAGACGACGGTCTATCATAACAGCTATACTGACTTCAAGAAGCAAATTATGCCTGAGCATGTCCGTGGCTATACACATTGCGGGAGCCTTGTTCCCTGGGTGGCTGGGGCTTCTGCAGACGGTCAGGAGTGGGCTCGGTACCGCAGGTGCTGGGGCACAAGAGCCTCGGAGCAAGGGAGTATTTGTACCGAGTTGTTCTTGTTTTCGTCTGAGCGTTTATCCACCTTAACTTTGTCGTCCTCAGAATCTTCATCACCATCGATTGACAATATCAATCAGATAACCTTAGAGTTCAGCTCTCAAGGGGGTATGTCTTTTGCTGGAACACCTATTGAACCGTCATATTATCACTTAGCAAGAAACCAGTTACAATCACTACCAAAGGATGTTTCTATTTTCGGCGTACAGAGCACCTTACAGGCCGAACTTTCATATAGGGATGTCACAGAAGATGAGATCTCATCGTCTCAGTGTAAAATTACCGAGGAGAGTATCCTGACTGCACAACCAACAACTACATACACCGCGGACACAACCTTCGTATCTGAAACTCCTGGGACGTTTCATGAGTCTCATGACACGTCTCACGACTTATTTCCCCTGGGGCTTGCAACACCGTCCGAGCATCACATCATGGATCCGAAAATGTTTGCCACTCAAATCGTGCAGCCCCCATCCTGTGACCTGCTCAGTCACAATTTGCAGCTTCTTGATAAGACACTGGTCAGCCACAAGGTCGTAGCAGGACACCACCACACTAATAATTCATTACGGCGGTTTAAAGATACTCCTTTCAAAAGCTCTAACTTGATCAGTGTGGTAAAGCTTACGACGGCTAAGCCACCCAGTACTGGTAGTTATCAGTGTTCACAGTACCCTTTGTCAAAGGAACCGCCAGACAAGCATACCACAAATGAGTCAGCACACAAAAGATACAAAAGGAGCAATCTTCTCTTGGCCTCAACCGCGCGAACACTGAGAATGCATAAAAGTTATACTGCGAATTATCCTACCTACGATAATTGTCAGATCACTACAGATACAAGTACACTTTGCAGAGAACAGCCCGGAGGTTTTCAGATACAGAGAGAGCAGCCACAACACACAGATGCCCTTGAATCAAAGTCCACACAAAGTACTTCTGTCTCTTTAAACATTCATATAGGGGGCAACGAGTTAGTATCTTTCCAGAGTCCATGCGTTCATCAGATTGGCAATATATCAATGCACAGTTCGTTTGAAAGCACAGATGTAGACGATGCCGTGCCGTACAAATTACGTAGCAACATCTTCAATTCGAATACTAAGTTACCTGATATTAAAGTTGCTACCGAAGCAAATACACGGATGCGCTCATCGCTAGAGGATCCTAATTCTTTGATCAAGACTCGATTATGGGATAAGAAGAAAATGGAAGAAAACTCCAATGCAACTGCCTTCGCACTGCATCACAACGCTAAGCACCCATCGCTGAGTGCACTGAGCACAACTAGAACCCTTCGCTATCAATTGCGAAATGCAATTGGGACAAAGGCAGACCACACTCTAGAGGTCTGTGGAAAAGTAGCGAATGCTGTTGTGCCGATCACAGCCAAACGAGTACAATTCCATTGCCAGAGGAGGTACGCGCTGTTCAAGAAATCGCTTCCAAAGAAACATAATCCGCCGTTGAAGGTCTCTGTTGTTCTGAAAGCATCTACAATAGACGAACAGAGCCAGGACGGCCAACAACCTTTCTGTCATCAAAATCCAGCAAGCACGTCGTCCTCAATATTAATGGTTAGACCCATTACCAACACAGCCATATCTCTCCAAACCAGCGACTCAACCACAACAACAGCAAGTACTGATGTTAAGTCCGTACAACTGCAAACACAAAGCAAAGTCTCCTCTAGTCTCAGGAAATCTCTGCTCACAAGCTCTGTTAACTGCGAAACATTCGATGTGGATACATCTACTACGACGGATTTTGAAATAGCTGGTTATAATGCCGCTTCTGGTATCGAAAGGGACAGTCTAGTCCCCATTTCATCAGACATAAACGCCTCTCCAGCTATCGTTTCATCAGGAGCTTATACATCCGTTCTTACTTATGATACTCCAGTTCACGAACTGAACGATAAAAGTACCCATACTAAAATGACATCAACACTGTCTCATGACAACAGTCTTGTGGAGACAACTGGCGACGAAGAGCCTGCGAATATAGATCCAAGTACCTTGTCACAGACAGAGCCACGTTCGCTCAACTATCCCAAGAGCAGTTCAAAGCCTGTTTTATTGAATTTTCCAAATGTTCAGCCAACAATAGCGGACTCGGTAGATGTTCATGAGGCAAACCCTGCATATTCTGTTGGTATTCCGCCGAAACATGTCCATCAATTACATCATTGCCAGCACGCCAGAAGCATGCTCCAACTAGAGGTTCAGAAAGATAAGCAATTACAAGATGGAACGGACCTAAATATTATGCCAAATTCAGATAGCAATCACCAGGGAAATAGATCTACGGTATTAGTGCCAACGGAACTAGCAGACAGATCTATACGTTTCTCAATGCAATGCACACATAAGCATTTCGTTAATGTCCTTAAGCGACGGAGTCGTGGTTCTAATCTTGCCCAGTTTCTCTTCAAGGAATTGGAGGTGCAGTATCCAATGGAGTCGCAGCTGCTGGCACCGAAACACTTTGACCTTTCGACAAAAATATTCCAAGATACCACCACATCTGAGGAGACGTTTAGTAGCTCCAACCAAGATGACAGCCCAATGCCACTACCCAACTTTCTCTTCCGCTCCAGGACCCTTAATGCACTCATAGACTTGTCTGACATAGAAAGTTTTGATGACCCACATCTCACCAAGTGTTTCTCTGCCCAGAAGACCAAAAGATTAAGCTCTGCTTTGCAGAGTAAGGATTCTGCTCTCAAGGACAGAAGAGCCTCCAATTTTAGTGGGAATATATTTGCATCTAAGTGGCTCCATAACAATGTAACCACTATACCAACTCTTCCATTAGTATCTACCCGTAACTTGGGGATAATCGAAAAGACTTTCATAGCGGAGGGAGCAGGCTCTTTAGACGGTTCGAAGCTAATTAGAATTAATCGGTATGACGCCAACAATTCCAATTTAAAGGAGGCTGCGTCTTATTTGCGGAATGCATGCACGTCGAATATCACAGAGCAGGATACCAATAGGCTTCGTCCATTCACTTATGAAGTTAGTGACACGAATAATGACGAAGCTAGCAATGAGAAACCCGCTACATCCACAGAACTATGCACTTTGCCTTCTTGCCAGTCAACCGGGGCTAATGACAATGTTAAGTGCTTCGAAGATAATCCTCAATTGAATGCATCAAAAATGCTGGACGCTAACCAACGGCACAGTATAGATATCTCAGTAGACATATTAGATAGCTGCGAAACGTCTGACAAGAAAACTATTGGGGTGGATGAGTTGATGATACAGGCGATAAGTCCTGGAAATTTAGTGGAACCGATAGATTTCCACAGGAACGGGTCTTTGTTGCTGCCAGACAGTGTCTTATCAGCAGGGTATACCCCGCAAACTGGAGATGAAGCAATATCATTCATGAATCAGCAGACACCACACGGCCTTGAAGCAAGCACAGTTAGTTACATAGCTAAGGACTCGATAAATAATGATGTTTGCTGTTTGACGGTAGCTGAAGATAATGAGGAGTTTCTATCTAAGTCAGATGAGCCATATACACCGACAAAAGAAAAGCAGGAGAAAAAGCGTCTGCCGGTGGCTCTCTCCAACAAGCTAGGCCAGGGAGACGTGTGGAAAAAGTGTGCTCAAATATCAGCCATAAGCTGCATAGACTCGCAGTCAATATTAGAAACTAAATGGCGAATACCAGACACCAATCCAAAGAACATTGGAGACACAAGAATAGTTCTGCCTACCGTGACAAGCAGCCCCTTAGCAAAGTACGTACAAGGACTGCCACGCTTTCTCAATAGATTTTTTCCGTTTTCTTTCACTCAGTCCCTCTTCAGTTCCGCAGCTAACGCACCGTATAGGTTATCTGGGTTGTTTTTTGCACATTACTACACTTATATGCTTCCTCACGTCATTGAGCCGCTAGATATGTTTGCCAAACATGACCTCATGGAGGTGTCGCGAGAATATGAGCTGAGCTTAAGCGTGGACAGCGCACAAGAGACAGTATTCGTCCCTGGCATCAATAATCCAGCTCCGAAAGCTCTGGTGGGGTCTTGTCGTACGATGTCTAATAATAAGGTTCTCAGATCCGCGGAAGCAGCTGTGAAAAAGCCGCCAGCTAGAACCTTGAACAATCTGAAGCTGACTGATTTTAGTGAGCTGTTCAATGACGTCAATGCAGACGAAGAGACCCACATATTGGAACTAGAAGCTAAGGATTCGCAATACGAAGGAAGCGAGTTCTTAATGGAGGATTATGATTCTGGCGTGTGACCTCAGGTATTTCAGGATCGGAGCTTGGAGGTCTTTAACTTACAATGGAAGTGGTACTTGGCTCAGACTTGTTCGTACTTATGGAACTTTAATTTTTTGCCCTGAGGATTGCGTACTCAGTACGAACTGTTTGCCTGCTCAGGCAATCACCCCGGATATAAATTTTAGTTAATCTGTGATTGATCAGCTGCTTGACCGAATGTCTTCTGCGGTCCAACTCTCATTACCGTCAGGGACGATAAAATCCAGATGCTCCTGTGTGCCACGTGCATGGAGTCGCGCGGAGGACCACAGACTCTAGAGATGGAGAATGGCAAGCACTCATGCAGTGTATGCACCAAGCTGTTTCAGCGATACCGGGTCTATCAGCCGGAGAGATGGAGCACCTCTCTGCCTACTGCCATGTGCCGCGACTGCGCAGCTGCAAGACAATGCTGTCAAGTATGTTATTGTGATCTATCAACATTGATGGTCAACAGAGTTTACAGCAACACAGTCCCGCCCGGTGGATCATTTCTGCAAGCAGATGTGAATGCAGACACGCTCCAAAAGCGCTATGAAGGACCCTTTTTGCAACACATGCAAGGATTCATACCTGTCTTTGTGTGTAGGATGACTTTGGTGGATCTTCGAAGTGCCAATGAAGAGCTGGTAAAAGAGGTGTGCAGTAATCTTTGCATCATGAGGTCTTTGATTGATCAAAGAGCGTCTAGCAGCACAGCAGAGAATTGTGCGGACCACACGACCATGCACATGACGATTAGTTTGTCCTCTGAGCAGCGGAGTGCATTCTTTCTGGACATCCCTCCAACGTGTGCCAGAATACGAGCATATATAGATCAACTCAGCGGGATGTTCAAAGAGATGCAGCGCATAGTAGCAGCTCAGCGCCTTCGCTTGGCCAATGTCTTCGGAGCCTTCGCAGATTTTGCTTACGAGCCATTAGAGTTAGAGGAGTCCACAGCTACAGGAAAGCAGTGCAAATCTGACCTTCAATATGAGCATACAGAAAATGCACGAGTGATGAAGATAGAAGTGATTGTTATTGAACACAACTCATTTTCTTTGGAGCTCGTAATAAAAAGTGCCTTTCTCGCGGAGCTCATGTGCCTTCTAAAGGTGTACACTGAAGTGGATGCTATACTAGAAATAAGTGTGGACAACATTAGCGAGAAAGCTACTCTAGATAGTCAAATTCTCCGGTAATTCCAAGCGCGGTAGAGACAGTCTTCTTGTCCATTTGCAATTTAGTCAGCATATATTTTTGCAAGCAGAAAATGTTGTCAGTCCATAGATTTGCTTCCTGTTTCGCAATATCTGTATAATTTCGTAGCTTCTGTGCAACGTCTGGATCGTTCTTAAGCAGATCGCGGAAGGTGCCTCGCTGCTCCTCTAGCTTCACCTGTAGTGCCAGTTTTTCTTTGAGCAGCGAAGATCGTTCTTCTGTCTCCTCGCGGCCAACCTTCAGCTCCTCAATTCTTGCCGTCGCTTTATCTATAAAATTGGTTTGCTCCTCTAGTGCCTTCTGTAGACGGGCAAGCTCTGTGCGTGCAGCCTGAGAGCGCTTGGAAGCAAAGCACCAATAATAGGTACTGGCCCCTATCTTGTCCGTGTCTACAAGGTCCTCATTCACGAGGGCCTGGAGGACATTCTTAATGACCATTGAGGAGATTCCTGTGGGCTTGGAAAGGGTTTCGATGGTCTTATTGGAATATATTTCGCCTCTCTTGAGCATTTCTTCCAGCAGTCTCTCTTTTTTCTCATCCAAGGATGTGCCTTTGGGTGCCATTTATTTCTCCTTTCTACTGCTTCTAGTAGAGCAAAGGATCGAAGAAGGGCAAGAGGGGCTGACTGTACACAGGTAAATACCAATTTCTGGGCCGATATGCCCACTTTTGAGGTCAGCTGTTACTGGTCTAACATCCCCTCTGCCAGGGATCTTCTTTAATTATTTGGATGAAAAATAGCAAAACGAATGCCTCTCCTCAATGGGTTCCCCCTTACACCAGTAACCGAGACCATTCAAGCAACTTCCTCCAGTCTTTTTAGCATTCTCCTCACGAACGATTGCTTCTCATCCTACTCCGACTACATCACTAGGGTTCGCCAGCTTCAAAGCCCACTCTTTCAGTGTGTTACTACTATGGCTACCGGCCTCAGCTATCCGGAGGCGTTAACCAGCGAGCTGAGAGCTATCCATACCATCAGGCGCTTGCCCTCCTTTATTATACTCCACTTCATACCGCTACTCGTGAACAAGGCCATGTCCAGTTACCTACTCCCTCTTCTTCTGCTCCCTACCGGTGAGAACGCCACGATAGACGAGTCTAAGCGTCGATATTTCTGTCAAATCAAAGAGCTGTACCATGAATGTCTCCACAACCTTCCATTCGTCGGAGAGCCCGTTCTTCTTTCTAATAAGCGCATTGGTATCATAGTTCATGGATCAAACCTTTTTTCCGCAGCATTTGAAAGCCCCCAGGGCCAACAGGCCACTCTAAACTGCTCGTCAGCCGAGTATTGCGTTGCAGTGGAGATATCTGGATCTTGGGCCATAAGTTACATGAGGGATGTTGAGTCTGTCCTGGGTCACCAATTGAAAGATGTGATTGACTCTCTTGATGAGCCGTGCTTCACCTACACAGATGAAGATTCTGGGCTAGATCTGTACATCTTAAAAGAGGGGTCTTATGCCAGGTACACAGTAACGTATGATGATGGTGATGCCTCTCTTTTTGACTCTCCATCCGTCTATCCCTTGACAGCCTCTCAGTTTGAATACCTTTGCCTTTTGCTCAGATACTTCTTCAATAGCAAGGGAGCTATTCCACCCGAAGTATACCAAAAACTCCTTACCCTGGTTGATCACATTAATTTGAAAATAGGAGCAGTCAAACAGTCTGTTCAAGCTCAGCTGAACAAGTGCACAGACATTAAAGATATAAAAAGCGTGTTTTCTTCCAAAGGACTTGACACCACAGGAATTCTCGAGCTATACATGTGCATCCTTGACGTTCATGCTACTATTCAACCAGTTCTTACGACCTTTCAGACCGATTGGCTATTTGACTCATGGAACAGAGCAATACACACTCTCTACCCACTACGGCCAGATAACAATCTGCTGGAGCTGATTGCAGATAGAAACATGTTCAAGTCACAGGTCATGGGTGCAAACGTTTCGGTCGTAGGAAAGGTTAGCAGCTATGAGATTGACGGCCAAAAATTTTTTATTGATGATTCCTTGGCTCTTTGCGAAGGTGAGCGTCGTATCCCTATTCGCATTTCCTTCGTACCGGATCCGCACGGCGCCGGATTGAAAAAATATCTTGATACTAAAAATAAAATAAAGCGACAAGATAACACATCTTCTTCGCAAGATGAGAGTGAGTCCATAGACATTCTGGTAACACCTTCTCGACGGGACTCTTCCGGCAGAGGCTCACGAGACCCCACTGGCAAGAAGAACACCGCACCATCTACTAAGCCTGTGCATGGTGAGCAAGATAATACTAATGATAACGATGACAACGACGGGCCTTATGATTCAGCTGTCATGGACACCGCCACATCCTCTGGTGCCAAGCGATCTGGCGAAAAGACGAAAGGGAAGAGGGCGCCTAATGGCTGTCGAACTATTAATGGGGAAATTGTTCGGCTCAAAGACCAAGTAACTATGGAGGTCCAGCCCGAGTGCATGCAACTTCAATCTCGCATCATGCTCAAAGATGATATGGACATCATCGACTGCCCCCACAACGAATCCAAGCGCGCAGCTATCTTGCTCCATGAGCCTCTTGATAGACTAGTAAGTAAGGTTGATGACTCTGACTATGAGGATATCACGGAGCTGAGTGCTATGTTCAAGACAGCAGACAAAACATCCGGGCTCTGCCAGATTCTCTACCCGCGTGGTGAGGACATTCAGGCGTTATACACAAGTGTTAAGGACATGCCTTCCCATTTGTTCCAGTTAAAGTACAAGTACACAAGACCGCCTGACACACCACTCTATGCACCGTTTCGAGATGACAGTATCAATAAAGACAGCATATCAATGTCCCTGCTGATGACGGTCTGGGCGTTTTTGCAAGCTAACACGCTTTTTCTAAAGCTGCCCTTTATCAGTCTTGAAGATTTTTCTGATGCTCTCGATGTCACAGATCAGTTTGGTTATAAACGTCAACTGCAGTACCGGTCTTTAACTCCTGAGGAGCTTAAGCAAGCTGAGGAGGAAGATATTAAGGAGTATTATTTTGAGAAGTACCACTTGACAGATAAGAAAGACCAATTGGCTTCAACCTTTCCGGTGTTTAATGGTGATTTAATTTCTCCAATACTATATCTTGTTATGAGTCGGTTGGTCTCTCTTCTATACGATGGAGAAGAGGAGATTGTAGATGAAGTTCCTTATGAATATACACGAAAGACCTCACTGGTACGGAGAACAGTATCAACATCATCAACAACATCAGCAACAGTAGTAAGAGCTGCCACGGCAGCGGATGCGATCAGCCGAAGCCCCACAGAGTCCGCTGGGTCTGCTACGGAGATCTCCACTGCACATGAAAACGTGAGCAGTGACGATCTGTCGTCGGGTGCTGATAATAAGCAGTCGCAAGAGGGCACCAAAAGCACTGAGTACTCGTACTATGAAACTGAGTATTCGTCAACAGAAGATGATATCCATGAGCAGCTGGAGAAAAAGAAGCCTCCGCCAAAAGCGGTAAAGAAGTCCCCCAAGTCGACGTCTAATGTATCTGTCCGTGTTTCTGGACAAGCTAACTCGAGGACCCCTCGGAAAGGACCAGCATCTAATAGTATCAAATCCAAACGGAACACACAAGTCTCCGATGACTCAGCAGACGAGTACAGCGGCGAATATAGTTATACAGATTATACATACTCCGATGGCGAAGAAGAAACGTCATATTCTACTACGGATAACGTGGGCAGTTCACAGAGATCGGACCAGCGGACTACTGGGAAAAGAAGGATAGCAAACGCAAAGGAAAGGTCTAGTCGCAGTGGGCGCCTGAGCACACGATCAGAAGACCAAGGCTCTGAAAACCGAACAGAGGGCTACTACTGTTCAACGGATATAAGCTATACAGATGAGTGGGATGACATTGATGGAAGCAAAGATACTTACTGGTATGACCAGGCTTTGCGGTATCTTCTGTCTCGCATCAACGAAAGTGATAGATTTACTGTCATTCTTCGGATTCTTCCCATCTTTTTTAAACTGAAAATCAAATACCACAAACAGTTAGAGAAGGTTGCCTCAAACCTTTTAAGGGCTATTCTTTCAGCTATGTCTACTGACAACCTTCTAGCTGCCATTTTGAACGAGTGTATTAACCCCATAAGATCATATAGCAATGAAGAGAAGCAAGAAGCCATAGAGTTTGTCAGACAAATAGCTCTTTCAAGAGAAGAGCGTGCGAAGGAGCGCGAGGCAATCACAGTGCGGCAAAAGGGCAAGAGGACGCTGCGTATGTCGAAGAGCTCTAAGTACAGATCCAATAGTGCACAGATAGCATTCAAAGACAGCCTTGCGGACTTCTTCGTCCTTCTACAAGAGTTAAGTGCGTACGGGAAAACCATTGAACAGCAACAAGAGTTACAGACATTTCCGCATGACGCAGATGACTATGGTATAACAGACATTGACCAAACCGCAGAAGAAGACCAGGAGACGAACACTATTGACTTCAAGCCGCCGACAAGCGTTGGGTCAGGGCAAGACACTGCTCCAGAGGAGCCTAAGCTAAAGAGAACCCGTGCAAAGGACCGCTTCCTTGAGTATATGCCGCACGTGCCATCCGCTTTACTTAGTATTGCTCCTAGCTTGCATATGAGTGTCTGCATTATAGCCAGCTACATCCTGGAAAACGTCTACTTCATATTATTCCTGAAACGCCTCTTACAATACTTGCATTTTTCAAGAGCAAAACAGAGACCTGCAGACTACACGCCATCACATATCCGTTTCCACCAGCTCAGTGTACAGGAAAAGCTAGAATTACTTAACTATTTCATTCACCAGGTGTCAGAGACAGAAAACTATCACATTTACCAAGCCCAGGAACAATCGTACAGTGATTCCATAGAATCTATGTCGAAGGAGCTTGAAAGCGCACTATGTCTGCACTTTTTGAAGACCCGCAGAGAAACACGGAAGCATGAGCTTGATGGGCACAAGCATAAGTATGAGGAAAAGCTGAACGAAGCCAGGGATCTGTGTCTTGAGAAGGCTAAGATCGTCAATACCAAGTGGAAAGAGTTTGCAGAGCTAATTGGCGTTACTACAAAGAAGCTAATTGATGCTAATTTAGTGTTTGAAGAGCTGGACGCAGACGGTTTAAGCGCTCTATCGGTCGACGATCCTGTCGCATACCAGAAATACGCTGGGTTCCAGACTCCAGAGCATGTCGATACCTTGAAAAAGTTGATGGACACTAAGGGTGGTACGGTAACCTTGGCAAATCAACAGATACGAGGTTTCAATATGCACTTGATACGTGCCATAGGATCGTGCACCTCTGCGCTTAACAAATACAGAGAGTTAAAAAGAGTAGCCATTAGCAATCAGAAGTTCAATCATTTGTATCACGAGCGATTGGATTACCAGCAATTCAAGGCCCTTCACATCATGATCAACGCAGAGATGGATAACAAGATGTGCGCATTAGACACAGCGGACATCCACACTGATTGGTACATGAATCAGTTCTTTCTGCTTCCCGCAGAGTACGGATATTTGACAACTGCAGATCTTAATTATATGGTTATGTTCTCTGATGCGTTTATGAAGCGTAACGAGCTTTCATACAAATTTAGGATGCTATCTCACAGACAGATGTTGAGGTATGCTGATCAGCTTGGTGCCACGCCGCGGGAGAAGATGCTGAAGGAGTGGGTGAAGCAAATGGATGGGCTCATCGCCAACTATCGCCTGTCCACTGCCGTCAAGAGCATCATCAGAAAGATGAACACTGCCACGCATGGCTATGAGACCATTCAGAAGATTATCGGCACTACAGACATTGACACTGTTAACAGATGGATGGCAGAGTATGAAGAGAGACGCGAAAAATCAGGGGTAGATTCGGCCCAGAAAACAGAAAAGTACACTACAGAACGCATAATGAAGCGGATGGAGCAGATGGGTGTCCCCAATTTCTCAACCAAACGAGCTTACCTCACATCTATCGCTGGAACACTCCGGTTGTCCCACCACGGGATACACTCGTTTCTTAAGCACGATGCATCCGCACTCTAGCTGCACGAGCTTCACCAAAATAATGTCAAGGCGATTTCTTGATAAATGCTCGAAGTTGCCAAAGATTGTTAAAAAAAGGTTTAAATGGCCAATAGAAAGTGGTTTGCAGCTGCAGATGACGGGGATTTGGATTACATTTTGCTCCACTACAATGAAATGGTTGGGAAACAGGATTCTCAGTTCCTAGATAGAACAGCCCTGATGTTTGCAGCCAACCGGGGCCACTATGAGATCTGCGAAATCCTAGCTCTTGGAAAGCCTAGTGAGGTCGGAATACTTAACCGCAGAGGGAATACTGCCTTGCACTTTGCCGCCTCCAACGGATATGTGAGAATAATTACTATGTTAGCTCCTCTTGAGGCGCGTGTGAGAAATGAAAATGGAGACACTGCGCTCACGCATGCCATTCTGAACGGCCATGCTGAAGCAGTAAGGGCTCTGATACCATTTGAGTTGGACTTGGTTGGTTCCGAGAACAAGTCTCCATTAGAGCTAGCCAAACAGCTAGGAAATCAAGAAATAATTCACATTGTCCAGACAGCTTTGTCTGAGCCTAGTCCGGCTATCTCCTACCCCGCTCCCCAGCTCTCTCACCGGCATCCGACTGTTCCTCCACTTGAGGAGCAGATTGGCAAAGAACATGTCATCAAGGATCTTTCACCCGTTATGAGCTATAGCAAGGATCGAGCTGCGCCTAAGCCGGAGGCACAAGACCTAGCATTATTCCGCTCAGCGGAGCATTCTATTGGCCTCAGCACGGCTCTGCCGCAGAACGCAGGTAGCACCTCACTATCAACACCAATAAATAGTGCCGACAGCAGCGCAGCAGGAAGCTACATAGACTCCTACCAGTTGGTTCGGCCAACGCAACTGTTCGACAGGTCGACCGCTTCTCAGCGGTTAACAAGCTCGTTTACTGTTCCGTCGGTACTAGCAAAGTCCCAAAGTGCACAGCAAGACACTTTTTACCTGAACATCAGTGCAAATTATAGCTTTACCAAAGAGGAAGAGTCTGAGTACCACTCGTTAATGTCCCGGACTAGCGTATTAGAGAAGGCGAACAAGCAGCTCCGGGCGAAGAACGCCGCTCAGGTAACTAGGATTATGGACTTGGAGGACCGTAATGCAACCCTCACTAGTCTTTTAGAAACGCTGATGAAGCCGGACTCTTATGCAGAAGAGTTCCGGCTGGATCAAATGATAGACGAACCTGTCAAAGGTAAGGACGCAGGGAAGACCGGTCGCCGACCAGTGCCCAAAAAAAGATCTGATGAACCAATTAGCATAGAGGAGTCCCGCCTCATCCGGGAGGAGATCAAAGCTCTTCGTAAGGAAAACAAGGCTCTTAAAGACTGTCTGAGAGAGTTTTCTGAGAAATTTGACGCCTTTATGTTATCAACTGGGGCGGGCTTTTATACTACAGAATGAGGGTGGAAAATGGAAGGAAGTTGACATAATGCTTCTCTTGCTAGCACAGAGACAACGCGGTTCTGGCAGATTCGCAGAAGGGCGTGCGTTCCCTGCGCTCTTCCCGGCGCCGCCGGATTTAGAATCAAAAAAATTAATTCGGCAGACGAGCAGACATGGTGCTGGCGTTTAGCGTTAAGCTTTTGGACTTCCAGCCCGTGCCTGTTTCTGGGAGCTTCTCAGTGGCAGATAGCGGGATGCAGTTCAATTCTACGAATGCTTCGGTAAGCCTCGCCATCTCCTGGTCGATAATTAGGTCCATCGTGATCGGTGAGATAGGAAAACGAGAGCGTAGTGGCCCATTCCTCGAGCTGTCGGTTTACATAACAGATAATCTGAAGCAGATGTATACATTTTCAGCCATACCTTTGACTGAGAAAGAGAGCCTGCTGAGCCTGCTTAGGAGCCATCTTGGCGATAGCTTTCCCATTCTTGATCGTCGCTATGTGACCACCGGCTGGAACTGGGGTTCCTTAGCTGTTTCAAGCGCTGCCGTCAGCTTCATTCCCAACTCTGTCTTCCTCACGGAGTCTAACGCCTCGCGCACAAATCTTGCCAATAATGAGGACGTTGCTCCCGTTGGTGGCGAGGAGGGATCTTCTGCAAGCGAAGATAGCGAAGCAAGTCAGATCAGTGAGGACCCTGTAGAGGACCTTTACTTCCATATACCGACGACTATGGTGGACGACCTCAAGAGTCTAGGGGCAAGAGAGATATCTTTGACCCTTCAGGGTAAGACTTCTGAGACAAACGCCCTCATGTCGGTCAAAGAGGTTGTTTTCACAATTCCCGATAAGCAAATATGTAAGCAGATGTATGACCGCCTCATGCACGTTGTGGATACGCGGGCAAGTGGAAGGATCGTTAGTGTTCCGGAGTTGAGTGTTTTTACCAGCAAGTCCAGCAAGTTCACTCTAGAGGTTAATCTACGGTCGTTCAGGTTCTTCTCTTGGAACAATAACTATCACAGACTTCCTGATACCATCACCAAATACTTCTTCGTCGAGAAGCCTAGCTATAGTAGTGAGTCTGTCGAGTATTTCTTCGTCATTATGTTTACACAGGGTAATGGGTTTGTAAAGGGTCTGGATAGCATCTGCATGCTTTTGCCACAGCGAAAGCTCACGCGAGAGATCATTCTTCCAAGAGATCCTGACATCGCGGATTCCTTGCTCCAGGAGATGTTATGCGACAACCCTAGAACGTACGACGAAGATAATCCGCCATACGGTCCATATAGTTTGCTGTCTGCCCGAACTACTGGAATCCAAACCCACGGAGTAAGCTACGAGGCCGACCGGCATATTGCTGTGTTTAATGGCGTCGAGACATACATGGTGATACCTCGCCTATTCCATTATCTCACGCCGAAGAAGAGCTTCGTTTGCACAGAGCACTCTCAGACCTGTCTTGATAAGAAGATCTACAGCTCGATAACGTACAGCTCCATCCGTATCCGAGAAGGGTATGGCGGACACTCGACTTATCCGTGCGTGGAATGCAAGAATCGCGTGACTCAACAAAAGACTGTCTACCTTTATTTCCTTGACAAGCGCCAGGGCCTTTTGATGCTTCCTTACGCGACGATCTACATCCCCTACACTAGCATCAGTAGAATGACGCTGGAGAACGATACTTCCAGAGGGGCCACCGGCAAGAAGAATCCTGTGAAGCTGGTGGTGTCGACAGCTGGAATCGTGCACGAGTTCACATCTATAGACCGGGATCACTGCGACGTCATAGAGCAGTATCTTCGCGGCTGTGGTGTCGCTATTAGTGTTTCGTTACAGGCCTCAAACAGGGGCCATGGAGGCATGTTTGGGGACTTGGACATGGATGAAATGGGCAGCGATGATTCCGATGACGCTGACTTCGAGGCTGCGCCAGACTCGAGTAGCGGTGAATACACCGAGGATTTGGAAGAGATTAATTCCGACGAGTCGGAGGTTGGCGAGAATCACGATCACGAAGTCCAAGCTCTTAAAGCTCGCACAGAGCGGACGAAGAAGCGGGCGATATTTGAATGTTATGCAGACATTCGCTCACAGGACTGCCTGCTGGCTGTGCCAAATCCGTCGTCCTGGTAATACAA
The DNA here is from genome assembly GCF_000002435.2 of Giardia duodenalis. Lineage (NCBI taxonomy): Eukaryota > Fornicata > Diplomonadida > Hexamitidae > Giardia > Giardia duodenalis. The sequence continues at coordinate 2,151,211 of NC_051860.1, forward strand.
AAGTAAATGGATAAACGCGATCTTTCCGCCATTCAGAGTCAGCTGGAGTCCCTGTTCGCCAAGTATAATGCTACGAAGGAGAAGCTTGCAGAGACGACGGCTGAACTGGAGGTTATACGAACCCAGCACGCAAGCAATGCACGGAAACTGACCATGTCTCGTCAGCAGATAGAGCGGCTGTCCACCGAACGATGCGCCCTGCAGAAGGAAAATGATAGGCTAAAGCAGTACACAGGAAAGATGGAGACTAAATTGTCTCTCGCAGCTCAGCAAAGCGGGCTAGCAACTGCGATAGAAAAGCAATCTTCTCTAGAAAGGCAACTTGCAGCCCGTAATGCCCGGATTGAAGAGCTTGAAAGTGTCATAGAAGGATTGAAGAAGGAGATTAGAATCACAGTCAGTGCCCTTACCATGAAGGAGGAGGACTGGGGTTTGCGATCAAATGGCAGTAGGGTAAGCAAGCATAGTTGCGCAGAACAGCTTAAGACCAGTTTGCTCAGAACAATAGCGGCACTGAAACATGAAACCGACGCGTTCCAACTTCAGCTTGCAGAAGAAGAACGGCGTACTGCGAGTCTCCAAAAGAACCTCTCGGCTGCTCAGGCAGAGGTGGAATCGCTAACTGCACGATGCGCTGATGCCCAGTTGGCTTATGACCAGCTCTACATCGATTATGAACAGTTGATGGACAAGCTCGGAGAAGACAACAAAGAAAAGGACAAAGTAAGCGAACTACAGAGGACCATTAAAACCCAGGGCAGGGAACTTAAGGGGTTTATGGCCATGTTCGATGGTAGAGGATCCAAGGATGCAGCAGTGGAGCTAAGTGTGCTCAGAGCTAAACTTGATGAGGTAGAAAGAATAGCAAACAGTGCGGAGCTTACCAAGGCAGAGTTTGCAGCCCGGTGTACTAGCCTTCAGTCAAAGGTCACAGAACTAGAGAGCGCCAGAGCAGAGGTCAAGGGAGAGGTGACAGGGCTTCGGGGGAGAGTCGCCCAACTCACTGCTGAGCTCACGACATACAAGCAGATTAACAAGGAGCTTCAAGGAAAGCTTGATCGGTACGTATCGTATGCGGATGCCAACGCAGCGCTCCTCCAAAAACTCCACGAATACGAAGAGGAAATTTCGAAGCTCACGAAGCAGAAAGCAGACCTGCAGCGGGCGTTAATTAATAACGCTCGAGGGCAGCACACATAAATTACTGTTTACTTTTCTCTAATCCGTCTGGGGCTTTTGTATGACCACCATCAGATATCCCTTATCGGGCGCCAGAAGTAGTTCGTACTTCTTGGACCGAAGCCTCAGGAGACGCAGCTCGTCAGATGGGTCGATCCCTGTGATCAGGGACTTGCCTTTCATGACCAAATGCGAACATATGCCAGCGTAGATTGTGGCCTGCTCCTCATCTAGGGATGTTCTGATGGGTATTCCATCCGAGTTAATAATGATAACACCTTCTACGCCCTTTTTCGAAGAAATCCGCTTTATAGTTTCGTCGAGCTCCGAGGCCATCCAAACTTTTGTCTCAGGATGTTGCTTATGAATTACAAGTTGTGAATTTTCCACAAAAGTATTGTGATTAGTGCACAAATGGTCACGAGAAAATGAGAAATATGGGCAGACAGGGGCGGGGCGTGAAGATAGAACCATGCCAAAGATTAATAGGACACTAATGTTGAATAGGTTAGTGTCTCGGCGTCCTGCAGTATACTTTTTCAGAAGCAATAAAACCTCGCAATCTAAAAGCTGGGCTGAAAACTAAACGACCCGAGTGATCGCCTTCTAACCTTGGAAAAGAAAAGAGCTGTCTTCCCACGCCGCCATATCTGCTGCATTTACTATGACTTGTCGGACCACAGCTTATCAAACATAGCTTGTCAAAAAATGGTAATACCGGATACCAGCCAAAAAGCTAGAAAGTGCAGAGGACATGCCCCCTTCGCTAAAGGTAGCATGTGTGTTTTGGGCTTTTTTAACTTGCCCAAAAAAACTTCCGTCCAGCTTTAAAAATGTATTTAAGAGAGGGCTTCGATGTGCACACACTTACCGACCGATCCGATTATAGTATCCTCTCGGAGCTCGTAGATGGGTCTCCTGCTATCCCCGCCTACAGCGACAGCGAGATAGACGCATCGGTGTACCACAGCTTCTCATTCGATTACCCGCGATCCTACTCTTCTGTGTTTGGGCAAGGAACAGACTTCCTCGAGTTCAAAGAGGTCACAAGAACGGTCGACGACGGGATCTATGACCCCGCAGTCCTGCTCGATCACACCGTGGACCCCTGCCTGGCCACTGATCTGCCCTACTCCAACTACGGCCACAACCCTGCAAGTACCGGTATCAGTGTCAATACCTTGTATGCCAGAGACCAGCCTCCAGGATCGCGCAGCACCACGACCCTCTCGCCTTCCATGATTAGAACTGAGAGCTCATCTAGGATCTCTGCAGCCACCCCGCCGGTCCCCACGCTTCTGCGGTCTATCGACTCCATAAGCAACTTCACTTCACTTCCCACTCTGGCACAGCCAGCCACTGCAAAAGCTGCTACAAAGCCTGAGGCCGCCGATGTGAAGCCCGGGACGGAGACTAAAGCTCGACCCCCTCCCAAGTCGTCTGTGCCGGCTCCGCTGCAGATGAAGAAGCCGGTAAAGCATGCGTCCCGCTCTCTGAACAACAAGTCTCAGTACAAGTTCCCAGGGACTCCCGAGGTGCTGAAACGCTCCATCCAGCTGATCTACCGTGCCTTGCGAGAGCTGAGGCCTGCTGCCAAAATTCCCGGGAACGTGATGGACTCTCTTGCGCAGCGAGCGGACACACACGTCTACATCCTCGCGCAGGACAGGAGGCTCTTCCACTGGCTCGAGACAGAGCACCCCAAGGACGTGATTCAAGCGCTCCTAAGAATCGAGGGCCTGGACAGCGAAATGAAGTCGAGGCTGGCGGCGCTTTTCGCTGGCAATTGACTAGTCAATTGAACGTGAATCGGTAAGCTAAAGAGAAGTGAATTATATGCGATACGAGCGCGTCGCAGAGGCGCCTGCCTCGCTCTGGCAGCGATTTTATGCTGAGTGGGGAATGGTTACAATCGACAGTGACGGCATTTTTTAATTAATTGATGATCCCAAGGACCTGTAGACGTCTACGGCCATATTATGAATCCAAGGTTTATGAGCTTGCACGTTCGCAGAAATCGCTGAACACAAACATCGAGAGGAACAAAAGTGCCACAGAGTCAGTAACACGGACGTAATCTAAACAAACTGAGCAGGAAGCCGTCGTTTCTTTCCAACTTAAACGCCCTGTAATTTTTCAGGACAACAATTTTATAGTTCAAAAAATGGCATCCAGCACGCACTCAGGCAATCTGCTGGGAGTCCAGCTCGGTGGCTCCCTCGCAATCTTGGCAGTCGGTGTGTGCGGGTCCTTCATTCCTTACATGCTTGTTAAATGCAGGTCGTCAGACAAGGCCTTGCTTTATTTAAATGCAGGTTCTGCTGGGATCCTCCTGGGCGCTGCATTTATACATATGGTTCCCGAAGCGACTGGGAAGCTTGATGCTCTTCTGGGCGGCTTCCCCCTGTCCTATTTCTTATTCTGCATCGGTCTCTTTCTCATGATTTGGCTCGCAAGGATAGGCGGTCATCCGCATCCGCACGTCAACCCCCGCATCCATCCGGATTGCAACGTGTGTATGCAGCCCTCCATCTTGCATAATGCGCAGACACAACTTTACAGTGGTAACGACCACGGCCACGAGCACAAGGATACCGTCTCCCTCCAGGCCCACGGAGCCTCCAGTGCGGCTGCAGTCGCAACCTCAGCTTCAGTGGTCATGAGTGTCGGTTCTACAGACGCACTCGTTGATTGCAGCTCGTGCAACTGCGAGATTGGTCAGTGCAAGGAGTGCGATCAAAGCTATTTTCTGAAGGTTGACCCTGCTTGCGAGCAGCATGTGCACTGCACCGGTGCTGATAGAAAGCTTTTTAAATGCAAACAGTTGCGATCCGTTCTATTGCTCTTGCTGGGCCTTTCTGTGCACTCGTTCACTGCAGGGCTATCTCTTGGCTTCACGCAGACAGTGGACCAGGCCGTCGGTATCTTTCTTGCCATTATCCTTCACAAGTGGTGTGAAACGTGCGCTCAGTCTTTGTCCGGCATACGTAACGGGCTTTCCATGAAGACTAATGCTGCTGTCACAGCGGCACTTTCTCTCGTTACTCCTGTGGGCGCTTGGATCGGGATCCTTATCCAGTCTACGAATGGTGGTGCCACAGATTCTATCATATTCGACTACATCAGCGACGCGCTCATAATGTTTGTTGCGGGGACGTTCGTGCAGATTATTTTCGAAGAGATTCTTTTGAACTACGTTCCTGCAGAGACTGTTCATGGCCGAGACACCGCCTGCAGCATGACCCTTCGCGTTCTTACTATGCTCCTGGGCTTTGCCTTTATGTGCTGTGTCTCTGTCATCGAGGGGGTCGTGGGGGAGAAGTGACAGACGTCTTCTCTATCCATTCAATCGTCCATCCAATGGAACCTAAAAGTGAATTATTGACATTAAGCTGGTTCTATTGGCCTATGCGTTTTCACTGCCGCTGCATAGAGAAGATGTGCCGCAATTTTGTCTTCGGCTCTCCGATACCGCTTCTGTCCGTCAGTAAAGCGTGGAACATCTTGAATGATGTCTATCAGTTTGGAGGGCTCAACGATCACATTCTTCAAGCCGCCCGTGACAGCTGTTTTATAACACGCTTCACAGCAGGCACATTCCAGGCCTTCGCCCAGGCCGTCCAGAGAAAGGAGGCCGCAGCCTATTGGATAATTAGAGTCTATAAAGGCCACGACTCTTACACTCTCAGCTCTACCATCGAAGTGAGACACAAAGGAGAAGCAGCCGCGCGTTTCTCTATGATCTGTGACATCTCGCACAGCTACATACAAGCTAGGTCTGCATTCGACGTCCCTCTCGCATGTGACAAGTGCATCGCTGAATTTGCAGACAAGCGAATGGGGGCACCTGCACTGATCTCGTGGTCTCCTCGATGCACTGTATTTAGAGCTGTTCCTCAAACGCTTCGCGGAACGTTTCAATCTCCTGCCAATCGACTGTCCACGAGTCCTCCAAGTCCAGCCAAGGCACTGGTTAGTAAGGGTGTTATTGTTCTAACGCCGCGTTCTCCAGAATCTCGCTCTGTCCCAGCACCATCCCACAGAATCCCATCTCCTCAACCATATACGTATAGATATGCTCTCTGTGCACGTCCTTCGTCTTTTGAGCAATCACCTAACAGAGACACTGGCATGTACATTGGTATGCCGCAATCTGACTCCAGAGATGGCGAAGAGGTCCTCAGGCCTATCTTTCCAGTTTCCTGCCGAGCCATGGTTGATGAATACAGCTACTATTCTTCTATGTACTGCGTCTCTGCGTCCTACATGTTTTCATCTCTGGATGTTTTAGGAGAGCTGGTTTCTGACCGTGTCCTCACCGACATATCTGACTTGATGGATCCAATTGCGAAGGAAGCGCAGGATTTCGAGCTCTCGTTTACCGACTTATTTACTGACTCAGAAAGCACGGAATGCGTAAGCACAAGCACAGAAGGCGATAAGAGCAGTAGGGATGATATTAGCGAAGATGACATTAGCGAAAGTGGGAAGCAGGAGGAGCATGAGACAGAACCTCCTTTAAAGCAGCAGGAAAGGGGGGACGCAAACAATAGACTCTTCGCTGATAACATTAGAAGGGCTAATGGAACTAATAAGGCTGCACGGATGGCATCGCAGGTCCTAAAACGTATAGAGAACATGAACTCTGTGGCCCCAGGGGCAAGTGGGGACAGTCAGGTGGACAGTAATGAGATAGTGCCTATCGTAGGAGAAGCCGTAGAAAAGATCGAAGAGACGGCAACGGACAAATACATTCGCTCAATGCCTCTACACTATCCTATACTGGCCATTCCGTGCCCCGATTCTAAACCCTATGACTCCGGACAGCATCTTCTGTCGCCATCTTCTGGTACATCCTCTCCAGCCAAAGGACAAAGGCTTTCAGACTCATCCAAGGTCTATAACCACAAAACGTTCATGAACCTCGAAGACCTGGTGCAGCACTTCTGCTCTTTAATTGTGGCTGGGAAGATAGATAAATAATTTACAAAAAAATTGATTACATGCAGAAGTCTTATCAAGAAGTTGGTTTGTACGCTGTGTCCAGCTAACAGTCCGTGGTGGCGAATAATACAGTACATGAACATACACTTACCAGGGCAGGTGTTTCTCGGCTTGTTTTCGCTGTTTACTCTCTGATTTGTGCTGAAAGCTTACCATCCCACGCCTAATTAGAGGAAATTAAATGCAAAAAACGTTCTGTTTTTGGGCAAAACCTTGGTAAGAAATGTTGCGAAGCACAAGACTTTGGTTGGAGGTCAAACCGATCGCATGGCTCGTCTTATCGATGGAACTAAAAGACCTCATTTTAAAAAATGTCAATTGATGGGGGAACCACCGCAAGATCTACAAGTCAATTGGAGGGTACTGACTATTGTGGCAGAAGCACTAGGGAATCCTCGCACAGTAGCTCTAGTCATCACCAGAGTACACGCAGTAGAAAGGGCGTTGCCCCCTGTTCTATGATAGATAACAAACACAAAGGCAGGTTGTCTGCGCAATCCTTGGCTTCCATGCGGCGGAGGGGGTCAGAGAGCTCGTCGAGACTTAATGGAAGAGCTCCCAGCTCGTCGTATTCCAGGGATCATCACATCTGGACTGAAAAAGAAGTCAAAGAATTCTATACGATTCTGGTGAGATGGGGTTCGTTGCAGTTCAAGAAAATCTCATCTGTTCTTCAGCCCGACGAGGAAGGATCAAGCACTCGCTTTAAAAATAAGTGGAATGGAGAAAAGAAGAGAGCAATTATTCGGAGGCCTACGTATGATTGCAGAACTCTGATCATCTCTGTGATCAATGACTATATCGCACTGCTTTTCGATTCCTCCCCTGGTCCTGTTGTTGGCCAGGAAGAGCGGGAAAGGCTCGCATCTTGGATAACTGATTTGATTGCCACTCTGCCTCTGGACACAAACAAAAACACATCTCACCAGGTTACCAAACATGTAGTAGATGTATACAATAAATTCTTCAACTATAGAACCAAGCTCGACATGCTTCGGTGCCTCTACGCGGACAACGGACTGACCCAACCACTCGAGCATGTCACTCTGGGGCCTGCACAGTCGTCACCCCCAGTTGTGGGTGCCAACCCCATGCAGCTTTCCGCTCCTCTAGCTATGTCTTTGTCTCCCCAGCTGCAGGTCCAACCAGCTATGCCCGCTCTGGATCGGTGCGGTGTTGCACCCGAGAATCCACAGTATCAGCATCAGCAACAGATACTAGCGAATGCCTCGCCTTGCTTTAATGTCAGCCTGCAAAACTCAGCGCAGCAGACGCTCACAAACCACGTATCCTCCGTCCTTGTCCAACCAATCTGGTCACTCAATACCGCAGAAGGAGTCGCTATCCAGAACCCCTGCCTTATACAGTCTGCTAATGGCCTGATTCTTGCGCAGGACCTCACCACTCTGCCTAACAGTGACCTGATAGCGCAGCTAAGGAACATGCTTGGGATGCCGCAGTATAGCAATATAGCCCAGATGCCATTCAACGTTCACCAACCCGAAGGAAGGGAAGCAATCATCAAAGCTATAATAGAGCAAAACGAACGGGTAAATGCCCAGCTTCGGCAGCAGCTTGTCTATCAACCAGTTTATCAACATCTGCCACAATTCATCTCTATCTCTGCACCGGTTCTCCCAACTGTGACATACAGAGATGTTGAGTCGCCTCCTCAGGTGACGATCTGCCTTGCCAATGCACAGAGAGCTGCTGACTTGGAGACAGTCAATGCAGTTGACGCAGTGGCTGTGACCCTGCCGCAACAAGGACAGATATTTTGCGAGTCCGTCCCAGCACACCCTGCGTCAACTTTCTCCATTAACAACGTTTCATCCGAGACTATCAGTCCGCGTCTAGTTGACCCTAGATTAGCTAGTTCTGCTGGCCTGGAAACACGGATGCGGAGTCCAGACATGCTCGCAGTTTCTTCGGCCTCTCCAGCTCCCTCGATAGATGGAAGTTTTAGCAGTAAGGATACCCCAGTTGAAATAAGCGATTCTTCTGGAAAGATAAGGCCAACGATATCGGCATCTCTCGAATCAACAGGCCCTTCGTTGCCATAACCTTCATTACCATAATATCCTGATCATCTTTCTAAAAATTTCTGTAAGGAGTGTGCAATCCATGTAATAGACTCACTGATCTTTTCGTTCAGATTTTTATCTAGAATTGCCCATAATTTTTAATCTTTAATCTTTAGTGGTCAGTATGCTTTAGTTATATCTTATAGCTTTTTTAGCTGCTCTTTTGTCCTTTGCTCTCTTTCGGTGTTAGTTTCCTTGCCCGTTTCCGATTGATTTGCGTTTCCATTTTGCTTTCCAATTAAAAAATGGCCGATGTTTCATTTCTTGAGCCATACAAAGAGCTGTTGGTCTCAGATGATATTATTAGCAACGCTGACGAACTAGACCTTGTGGTTTTACCCTTGTATGACGAATCGGATGCAAAGTACTATCGCAACATCATTGAGGGTTTCTGCAGAATGCAGGAGTATACAGACTTTTGGAAGACGATGAAGGTTTTGCGTAACCAGGTCTTTGCCCTGACGAAGAAGTGCGACCCAACCAAAGAGGACATTCTTTTCCCAAAAGATAGTCTCGTCTTCCCTTCCAGTCTCCTAGACCCTATGCGGTCGTGCATGACCCCAAGGTTTCCTAACGTGCGCTTCAAGAACCTCGACGGCACCGCGTCTTACGTCATACAATTGACCGACCTTACTACATGGGGAAACGCTGCAAGCCAGTGTAATGGAGCTGCGCTTGTCAAAAACAGTGTAGATACAGTCCCTGCCCCGATATTTAAAATTATCGACGGTAAAGCAACGCACTGGAGGACAGGGGACTACCTACCAGAATACATGACAGACGCCCTGTTTCTTCTTGACGAAGCGCGAATCAGTGTTAGTACCGTGGAGAAAGAAAGTTGTGGTGTCGATGACCTTGATTCTCCTCTCTTTGTTGGCGGTGAACTTCACTACCGTATTGTTCTCACAGTTAACAAGCTCTGCTCCGAAAATCGTATGTTTGAAGAAAGCTATGGAGTGGCTTGCATAGGGTCGTTCTGCCTAGAATCGTCTGAATTGATAAGGCCCAACACAATTGTCAAAATGGATGATGGGGTATATGTAGCTACACTCTCACCAACAGACAAAGATGACTTGGCTCACTTTCAAATCTCTCTAACAACGAGTAGTATTGCGCTGTTGAGAACTGTCCCAGTACTGTCTGACGCACCATCTGCCGGGATAGATGGCAAGGGTATTGACATAGAGATATTAGACTCAATCCCATTGAATGGGTCACTATACCACATGGCCATCATTGCAGGCTCAAGTGCTCCTAGGAACATACTCCCGTCCAGAAAGGTGGATCTCAAGATTGCCCTACGCCCTTCAAAATCCGTTGAACCTCTACCAGTGAAAGACTTTATGATTCAGGATACAATATCAATGTTCAAACACTCAGATATAACGGAGGTTTTAAAGTACGGATGCGGTCACTACATGACTCCAAACTATGGAGCGCAGCTTCTTCGCTTGCCCGTGGAGTGCTTCTTCGGTACTGGTATGTGTGCGACTTCACAGCATATTCGCCTGACAGTGCATGTGATTGCCCTGATGCTGGCTTTAATTAGTGTTATAATAATGCTCGTGTACATTGTGGGAAAACTGATAGCAATTAGACGATTGAAGGCAGCATCACGAAAGCAGGAGGCTGACACCGGGATTGTCCTGCGTCACAGCGTTACAAAGACCTCTAGAAGCGCTCTAAAAAGGGTTGTCCGAGAGAGCCAACGCATACATGCCAACCACTTGGATCGGAAAAGAATGGCTCTCAAAGCAGCTATATCCAATGCAGGACCAATGAGCTTACGGGACGCTTCAGCGATTTTGGATGTATTTTCGCTGAACAATCAGTAATCATCATCACACCTAGTGCATAAACCGCGTAAAGTGCGTAAACTTTTGCCTTTTGTGAATAAAATGCCACTTCCTACGAATTCAGAGACCCGGAAGCCCGTTGATGCATGAAGCATCCAACCGATTGGGCTGATATTTCATAAGCCTAAATGTTGATAGTATTTAAATTGGTTTTTGTAAACAAAATTGCCAAAAGCATTGGAAATTTGACTACAAGCTGCTTGAATTCGGAGAGGAGTTACACTACCCTCTGCGTATGCGTTGTAGATTTTCTGAGCGGAAGGTGCGGAGAAGCAGGTGTGCGTCGAGTATGCCAGGAGCAGGCTTGCTATTTGCGGGGCTAAGGGCGCATGCAGCAGCTCGTTTAAGAGATGCATTCACTCACGTTCGTGGATGCTTCCATTTTAAAATGTCCCTGCCTCTTTACCCTGCGTCTATCCTAAATCTGCGCCCTCCCTTAGTATTGTATTTGAATAAAATAATCTACCGATTGCCAAAGTGGGCCTTCGTTCCATACACATTGATTTGCGTGACTTCCACCTTGTTACTATCTGAGAACAGTACTACTATTCTGCCTTATTGGTTTCATTGTCCCACTGCACTCCTATTGCACTTTTTCTTTGTGGTTATCTGTTGGACATGCATCTTAGCCTTTAACCTATGTATATTTGTGATCTTGCGTTGTGCACACCACGACAAGAGCAGTTCACTTCTTTTGTATTTATCTCTGCTCTGTCACTTCACTGGCACTAGCTGTTTTAGAGCGCACACTGCCAACCACTCGTGCTCAACCCTTCACTCATCCGCCTCTCAACAACTGTATCAGGATCTGGTCACAGAGGAAACAACCGATGACTTCGGAGCAGGAGATGAAGTCTATGACAGCAATGCATCTGTCTCAGTGTCAACGACCAGTACGGCTAAGAAGTCCACACCCAGTTCTCGGTACAACGCGCGCAGAAAGAATAAAGGACTACTTACCACGACAACCAAAAGCGAAGCAATATGGATCGAATTGGAATTAGAACGGTATCCAAGGGTGTCAGCACCGCTCGACGAGGAAGACTCACTGGACAATAGAGACACAGACAAGGTAGTTTCCATGAAACCAAATAAGACAGTTTCGGGGTCTTCTCTGGAGTCGGATATGGCAGGGACAGGTGCCGGAGCTCTTTCAAAGGACCACATCTTAGCACTGAGTGGCAAGGCTGTAGTTGTCAGTAGCCTTGCTAACATTATACTGACTCCAGAACAAGCAGAGAAAGCAATGAAAGCCAAGAACAAAATGCTTAAACTTCGTAACTCACAAAAGGACGTTTGTATCTGTAAAGGAAACTGTGGCGCACACTTCTCATTGCCAAGGCAGCGCTATCTGGAATACATGATGTCCACAGATGAGCTGGGAGAAGTGGTGTTTACTCCGTATTTGGGCGTGGGCGTTGCCCATAAGCATATCCGGATGCCGCCACTAAAGGTCTTTATTGTGGGGTCCAAAGCTGGTAATAGCAAGGCGAGGCCTGGAAAGACAACCACATCACGGCGGACATCAGACACCAAATTTGTCCCCACACAATTAAAAACTAAGCTCAGCATAAAAGACTCTAACGAAGAATACAAACAGATTAGCAGGATGGATAAGATAGTACCTTTGGTACCCTCTGTGTTGACGACACCAAACGGGAAACGTAACCTGTCACCCGCACCGTTACCCTACACCCACAACAGAAGTCCTGAATGGTCTGACTTGGAAGGAGACAAAGACAGGGATAAGGTGTGCAACAAACAGGCGGAGCACTCAGGAAAGTATAGCGAATCTGTTGAAAAGCCAAGTACATCTACAAGCAAACGCAGCAGTCACTTTGATAGACGGACCACTGAATGTAATGATAAAACCCCTGTTTCCGTCAGTGACTGGGATGATTTGTCTGCGTAGAGCAGAGTAGCTATGTTGATCTATAATTATGCTCTCTCATTATGCAAAGATAACTCTATTCTCATCTGTTGGACGGATCGTAGATAACCTGCTCAGCTGGACTTTAAACTCGTCCATTAAGCCAAGCCTCTCTATATAAAGTTCAAACAGGTTCTTGTGCTCATAAGATGCGCGCTCTATTAGCCCGTCTAGTAATAGATTCAGCAGCTTAAGCAACTCAGTGGGGCTCGAAGACAAGCGGGTCTCGTCCTTGGACTCATGCTTTCTGCTAGCAACAAGTGCGCTTATCAAGATCTCTGCAAAGAGGTTAGAGCCACAGAATGCTTGATCACAGTTGTTACAGAACTCCGGTAAGAGAAACCCGTTTTCGTCGGAAAAGTAGCCTAAAATGTCGTAAAGGATTGCTCTGCATGTCTCCAGCTCACATATGAAGCGCTCGCGAATTTCCTTTATCTCATTGTTGGTGATGCTTTGTTGTTTGAGCTGGGTCTCTAGACATTGCTCCACCCCCTTAACCTTATATGTGTGGACAGTAGTGGTTGTAAGGAGGTGCTTAATCTGAAAGAACGTGTTCATAAAGTACGACTGAGCATCATCCTTTATGTTCATCATACTATCTAGTAGTAAAATTATGTGATTGATCAATGTCTGAAGCACAATATTGGGTCCAATATTGAATGCTCTGCAGATGGATAGAGCTTCTTCTATGTCGCCTCGCCGAGCCAGGCAGTCAAGGAGCTCTGTGACAGAAAGCTGAAGCACTTGTGAGGGCCTGCAGCAGCACGACGCCTGATTAACGGAAGCTGCTAGTATAGATATTCCGTCAGACGATATATACCCCCTTCTGCTTGGAGTCGACAGGTCTGTCATGGCGCTAACCTTCACAAATTCCCGTCTAATCTGCCCAACGGTCCACTCAAACTCGTCCTGTTGAAACAGGTGAAAGTTATCTAGGATGACTTCTGCTTCGTGCTTGTTAATATTTGCTGTCTGGACATCTTGTAAAACCGACTTAGCTAGGAAATGCTGGGACTGCTTGGACACTCCCCATTTGGCTCCCACTATAAAATCGGGCAAGATATTCTTTTTTACGAAGTACGACGCATGCGATAACACCCCAACAATATTCGCAGCTATCGCAAGGGAGCGCTGGGACTCTAGTAGCAAATTTCGGATCTCGTCCTCGAGTTGGCTGTTGGCCTTTTCGCCGTCGAATATGTCAGTATCACTTGTTAAAATAATTGCCTGCTCAAGACAAAGAGATGCTAGACGCATCATCGCCCCGGAAGCATATTGGTAAGCTCCTTGCTTGAAGAAAAATGAAAAAGCAAGCTTGTAGGCCATTGGCTCTATGGTTTGCTTGTTCTTCTCAGCACGAATCATAATATAATTATGCACCACGGAGCTCAAAGGCCCCCATGTGCTATCAACTACAAATTTATACAGACGATTAGCGAGTGCGTAATCCAAAAGGCTGTAGACGTCCTTTATTATTCGTGGTGTAATGTTGCCATTTTCATGACGAAGTGTAGTAAGAACGCCGGCAAACCGGTCGAAAATCTCCACTTCCATTTTTGATTTTATGTCAGATGACTTCTGATGCCGCAGATATGAAATGGGAGGACTTTCCATCACTGGTATGGTCAGATTACAGTCAGGAATACGTTCAGGCGTTTACACGGAATGGTGCTTACCCGACCTCAAACTCGTGGTTCATAACATCAGCCATAAATTCTAATTTAATGACAAGCCTTCAGCTCTCTAGCACTTCCCTTTTGCAGTCTGTTGCACGCTTCCTCACAAAGAAGACCAGTTCAGACGAGGTTTATTCTGAGCTAGCCATGCAGCATTACCGCACGCCGGTTAACATAGGGACCCTTGATGACGATGACGAACATGTCGGCTCCGGTCTAGTCGGCGCGCCTGCCTGTGGTGATGTTATGCGCCTTCAGATCAAGGTCGGGGACGATGGTAAGATTTCGGAAGCCAAGTTCAAGACATTTGGATGTGGCGCAGCTATCGCGTCTTCGAGCTACGCCACCTCTCTTCTCCAAGGCAAGAGTTTGGAAGAGGCCTCTCAGATCAAGAATACCGATATAAGTGATAAGCTCGGTCTCCCTCCTGTCAAGCTACACTGCAGCGTTCTGGCGGAGGACGCCATCAGACAAGCTATAGACGACTACAAGAGAAAGCGGGGAAGCAAGATACAGGTATCAAAGTCTTCTTGATACTGCTGCCTCCTGCTCATCCATCCTTTGAGTCCATCCCTTATGTCTTCGCACTCGGCTTTCAACCGGGGCGCCTCTTTGAAGAGCGGTCAAGAGCAGGAGCAAGCCTCAATCTGTGCTAAGTGTAAACAACTTTACCCTTTGCTCCTACCTTTGCTGGCGAGACTACTGTTTACTGATATGTTTTGGCGCGTGGGCAGACACTCGCCACTTATATCTATGACACACTCCCGAGCAGATCAACAATCTTCGCATTTATATCTTTTCTTTTCTTCAGTATGTCTGCGTGTGCTCTCAAGTGAGTGGTAAGTTCTACCTTATCATAACCAATTCGGCCAAAAACGAACTTGGATATTTCTGTCTCAGAGTTCGCTTTATCAGAGCTATAGAAACGTACGAGCTCGTCGCGGACAGCATTTTCCAAACCGTAAGAGTTGATGCGGTTGTATACCTCTATTTGCTCAGTGGAAAGGAGGGCATCCTGAGCAAGGAGCTGCTCAAGCTCTTGCTGGCAGATAGCCGTTTCTGGTCGCGTAGATGAAGACTCGACCATCTCGTTATTCTCCCCGTCGTTGTCGAAGTCCTCCATATAGACAGGTTCTTGGGCACGAGAGGAGATGCTGTGTGCTTGGGGAGCGGGTGTGTTCTCGGAGCGAGCCTTGGGCTTCTTGCACTGGGGCTTGACCTCTGAGTCAGAGTTCATCTTCACCGAGGCTTGTGCACTCCCGCGTCCGCGGATGCTGGACTTTGCAGATGCATCTGTAACATCAACTATATCCGTTGTCACCTGAGCATCCGGCACCTTAGATGATATGTTTGTGGCACTGCCGCTAGAGGTCAGCTTTCCGCGGCTCGCTGCCTTCTTCTGGACAGCCTTGGTAAAGCTCTCTTCGGCCTTTTGTATGGATAACTCGATGTCCTTGGGGGTTTTAAGATTGAAGAACTTCAACTTGTCTTTAACAATCGGGAGAGCTAAAAGCGTAAAAACATCAGGCCTTCCTGTGGCGTTCATGCGTAGACACCAGTAGACCAGGTCTCTTAGTGCTTGGCTATAGCAGTCGTCCGGCAGGTCTTCATACTTCCCCTTTAGAATCTTGACGATTAACGAGGCCTGGTTCTTTGCCAGAAATGGGTGCTTCCCCATGTTCATCAACTCATAGAAAGTAACACCTAATGCCCAGATATCACTCTTTTGGTTATATTTCTCACTTCGACAGATCTCCGGGCTAAGATAGTACGGAGAGCCAACTAAGGTTTGGGCGAGTCCTTGCGTCTCCTGAAGCTCCTTAGATACGCCCATATCCCCCAACTTTACCAGATATTTTGTGTAGGGTTTGTCCTTCATGGGCTCGCTGTTCTCTGCAAGAAAGATGTTTAAGGACTTAATATCGCGGTGAATGATCTTCAGAGCATGGATAGAGGCCACTCCAAGAAGTATTTGACAAATATAGTACCAGCATTCTTCTTCCGTAAAGCGTGTCTTGGTGCTGGTGATCAGATTTCGAAGGGTTCCGCTTCCACAGTACTCCATGACCATCCAGAGGGTCTCTGTCTCGGACTCGACGAAGGAGTCAAAGTAGCGGACTACGTAGTCACTGTCAATGCGGGCCAAAATGTGGCATTCGCTGACTGCGGACTCTATCTCCTTCTTCGTGGCTCCAGCCAGACGTATTTCCTTAAGGACATAAACCCTGCTATCGAGCTTTCTCTTGCATTTGTATACCACTCCATATGATCCCTTGCCAATTTGTCCGAGGATCTCAAAGTCACTGAGGGTGCTATGGGACATTTTTTGAATGTTGGGCCAAAACCATAAAGCAGGCCTTTAAGCATAAAGCCTGAGTCCACATCGGCACACCGAAGGTTGAAAGACGCTCTTATTTACTGCCGTTAATGAATAAATCTGTTGATGAGAAATCTGCTGATAAGAAGTATAGGGGATTGAGGTGTGAAGGAGTTAGAAAGCCTCCCGGCTCAAGTGAACTTCTTCATCTTCCTTACACGTGGAGGATTTGCACCTCATCATCCACGGTCAAAGCAACCCAATCATGATTTGATTGATTCCAATCTACGGAGTTGATTGGCCCCAGGGGCTCTCCAGATGCCGAAGTCGCCACATACTCCATGAACGGAGTGTAGGTTCCGGAGCCTCCGTCCCAAATGAGGGCTCTGCCGTCGTTTGCAACACTGACGAAGTAGCCCCCGTGTGAGTCTCGACCCCAACTTATTCCATTGATATAGTCTGTGTGACCTTTAAGGCGAGCTAGTGGTTTAACTGTACTCCGAGCATCCAGAAGAATAATATCTGTGCTCTTCTCGCCAAAACATGTAATAAAGTTGCTATCGGTTGGTTTGAACTGAGCCCTCAAAATAGCTTCATTACCAGTATAAATTTCATTGGCCACATGCATCCTTCTTCTGTCATATAATCTCAGGTTTCCCTCTGCCCCGCATGTAAGAAACCTATTGGGGTCCTTTAATGAAAAGCAGCAGTCAGTGACCGCCCTCTCCTGTGCCACGAAGCGTATATCCACTTCCTGTTTGTATATGTCCCACAAGGAAACAGTTGTGTCTAGATTTGCAGTCATTATTATATTAAGCGAGTGTGCACACCAATCCATGGACAGTATGGGCACGGGCCGCGTCTCATTAACAAGCAACCTGCCGCGAGAACAAAGCTCTGCCCGACCATCGTCCTTTAGATTGTCTATTTCAAAAATTCTAAGGCTGTCTGATACCGTAGCGATCAGATCAGGATTACTCACATCCTTACTGGGGAGAAACTGTATCTTAGAGAGAGGGTAAACTACCGATGCTGACGCTACCACCCTAAAGTCCCGTCTTTCCTTTTGCAAACTAATAATTGAAAACTCATTCGGACACGCATCCGAAATGGTTGATATGGCCAGGCGCATAGGCATATCTGTCCTACAGGACCACGATAAGCCATATAGAGGCCCGTGTGCAGAGAATGTAAAGCACCTTCCACTCATCTGGGGTGCCTGATTTTTTTTAAGCTGGGGACAGGCATTGAGCACCCTTTCTGAGTGAATGCTTTCAGAACTGGCAGATATCTTTAGTGCGTATAAAGAAGTAGACGAACTCAATAGCATAACAGAGAAGTTTGGCATACTCGCAGAGCAAGTGGCCACTGCAGGTTTTGGACTTTTCGGAGTGGCTACCCTTCAGGCTATTGCCCAAATCACCATGAAGGTCTTTCATCATCTTAAGGAAGATGATTCCGAGCGCATGCTCCTCCTTTTGCTCAAGCATGGTCTCCTGACACGAGAAATCCTTATCTATCTTATCTCAAATACTACAACTTCGCTCACCTCTTTCCTATCTAAGCATATCTCTGACGTACAGCGACTACCACCTCACCAACGGGCCCTTTTACTCAAGTATGCTGCGCTGTCCCACAGATGTGATCATCCTCGTCTGGACGAAGACCTCTTCAGAGCCATCAGTCTTCTCTTCATCGGTGGATGCACTGTTGGCCCTCACGCGACTTTGCGAAATCTTTTTCTAAGTGGGGCGTGTAACCATAAGACGCGCTATGGAGATTGTCTGGGATCTCGACTCATTGATGAGTGTATTGCCGCAGAAACATCTAGAGGTGTGCATTCGCGCAACATTATACTTAGTTTAACTGAGAACTACTTTCTTGGTACTCATGATAAGCAGGAAAATCGGTCTATACTCGACTCCATATATTTTCTACTAAAGGATGCTGATCACGATGGTGTATGGAAGGATATTACCATGTTACCTCCAGTGACCATGTACATAGATCTCAGATCACAAGATAACTTTCATAGACACCTCCATCTGCGCTTTATGCAGAATGAGATCAGCATCTATATGTTAGCGTGCGCACTTTCCCATTGTAACGACATTCCAGAAGTAATATCAAATGTATTTTCTAATACATTCACCCTGCTTCCAAGTGATCTCGCCAAATCTGCCGTTATATCGCTTGTAACCAACAGTACTGATGACCTGTTAGAAACTGACTTGAGTACTGCACAATCATTGGACAAACTGCTGCTTAATCTGCCAAGTACACTGCAAGGTGAACCAGAGATTAAAAGAATGACGCTACAAAGACCAATTTATCCCACTGACATGGCGCCGCTTGAAGATAACAATTCATCGATAGGTAGCATTAACAATCACGTTTTAGAGCAACAAGTCGAAGAAGATTATTCTAGCTTGATTGCGAGTACTGCAGATGATAGCTTCAAACAGTTCGTCTCTTCCTATCATTATAACTATCTTTTCATAGCAGGAAGCCTTCACGGCCTTGATGAAAACTTCTTTACTGAAGCCGCTGCCTTCATTTATGCTTCTTAAGGAATAGAGGCTTAGCTCTGTATCGGTGGCCTGTTAGATTGCAGATATATTCAGTAGGCTTATACCTTTTCGCTTCAGAGGCACTGTTGTTGATAACTGGTTATCAGTAAAGTAAATGGGTATGTGTGTGGTAACTGTATGACATAGATGCCTGTCATAGACCTACATGAATGCCGTCTTGTATCTGGCTGAATGCTCTTTATTGTCTAAGTCGCCTTGTCTGAGCTCTGGAGAAGAAGGACAGTGTTGGTCCATAATAAGGCTTAATAATCTAGTGGAGCTGTGTGCTCTCATATGTTTTGCAATAAGTCGTGCAGTTTGTGCTCTCCAAGTCCAGTAAGAACAAAGCTTTCGTCCATCATTCTTATAACCTCTCTATGGTGCGCACGGCGATGACCGCTGTACATGGAGTCAGTGGATTCCACCAGATGCACTTGTAGACTTCACACCTGCAGGAGTCGGAGACTCGGACAGTCTGTCTCCTCTGTGCTCTGCGGGTTCTCCGGTGTCTTGCAACGCTGCTATCCTGAAAGGTGTCTGGAAGGAGAATCTTCTTGAGCAGCAGGAGCACCATGGGGCCACCACTCACAGGCGACAAGCGGCTGCAGTCGGCCCTTCCCTGCGTGTCCCTCGTATGGGCCGCTCCTTATTGCATAACAACGTGTCATGCCGATGGGGTGATATCCACTACCCAAACAGGCCGGTAGCGGTCCTGGCTGTCTGAGGCACTGTCCCACTGTGTGTCTTTACCAACGCCGGCCCCACCCATGTGCCAGCTGCTGCATGGATTCCCTGCTTGATGCGGCCTGCAGGAGGAGTAGAGCCTGTTCTCCTGCTGGGTCACCGCGCATTGCTGGGGGATGCACCGGACAAGCATCTCGAGTGTCAGACGAACCGGCCGGGGCAGGCACCCGCTCGATAACCTGCCCAGTACGGGCACTGGCCTGTCCTGCCACACAGTCACTCGGGCGGAGTCTCCGTCACTTCCTGACATTGATCCGTTGAGGGCGAGCCGCATGACCGACAGGAGCAATCGTGCAGCTGGGTCCCGCTGTGCCATCGCTCACGCTTGATGAGCTACGTGGCCAACGGGAGACGTGCTGGCAAGGGATTTCCTGGTCTCACCGTGAGTCAGGTCGCTGTCGCCCTTGTTACCTCTACAGCAGCAAGGCAGGTGCTGGGGATGTTCGTGACCTCAGGCTTGCCAATATCGTCGCGTCCCTGACCTCGGCCTCTGCAGGGGCGTCCTGTAACGGTGTGAGTGAGACCTCCACGCACTGTAGCTCCCCGCATAGGGTAGCCCCCCAAAGGTGCACCAGGGCCACTAGCTGCTGCCCAAGGATGTCAGACGGCCACTAGGGGTCTGCTCAGGGAGCCGCAAGGCAGCACCAGCAGACTGCTCCCAACGGTGGTGCTCTTTACGCTATCGAGACGGAGGCGCCGTTCTTTGTCCTTTGCCTCTGCTGCTGTGTTAGGGCTTGATCTACCGGGCCTGGCAGGAATAGCGGTACCAGAGGGTGCTACCATAGCAGGCGTCCCGGTGCGTCTTCCGGCAGGATGGATTGCCATACAATGGAGAGTGCGATGAAAACCTTGCTGCTTACGGGAAACCAGTTCGGACCGCCTGCGTCTTGGTGTGGCCGTGCTGCCCAGCTGGATCAAGGCAGTCGTCTCACTGAAACCCGTCACCTTCACGGGCAGCTTTGACCTCTTTCGTCTTCATGGGAGCAGCTCCCCTGTTCTTATCTACGCGCCATCCTTGTGTATCATAAGCGCCTCTTTTGCCTCTGGCTGTCCTGCACCACCGCCACATCAACAAGGCGCCTTTGTATGCACTTCGTCCGGCTATAGTAGCATCTCTGGCCATCTTCTACCCTTTTGAAAAGAAACGGCAGATTTACTCATGGGCCGCAGAGCAGTCCAAAAGTCAGTGTGACAGCGACACCAGGTGCACTGCTCCCAAGGAGAGACACCGCCTCAAACCAGCCCTATTGTGTCTGTTTCCCCTCTCCTCCTGCGTACTGCGCCCATGAGGACGCCCGGCTGTGACTAGCATGCCCGTCGCTTCATGTTTCAGTGGCTGTGCAGTGCTGCTCGTACGAGTATCACGGCTCTGTCCGTACTGGCTGGGCCGTACTGCCCTCGCTATCAACTAGATTCTCCTCGGGATCAAAGGGAGGCGGCGATCATCAGGTAGTCCAGCCGTTCTTGTCCTGGAGGCCCCTCTCCTCCCCAACAAGCAACTC
This sequence comes from Giardia duodenalis, assembly GCF_000002435.2. Lineage (NCBI taxonomy): Eukaryota > Fornicata > Diplomonadida > Hexamitidae > Giardia > Giardia duodenalis. The sequence goes on from NC_051860.1 coordinate 2,172,073, forward strand.
GACGGGACTGACGTGCCCCTGTGCGGCACGCTGGCCAACGCCGAGTTTTTCTTCAAGCAGCATCCAGACGGTCTCAGTGCTATTTGTGTGCAGCACGCATCAGCCTGGGCAGCAAAAAGAGGCTGGACTGAGGGTCAGCCGTGTTCATCCTGTCACCGAACTGTGCAAGCCTATTCTCCAGTGCTTTAATCATAGCTAGATGTTCCTTACTTTGGTCTTCAAGCGCGTCGATCTTAGTAGATTTAGTCTTAACATCCTCTTCCAGCAGCGCGATCCTGGCGTTAGCGCCATTCAGCGCAGCCTCCAAGGATCCGCACTTATACTTCAGCATCACGCACTGACCTCCCAACTCACTAACTGGGATGTCTGCTGTGGTGAGCGTCTCGTGCAGCTCCCTGGCTGTCAGTCTTTCCTCTGGCTCCAGCACGAATATCCTCTCCAGAACACTCTTTATGAAGCCATCAGTGACACCGCTCAGATCGGGCCTCCACCCGTCGATGAAGACGTCTTTTGGGTCTTTACCTTTCAGGAAGTCCGGCCTCTTCAAAGTAGTAAGCTCGTAGACGATGACCTCGAGGCTCCACACGTCGGAGGCGGGGCTGGCCTCGTTGTGGAGGAGCACCTCGGGGGCAACGTATGCCATTATTCCTATGAGAGTGCTCCCACTCCACAATGTGTTCCTGCAGAGGCCGAAGTCGGCGATGACGAAGCGCTCTCCGTCTGCGCTGATAAGGACATTGGCAGGCCTGAGATCACAGTGGACGAGGCCTCTAGTGTTTGCTCCATTGACGCTGTGGAGGTAGGCGAGGGCGGCAGCGAGCTGTTTCATGACGGAGAGGATCGTAGCGATAGGGATGGGGATCTTCCTTTGTTTGTGCTCGGCGAGGAGGTGCTCGAGGGTACTGTCGTGCCGGTCCGTGACGACGTAGATGAGGCCTTCGTCCTCGACCACTTGATGGTGCTTGAGGACTCCTGGGTGGGAGAGCTCGGGAAGGGTGGCCAGCTCTAGTTTGATGGTGTCCACGTCATCCTTGTCCAGGCCGTCGATGAGGATCTCCTGCACAGCGAGGTCCGGAAAGTCCTTGAGGGAGTAGACTGTCACCATAGTGCTTTCATTAAGCACATCACCTAACCGCTCGTGGAGCTCCTTGGAGGTGAACGGTGGGACACTGAGAGTCACCGTTGCAGATCCAGACGAGGCGGCGTACATCTTGGTTTTATTTTGGTAATCTACCGTTTTGGAAACGATCCGTTTCCACAGGGGTTTGTGTCTACGGATCTGTAGTGACCACTGCTTGCGGAGGACTACTGCATCAGGGGCGAGAAGGCCACCTGTGCGACTGTTTCACCCATCGGCGTTCCAGTGCTGACTGGGGGCAAGGAGACCTGCTCCCCCTGGCCTCTGCGGAAACGGGTGGTTGTGTGCCCCACTGACAGCCATCACTTCACCCTAGTGGCTGACCATCCCTTTCCAGAGCTGGAGGGAAATTCTAGTCTACCGTTAGACGTAATCAACAGTTAAGCGCGTTCACTCACAAGCTTCCTGGGCGGCATCCGCAAGTATGGATCTACAATACCCTCACTCTCGAGAAAAGATACTACCTCTGGATGCTGCCATCTATTGGCCATATGGATGGCATCTACGCCACTTATGTCCCTCTCCTTCTCTAGTAGCAACTTGACACACTCCAGATGATCATGCCTTGCTGCAAGCACGAGGGCAGTATAACCTCTGCCCTTCTGCATGCCGCCCTCAATCTTCAGGAGTAGTCTCACGACCTCGGTACGGCCAACAAGTGCCGCCCACATGAGGGCCGTCCACTCCTCACTGTCCCTCATGCCGCCCTCGCACCTCATCAGCAGCTTCACCGCCTCAACGTGTCCAAGCGCTGCGGCGACCATCAGGGCCGTCCCTTCGCGTATTTTTACTCTCCCTGCCTTGACAAACCTTGCCACCATCCTTGCCTGATAAGGGATGTAGTGCTTCACCGCTTTCACGTCGTTTCTGCTGGCTGCCTTCATAAGTGTGGTGACGCCGTCCTCATCCACGCTGCCTTCATCATCCATTTCTGAAGGCTCAGTTGGGTTTACTGCGCCCTCTTCGCTCATGTCCTTCTCTGGCGCGAGGGGCGGGGCGCAGTCGTGATCCTGAAGGAGTTGACCTGAATCATCCGCAGACGACATTTTTACTGCGGGTCACATAGAACGCGTGCTTTGTACTTCTAGGCCCTCATTTACGAGCGCATTCAGAGATTGCATGAGTGGGTTTCGCCTACTATGAAGGAAGACCAAGGGGAGGAGCGCCACTGGTAGATCACCTAGATTGACCATACACACCGTACAGAACAACCGAAAAGGCGCCAAGCTCTGGATGCACTAACGGAAGGAATCCCCTCGCTATGCTATTATAACCAGCCTTCGTTTCTAGACATGGTTAAGAAATAAGTGAGGTTTGCCCATGCGGTCTTAGGCCATACCCACAGGCGAGGCCCAATAGTACAGTCTTGGAAAGTTGCCAATTATCATGAGATGGTGTATTGTGACAAGATCTTAATGAGTAATTGCAATTAATCGTGAGGAAAGAGCTTCCACCAGAATAGAAAGTGGTTGAAGTTGCTTTAACCAAAATCCTAATGCCTGCCGAAGACGCAAAGAGAACTACTCAATGGTGCTTTTTTGACGTTGACGGAGTGCTAGTCCATGAGTGCGGAGTGGCATATGCGGGGTACTGGCTTCAGCTAGAGGCTCTGCGCACGGGAGCAATCCCAGACAACTATATTAAGTTTCTCGAAATACCGGGTGATGTAAAGCGCCAGATCGACTCTCTCCGTCCCCATGTGAAAGGCCTACACTTCCGAAGAAAGATAGAAAAGATACATGCTTGTCTTGCTGAGGCAGGAGAGTCTGTAGTAGACCCCACGGTCTTGGACCCTGTGACGCTCATCAAAGCCGTCATGGAGGCTCAACGGGCTTATATTCAGCACCATTTCCCTCCTGAAAACTACCGCGTTCCCGGCTCTGAAGACCTACTGCGGGATCTGTCCAAGAAGTTTTTCATCTGCACTTTGACAGCCAACGACTTTGAACAGACGTCGTGGATTCTTCGATACGTAGGCCTGGATTCATACTTTACGGAGCTTCTTTGCTATCGGGCCGAGGCTCCTGGCCTACAGACAAAGGAAGATCTGTTGAAAGACTTCCAAGTTCGGCATCCAGACGTCGACTTTACACAGTGCATCGTCCTAGGTGATGGGGTCCCTGATGTTCGCGCTGGGGCTGCCATGGGATGCTTCACTATCGGCATCTGTAAGGATCCCGACGACTTTGCAAAGCTTGCAGAGGCCAATTTACTGGTTAATGTGGGAGACTACGCCATCATTCCAGCGCGCCTCCAGGCTCACAGGTTTATTGCAGATAGCAGTGGGCTAACCTTCACCCCTCGCCACTGCAGCAAGCCGTGCGACCCCGACGCAGACTGCACCGTGGAGTTCTCCTGCCAGCAGAAGAACGCCCCCCAAGAGCTTTCTGCATGTGTGATCTGGGACATCGCCTGCAACGAGACAGAGACGCCGCTGGGGAGCGTCCGCAGAAGTCCGGAGGCAGCCCACACCTACAGGGTCCAGATTCCCCTAGGCGGCGCCCCCCGGAGCGCAGTGACCAACGTTGGGATGGTGGTGCTGCGCGACGGGGCCGCCGTCGTCCACAGACAGCTCTTTCGCGTGGCGTACGTCGCAGAGAGCGCGGTCGCGCTGCAGCTACTGTGAGCCGGCGGGTTGAGTGAATGATCAGAGAAGCCGTTCGTCAGGGGTCAGACTGGGGCGGCGTAATTCTCGTCATGGAGACTGCCTGCCTCACTTTTTTTCTTCCCAAATTGAATTTACAATACTTTTGATTTTATTGTAAAATTTGGGACCAGTGTGCGCATGCATTATTTTCTCAGCGCCTTTAGGTTGTCTGGCGGATGTCCGACTATGCCTCTCTCGCAAGTAAGGTCAGCTCTCAGGCGTTCGCTGCAGAAGCCTTTACCAATTCGCTCCTGAGCTCGTCGCCGATCCTTGAGGCCAGCTCTGGCAGGGTCTTCTCTTCCGAGGAGCTCCACCAGCTAGACGCGCATGTTGCAGACCTCCTTTCCAATCTCGATAAGCTTGAGGCAGATTTGGTTACCAAGCAGATCCAAGAGTCCCGCAGTTTTCAGCAGTACAAGGTTAGCTTTTCCAGCCAAATAGACAAGTCTGCAAAGCAGATAAGCAAATTCAAGGCGCATGTCACAACCATCGAAACTCTAATTGGGGACCTTTCATCCCTCTCTCAAGCCGGGTCAGAAGCCGTTCACATTTTGCGGAAAGCCAAGAACCTGCAGAAATCGGTATTTCTATTACAGCTTTTTAATGAGTTTATTATTGCCAGGCTTCTTGGTGGGGTCTCTTTGCACTTTGAGTTTGCACCTGTCGCTAAGAGCGGAGCTGTTGTTATTGATCAGCTGGACTACGAGCACTTTCTGGCAGCAGGCACGCTCTACAAGACAATAGGTGGCGCAGATCCGGAGATGCTGCTCACCAACACTTACTATTCGAAGGATCATTACTTTATTGATATGAACCCTTCTTTGCTTAAGCCAGGTTCTTTGGCACCAGAGAACCTTAAGTACTCACCTTACGCACAGCCAAAATCAGGCGCCAAAGAAGACACTTTGGAGCACTTATTGTCCAAACAGAACAGGGTGATATCCTCTCCCTATGAAGATAGTCCATATATCCCCCCAGCCTTTCGGTATCTACTGAACAACCCTTTCACTAGACACCAGATGCTTTTTATGCTTAAAGAGATGATTGCTGCATTTGATATGCACAGCCTGCTTTCTGTTCCACGTTTCGACTGTTTTGAAAATGTATCTTTCTCGTGGTCCCTGCTATCAGTTCCGGAACTGCGCTCCCAGCTCCCTACCCCACTCTCCTCTGAGCAACTCAACACTGCTACCGTTGAGACCGTCGCATTCATTAAGCGGCTATATGATTCAATTACATCCTTGCACTCCATAATACCCTATCCGCCAACCTCTTCAATGAGCCGACGTCTCAATGAGTTGGTAGAGGCAGCCAACACTCTCATATCTTATGGACCGGAGCATATTGCAGACAATGTACACACTATCTGCACTACTTATGCCATACATTTGGATGGCCGTACAGTTGAAGAGTCTGGAGATTCTCAGCAGGCAACTCAACTACCCCCAGTCAAGTACTCTTTTGACCTGTATTGTCATCGGTATGGCCTTCTTTATGAGCTTTGCTGTGCCCTAGACTATCGTAAAAGGCCCGATTTGGCTAAAGCACGTCGAGTAATAGCTACCATGGATGTTCTCGGCATGTACTGCTATGACCTAGTTTATGAAGCTATTGCCTATGCTTGCATCAAAGCGGCGTCTCATCTTCTCACACGCTTTGCGGATAGCCTCTTGTTACAAAGCCCCGAAGATGTTCCCGATATACTTTCGCAATTGTCGTTCTCCGAGGAGTCAGCATCAATACCAGGGCCGAGTCCAGAAGACCCGCAGGACGATCCAGTTAGCTCGTCACCCGCCGCATCAAAAATTAACAACCCCTTTTCAGACTTGGTGGTAGCAGCACGCACAGTATTCCCGCCGCTCACAGAATACTTTACCGCTAGTTTCTGCATCTTGAAGGGCATGTTTCGCATCTGTTTCTTGACGCTTCCCAATCCTCATCCTATGGTCATTCAGGTGGTCCAACTGGTTCTCCGCATAATGGTAGAAAGCATAACGGCTACTCTCGATACGATCGTGAAGGAATATGCCAATGATAAGGCTAAGGTAAGCCTCATTCTAGTACGAGTATACGTCATAATAAAGTGCCTAATGGAAGATTTGGTGCGGAAGATCACTGCCCTGAATATTACAGAGCTTCTACGTGGAGTAGACTTGTCAGGGCTCTCCTTTGAGGAATACCCCTTGATCTATGGGTACGACTTCCGCTTTTCATCCCTGGATGGGGCTAAGATGGCATTTACAGACTCCATCATGCAGAAGATACGTTCAAATATCGAGCTGCTAAGGGAAACAGAAAAGGCTTCATCAAACTCAATTGGGAGTATCAATCCGCAAATAGTCGCTTCCATATTTGCCCCGTTCGAGCAAAAGGCAGGAACAGCTTCCTTGGTATCCTCCCAAGTCTCTCGTTCTGCTGCTTCTCTTTCAGACCTCTCTTCTCATACTGTTCCAGATGTCAATATGGTGCAGATAATGATGTACCCGATATCTGACATTCAAGCCACCAATCTGTATTCTTGGTCATACTATTTTGAGGCTGATGAAGAATTTGACAATATTCCCTGGGCGTTTGGTGAATATTTTATCAATCATTATTTGAATTTCAATGCCAAAGTGCCTTCTCTTAACGAACTTACCTCTGAGATAGAAAGGAGGAAGGCACTTTACGAGCAAACGCAAGCGCTATACACACTACTTTGTGAAATTTGTAAAAACGCGTTGGCTAGGACAACAAGCGCAGCCCTTTTAGATGGAGAGTTCACCGCTAAGGCCCAAACAATAGTTTTAGATTTGGACACGATTGTTGCTCCTTCTATTGATCTTCCCTCATCGTTAGCGAGACTTTCATCCCTTCTTAACGGTCTCAACAAATTCAAGGCCTCTGCCTTTGTAGAAGACATTCCTGGAAACTATTACCAGCCAATCAATAAGGCGGACTTTAAGTTTCATTGCTCGCTAAGCAATAACCTCGCCATGCAGCTTATTCCACAACTTCCTGCATTTATGAGCATAGAAGTGTTCATTAACAAGCCATCCAAGACTGGATATGGTGGTTCTCGAGACGACATTTCCCTGCTCGAACTGCTCACTACTTATGAGCGAGTACAGAACTATATGCCCGACGCGCTTACCTCTTCGTCGAACAGAGAGCTAAGCCTTCTTGTTCATCAATTTCTCCCAGCCTACTACAGATCCAGTGCGCTAAAAGTGGTTCCCACATATGTACAGGTCACTGCACCCTGGCCTTTCACAGATCGTACGCTGGGAGAAGTCCAGATGCATGACGGTCAGCTCAAAGCAGCAACTGGTCCAGTGACACAGGTGAACAGAGATGGCGTCCAGAGCAAGGATGCACTTGACAGCATCATTGCGAAACTCTCTGTTAACTTCTTAGAGACTGCCGAGCATGCGATCAAGCTATTATTCCAAGATTACTTTATCCACGAAAGCATATACCTAGAGAACTACCTATCCGCGACTGTTATGCTGGAGCCTTTTAGGTCCCACCATGAGGCAATTGATACGTTAATCCTAAATACTTGCAGTAAGGGCCTTTCAAGCTCGTTGTTCTCTGAGCAGAGTCTCAGCGACCTTATTGCAAAGTACAAGGCTGTGATCTATAGAGCAAGATACATGTTCTTCAAGGACTTGTCACCGCCAGAAGCAGCGTCTCCCAGGCTTTCCTTTTACAGCTACAAGACCCAGACATTTCAGACTGTGCAGGCAACTCTGGTCAAGCGGATTCTTGCCTTTCTTGTTGCAAAGATTGGATTGTGTGTTACGGGTTATGCATCCCTTTGCTTTTCTGCGTCTGCTGGGTATTTTCCTGAGGGTGCTGTCCAGGATAGCAGCTCTATGGAGATACACGACGTTAGGACGGCCACTTATAGAATCCTGCCCCTACTGATAACATCTCCTCCGGGGACTTATGCTGTCGAGCCCATCAGCAAGAATCCTAAGCTCAGGGCAGCGTGGAAGGAGTATGGAGAGTCCGTACTAGCCTTATATATGGGGGATGCTGCTTCCACTAACCCCTTCTCTCTCTCCCTATGCAGAGTGTCTGATTGTGGCACTCCTCTTTGCTTTGGAAATGCGTCCGTAGAATATTACAAAAAGAACTCGGGATACTCGATTAGCGATGTCAAGCCCATTTTACTAGCTGAGAAGAGGTTGGGGGAGGAGCACCCGGGGGATGTGGCCATGTCGAGATCGTTTGCAAGTGCCACCTCAGGCGTATTCATACCGCTGACTGACAACTTCTTCGATATAATCTCGGCCACAATGACAGGATTGCAAGAGATGAGCGATTTTCTGATCACAGACGTTCTTGCTTTTGAGCGAAATGAGGAGCTGGACCAGATCATTCACAGAGAGCTGAGGCGCTTCTACGCCTCTGTGGAGCTCGCACTCCATCGGCTCTCGAATCTATACGTTGAGCTTACGTTGGCTGGCTGCCGCATAATTTACTGTAATTGCAAATCAAACAGCTATAGCGAAGCCGATATTGCACACGATTCTGATGCTACAAGCTCAAAGCTTGCATGTATGAGCTATGAGGAGTTTTGCCAATGGGCAAGCTCAACTGGGACTTGTATGGTGAACAGTGCAGAGAGAATCCCGCTGCATGTTCGTTATATTTTTGGGCTCCTTACCAATCAGCTATCAGTCCTTGTGTCAACCTATGAGTTTAGGCCTCCCAGCTCACGTTTCTTCTCCAGTGCAGCTCCGCTTTGCAGGAACCTTCTTCCGCCACAATCAGCCAGTGCAATAGCATCCAAGATTTTGGCTGCCTTCCCGACCCTCTATCTTGCACACCTCTCTCGCTTCTGCTTCAAGGATAATGATCCTCTCCTCGTCATCGCTGAGCTAAAGGTTCTGTCCGAACTGTACCACACCGTTCAAGTAATTGGGGTAGACTGTGCACCGGGAACGCGTCAGGAGATCCAGCAAAGCAAGGATAAGCTCGATCTCATCAAGGCCGTGCTACTGGCTAACTCGTCTAACCTCTCTCAGGATGTTGCTGCAATGATCAGAAGATTGTACTTACATAATCGGGGCGAAATGCTCCTTCTATTACAGATTTTAGCCCGGCGATTGACCTCAGGGCTGGGCTTCATCACGGCAGGGGAGCCGACACGGCGAGGCGACAGATTTAGAGAGTCTTCATTTGGGCGCGAATTTGACGTCCTTTGCAAAATACTTTATGAGGATAGATAGTGAATTTAGTGGCTTTTAAGTCTCAAAGCGATAAAATATCTATCGTGAATGAGGCCTTCAGTCTCTCATTATATTCCCCTTTTTGTAGCAGGCCCTGATAAGACTATCGCTATACAGCGGGGTCGGGGGGTCCCTGTTTTGATGGAAGCCTTTTCTTATGCAGACTTGACTGTTGCTAAGCGTCGACAACTTGCACGAAATCTCTATCATCTAATAGACTGCAAGCACCCTAGTTTACTAGTGTATTTGACTCTCATCAACGATAGATCTAGATGCAGTTACTCTTTAGTTTCAGAGGCAGCCACATTGCGTCCACTTTCAGACGAGCTTTGTGTACAGACGTCTTTGCGAATATTTAGCACCACTCATAGCATCACTGCTTTCCTGATTGACCTTCTTGGAGCCGTTAAGTTTGTCTTCGATCGACATATGCACAAGGAAGCGATTAAGCTACTATGCCACTCAATTTCACTTGAGAACGTGTATCTTCAGGCGGATGGACACGCAAAACTAGCACTTCGTCCGTACTATGGCCGGAAGCAACCAAGACCTGCTACTCCTCCAGATCAATGGCCTTTGGACATCTATAAAAATCCCAGCCCAGAAACTATCGTTTTTCTGCTAGGGCAAATAGTCCTTAGATTGATACTGACAACCGATGACTTTACCGAATTCACTAAAGGGAGAGCATATTTATTGTCTCTCCATTGTAGAGCTAGATTTGGGGTGCATATCGTTGAGTTGGTTGAGCGAATGACTCGCACAGTAGCCAAAGAAAGGGTTACACTACGTTCCTTATTTGACGAGTACTGCACATCCGAGATGAATCGAGTCGCAGACGTCTCTCGCGGCATATCTAGAACGTCTGAGTTAGGGATGACAGACTTGATGATTGCTGCAGGACTCGATGAATACCGAAGCATTTCTCTTTATCTTCCCTTTCAGCAGTTCTACACCGATAACCTAGGCCGCACAGCCTTGATGGTTGCACTCGAAAATCACGCCTACACGGCAGCTTACTATCTTCTTTCTGAAAGTGGCTACATACACAGGCTACCGAATGTGGACTATGGCGACCTTGACTACATTCCAACCAAGGCGGAGTTAGATGAGATAGCCGCTGCAGAAGCAGCGGAGCAAGAAGCAGCGGAACAAGCTGAGCGCCTTGCTGCAGAAAAGAAGGCTCGAGGGAAGAAGAAAAAGGTATCGCGGCCCAATACAGCTATGGATGATGATGCCAAACCGCCGTCAAGAACAAGCAGCCGCTCGGGGGCTCGACCGGGCGGCTCAGACAAGGGTCAGGTTTCGGGAGAAAAGAAGAGCTCGGAAAGGCTTCGAGAAGAGCTCGAAGCCAAAAAGGCTGCTCGTCCACTTCCCTACGCAGGTGTTCGAGGATCTTTTATAACAACACAGTTGATGAAGGAACACAAGCACGCTCTGTTCAGGGCTGCCATCCACTACGAGCGCCACCTTCTTCTGCAAGAGGGTTTTACAGAATTAATGATCGCAATTATGGCAGCAAGCTACAAAACCTTTCGACAGTATATGCACCAAACAAAGAGACAAGACATCAGGGGCTATACGGCATGTATGTACTCCGTTGAGGCCAATTGTCTTCCTATTGTTACCAGGCTAATAGAAGAAGAGAAAACCATAACGAATAATGATGGGAAAACTGCAGGCACTTTGGCACTAGAAATAGGAAACCAGCAAATTATTGATTTGTTGACGCGTTATGAGTCTTTGTTAGATCCAGATGGAAACACTCTTCTGCATCGTTCCGTTCTTAGCAATAGACCAGAAGACATATCAAAGTATCTCCATCTGGCATCTACTTACAATAGCAATGATAAGACAGCGTTAATGCTGGCAGCTGAACGGGGATATGATAAATGCGTTGAGATGCTGCTTTCTGAAGCCAAGCTAACCACACAAACAGGACCTGATGTACTAGCAGGGTGGAAGGATATCACTGCTCTCATGCTCGCCGCGTGCAACGGGCATGCAACTTGTGTGAAGCTTTTGGAGGAAGAGGAAGCAGAGATGCGTGATTCTAATGGACAACATACGGCATTAATGGCAGCAGCTTTGACCAATAGGATCGAGGCAATAGCTATCCTGCTCAATAGAGAGGGAGGACTACAGAACCACCAAGGGTATACGGCACTTATGCTGGCCGCACAACACGAGAATGTTGAAGCATTGAATGCTTTAGTACACGTGGAAGCAGGAACGGTGGACAGGTCAGATAATACCGCTCTAATGCAGGCCGTGTTGACAGGAAAAACCGATGTTGCAAGGCACTTAATTGCTGCAGAGGCACAGGTTATACGAAAAGATGGAAACTTCGCGCTCCAACTAGCAATTGAGCAAAATCATCCTGACCTAGCTCGTGAGTTAATGGAACGAGAAGGGCATATTCTATGTTCTATAGGATTTACGGATCTTATGACGAGCGCCTTCTTTGGAGACCTACGTGAATGTAGTCATCTATTAGACCAGGTTAGATGCAGAACAAACACGGGTATGACAGCTCTTATGATTGCTGCAAGGGCAGGGCACTTAGACGTTGTACAACTTCTTTCTGAGCACGAGATAGGACTATTTGACCAAAATGCAGTGACGGCCGGATCTTATGCATACAGAAACGGTCACGAACCGATTTACTCCTTACTAGCAGAGCGGGAAGTAGTGGCGGATGAAGCCAAGAATACACTTCTTCACAAAGCAGCAGAAGCAGGGGACATTTCATTAGTCAAACGTTACCATCATATGGTAGGACGGATTAACGGCCAGAACAAGACCGCGTGTCAGCTGGCCAAGAACTTCAAGCACGAAGAGGTCGTAAGCTATTTAGAGCGGAAGGGTGACGCGGTTGATACGGACCAATCTACACTACTCCACTTGGCAGCTATTAAGAACAGTACAGACGAGGTTGGAAAGCTACTACACATGGCTGGCTGCTACAACAAAGCCGGAAGGACTGCTCTGATGGAAGCAGCAGAGAGGGACCATGCCGACATTGTAGAACTCCTACTACCCTACGAGGCTCACATCAGAGCAACAAAAGGATTTACTGTCGGGGGAGTTGAGTTTGCCCGGCCCACAGCCCTAATGATAGCATCCCGTTCTGGGTCGGCTGCTGCCTGTGAAAAGCTAGTATCAACTGAGGCCAGACTTTTTACCCATGGGGCACGCCTCACTGCCCTGATGGCAGCTGCGCTTCAGGACAAGTTGGAATGCATTGGGGTGCTGCAGGGGGTAGAACAAAGAATGGTTAATTACTCAGGAAGGACAGCTCTCATGTTGGCTGCTAAAGCAGGAAAGGTCGCTGCTGTCAAGGCCCTTGCCGTGCACGAGCATGGCCTTGTAGATCTAGAAAGTAAGAATGCCGCCACGATAGCAAAGCTAGCTAAGAAGACAGATTGTGTGGTAGCGCTTAAGCCTTATGAAAAGCCAGAAGCAAGATCGCGCCCACCTACGCATACAGAATGCAGGGATACAAACGACATTCAGCTCAACAACGGGCCAAACGAGACCGAAGATGATGTAGTAGAGAAGTAAGTCACAGTTCACTTAGTGACAGGGCCGCACCTATCATCCTGCACAGAGGCTGTGCAGCTTTTGGAAGACAGAGCGGAAAGACGCGGGGCCGGTGGCGATAGAAGAAATGTATTGCAGTGCTGCCGCCATACGCGTCATTTGGTCGTGTCTAAGCACAGATGATGAAACCCTATTGAGTCTTTCCATAAAGACCCGCTCCACGGTATAGAAGATGTGATCAAACAAGAGGGTGTCATAATTCATAATCCACTTAAAGTCCGGCCGCTCGCTTAGTACTCGGAGCGCTTTTATGCTAGAGACAAAGCTATTGTACCCTGCTGACACAGGAGACTGTGCTCCCAGCTGCACATGTTCAGGAGGCGCGTTCAGGTCTTCGTCAAATCCCTGACGGATATGAACCGAGACATAGAGCCTCCATTCTAATATAATAAAATGCACGATCTTCTTTATCGTAAGCTCGAATCGCGAATACCATACATGGTCTGATGAAGGTGGGACTGGTGTAAATTTCTTCAAATAATCATACACGAGGATACACCCTTGAAGACAGTACAAGGCGTGCTCAAGCATACCTCCATCAACAAGGACCGCAGTGGGTAGTTTTTCTAGAAGAGCATCCCCTTCAGATTGATTCTGACTACACTTAATAGAGGCTTGTTCTGGTTCCCTAAGATCTTCGCCAATACCCCCGTTGTGTCCATCGAGTGCAAAATTAAAACTAGCACGCTCTACTTCTGCATCAAGGATCTGCAGGCTGGATGATTGTCTGCTATGCGTTCGTGTCTTGACAGGCCTCTCACAGCCCTCCATGGTTCTGCTTTGTCTAAACGGCGCAGTTATTGGGTTTAAGGTAAAAGAGTGTGCAGCAGAGGAACGTCTTGAGATGACTGATGAGCCCGGTGTGCTGCGTCCCACACCCACAAGAGTTGAGACCCCGTCCATGGTCTGCCTGGTGTCAATAATTTCATCGAGAATGGCAAACGTCCCCAGACTGTAGAACGAGGACACACTGGCATACTGTTCGATCCCGTGCTGTCCCAGTGCCTTGTCCAGGCTTGCAATTCTATCGCTGGTAATGGCTGCAGAACCAATATAATCATCCAGAAGAGCTTCATACCCGCTGACAGTAGAGCCTTCGATGGGAGAATTACCAGCAGGTGTGAAGAATAGAGCATAGCTATAGAGGGCTTTATAGTGTATGTGCAAGCGCATATAAATCATGTTCAAGAACGTGTTACAGATGGTGCTAAGAATTAGAGCAGAGTTCGCTTCATAGTACTTGCTTGACATCGATGAAAACGCCATCATATCATTAAGAAAACGCAGTGTATACTGTGCAAGCTTGTATGCGGTAAGTTCAGGTCTATCAGACATGACAGTTCTTTCATCACCCAGGAGAGCACGAGCCAAAGAGTAAGAAGATTCAACGCGCAGAAGTCCCGTAGTAGATGTAAAGGCGTCGGTAAGTTCAGACGGCGCCTCACAAGTAGAGTAACAGCTAACATCATCATCAGGCTGCTGTAAGCTGGTCAAAGAAGAGAGGACCCCCAACCCGTAGACTCGAGAGTTGGTGGTGTAAAGTCCCAGCTCGAGATCCTGAAGGGAGACCAAAGCAAAGAGATTGTTGACATTGCTGTTTATGTACGAAGTATAATTGTCCAATAATCGTGAGAAAAACTGAGTAAATATTTCATCTATTGGATTGATCTCTATTACATTGGTGAGCATGACAGCGCAATGATAGAAAGAAAGAAGGTGATTCTCAATTAGAAGCGCGTTCCAGTTATTGGGTTTGACGGAGCTCAGAGCCTTGGAAACCCCCGGAGACGATGAATAGAGCGATAGGGATCGAACCCATGAAAGGCTGAACAAAGAACTGGTCGCAGTATCCGTTAAAACTCGCCCATCCTGGTCAGAAGCAGATGATCCCGCAGCAGCGTACACACCATCGTGCCCGCCAATGGTGAGCTTATCACCATGCGTTTGCTGATGCATCTGCGCAGACGACTTAGCGTAGCCAGAGCTCTTGATGACCATTGAGCAGTAGTAGGCCAAGCGACGGATGGCTGCATCATAGAATGCGCCTAAAAACTGCTTGAGACTATCATTATATCCTATAAATGGATACCTGGCATCTAAAGCAAAGATGGTATTGATGAACGGGAGCTGCTCATTAGCCTTTATGGATACCAATTTTCCGGCAGAGGCCGCGGAAGAAAAGGAGGCAGAAATGATCCGCTTCTGATTGGTGCTTGTAGAGAAGCTGGACATAAACATAGTGGGGTCAGAAAACCCGCCAGATGGAGAAGAATCCACGTCTGTATTTAGAAATTCCAAAGCAGACGATGGATTTGTCTCCGCCAGCATGAAGAAGAGAGTTTCAAGAATCTTCTTGAAGCTTACATGCTCAGGTTGAGCCGGCGAGCCAGGAGATTGCAGAGGAGGATGGGGAGGCATTACAGGCACCGAAGAGATCGGGACCATGGCGTCTATGTTGAATGCAGATGGCTGGAGAATGGCCCTGCTTTTCGAAGGCTGCAATGTCTTTGCAAGAGATAGCCCTACCGGGGGAGATTGTTGATTGTCAAAAGGACTCGGTTGCTTCAGCGCTTGGAGATAGAAACTATAAGAAACAAGAAACGATCCATACAATAGCGTAGCATTTATCATGGAAAAATATACTCTTTGGAAGAAGCGTCTAGTCACCTTTGCAAAATCCTTAAGCGGATTTGTGTCTACTAATCTGAACTCTGGTACATGAACACCGCCAGACGAACTAAAAATGAGTCTTCTAAGCCTTAGTACATGATCTGCTCGATGGAGATCAAGTGCAGACGAGATGTAAGACATCTTGTCGGTGGAAAGGGTAGAACTTTGACCCTCATCCACAAAGCTGGATTCTTGCTCCGCTCTGTGGTACATCTCTATTAGCCGGGAATCCATGTTCTCAACCAGAAGCCCCCTTAGAAAGTCCGATATGTCGCCGATTCTTCCAGCGGCTATGTCTGATTCGTGCAGCATCAAAAAACACTGTCCCAGCAGGACACCATAAAGCTCTGGAGGCATAGTATCGATGGTAGAGTTTCGAATGACGGCTTCCTGTGAGGGAGTAATGTTGAAGAACGGATTGCGTTCCAAAGCAAAGCTCTTCAGGACACCTAGTGAATCTATAAAGGTCTGAATTAGGTCGGTTGTCTGATAAGAGCGAGCAGCAACCGAGCGCAAGAACGTACAGAGTGGGAGAAATGGTAAATTCTGGATCATCCTATAGAGGCCCAAGCTATACGAGCTAGATATGCATGGAATCGAAGAAAGTACGTCAGTATCTTGCCCAGACTGTGAAGATGACAGAGTCCCAGCTGCTCCATTGGTACCAGGAGACCCCTGCTTGGTGGTCGTAGCAGGGCTTCCAGCTAAACTGGCGACGGTGTAGAGGGATCCTGTTGCAGTGCCTTTACCGTAGAACAAAGCCATAATCTGATGCTTTAACTGATAGGATAGCCGCTCGTGATCTCTCTTGAGGCCACTCCGCATAGTATCAACATCCACAAGCACAGTCCTGGATGTCCGCATGGCAACGTCTGCAAGATGAAAAATGGCAATGGCGTTGATGAGATCCCGCTTGTGCAGAAGTTGGTCAATTAACAGGGTGGTCGATTTAAGCGCCAGAATGGAGCGGGAGATGGAGGTGGCCGCATTGAGAACTCTCCGCTTGTGGAGTAGCGCCTTAATGTCGTAATTCTCGGAGAAGTAGTGGGATAATGTGTCGTCAGATGCCCGCAGGATGTGCTCTAGACGCGCCGTATCTGCCTTCAACGTGTCCGCAAGGGTATCCATTATTGAGAAGCACGACACCTTATTTGCAACGCGCAGCCCATAGGTCTCGGATATAAATGTGGAAAGGTGTTGAAGCTTGTCTATAAAATCCTGAGTCGGCTTGTGTTTAAATACCGTCTTATCCACAAAGCTCTGGGGCCGGATGGAGGCATCCGTTCGCAATATGGAGTCCAATGCCTTGAGTGCGCAAAATGGGGACGAGGTGTGGAGGGCCTCCAGTGATTGTGAAATGTATCTATCCGATCCAGGTGTGCCCTTTATTCGTTGAAATAACGTCCGTGCCGCATCGAGACTGTCTAGTTGCACAGCAGGCTGGTCGATTGTCGACTGCGTAAACTGTGTGAAGCCTGTGCTCATGTTAAATTGAGTCAGGGAGTTTATAAGTGAAAACAGTGGAAGAAAGCAGTGGAACCTTAAAAATCGATAATAAGTAAACCAAAAAATCATGGCTCCGCGCTCGGTACTCAAGCGAGAATGGTTCGATGCGATCTATCGCGGTGATGTAGAATGTGTCTCTCAGATGCTTCCTCAGATGAAAAAGACCTGTAACCAGTGGGGAGAAACCGGATTAATGATTTCCGCGAAGGAGGGCAACCTAACTATGGCAGAACTTCTGGCTCCCCACGAAGCAGGAATGACCAATGTGGAAGGAAGAACTGCCCTAATGCTTGCAGCTGCAGCCAACAATCCAGAGATCTGTAAAATTTTGGTCACAGAGGAGAAGCACATTGTGACCTTGGACTCTCGTAACGCGCTCATGTTTGCAGCTGCAGCCAATGCTGCTGACGCAGCAGAGATACTCATATGTGATCTTGGAAAGACCCGCGACGCCTTAGGCCGGGCACCTCTTCATTATGCTGTGCTTAGCCGAGCTCCCCACGTGGTTCAACTTATTCTTCAATATCCTAATGACATATCTCACGACGATGTGTCTCTCCTGTTGGATTATGCCAAAGAGTACGGATATGACACGATTATACAGATGCTCACCGAGTACGACCCTATAAACAGGCTCATGGAGTTCGATCAGGTTTCACTTATCAAGCTATCTGAACTACAACAGTTGATGCAGAGGTTTCCCAGTTCCTCACTAAGATCAGAAGCCACCAAGCTTCTCAGTGAAGCGACGGAGTCGATAACCATTGACCTAGAGAAAAAAACGGCTATGATAGACGGTTATCATAACGAGATCAGTATGCTGCACGAACGCATTTCGGTACTCAATGAAACGATTAATCAACAGCAGAAAGAGCTTGATGGACTTTATAAAATGGTGAAGCTGGGGATATCTGGAATAGATAGCAGTAAGCAGAGCATGCCCGCATCAGAGTTTGCAATCAAGCGAGCACAGGAGCTGATGGTCAAGCCCATGTCTGTGGATTCATCTAAGGTAAATCATGACGATCACGATGAGAAATACAGTGATAGATGTAGTACTGACTTGCACGAGGATCTCCAGTATCATGAGGGCAGTGATGCTATCCCTGGATCTACAGAGGCAAAGAGCTTGGAAACTTACTTAGCTCGCACAAAGTCCACTCCGTCTCGCGCTGATACGACAGATGAGAGAACGTGCTTATCTGACAGAGACCAGCAAGCCCTGGTGACAGACCCAACTATTGAAACAGAGGATTCGCCGTCTGCGAATTTTCATACACATCAAGACACTATGGTTAAAGGAACAGAAGAGTATGAAAACCGTGCTCTACCAATTTCATACTCTCCAGATGTTGATAATGATGAGGAGCGTCAGTACCTGGCTTACATGGCGCTGATGGCTGAGATTGATGAAGAGCACGGCGTAGTCGCTCGCCCACTCGAGAAACCGCCGCCTCACTTAACGCTGCCACGCATGCGTGAAAGCATAGGAACAGATGAAGTTGACGCCATAGTTTCTACTGGTTCTTTAGCAAGCGACCTAAAAGAGCTCCCGATGGGTGTCTCGACTGAGAATCAAAGTACTACGGAAGAAGTCGATAAGGACAATACTTTTCCCGTCACTTCGTCTATAGATGGACAAATCGAACCTTTGGACCCACAGCAACCAAGAGAACTCATTCTTTTAGAATCAGATATCCCCAAAAAGGAAACACTTACTTCGATATCGAGTGATCAAATAGCCACAGCTGATCAGTACCATGATCAAGATTGTCCCACAGTTTCTGCCAAGCCACTAGATGACAGTAAAGCAAGCCCGTGCACCTTCAGTAGCCAGCCTTCAGACCACGGTGATTCTTCAGAAATGGTTATTAGGATGGTATCAGAGGAGGAGTCCATACGCGATGAAAACGTTCAATTGGCATATCAATATGAAACGCCAGCAGAGCCCCCTGCAGACGAGGCGGTGATCGACGCCATCCCGGAGCCCCCTGCAGACGAGGCGGTGATCGACGCCATCCCGGAGCCCCCTGCAGACGAGGCGGTGATCGACGCCATCCCAGAGCCCCCTGCAGACGAGGCGGTGATCGACGCCATCCCGGAGCCCCCTGCAGACGAGGCGGTGATCGACGCCATCCCAGAGCCCCCTGCAGACGAGGCGGTGATCGACGCCATCCCAGAGCCCCCTGCAGACGAGGCGGTGATCGACGCCATCCCGGAGCCCCCTGCAGACGAGGCGGTGATCGACGCCATCCCAGAGCCCCCTGCAGACGAGGCGGTGATCGACGCCATCCCAGAGCCCCCTGCAGACGAGGCGGTGATCGACGCCATCCCAGAGCCCCCTGCAGACGAGGCGGTGATCGACGCCATCCCAGAGCCCCCTGCAGACGAGGCGGTGATCGACGCCATCCCAGAGCCCCCTGCAGACGAGGCGGTGATCGACGCCATCCCGGAGCCCCCTGCAGACGAGGCGGTGATAGAGACGGACCAACTAGGAGAAGACGGCAGCAATTAGGGTCTATTTCCATCTCTGATACTGATGAGGAGACAACCCATACAGTTCACTTTCGCCGGCTGGTTCTTAGTTGTTGTAAGTGCATTTTCATCGTATTAGTGAACGTAGGGCTCATTTCGTTTAGCTTTGGTTCGCTTATAGCAAATTCTAAAGAAAACAGCAAATTAACCATGTCAATGTCGTTGTGGTTTGCTGCATAAGTCAGGGCTGTCGAACCATCCGGAGTAGCTAGGCCTCCTTCAGACCCAAGTAGTAAGGTTGCGATAGAAAGCTGGCCGGTAGCAGCTGCCTTCATCAGCGCTGTGCGTCCTTTGATATCTCGTAACCCTGTTTCCTGGCGCAGAAGGAGCTGAATGCAGTTGAATCTTTTATTCAGTACCGCATGCATAAGGGCTGTGTTACCTACTCGATCCGTCATCCTACACTCTTCGGGTAAAAGGATCTCGACGCAGTTCAAGCTGTCGGATATAGCCGCATACATAAGAGCCGTTTTGCCGTCCTCGTCGTACTGGCGAACCTGTGAAATCCACTGCTTCACACCCTTCGAGTCTCCGATTGTCGCCGCCTTCATAAGGTTTGTGTGCCCATGAATCGAAACTCCTGTGGGAGTTCGTTTAGCTACGTGGTCTTTGGACGATAACGAGTGCGGAAGACCCTGCCGAGACTCATGGCGGCTCGGAGTCATGGTATTGACGCTTTCGGACTTGCACATGTTGCGACTAACACGGCTATCACTTCGTTGGTTACGCGAATAGGGGCGTGAATCAGTGGTACCACGGGATCCCTCTACTTGATAGTCATATCTTGCAGTGCCGTGTCCGGAAAACGCAGAATGCTGAAGAGTAGTTGTAGCACAACCTTGGGATATTCGGTGCTTAGACGACGAAGATCTGCTTCTAGTCGAAGTGTCCCCATCCGTCATCCGTTTCAAATATGCTGGAAGGGCACTCGTGTCTATTGAAACGGTAGTCCCATCTGCAAAATGTCTAGGATTCTCAGGTATATCCTTGTGTGCACGATCAGATACCCTCACCGCCGCATCACCGTAGACGCTTGGGTTCTCCAGTAGTGAATAGTTAATCTCTTTGGGTCCTCCTGAAGGGTAGCGCTTAACTTTATCAGCACCATCGCTTTGGCCCCCGTGATCATGGAACCCTCCAGAACTGAGACCTTTACCATGAACACTCTCTAGAGATTCGAGGGGCTGCGCATGTGCATGTCCACACTGCTTGGACGATTTTCGGAGATCTATGGGATGAACACTGCTTGGCCGAGAAGTGCGGGACGTGCTAATAGATCTGCTTCCCCGCCTACTCAAGTCGTCGTCACCAGACTGCACCGTTCTATTTCCGGGTGTATGCTTCAGAGTGTAGTCAAGGTCGTTGAGAATACTAGTATCGTAGACGCCACGCTCAATCAGTCGCTTAACAGCACTTACTATTTGGGGCACCTGAGCAAGCTCAGACGAAGAGGGCCGAGCATTGTGATCTACGACTAGAATTTTATATATGAACCCAATCAGGTCATTAGAGTACATTCCCTGCGGTAGCCTGAGATTCTGTGCTGAAAATTTTGAGAACTCCGTGGTGTAATCAGTAGAATGCGAAAAATTGAAAATTGGTCTATTTGTGCACATTTCACACACTATGCAGCCAAGAGACCAAATATCCACCTTCTCGTTGTAAGGCTTCCGCAAGAGTATTTCTGGTGCCATGTATGAAAACGTACCGGCAAAGGTCATTTTCGCATCCGCCGATTCAATCACCCGCGACAAGTTGAAATCCCCTATCTTGACCGCACCAGTACTAGATAGAAATACGTTATCAGGCTTTAGATCTCTGTGTATAATCCGACCGATGCCAGAGGCATTTTCCTTGATTGGTGAGTGCAAATACCGCAAAGCCAATACCATCTGTGCCGTAATGTCCCAGACAAACGTCTCCGGGATATTTTGCCGACACTGGTGGTACTTATCAATGAGATTAGACAGAGAGCCGCTTTCTAGAAACTCCATTGAAAGCATAATCTTTCCTGGTATTTCGTTAAAAACCTCAAAATGCTGGACTAGATTTGGGTGGCTTATGCGCGGGATTATCTCTAGCTCTGTCTTCATTGCGCGCAAAACCCCAGACGATAGCTGCCGTACTTTATACTCTTTAATAGCCACTTTCCGCTTCTTATTCGTCTCCCAGGCACTGTAAACAGTCCCGAATGCCCCACAGCCCACTGTGGCTATTTGATCGAACCCCCGGGGAACAACCAAGTCAGCCATAGGGAGATTAAATTTTAAGGTCTAAAATGTTGATTACGTTTATCTGAAATTAGAGTTGCCTGCGTGCTCTGGCAATTCGTTGTTGTATATTATTTTTAAGGAGGGGGTTCCCGGAGCAGGTTAGCAACCGCGGAGGGAGTCAAAAAATATTTAAAGTGCTACAGGAGTACAAACTATGTACAATTGTCGGAGCACACCGGCGACTCCGCGTTGCTCAGTTACCTCTCCTACTCGCTGGGGTGGGTGCCCTGCCTCTAGGACCCCGTCTTACGACCGCGTGCGGCCAATATCTGTGACGGCCCATCATCCGACTGCCCCTGTAGAGACAGTATTCACTTTGCTCAGCAGGTCTCCTTATGCATCCTCTAGTCGTTCTTTGTCCAACAGAGCTGTACCGCAACATATCGCAACCTCTAACCTTCCACATTCTCCGTCGCGCAAGAAACCTTCAGGCTATCAACATCAGGTCTATCGGCAACGCCTGTCGGTAGATCAGCACAAATCTAAGAGCACTACACGTCCAGTGGACAAGCAATGTGTTCAAAGCGCGCGCACAACTAAAACTAATGTTAACTTTCCTAAGCAAAGTTCTACTAAAGAATTACCTTACACTAATACTAATGTTCGCCAAGGCTGCAACAGTAGACAGCAGACTGCTACTGCTCAACCTAACAGACTAACGAAGACGCTCTGCAATTCCCCCTGGCACATTTCAAGCAATCTGGCATCCTTAGCGGAGTTTTCTAGCAGCATCTTCAGTGACGAAGAGACCCCTGTATACAGTGGCAGAGTCAGTGGTGATCCCCGGAAGACTCCTGTTATGATGCAGCCGCAGATCAGCCCTAGCCTAGATGAGATTGAAGAACTTGAGGGTAGCGCTCTTCTTAAGCGTTGCCATCATTCAAAGGACACGGATGCCACTGTTCAAAGCAGTCACACAAGCCAGACTGGCAGCAACACCCACACCGATGAGTCGATAATTCCAGCGTTGCCTCCTGGAAGCATGCAGAGCACAGAGTTGATGCAGTACATTCTTGGCGTTCTGATGACCGAGAAGAGCCCTAGGCCAACTAGGCCTGCTTGGAATAGCGGAGTGTACACCCTTTACAAGCGCAGCAAAGATTAGCCCCAACACTCTTTAGCCTATAGAGAACCTGCAGAGGCTTACACGCATATTCTCTCGATGAGATTCCCTTATGAAGGCCGTTCTATCTTTTTCATTGGTATCAACAAACCTATTAATGTAAACTTAACAAGCGACTACAGCGGACAGCAGTCACTAGTAGTATCTAGAAAACTAAAAACAGAGTGCTTCAGACCTCATAATGTAGTGCCTCCTCAAGCTCTTTGTGTATTCACGCGGGTTTAAAAATGCACTTAGAGGATCTGTCTTCTCTGTCCAAGTTGGGCGTGTCTATCGCCATGAAAATAACAGGAGTGTCTATCCTGTCTGTTCTATCCCTCTTTATGGTCATCAACCGACCGGAATACCTTCCCTCAATATCTGAAGCCGCTGCCAAAGGGATTCCACGGGTCGTGAACTCGATCGGGGTTGGCTTGGGAGGCTTTCTCTTCTTTGTCTCGGGGGCTCTGTGGCTAATTTACGGGTACAAGCAAACAGGGGGGTGGGCAGTGCATGCGAAGATACTCTTCACCTTTATGGTTCACTCTGTCTCCTCGTTTTGCCTTATATCTCAGGCAGTCATTCCGATCAAGCTTCGAGAAGAGACATGTATTCATAGAGTCTTCGCAGCCATCTTCTTTCTGACAGCCTTTCTACTGTGTTACTTACTTGAAAGCATTGAAAAGGCAATTCATGAGGTGTGCGCCTCGGTACGACTGCTGAGATCTGCTCTCCTATTCCTGGGTGTTTCAGCGATGCTCTTCGGAGGCAATCTGGCCACTGCCTGGGGCAACTTTATGTCCCACAGTCCAAAAATGGCCGAGCTTCGTATACTAACAGGCTTCTCGTGCATTCAGTACGTCATCGTTTTTTCACTCCTCTTATATATGTACACATTTGGTCTCAGCTGAGCCTCTATCTTTACTCTTCCAATAAGTCGTAGGATTTCAGTATATGATCTTCAATAGACTGCTTAAATGCATCGATACTTATTCCACGGGCTGTGTCACTGAGTGTCATGTATTCAGCGATGATCTCTGCGTATGCTCCCTGGGAAGATACCACTATTATATTCAGCTGGACGCCTCTAGTTTCATACACTCTCTTTTGTACCATGTCTATCGTCGCTGATATTCGTGCCGCAGCGTCACTGTCAGCTCTTAGATATAGTGTCTCGTGCGGTTGCTTGGTCTTGCTTCGTCTATCCCGGTTCATCCGTTGTTTGTCTGCGACAGAAGGCTGGACGGACAGAGACCGTGGAAAGGGGATTTGTACTGACGTATATGGATGGCGTGGATCGTCTCTGGGGTTGCTCAAACCTAGACTCGGAGATCGGATGAACTCTTTTATACCTTTATAACCTGCGGTGAGCTTTTCTCGGATGGTACTGTGTGATCTTGTGCTGGCCAGTGGCTTTGCATGGAACCTGGAACGTTTGAGAGATGAAGCTTGCGCGTAATTAGATTCTGTTGCCGAGATTGCTTTCAATTGCTCATCGTCCTCAACGATATTACAAGAAGGTGCGGCGGGTTGTGTCTCTGTGTGCTGTTCACTGCGCGTAGATTCACTGCGCTTAGAAAATACCAGCTTGTTGTACAGTGGACTTATAGGATTGATATTTATGAAGACATATAAACAGTAGAAGCTCTCGAGAAGATACACCCCTGGCCTTTCTAATGACGAGGAGAGAAGGGGAAGCTCTATACCTTCGTTGTCGGTAGGAGCAGGTATTGTTACATCAACATAGTATAGGTGTGGACAAAGATAAGCAATCATATCAACCGTAGTTATGCCTTCCAATGTTATCATAGATATGAGACTCTTAACCACAGATTCAGGTCGTGGAGGACTCAGGTCGAGCATATCTGTTTTTAGTATGGAGAAGACTAGGTCCGGAAGAGCCCGGAGCTGTGGACAATAGTCTAAGAATCGCAGCCCTTCAACAAGGTCCAATTTGAAGATGTTAGACCGCTGATAGCAAACCACATCCGGCAGGGTACTGTGGTACAAAGCTAGGCAGTCCCGCAAGTTGCGACGGAGGACCTTCCCCGCCGTTGCTGAGTCTATAGTCTCTGAAAGGGTTGATGCGTATACTATAAAGAGATCGGTATGCTTGTTGAGAATTAGCTCTTGTGGGTTACTGGTATGGGGAGACCATCGCAAGGTTTGGGCAATGAGTTTGACGTACATATTCAAAAGTACGTGGGGATTGACGCTCGTTATTATCTTTGTTATATCAGAGGACAATCTTAGTGGCTTTGTGCACACGCGAATCACCCGTTGTCCAGAGAATGTAATGAACGATGTGCGTGCTTGGTAGTATGCGATGTCTCCATCGAGTTCCCCGTGCACCTGAAGACGTACCCCACAGCAGGAAGCTTGTGTTGCCGCAGCAAGGTATATGACTACGTCTGAGCGATGCATGACGGTCCCCAGCACATGCTTCACGCTTATCTGCTTTGGAAGATGTAGCGAACAATAGACGTCAAAACAGGTCGCTTCCCCAAACTCTCGCTGTAGAAAGAGCTGAATAGGGAC
Source organism: Giardia duodenalis (assembly GCF_000002435.2). Taxonomy (NCBI): domain Eukaryota; phylum Fornicata; order Diplomonadida; family Hexamitidae; genus Giardia; species Giardia duodenalis. Next base: position 2,197,304 of record NC_051860.1, read on the forward strand.
TTCTGCTGTATGCGGAGAGAACCTCTCTACATACCAGAGACCACCGTTGGTATGCCGTACCAACTCTAGCACACTTCCGAAGCTTGAAACAGAGCTTGCGGGCATGAGCACCATGCTGACTGAGATTTTCAGTCGAACAAGCCGGATGGCCATATCACCGTAGAACGCGTTGAGGCACGAGAATCGATTCTTCATATTAAAGTGATTATCCTGACAGGCTGCTCTGCCGCTGGTGTCGCATTGCCCCGGAGCTAGATTCTTCGGCTGGGTTGAAACGAACACTATAACGCGCCCTCCCTGTGGTTTAAGGATTTCGGTTATGAGCTCAAGGGCATGTGCAAGTTCTGTCTGTCTCACCTGAGTCAGAGTAGGAGGGACAAAAGATAAGGTCTGCTTGAGCGCTAGTGTGTGGATGGTTCTTTTAATGAATGAGTAGAGCGCGTTGAAGCTGTGGAGATCTGAAATATTAATTAGAAAGCCATCTGGAACCGGGAGTGTGTTCCTATCTACTAAAGAGTATATGCACAGGTCTTGAGAGCTTGGAGACATCCGTGCTAAGACGTGCACATATGTGTTGAAAAAGAGCAGGCCAATGCAGATAGAACAATTATGGCGATTGTGGATCTCAACCAGGTAGTCTAGATGTCCTAGGACGGCGGTTAAAACCTCAATTGCCTTCTTTGTCCGTATGGTATATTCGGTTAACTCTATAGCATAATAACAGGCGTGGCCCGTACTTGTGCTAGTCAACTCTGTGCACTCAGCTCCTGCTCCGACAGTCTGCGCAGGGCATAGGTAATCGTACGCCTCATGCGAGAGTTCTGGCCGTGTCATATTAACATTGCGAAGCAAGGCTGAGTAGGCGGGTGGGAGGCGTGTGAGCTCGTCACAAATGCAACAGAAAACCATTGTCCTGGTATCAGTGAATCTGTTATATCCGTTGATATAAGCTCCACAAAAGGAGCACCGTGGGAGCTGCAGCCCCGTATCCTGTTGCAAGGTGACCGTTGTATCTCCAATAGCAGAGAGAGGCTCCACTATTAGTCCAAGGGAAAACTTCATCTGAGACTCTAAGGCGGAATTCCTCGGAAAAACCTTGTGTGTCATCGTCATAAAGGGGCTGGTGCAGGCCTGGATTCCCTTTTTGTATCGCTGCAAGCTCATGTACATGACCATAGATGAAGCGTTGGGTTCAACTGAGCCGTGTCTCTGAAATGTATCCTGCACGAACCCTTCCACAGTTCCTTGTAGCTCTCCAGATGATCTAGCAAAGGTGCTGCTTGATCTAGCCGATGGACGCAGGACACTAGCTTTGCGACTCGTCATTCAATCAGCTTATCTTTGAATGTGTTCCAGCAAGTTTTGGCCTGTCAGGAGACTTAGTAATGGGCTATGGGAGTCATTCTAGGGTAGGGTATTGTTAGCATGCTAATGGTATGTTAATATGTTCTCACAAGGACAGTTTTTACTTCCGTCTCTGCCAGCTATGGATCTGATGTGCGATCAAAATCCATCTCCACCTCTGCTGTCTTCTTCTCTTCCACTTAGTATCCATACACATAACTCAGTTCATGACCTCGATGCCATCTCCACACCGGCGGGACTATGTTCGTCCGGCCTCTTATGGAACCCTCCTGAGCACGACACAGTTCTCCCGGAGCCGTGCCCTCTCCAGTCCTCCTCCGGGCTTTTCCACCCACCCCATGCAGATCCTGATGCCACTATCCTCTTTCCGTGCAATCTAAGAAATACACAGGCTCTTGATGTATTCTCCCAATCTACAAGCTTTAGGACAACCGGAGAAGGTGCTCTGACCATAGCAGGCGGGCGTTATCTAGACCCCATCGCTAAAAATCATATGTTGCTGGAGCAGCATCTACACTCGATCAAAGACGAATGGGTAGAGACAGCTCTGAAGGTACTGGTGGGTATAACGCAGGAAAACGTAGAGACTTCTGCTGCTGTGGAAAGTGTCCTGATCGAACGCCTGGGGAAGGAAAGGTACGACGGGCTCCGCACAGCACCGTTGTTTCTATTCCTGAACGTGGTTGCTGCTGGCTTTTGGATGGATGACGTCATGCCTTCCTTTCCAAAGGTGCTGTCGCAGGAGGATCGAACTAAGAGGTTTGCGAATTCTATTGAGGCGATGTACGAGGCTGTGTTAAGGACTTTGGAGATACCGGCAACACGAGAACAGCTTGCTGAAAAGACTGGTTTTCAACGCCGTCGACTGAGTAGTGTCATGATGCCTCTTCGGGCTATCGGGCTCATTGCAGAACCGGAAAACCTCAAGAAAGACCATCCCAACAGTGACAAGGCTGTTTGTGAACATGACGGAGGGCCGAACTTGATTCTCTGCAGGAATGCCCGACAGGAGGCAGCATCCTTCATGATCTCCGGCTTCTGTCGCTATTATCGGCAACTCCGCCTCATCCGGCAGCATCTCGAACGGACCATTGGGCTCGTGCGCTATGACAACAGCTTCATTGACGAGCGCCTGACATATCTGACAAGGCCCCGCCCAGACATGAAATGAAAGTTCACTGCTTACTCCGCCTTGGCGGTCGCCTGCATTTCGCTGTACTTCTTGTAGCGGCTGTTGACGAAGTCCTGCAGCTCGGTTCTCAGTACTTCTGCCTCCGCGGGGCGTTCGCTGAGAAGTTGGTTGAAGCGGTTCTGCCTATTAAGGAAGTCTGTGACGGGCTTTGACGGCTCCTTGCACCCCATGACGAGACCACGCTCCGGATGTCTGGTGTAGGTGAGCCAATAGCCTGTCTCGACGGCAAGCTTCTGGGTCGCGTTGGATGCCTTCATATCCTCCCCGTGCTCGATGCAAGGCGCATAGGCCATGACAATCGAAGGCCCAGTCCACTCGAACGCCTCTCTGATGGTCTTGATCGCAGCGGTATGGGAGTAGCCGAGGCTGATAGACCCAACGTACACATTATCGTATGCCATAGCGATCTGGCCCATGTCTTTCTTCTCCGTGCGCTTTCCGGCAGCTGCGAAGCGTGCCACAGCACCAAGAGGCGTGGCCTTGGAACGCTGCCCGCCTGTGTTTGAGTAGACCTCAGTGTCCAGTATGAGGATAGTCACGTCGAGACCCGTGCTAAGGACGTGGTCCAGGCCTGCGAAGCCGATATCGTAAGACCAGCCGTCACCGCCCTGAATCAAGACGAGAGGCCTTGCAAGAAGGTCCAGATTCGATGGCAGGGTGAGCAGATCCTTGGCCTCCCTGAGCTCGTCACAGTCTGCGGAAAGAGCCATGATCTGCTCCTTCAGCTTGTCGCCAGCTGTCTCGCTCTCGGCGATCTTATTATAGTTCTCAATCCAACTGTTTGCAGCCTCAATGAATTTATCTCCTCCGAGGTTCTTCGCAACAAGTCCCTTGACGGTTTCGAGGATGCGCTCGCGGCGCTGCTGAATGCCGACCAGCATACCCATGCCGAACTCGGCGTTATCCTCGAAGAGAGAGTTGGCCCAGGCAGGGCCTTGTCCCTTTGCGTTCTTGGTGTATGGGGAGAATGGGAAGCTGAAGCCGTAAATAGACGAGCATCCGGTTGCATTCGCGATGATCAAGCGGCTTCCAAAGAGCCTCGTCACATGCGTAATATACGCCGTCTCACCACAGCCAGCGCAGGCGCCGTGATATTCGAACAGCGGGCGGCGGTACTGGTATGCCTTCTCACTCTCATCAAGGGTCCAATCGTCCGTCTTCACAGAGACGTTGTCTGCGAGACTGTAGAACTTCTCGACCTCTCTGGCCTCAACGTTATGTGTGACCTCCATCTTCAGAGTTCCCTTCTCTCTCGTCGGGCAGACCTGAGAGCAGACCTGGCATCCGGTGCAATCAAGTGTCGACGCCTGGATGGCCAGCTTGAAGTTTCCTTTGCTCTTAACGACTGGATTCTTGATAGGAATGAGCTGGTCGCGGATCACCGGGGCAAGCTTCTCCTCCTCCTCGGAGCTAACCAAGTACGGGCGAATGACGGCGTGCGGGCAGGCAGTGACGCAGAGCATACACTGGATGCACGTGCTGGACTGCCAAACGGGGACCTGAACAGCGATGTTCCTCTTTGCGTACTGGGTCGTCCCAGTCATCATAAAGCCACCCTTACGGAAGGCGCTCACCTTGAGATCGTCACCTCGGCCCGTGGTCGCGGGAATCATAACGTTCTTGACAAACTCTGGCGCAGCCGAGACGATCTTTTCCATGCGCTTGTTGTACATCTTAACGAAGGAACCATCCTCAATACTGGCCCAGTTCTTCGGGTACTTGATCTCCTTGATTGCACCCTCCTTGATCGTGGCGTCGATGCAAGCGAGGTTCATGTTGACGACCTTCTCGCCCTTCCTGCTGAAGGTCTTGATGACCGTCTTCTTCCAAATGTCAATGGCCTGATCCGGCGGCAGAACGCCAGAGAGGAGGAAGAACGCAGTCTGGAGGGCGGAGTTTATCCTGCCCGGCAGCCCAGCCTCGAGAGAGATCTCACTTGCGTCCATGACCATCAATTTAAGGCCCTTGTCTTCGATCATCTTGCGCATGTTCTTTGGAATCGCAGCAGTGACTTCCTCGACGTTACTCGCAGACGTGTTGAGCAATAGGAGGCTCCCAGGCTTGCAGCGCTCCACAAGCAAAATGTTATACTTTGTAAGATAAGACGGCTGCGAAACGGCTGTGAAGTCGGCATCGTGGATAAGATACTCGCAGCGGATAGGCTTGTCGCCGAACCTGAGATGCGCGCTGGTGAAGCCGCCCGCCTTAAAGCTATCGTAGTCAAAGTAGCCCTGCGTAAAGAGAGGTGTGTTGTCTGAAATGATCTTGATAGCATTCTTGTTGGCGCCGACAACACCATCGGACCCCATACCAAAGAAGAGGCACTGGACGGTGCCCTTAGGAACAAGGGACGGAGAGGCGGGATCACGCTTCAAGGACATGTGTGTGACGTCGTCTTCAATCCCAACGGTGAAGTTGTTAAGTGGAGTTGTGGCCTGAAGGTTCCTGAAGATCGCGAAGGCATCTGCAGTGTTGAAGTCCTTGGAAGAAAGACCGAAGATGCCACCAATGACGGTCGTCACGGCGCTCAGCCTGTTGCCGCTGTAGAGGGCCTCAATTACGTCCAGTCTGAGAGGTTCTGCGCCGGCCATGATCTCCTTCGCCTTCTCCATGACGCAGATACGCCTGCAACTAGTGGGAATTGCTTCGAGGAGCTTATCTCCGCAGAAGGGCCTAAAGAGGTGGACGCAGACAACGCCGACCTTATCGCCGCGCTCAACGAGGTACTCAACGACCTCGCGGACAGTCAGGTAGCCACTGCCCATGATGATGACAACAGCAGTCGCGTCTGGGGCACCGAAATAATTGAAGAACTTGTAGGAGCGACCGGTGATCTCCCTCACCTTCTCAAAAGCGCGCTCAATGTGGCCTGGGATTTCTGCATAGTGCTTATTGTCCGCCTCGCCAGCCTGCATCCAGATGGGAGGACCTTGGCAGGACCCACGCATCTCGGGGTGCTGTGGAGAGAGAGACTTCTGGCGGAAGGCCTCGATCTCATCGTAGGGGACGTGGGGCCTGAGATGCTCGTAATCAATGAGCTCCACCTTCTTGATGGTATGAGATGTCCTGAAGCCATCAAACGCATGGACAACCGGGTGAGAGGAATAGATGGCTGTGAGGTGCGCAGCAATGGCCATGTCCATCGCCTCCTGGATGTCCTCGGAAACCATGATCGTGCATCCCGTCTGCCTGACAGCCATGATATCGGCGTGGTCTCCGTGGACCGACAGAGAGTGCGTAGCAATCGTGCGTGCGGCAACGTGGAAGACGGCGGGCAGATGCTCCCCAGCCATCTTGTACATGTTGGGGATCATCAGCAGGAGGCCCTGGGACGCCGTGTAGGTGGAGGCCAGCAGACCCGTGCTGAGAGCTCCGTGCAAGGCGCCTGCAGCAGCCCCCTCGGAGTTCATCTCCTCAACCCTGAGGGTCTGGCCGAACGCATTCTTGCGGCCCTTGGCAGCCCAGGAGTCGACATACTCGGCCATGGGGGTCGACGGCGTGATCGGGTAGATTATCGATGCATCCGAGAAGAAGTAGGACACATGGGCAGCCGCGTGACAGCCGTCTATAGGCGCGTGGACCACAGACATTTAATTTATTGGGGCAAAATGTTGTAATTTCACTTCGTAATAGATAGTGGTCAAAGTTATTATGCGTCTCAGAATTTTTTAGCAAGTTGTAGGACTCCTCCTCTGGTGTCATGCACTCTCGGATCGTCCCGGTGTCGTACCCCCAGACTAAAGACGGTCTGCTCGGACCTTCATACAATATCCCTTTCCTCCGGGGATTAGCCAGACTCTGCCATATAGCATTTACATCGTTGCAAGCATTAGAGAGATTGCCTTTTAATTTTAATTAAAATCTTCGCTTATGTCATGGCACATTCACATTCCTCTTGGTCACTAGTATCTACGTTATGCCAGCTCCCCTACTCCTGCAGTTCTCATTCTGAAGGGTAGCACGTCAAACACTTTGATCAACCCCACTGACGCTTATTTAATTTATTTTGACAAAAGTAGTATAACAGTAGATGGTAGCCAGATAGCTGCTACACATTGGAATGAGATAAAAAGCATATTAGATGCCGGATAGCAGAATTTCATTTTGCACAAAGGATAGATCAACCGACACGACCTCATTGCTCTCTTTCTCCACTGGAGCCTGATGTACACAGAGAAGATGCGCCTTTACACATAACATCTCAGCAGCCAGTAACGCTCTGTGCTATGTGCGACAAGCGGGGATGGTCGCGGAAACCAAGCGCATACTTGATTGCAAACAGATGCTTTGAGCTTCCTTCAAGCCAAGAAGTACAGGGATGATGCCGGGAGTATGGGCCTCGGACAGAAGGACTATTGGTTCCAGCGACGCGTACATAGATTGATTTTGGAGGTACTCGGCCCTCGCCGTGTCTAAAATGTTGGAGGCATTACGCAGAGACTGACTGGAGCAAGTCCTAATAAATCTGGACGCAGAATCAAATCCCTGGAATGCGCGGTCTACAACAACAGTATAAGCTACTTCGGAGGTGGTGATGGAGACACTTAAAGTTGACGAGGCAAGAGGCTGTGATCTGGCAATAACAGCAGGGACGTAGACTCTCTCGAGGTGCTTGTAGAAGTAGGTTGAACTTTGTGCCTTATCAGTAGGTATACTAGACAAGTCCTGACTGGCTCCGGTCCGGGGCATCCTCAGCGGAGCAGTGATCTGCGAGTGCTGAACTGCTGGTTGGTCTGGGGTGTGCGGTGGCGACAGTTGATTGGACGATGCCCCTGAGACCACATTCTCACGTGAGTGTATTTTATCAAATAAGCTTTCAATCTGAGCAAATGCCTGCAAGGAGTTTGTGGCTCGTGAGGAGATATCTTTCAGCTGATCCCCGCGCACAACTTCATCAGCTGCCAATGTTAAGTTGGGCAATTTAGTGTGAGATGTAAGTGATTCAAACAAAGCTGGTGTTGTTGCTACCATCACTACGTCACTTGACACAATCGATTGATGTTCTCCCGGATTGCTTACGAACGAGCACAGCGCTGCTTTTTCAGCGACGCACTCTTCTTCGTCGAAAAGGGCATTCTGGTCCTCGCAATCCTCAGCCCCTGGCTGTATCTGTATAAAGCGGGGATATGCACGAAGGAGAACATACACGAACTCTGTGATAAAAGGGCTGAGCCCATAAAGGATAAGATTGCAACCATCCTCGTTAGACGTTGAAGAAACGACTACGCTACATGCACCATCATCTAAGTTAACTGCTGTGATTGCATTATGCGGCACACACAATACCTCAGCTTGCTCTGTATCACTTATTTGCAAGCCAAAAGGTGTTACTGATACTTTGCAAGGACACGGAGGAAGGTAGCCAGCAGTCAGGGCTTCTCTGGGCCGTGCTCGAGACCCCAATCCTCTTACAAGGACGCTGGGTCGAAGTCCAATTGGCCTTGTAGCCTGGATCATCATGTTGTAAGAGAGCAGGTCATCAGAGACGCTAAATGGCAGGGAGGCTGTGATGCCTTGGGCGGCATCTTGATCCCTCCGCAGGGAAGTAAAGATAGCGGACAAGATTGCGTCTCTATATAAAGAATACAGGACGACAGTGCCATGTCCAGTGATATGGAGCCGCAAAAGCTCAGAGCAGTTTATATCGCACAGTAGTGTAGAGACGTTTCTAATGGGTAACGATATGATGGTCTCCACAACGGCCACATCGATTATGGAGAAAAAAGACGCTATGCATACTGCGGAATATGGCCGCCTCTGTCCCGAATAAAAGACCTGGGCCGGGTACACAGAACCCTGGGGAGGCATTTACTTTAGGCATTTTAAGTTTAAATTCTCCAAACCACAGCTCCGGCAAATGTACCGAAGCGGGCCGCTGACCTGCAATGACGATGCCACAGACAGATACCTTCCAGTTTCCAAGCCAAAGAAGAGCACCAGAGAAATCGTAGTCAAGGATTTCTTGACAATGAACAAAAACATGGATAACGTCCGAAGGAATTCTCCCTACCACAGTGGGACGTCGCAGTACGTTCCCCCATCTAAGAATAAGGACGCAGTTGTTTATAAAAAGATAAATTCTCCTGTTCGACGCTCTCCAGAACAGAGAAAGCCCAAGCCAAACATCATATTCAGCCCCGTGCAGCTTCCCCCAGAGCCAGAGGAGAGCAGGCGCAAACCATTTGTCCCTCAGATCAATAACTCCCAGAGCCATCTCTTGAGTCCATCTCGTTCGAGCGCCAAGTCTCCAATACGTGGAGTATCCCCGTCGCGCCAAACTACAAACAGACCTGTAACCATAACCTCCCCTATGCGGTCTTCGCAGCAGGAATACACGTACGAGTTGTCTGCCCCTGCTGACTTGGGGCTGAGCCGCTCTGTGAGTCAGTCACAATATCGCAGTCCTTCAAAAAGGGGCAAAAACTCCATCATCAACGTATCCATTCGCTCCCCTTCTAATTCTCGCGTGGCAGCGTACAACGAGATCCAGCGTTTGACCTTCAGTCCGATGTCTACCAGTACTCGTTGCAGAAGTGAGATGGACAGAGACATATTGTCTGATAATAGGGATGCAGTAAGCACGATCACTCGCAAGTCCACGACTATCAAGGCTCCAATGAGATCAGAGCACTATCTTCTTCCATCTCGCAGAAAGTACCAACAAAACTACACTCTCAATCTAAAATAATTGTTTGGATTGTTCTAAAAATTAAAAATCTTATTATTACAGTTGTCGCGATAGAACAGACCGCCTTCGCTCTTTGCGCTCAGCTTATTGTGGTTTAACGACTTGTAAAAGGGGTGTAAAGAGTGCTACTATTTCGTTTTCTGAGTTATAATTCATGGGGTATCCCCTTATTTCGGGCAGAAACCAGAGGGTTGGAATAATCTGCTGCGTATCAACTAAGACCTCGTCTGGTGGTCTAACGAAGGAGGCCTCCATCTTCCACAAATTGCCTCCAGAGGCCAGGGGGAGCGAGGCACATTCTTCAGTGTTATGAGCCTCAGCGCCATTCCTCTCCGTAGCAGCGGGTAGTAGTGCATTTATGTCCACCTTGTCCACTTTGAAGGATAGAGGAGCGTATGGAGCGTACGGCTCTGGACAGATACTCCGAGGGGGAATCTTGTCCCAACACCGATGGATGTCCTCAATGAGAAGCACTAGCTGGAATTTTGTCAGGGTTGATAAAAACTGTACTGGGAACTGGGCCTGGCAGACTTCCTCTAAGAGTGTCTTTTCTGTATCCTTTTGTGTTGCGAATAATTGGAGTCCGAGAGCTACGTCTTGCCCCGTATGTTGGCACTTCGTGTTGGAAGATCCAAAACTATTGTACTGATCGTGTCCTCCGCGATTTCGTCTATGGTTCTGCAAAGAGTTATAGCTTACCTTGAAAGGAATTTGTGTGAAAATTCCCAGACGAAGAGCAGTAAGCGAGAGGTCTCGAAAGAGACACCCAGTTTTTATATGGGGAATAAGGACTGGGAATGCAGGAATGTTGTCACAATTGTATGGGGGGTCAGCAAGAAAGCCCAGTGTGAAGATCCAATGGCATAGAGATGTCTCAAGCATTGAGAATTGAAGAGGATTGTATGGCAGCAGAGCAGCAGAGACAGGATGGTCCAACTCTTTGAAGGCCAGAGTATCAGGGAGTGGGAATCTTTGCACAATAGAGCTGAGGAGTGCCCAGACAGTGCTCTCGCATTGGGACGGTTCAGTAAAGTCGTCAGCAAGAATCCTATATGCACAAGACACTCCACAGTGCTCTGCAAACTGGAGAATAAAGCTGTTGTTCTGTACGCAGTGCTCATAAGTGGATGGATTGGGGATTGGAAGAACTAGCGATTTGGTATCAGCAACCAGGACAGAGTAGATCTTTCCGAGAATAAGGTGAAAGTTGCACCCATTGCACCACGGATTAGATATAAGCTTGTCGTGGTCAAACAGAGGAGGCTCTAGAGATAACCATGCGAGCCATCGTGACACCTCTGTTTTGCAAAGTGCATGCTCGATGGGATATGATATGAGCATGTCGCTTCGTAGTTGCTGTAACGTGTGTGAACGCGGGGCACATAATTTCCAATCTGGATAGGCGTCCTGTTGTTGCTCTTCTTTAGCCTGTGGAGCAAAACTTGCGTTATCGGGGAATGGAACCCGGCTGCTGTGGTTCAGCAAAGGAGTATCCTCGACTTGACTCATTGGGGAAGGTGCTGTGGGCCTACTGTATGCTTGTCTAAGATCCTTCAACAGAAGAAGAAACATACGAAGAAAGTCGGGCCCTGCGCGCGCCAAGTCTCTTTCTATGAACAAATGAGCAGGAGAGACGAGCACATTGGTTCGAAGCACACTCAGTGCCTTTGTCCAATTGTTATAGGCCACGGCCGGAGTGTGCTGGTCTGAAAGGCCTGGAATGCTTGTGCACCCTAAGAGCTCGACAAGCTTGCCAAAGATAAACCCGTTCTGCATCGTGGCCTTTATTTTTGCAGGTGCTCCTGCAGTGGGTGTAGGCGAGACTGCGATTGACTGTAGAAGCTCAGGGATCTGTGCACTGAATGCGCGTGCCCACGGGTCAGTACCTTTCCTCAGTACACCTAGCATCCAAGATAACGTGTCCGCCTCGTCGTAAGTTAGTGCAACATCATGTGAATCTGCAAGGGAGGTTGTGCTGGGGAGATCGGCTGGGGCTACATTACAGTGGGCCTTGGAGGTTCTTTGCCCTTTAGATGGAATGCCTGTCGATGCAGACCGTCTCCTTGTACTCTTACTATCTTTACGAATGGGTGTGCACTCATGTCGCTGTGGAAGAGAAGGTCTGAATGGAAGACCTGACTGCTTCTTTTGAATGCCCCTGTCTTCGGCCTCGAGGATATTGAGTCCAATGTTGGGCAGGGAAAAAGCTGGAACAGATGTGTAGTCCTGGGTCTTAAAGAGGCTTTGCATACAGTATTGCAATCTGTATACTCAAAAAAACCACATTTTTGCTCCAGAAACACGTGGGTTCAGGCCTTGCATGAGTTTCAATGAGCTCTATGACATCAGCTATCATAAGATAGGTGAAAGCGCAGTTGGAATGGTCTATTATGGAACAGAAATCCGCACAAACACGCCCGTGGCAATTAAGCTCATCTGCAAGGCCTCAACAAAGCTCGATCCCTACTTTATGGAGCGAGAGGCAAATACACTACTATCCATCACCCATGAAAACATCAATCGCGTCCGCGGGATCTATGAGAGTGCAGAAAACCTGTACATTGTCATGGACCTCTGCGTAGGAAACGATGTGTTCACTCATGCCATACGGAAAAAGTACTATTCCGAGGACGATGCCCGGGAGATCATCAGGCAAATCTGTCGAGCTCTAGCCTACCTACACTCGCGTCACATAGCGCACCTGGGGATTAAGCCCGAGAATCTTCTCATAACGTGCAATTCGCAAAGGCCCATAGTTTCCCACCTCAATGACAGCGAAGGGCCACAGCCATCTCGGGAGCTTGATGAGAAATACCTTGTGAAGCTTGTGGATGTGATGCTATCTCAGTACCTACACGGGGGAGAACCGTTGATCAGGCCCGAATACATCTCATTCATGGCTCCAGAAGTCTTGCGCCATCAGCCATACTCCACAGAGCCGGACATCTACGCCATGGGAGTCACTACTTATCTTCTCCTTGGCGGCGTACTTCCTTACGAGGAGCGTGACGCAGGAGAGCTGCTGGTTCTCATTGAAAAGGGTCAATGGGGCTTTCAGAATGCAAACTTCAATGGTATTTCAGCTAATGCTAAGGACTTTATTACTCAGTGTCTCAAGCCGGCGATTTCTGAGCGCATTACAGCACGCAAGGCGCTTCAGCACCCCTGGCTCTGCGATCCTCTACCGCACATAGTTCCCCTCAGCGGAACCCAGTCTCAACTCGAGCGCTATCTCGCCTCTTTGAAATTGCACACCATGTCTGTAACAGAACAAGAGCCAATCCCGGCCACAATCTTTACTAATAGTGGGGAGAATGTGCCACAGTAGCCACAACAAGATGTCTGATCGGGCTTTCGCTTTGATGCTCAGCTATGCAAGCAAGGGTTACTCGTGCCTTCACTGTAGATCTACTCTTGTAAACGATAGCATCAACAGTCTTCGATGGTTGTTCCTGGGTTTTCTAGACTTTCAAAAACGGAATTTTGGTGCATGTCAAGCCTGGATACCCCCGTTTCTTCTCTTGAGCAACTCACACGGCTTAAGGTTGAAGCACACAGCAACCTCCTGCACGGAGACTTCCAAGGGACACTACAGATCTGTCACGACGTATTACAGATTATTCACCGCCAACCAGAGAGTACGCAGCACGCAGAAGATCAGATTCTCTTCTTTCTCATGAGAATAGAAGCGGAGCTACGGCTGGGGCTCTTCCAGCAGGCTCGTGAGGGACTCGAAAAGCACATCCCGCCGCTTCTTGCTCTCCTTTCCGAAGAGCATCCTTTTAACATAACGCACATATTCGACTCTGTCCACCTAGAGCTTGCAATGGGGAATTATGCGACCGCACTGAAGGCAGCCAAACGACTTATAACTTACATACGTGCAGCTCAGCAAACTGCAGACGACATCACGAGGAACAACTTACAGTTGGCGCGGGCGCTTCTTATGTATGCCCATGCAGCAGCTGGGATGAACGACTTCAAGGATGCATTCATTGCCCTTGCAGAGGCCAGAAACATCCAGATGTCCGCTGGCGCCGAGTGCGAAGCAGCGCTGACGACGGCTCACGAAATTTCCACCCGGCTGCTATCGGGAGATACAACCGATGCTGTGGTCAGTCTCGTTGCAGTGTGTGAAAAGATCCTCACGGACAACCCTACCTGGGCTGGCCTGCCCTCGCTTTACCACAACATTGCCGTAGCACTGAACTGCGAGGGTAGACCTTCAGATGCTGTCGACTTTCTTGCGAAGGCCGCAAGCATGTGCAAGATATTCTATGGCGAAGGGTCTGCTGATTATTGTCGTGAACTTCTGAGCCTTGCGCAGACACAGCTTATCATAGGGAACATGAGTGAGTGCAGTTTGCTCTTAGAGAGAGTTGGGTCCGTGAGCAGCATGGCAACTGACGGAAATTACTGGTTTATTAAGGGAGATGTCGCATATCTGTCGGGGGATAGCGAGACGGCCGTCCAGCACTATCGCACAGCTATTATCCATATCACAAACCCAGTTATTAAGGCAGATGCAGAGCAAGCGTTAGCCTCAGCCCTGCAGGCCTCTGGCTCCCCAAAAGATGCCCTTTTGTTGCTAGACAAGCTAGCTAGTCGCTACGAAAAGCAATATGGAGAGCGCTCGCCGCGGACAGCATCGGTTTGCGTCTCACTGGGTAACATTTTTCGGCATCAAGCGCGATACAAAGAGTGTCTGGTGCTTTATGAAAGAGCCCTTAACATTTTCGAAGAGACCTATGGTCGCAGTCATGCGTACGTTGCAACCGTAAAGATCAATATTGGTGGGGTCTACTATACTCAGAGATCCTTCCGGAACGCCCTTATTTACTTTACCCATGTAAAAGCCATCCGTGAGGCCGTCTTCGGTCCTGTGCATCCACTCACCATTAGATTATATCTAGCAATCGCCAAGACCTACGAGCAAATCTGCATAGAACTAGCGAGCACAGTCACGGGGATGACCGCTTCAGGTAGTGCGAGCCTGGGTCCTCGAAGCGTCGGGCCAACAACCGGGAACATGGTCAGGCAGATAGCAGGCGAAGAAAGATCTAGTTTCGAGGAGGCACAAGCATTCTATGATAGGGCGCTAAAGGGGTGCATGGAAGCATATGGACCCAATGCACCCGAAACTATAGAAGTTCGCAAGAGTATGACGGAGTTGAAGAGACGGCGAAGAAACTGGTGATCTAGCCAATCTGGTTATCATGGCAGTTACACAGCTTTGCTCCTACGACAGCACAAGAACCATACGAGTACACCCACAGCGCAGCCAATTACGGCGATAACGGCAATTGCTATCCCCGTGATCGCGCCGGCAGAAAGAGACGATTTATTGCCCGCTTCACTCGAGTCTAGGCAAAGGGCGATCCCAGCCTGTTGAGGGGCTATACAAATGCGACAACCCTGAACGCCCTGGTAGCCATCTGTAATGGTTGTATCGTCACACCGCTTGCAAACGCCCTGAGAGCCACTAAAGGCAGGGAAGAATCCCTCGGTACAAGAAGTACAAGCAGAAGCGGCTGTGCTGCTACATGAGCTGCAGCCGAGCACACAGTTGGAGCATATGCCATTGGTATTTGTAAAGCCGTCTGCGCAATTTGTGCAAAGCCCGTCCGACGAGGAGGTGCACACAGCTGATCCAGGGTATCGAGACGTTGCATAGCACCCTCCATTGAAGAGAAAGAGACCTCCTGAACACGATTCGCATGTGCCATCGCCGGATGTTATGCACATCACATTGCGTGCGGCAGAAACTGGCTCGCATCGCCCATTGATGGGTGCTTCTCCAGGCGTGCACTTGGAACAATAGCGCGTGCCATCAATAATTGCATTACAAACTGCACAATTACCTGCTGCGGTCGCTGAGCATTCTTGCAAGCACGAGCCAAGACCTGTACCAGTAGAGTGAACGGTACCAGTTGGGCAAGTCAGGCAGTCGTTCTCTGTACCCCCTCCGCAGGTCTTACAAGAGGTACTGCACGTTACACACTCGCCGTTAGAAAGAAATGAGGAGTCTGTGCATGAGGTGCAGGTTGTTTCGTTTGTACAGCTTGTGCAGTGTTCGCCGGTGCACGGAGCACACTGTCCTTGCTTGTTGTAGTACCCTTGGTCGCATTTTTCAACACAAGACGCATCAGTCTGGTGGAGAATGTATCCGTCAGCGCATACCAAGCACGTACTTTCATCAGTGCATGTCATGCAGTTTGCTAGACACTTCTTACAGTGCACGTCGGTTTTACGGAGACGCATGATAAATCTGGCAAGTACAGATACTTCATAATATCCGCTTTGGCACCCAGTGCAGATACTAGAGTCCTCAGCATCCTCACAGACACAACCAAGAGGGCAGACCGTCTCGCAAACCACAAGCTCTGTGTCTGGAGTTAACGTAGGAGACGCGCCTGGTCGACATTCCACACATGAGTCTAGATTTTCGTCGCAACGCAAACAGTTCTCATCATTGCAGTTGAAGCACACATTGTTGATAGATCCCATCCCATCCGGGCATGCGTCCAAACATTGCGTTGATTCCCCGGAGACCAGCAGATGCTTTCCCTGGACGCACTGAGTACAAATAGCAGGTCCGGGGCTTGATGGCGTTGTGCACATAGCACAGCCAGCTACTCCATTCCAGGAGGCGTCCCTAACAATTTGCAAGCTGATTGAATCTGTCCTTTTTCTTCTTATAGATAGTAGCCTTTCTAAGCGCCTCGCTCCGGAAATGCGCGTCGGAATATAACGGGTAGGAATGCTGCAACGCATGCAGCGTCCACTCGCTTCATCGGTGGGGTCTACCTCAAAGTATCCGTCCGCACATCCATTGCAAGTACTTGTTCCAGGAACACATGTACACCCGAGAGGACAGATAGGAACAAGAGCTATGCATGATTTCTTATCTTGAGACAGCTGGTAGTCTGGCATGCACTCGGTACACTTTGTGTGCTCAGACGCGCTGCACCTGTTACAACCCTCGATTGAGCAGGCGCTGCAGCCCTGTTTATCAGCACACTCGATGCATATATTAACCGATTCGAGAGATCGTCTATATGCATACCGTCTACCAGGACTGAAAGTATGACCGAAGAAAGTAGCATCATTGGGTACGCGTCCGCAAGAAGAGCAGAAATCTCCACTACATGGCTCGCAACGTGCCGCGTCAGTTCTAGATGGATCGAATGTGAAGTATCCATCCGCGCACCCCGAACAAATATTTCCAACCGCACATGTACAAATAGAGGGACAAGCAGAGCTGTCCTTAACGCATGTCAGGCCATTGAACGAAATGCTGTACCCCAGGAGACAGACACAACGTCCATTTTGCTCCTCTGAAAACTCGGGACATTCGGGAACACATTGATCACTCCGAAGGCTCAGCTTGTATGCTGGATTATAGCACGTGCTGCAGAGCTCGGGATCACCGTTGCACGTCTTGCAGGTCACATGGCAGCTATGGCACGTTCCCTCTACCAAGCCTTTCCCATCGTCGCACAGGGTACAAGTGACCTTTGACGTGCTTCGACGCAAGGACGAACCTTCCACTGTGCACGTTTTACAACCAGAGATGGCAGAGCTACACCGCACGCAATTCTCTGCTGAGGGCGTAGATAATGTAAAGTATCCCCTCTGACAGCTAACACACGTGGGAGACACATCTGTGCAGATGCAATTAGAGGGACAATCTTCGTGTCCAGAGTCGTCTAAGACGCAAACTTCCCCCTTTAACGTGTATCCTAAATCACATTCTTTGCACACCACAATAAGGTCACCGTTTTCCTGCACCCCTCTGCAATCGATGCAGTGCTCAACTCCAATGACCGATCCATCGGAAAAGCTGCTCAAGTCACAAGGTATACACTGACCTTTCCAGCTACCACTGGCGAGGAAAAACCCGGATCTGCATGTTACACACTTGTCAATCTCTCCTCCAGAACACGTGTCGCATGATTCGTCACATTTCTCACATCCCTGTAGCGTTGAGTAATACCCGTGAATACATGAGCACTTCTTATTTGTAGCTGCAACGGAATTAGGCGGACAAGCAGAAAGACATTCTGTTAAGGCAGGATTAAAGTACGGTGTTTCAGCAAAGCACTCTGCACACTTATTGGCCCTATGTGGGCACGACTTGCAGCCATTACCACAGGGCTCACACAGCCCATCATCCATCCTATATCCATCCAGACACTCCTCACAGACAATGCTGTCAGACTCAGGAATGTATGAGCATAAGCCACAATGCTCCACCTCTAGCGCACACGATAAGCAAGTATCCCCTGAGACAACTCCTGCCGCTATAAAGCCCGGCTTACAGCTGGTACACAGAGCAGGAACATCTTGATCGGCACAGAGACAAGACAGGGGGCACTCGCTGGCTGGCAACGGGGTACAGAATCCGTCCTCATCAGGCTCGTACGCCTCCTGACAAGCAAGGCACTCAGTCAGGGCAGGATCACAAAGGACACAGTTTGGAATTGCGCAGGCGTTACACTCTGTTTTGTCAGTGCAGTCTACGCACATGTTATCTCGACACGCTGCACAGTGCTCTCCCTCACAAGCTACACAAGCTGTCCCGGTAAAGAAGTACTTAGGATCACACGCGTTGCAGGTAGCGACATCACTCTTACAATCTAAGCAATGTGCTATTGTACATGGAGAGCATTCACCTTCGTGAATTCCGTACCCGTCTCTGCACTTAATACATGTTGTCCCAGAAACTTCTGCACAAATGATATTCCCAGGGATACTAGCCAGCGTATAGCAGCCTCCTTGAAATAGGAAATAACCTGTAGTCTTGCAGCCTGTGCACGCTCCATCGCGTACATCACAATGGTCGGCCGCTGCCTCTGTGCACTCTCCGTTGAGGGGGGCCTCCTTCTTTTGGTTACACTTGCTACAGTATACCTTACCCCCTATAGCGATTTGATTTTCTATGGAACAGATCTGGAGTCCATAAGATCCTGTCGTTGCGTAGCATCCGCCACTATAAAGTAGATGCTCTCCCTCGCAGCTGATGCAAATCTGGGAAAAGTTTTTCTGACAGGTTGTTAGGCCTGATGTGCATATGCCTGCTACGGGGACGTCTTCTTCATAGGCACACTTGGTGCACAACGTTCCCTCAAAAGCTGTACAGTGGCCTATTGCACAGCTCTGAAGCCCGTTTCCTTCTGAGCATAGCTTAACACACCTCCCACTGCTTCGTAGGACATAGCCTTGTTGGCACTGTGTGCAGGACTCGTTCTCACAGAGCAAGCAATGATCCACGGGACAATATGTGCATACGCCGTCAGTCACAGGATAATGACTTCCGCATTCTGTGCATTCACCATCACGAACCTCTGCACAAATGGCTGATCCCGGATGTTCGTTGGCGTTGTAGCAGCCACCATTGAACAAAAAGTATCCATCGGCAACACAGTTGATGCATTGGCCACTCTCTGCATCACAGTACGAGGAATGCTCGTCAGTGCAATGTCCATTGATTGGGGCCTCGTTCTCGTCATTGCATAGGCTACAGTAAAGCATGCCTTCGACAACTATCTGGTTATCGGTAGCACATATAGACTGGGCTAAAGCACTCTTGCTAGGGTAACAGCCTCCTCGATAAAGTAGGTGTCCTGATTCGCAAGATATGCAGATTCCGTGACTGTCTTTAACGCACGTTGTAACCCCGGTGTTACATACCCCGGCTGCCGGCACGTCTCCCTCGTGTGCGCACTTTGAGCATAGAGTGTCATCAAACACAGTGCAGTGACCAACAGCACAATTTGTCTCCGAGTCTCCTTCAATGCAAAGGTCGACACACCGTCCTCTATTGGTAAGGGTGTACCCGTGGTCACAGACTTCACAGATATACGGGTCTGTACATGATGTACAGTTCTCAGGACAGTCTGACACATCACTGAATAGAATGCGCTCTGCAGTGCCGGCCTTAGCTGCCAAACGGCACAAGGCGCCGCCCTTCAAGTAATGGTTACTGTTGTGCAGATAATGGTGACGGTTGCTACACGTGCACATTAGGAGAGTAAGAATCCATGTGTGCATTTTTGTTTTGTGGGCATCTACTGCAGAAAAGGCTCCATCTCCTATCCTGTACACTTGTAGATATCTGCTGTACTATCGACATCACGCTAGAGGTCTACAAACATGAAGTCTAACAAGGAATCGTCCACATCCTGTGACACGGTGAGAGTTTCTGCCGACCGTGCTCGCCGTGCAGCGGGAATAGTTGGCTGGATAACCGGCGGAGGAAACTGGACAATACTGGAAAAGGGAGAAGGGTTCTTCTCATCATCTCTCTCAGGTTCTTCATCCCAAGCTACACGGGCATGACGGGCTTGGCGCCTGGCAAGGGTGGCAAGGGAGGGGTTTTCTACTGCAGTGAGGCTAAGGGACTGTAGATTATCTAGTGTGCCTTTTGCAAGGAGAGAAGACAGGAGAGGTCCTTGTTTGCAGTTGACTGGATTCGATGGGCACGGCTCGAAAATCATGTTGGAGCTCTGAAGAAGCCCGCAATCTGCACGAAGCCGCATCCCTTTTGAAGTAGTGCTAGAAGGAGACCCTTGGGGAACGACCGGATCTAGAGACCTATATGGACTATTGTCATGCAAGATTTCTTGTGGCGAAGTTGTATCCGCTGGAATTAAGGCTGGGACAAGATTATCCGAAAACTGCGCCCCTGTACATTTCTGTCTCAGCTCCAGCTCATTCTGATCATCCTTATCTTGCCTGAGGGACAGCTTCGGCTCTACATTCACTGCTTTTGTCCGCTGTTGCTTGGTAGACTTGGCCGAGCGCCGTGGAGAAGCTGGCGGAGAATGCTCTGCCAAGTGATGGACTGAAGGAGTGGCAGATCCTTGACGTGTCGCTGACCTGTATTTATACTGAAAGTAAGATGGCGGCAAGAACTTTATATTTGTTGTGTATTCATATCTAGGGTGCCCTGCAGGGCCAGGCACCGCCTCAAAGTCTCGCGAGGCGACTATCTTTGTGCACCGGGGGCGTGTTGTGTGAGGCCTGGTCCTCTTGGAGGGAAGAGAACTTCTGGGACCTGCACCCTCGGGAGTAGCTTGAGGTGCCTGCGCCTCTGCCTGGAGCTGCCGAGTTCTTGGCCGCGGCGAAGCTCGCCGAGCAGGCATCGTTTTTTAGAACTCGATTTTTGTTGAGCCAGGAAGGTTTTGCCTTTGCTGAATCCCTGCATGATTGGAGTGAAAGAGGAGCAAACGCAGTAAACGCAGGGGAGCTACTATTATCCTGGATTTGGGACAGATTGGGCCTATCTGCACGTGGCGTTGACCCATTGGTGGGTGTTCTTCTGCATCTTGACATGTTCTGATTTGGATGCGGGGACTTTACAGATCTAGATGCGGGTGGACAGGGGCTTGAATAGCTGGACTTGAGTCGCAGAGTCTCATGCTTAGCTTCAGAGCTTTCTAAGAAATTGCGAGAGCTTTTGCGCTGCGAGTCTATGGGTTGGTCAACTGGTTCCTTCAGCAGCTGTATTCCAGCCTGCGTCGTCAAAAATGCTCGAATGATGGGAGCAAGATAGTGCTCCTCGGGCATGTGTAAATTATCTTTAAGCGGTCACGGGGACATAGAGATAGTATGGGAAGAACAACTGATGTATCGAAGACACTGTAGTTTACAACCCGTAGGTAGATAAAGGGAGGCTAAGTCAGATTTCTAATTCTATGACTGGTGAGGTTCTCCAGCGCCATTGCGCGGGTTGATACCAGAGTTGGACAGGGAGCTATGAAGACTGAGAAGCAAGTCATTGCTAATTGCACGACCTTCAGGAGGAATATCATCGACAAGATTATTCAAGGCATGCTGAATACGTGCTTGGGTTCGTATGGCGTCTGCATTTTGGTTCCCATCAAAAAGTGACGATGTGAGGCGCGAAGACGGGGAGGTTGACGATCTAAAAGGCTGCACTCGTGCTCGAGAGGAACAAGGGTGCAGAGCAGCCCTACGGAGACTGCAGTAGGGCATACTTGCATACATGTCCGCAACGGGAGGGCTCTGGAGGAGATCTCTATTGAGCTCGCGGCGACCCCACTGAACAGCAGATGCAATATTTGAACTCACATAGTTCCTCGTCGGACGCTTCAGACAGAGCGGGAGGGCTGAAACCATGCGGCCTATCTCTGCTGGAGGTAGCCGCGGGGCTCGTGGGGACGGAGGCGTCGGAGACAAAGCCAGTGAATCTAATAACATATTCACAAGACAGCACAAAAGGCAGGAGGAGGGGTGACCACGGATCAGTCGTTCAGTCCAATCATGTTCTTTGCAACGTTCATCACCATGGCTCCCTTTGTAGGGATGCCTGTTCCACTTTCCTTGGGCCCGAATACGCTCATGAGGCCCTTCGACTCCTTCGTACCCTTCTTACTCTTCTTGCTGTCATCCTCACTAGTCCGCTTACGAATCTTGCAGCGCTTGCACTGAACAAATACATATGTCACCCAGAGGGCTACTGCAACCGGAGATAGTGCGACTATAGCCCAGTACATGTTCAGAAACCAAGCATCGAATTTGCATGCATTGGCAACTGTGTCCTTGAAGAGTTTGTACACACCAGACGCATTAGTATATTCGCTCATCATCACGATAAGAAACAGGAGAGACGGGAGCGCACCTACACACATCATCATAGAATTAAATACAAAGCCCACAAGGGGCGTGTTGTTCCGCTCCATAGGGTAGATCTTCATGAAAAACACAAACTTGAGTCCCAGGATTGTCACCCCGTTAACAAAACAGAACAAGATATAAATGGCGAGGCTACTGTAAAAGATTATCGACAGGATGGGGAAAGGCAAGGCACTGTCCATGGCTGCGAATGCTTTGTCTAAAATGTAAAAGGGCTTAGGTAGCGCGGCCGCTATTATCTGGATGTACCAGAGCACAGAAACTATTAAGAAAAATATTCCAAGTACCAGTAGTAAATAGTACTTGAGTGGATTAGCTGTCTCCTTGATATTCATGGCGAGAGTGTCAGTGTACTCCCTCTCCATCTCCTCGAGGTCTCGCTCAAGCTTCTCGAAATTACGTGCCTCTTTCCTTAAAGATGACCTGCTGAACAGGGCGCTTCTTTCGTTTCTCTTTATCATCCTTTCAACGTGGTCTCGGCTGTACTCTTTGATCAGTAGTTCATATATTCTGTCGTACTCCTTCAAAAGATTGAGTGACCTCTGCTTGTAGCGCTGCTTGAACGTGAGGAGCTCGTCCTTGTTCATGCTATGAGGCCGTTTGATAAACCTAATGATGTATGATACGGGATAAATAAATAGCCCGACGGATAAGAACAAAACGAAAATTATGCTACCGAGGAAGCAAGCAAAAACAATGAAGTAAATGTAGATAGGCATGGTCGAAGATGTGGACGCTTTCAGAATCCTCTCTGGTGCAGCCAGGGCATTTGTCGTCTGCTTTGGGCAGGTGTTCCTTACTTCCAGTAGCCACCACAGAAATGCAGACAAGAGCAGCGTGCTCGCGATGATGACTGCGGCCTTCCAGAGGCCCCCAAGCAACGACCTTCCTATCGTTTCTCCGGCATTACGAGAAGAGATGTAGAAGTAGCAGAGAGGGAGGAGAAATGTTGCCAAAAAAATTGCGAAGAGCATCAATCCGACCCAAATATATGACATGATGGTCGGATTTATCCCAACTGGAGACGTAGCATTGAACGTTGAACTATTCGCCCGATCAAGGGGGATCATGACAGGGAGCATGAACAGGAAGAAAAGAGAGAAGACAACTAAAATCCGAGACGGCAACTCGACCCATTTGTCGCTAGGCCTCGACCAGTAAAGCAATATGTAAATTGACATGGCCAGCACGATGGCTGCAGCCCCCAGAGCAAGCCCCAGGAGAACCCAGGAGACACCCATTCACTTTTTTGATTTTGGACGAACAAATTGATAGTTAGTAGATGCCTACTCAACTAGAGATACATTGAAGCGCATTCTCACACCCATCGCTGCGAGGTCATTGGCAAGAACGAGCAGCACCATGGGTATTTGTATGAGCCGCCCGTGGCCTGTAGCCTTACATTCTCGGCAGACACTTCCGCCCAGCTGCATTCCAAGCAGACTTCCACATGCAGCGCAGACAACGTGCTCCGTGGCGTCACTCTCTGTGCAGAGTCTACCCCTAAGGCTCGCCATAGCTCCGTGGGCCAACAAAGCATCTCGCTCCATTTCTCCGAAGCGCAGGCCGCCACCCCTCTTACGCCCCTTGATGGGCTGCTTTGTGATCTTGTCGGAGGGGCCTTCTGCGCGAACCTGGTACTTGTCTGACACCATGTGTCGTAGACGCTGATAGTAGACAACGCCAATGAAAATGTCGGCTGGCATTGGGTCCCCAGTTATGGCGCTGTACATGACCTCCGACCCGTACCTATTAAATTGGCCTGTTTTGAGAAGTTGCTCACCAAAGACATCTATAGCGCGACGCTCGTCACTCCACTGAAAAGGCGAAGAATCAACAAAGTCAGCGTAGTGCACGCCTATCTTGGAGGCAAGTGACTCTATAAGCATTCCGACTGTCATTCTGGATGGAAAAGCGTGGGGGTTAATGATGAGGTCGGGAACTATACCGCTGGAGGTAAAGGGCATGTCGGTTTGCCGCCACCGTATCCCCATGATTCCTTTCTGGCCATGTCGGCTTGCAACCTTGTCTCCCACAACAGGAGTTCTGTCGTGCCGAATGACTATGCGCACGCGCTGAATAAAGTGTAGAGATGAGCTCTCAGTTCGAGCACGGGTCTGCAACTGTCTAGAGGACTTTCTCTCCGCCTTGCTTGCGTGTGACCGCGGCGTTGCTGTTTGGTTATCTTCATTTGATTCGGAACCGCTACCTGGCTGGTTACTTATCTCATCATCCGAAGCATCATTATCAAGGTTGGATGAGTTGGAGTCTCCAGCTGGAAACGAAGAGTCCCGTTTCTTCTTTGTAGCAATATCGTTATCGGTCCAATACTCTCCTTTCGCAGCGCTTTTATGAATAACGATGACCTTCTCCACAAACCCCGGTTCGTGATGGTACAGCTTGGTTGAGTAGCACTGCTTAGTTGGGTCATACGTTTGGTAGAATACACTGCCATGCGACAGGTATGCCCCAACGGGAGGAAGCCCGTCCTCGTCTAGCTCTGTGTCGTAGTTCTCATCCATGTGAGTCACAATATAGTCTGGGCTGCGCTTGAGGTAGGGCACGGCAGTGGCTACGGTTCGCATGTATCTCATTAGCTTGTCGTCGTAGCAATCTATGTCGTGAACCGAATAAACGGTTCCGTGAAAAAGACCTCGCTCCAGCGAGGCCTTGTTGATCAGTGCTGCGTCCTCCATATCGTATGAGGTATACGCCGAGACTGCCACCACTAGGTTCGTGCCTGTTGGGTGGGTATCGAAGCCACCAATATCATGTATGATTGCGTTCCGCACAAGAGGCTTCTGGGGAGTTGTAAGGAGATAGGACTTTGTATCATATTTATATGCAAGATTGCGGCACGGGATTCCCATCGTTTGCTTGAGCATTTGGCACTCATACATGTTCCTGGGGGACTGATTGTGGTCCGAGAATGGCACCAGAAGCCCAAGAATGGAGAGAAGGGAGGTTGGGGTAATTTCTTGATGCGTAGTCACCCCCAGGCGCACGTCGTCGCCATAGATGGCTATCTGAAGGAATATCTGCTCAAGAGGAGTAATATACTCTGGTGAATTATTAGTCAGTGAGTGGACAGGGCGATAGAATCGTCCCATGGATGTGTTCATATAGATTCCCGGAAAGAGATGATCTTTATTGCCCTTCTCTATAAAAACGACTTCGGTGTACGGGAAAATAATAGACTTTACCTTTGCTGCGCGAATGCACGCGACAAGCTGAATTGCACGTTCATTCGTATCTAAATAGCCTAGAATAGTGCCATTGAGCACCACACAAAGGCTGTAGATATCAGAAAGAGAGGGGGAAAGCCCAAATTGTGCCAATAATATGAATAGATTTGCAATTTGATCGGTGGTTGGGGTGGAGCTGAGGACCGTGGCCTTATAGCAAAGATGCGTGAGTATTCCACATGGCGCACCATCCGGGGTGTGGACAGCACACTGGAAGCCGTAGGACTCTGGGTACAGTTTTCTAATGCTAGTGATTTTGTGAGTCGCAAAGGCGTTTCCTCGGTTTATGCAACGAAAATGCGCCAGGAAGCGGACGTAGTTTATCCTATCTGCAAGGACCGAGAGGCCACTCATATTAGAGTAGTCGTGGCCCTTGTATGCGCGCATCACTCCCGGTCCGGCAAGAGATCGCAGGCCACTAGACAAGGGCCTCCAAAGTTTGGGAGAGGCTATGTAATGAGAAATCCAAGAGTTTGAGAGCTCATAGCTGCCAATGGCTCCGGTGGAGGTGGCGTTTCGAGAGACAAGACGCATGATTTTGATGAGGGTAGACGTGACCTCTGCCTTGAAAAAGGCGCCAGGAGTAAGAGCCTCTTGCGAAGACAGCAGGTCTGGACTGTCTGGCTTTATAAAGCTACCAAAGAGCAGCAGGCATTTGCGGGCCATGAGGCACATCATATTAAACTTGGCTCTGGTGTCTTCCTTGGGGATGTTTATCAGAAGGTACTGCTCGAATAATAGGTCACAGCAGTCCACATCTGTCAAGTCATACCTATCTAACAAGGAAAGGATCATCCTGAACTTACCGCCAAGTAACTGCTTGCAGGCTTTGTGGGAGAAAATGCGATATTTGTGAAAGTCTCGCAGCATAGCTTCAACCCGAAGGGAGACATATCCATCTTCTTTGGGGTGTGCTGAAGCACAGATGGTACAGATGGTGGAATAAATCTCCTTATCTGTTGTCGAAACTAGAGCACGCAGAACCAGTATGAGAGGCACATAAATGTATCTTCCATCTATTGTGAATTTCACGCTGAGAAAGTTATCCTTTCGTGCCTGTATGACTGTGGAGTAGACGTGCCCATCTTCTCGAACCCCTTTGTAGTGCACGCCTGCAGGAGCAAATTCAGAAATCGTGGACAAAGAACGATATTTGGTGAACGCAAGGGGGGTATTAGACAGACAGTCCAAATAAAGGCGCACAACTTTGTCTTGACCATTTGAGATAAAGTATCCCCCCGCATCACGCTCATCCTCGCGGAGTCGTATCCTTTCTTCCCGTGTTTTCCCATGCAACAAGCAAAGCTTTGATCCTACCATGACCGGAACGTCTCCGGCATTGATGACTACGGTCTTGGACATTGGTCCGTCCGACACCTTGAGGGTAACGTGTAGTGGGCCACAATAGTTGGCGCGTGTTTCCCGGGCAAAAGCTGGTGTAAAAGAAGGAGGCTTGATGGTTAGATTGACTATTTCGACCTTAATAGCCTTGGATGTGCTTAGGTTAATAACTATTGCAGGTGCGTGTTTGATGATTGTTGTATTTAAGGAATCAATGAAATCGTTGAATGAGTTGACGTGAGCACTGACGGCTTCTGTGTTGAAGTTCTCGTTGAACTGCGACGTATATCCAGTATGTCTTGGAGATAGTTTGCGGCGCCACCGGTTGTCCTTATGGTCTTTCTTCTGGTTGCAGATCTTTAAATCATCTATATCCTCGGTTGGGAGGTCAGTAAGGCAGAGCGTCATAAGTTTTAATTGAAATTCAGTGATTTGGAACTCTGGCCTACCATACCAATCTGGTAACGAGCTAGAGAGATTATGGGCGGCTATCCTGATTGCTATTTCTTTACTCCTCGTCACTCACTATGTCCCCTTACTTCATTTAATGCGATGTGATAGCTGAGCTACGAGTCTGGGCAGACATACCCTTTCGCTCTCCCAGTGACATGTGTTTGATGGTATGGCCTTAAAAAGTAAATACCTCTATGCTCTGCTTAGTCTAGACGCCAATCGACACAGGACAGGATTGGTAAAAAATTGAAGCGCAATCTCAGCACTGATCAACACAGGAAAAGCTGACCGAACACACCCTGCTCTACTCACCCTGTGCACAAAAACATCCCCCCTCGGGGAACGGAAGGCTGACCTAGCCACCCCCAAGCGTCGATCGGTGGCTCCATTATTGGGGCAGCGCGCAGCGGAATGGGCCTCGCCGGCGCGCAGCACGGGCGACCCCAAGGAGGAGATGAAAGCCAGAGCTATAGACCAATTACAGGCCAACATCCATTGGAAGCAGTCCTATCAGAATAGGAAAGAGCTTGAGGAGCTCACTACGGGGAGGACAGGTGTCTCATTCATAGCGGCCAGACTAAACAACAGAGCCCCAGAAAACTTAAACATATCTGCCATAGGGTATCAAAGACGTGCTTTGAGTCCGCGCCGTAGCCTCAGTAAGTCATCTCCGCAATCAAGCATTCTGGCTCCAGATAGCCTTCGGTTCCTTTTCGAAGAAAGCCCCCAGCAAGTGCCCACGAGGATGAAGCCACAGGAGCTTCCACGTGCAAATGGTAACTCAATGACAAGGGAGGAGATAAGCCAGGCCATGAGCAGGATTCGTGCAAGGAGAGCGGCTAGCCTGAACAAAACATATACTCTTGATGGGAGCCCATGTACCTTGATTACCTTCAATTCCCATCTGAAGGACGAAGATGTTGATAAACTTAACGTGTCTCTCCAAACCAGGGGTGCCGGCACTTCCATAGATGGTGGCTGCATGCGAGGAGGTGCACTATCAACCGTTCTTCGTGAGATTGACCAGATTCCAGACCAGGAGCTCCTTTGTGAGTCCCCTCGTGACCCAATATCTGGCTGTGTGGACACGGCTTTCAGAAGTTACAGCAGAGGAAGCTCTACAGCAGCGCCCACTCGACCGCAGGCACAGCTGGGGTTTTCTACTATGTCACTTAAGCCATTCTTCGGAGAGTCTATGTGCCTAAACCACGCAGCAGCCCGCCACAGAGCGAAGGCTATTGCTTGATAGCCATACAGCAATAGAAGGGCTGCTGTGCACGTGTTTGCACTTACTTTCCCACGCTGATTAAGTAAATTATATTAGCAGAATTCATAAAAAACTACCGCTTGGATTCTACGCCATGTCTATAACGACTTCTGGCCAGTGGTTCGAGGCGGTGCACCAGAGGAACTACATGCTTGTTGAGCGCTACGCAGACAGGTTTGCGTCCTCGGTCAATAGTCACGGAGAGACCGCACTTATGTTGGCTACGCGCGCGCAAGATGTCCAGATGATGGAGCTCCTGGTTGGCTATGAGCGGGGCATGTTCAATAAGATGGGGGAAACGGCGCTTGTCATTGCCATAGACAACAACTTGTTCATGGGGATCGAGCTTTTGGCGCGGAATGAGGCTAATTCGACGGGGTATGATGGGTCGTCTCCTCTACACCACGTTGTGAGGTCAAACAAGATTGATTTTGTCCCGTACCTGGCTCCTCTTCTGGCGCAGAAGTGCGATGACGCTGGAAGGACGCCTCTCGAGCTGGCAGCAGAACTAGGCTACACAGAAATGATGGAGCGTCTCATCCGCCACGGACTCCCTGTGGCCACGGCAGATCAGATCAATCGTGCAGCTCAAATTGCTGAGGAGCACGGATTTCCAGACTGTGCGTATGCCATCCGCAATACATCGGCGCCGCCCACCGATACGCAGGGAGGACGCCAGATTTTCAGCGGCACAGGACATATTTGCGAGAATGCCCGAAGTGATCAGTATTATAATGACGTCACTGCGAATCAACTACACGCTCACAGCGCACGAATTGTTGCACCAGTTGTGCCTCCAGAGCTAGACCCAGAGCAGATAGAGGGCATGGGGAAAGGGCACAGCATGTCCCCCTATGCAATTTACAACACAAACTGTCTAAACTGCGAAAAGAACATCACCGCTCTTGTTTCCTTGCTAATCGATAGGGATCAGACGGTGTCAGAGCTTAGACACAGACTTGATGTTGCCCAGAATGATAACGTTATCCTCAAGAAGAAGATCCGAGCCCTGGAAGAACTTCAGGAGCGGCACTACCAGGGGTCGATAGAGCACGCCATGGCCATCGAACGCGAGGCTAACCCGGATCGCTACGTGGGGACAAATAATACTGTCGACCCATCGCATTCTCAGATCGAAAACCAATTGGACTTCAGCCATTCGGCCACGGCAACTCCGTCGCGGCAAGCAACTACTTCCAAGCTGGGGACTTCCAGGGGGAACTCGTCGATGCAATTGACAGGAGGATTCACTGAAAGGCACCTGAAGTGTCTGTCTCCGTCTCAACGACAACAAGTCATCGAAGACGCAGCAACTATCGAGCTGGCAAATGACTACAAGACCCTCAGAACCCTGGGAATAGACGTCTCGAATGTCGTATCAGGGACGACAAAGCTGTCCAGTAGCTCTACTGCAGATACGCTCAGGAGATCTCTGAGTAATTCGGGCCGGGTTCGGTCTATGCCAAGTGACACTGTACTGAACTGCGAGCCGGGATCTGCTCCATACTCCACACATATTTCCCGCAGATATGGCGACTCTCCATCCCGTTCGACATCTCGCACCAGAACAGCCCTATCGAGTTCACAAACACGTGCGGGGAGCAACACTCTGCGTCGTTCTGGCTCAGTTACAGGTACGGCCACAGGAGCAACCAAGGCACATGGATCTACCTCTACCTCAAGAGCCCAGTCCAGAACACAGTCTAGGAATCAATCCCGCACGGGCCGGTCGGGCTCCACGGTGGACCGGCAAAGACATATGCCCCCGAGCAAGACTAATGCGATGGATGAAACGGAGCTCATGCTTGCCGCGCTTAACGGTGACTTGATGCTCGTCGATCAGCTGAGACATACGCAAGTGGGGTATGTCAACAAGTTTGGTAAAACAGCGCTGATGTACGCGGCAGAACGGAACCATGTATCCTGCGTAACGCTCCTGTTTCTGAAGGAAAGTGGAAAGCAAGATAGAGATGGGATGTCCGCCTTGATGTACGCGGCTCAGTATGGCTACATGACCGTCTGCAAGACCCTTATGTATGCCGAGGCGAAGCTCACACGACACGACGGAATGACTGCATTGATGCTTGCGGCAAACAACGGTCACGAGCTTGTGGTTTCAATTCTCTTAGAGTTCGAAGCAGGATACCAGAACGTGGAGGGCATGACGGCGCTTATGTTAGCTGCACAGAATGGCCACCTGGAATGCTGCAAGCTGCTGTGTTCGCAGGAGATCTTTATGGTTGATAATGAGGGCCACGACGCGGTCTGGCATGCTCGGGAATACGGCAGACAAGCCATTGCAATTGAGCTTAAGCATTACAAGGACTGCTTCAGTAAATAGAGAGGGTGAGGGTCACAGGGGAGGATGTGCGCGAAGGCGTGTAATCAAAAATTCATATGGGCTCGGACACAGTGACCGATTGGTTCAATGCCGCTTTTGACAATGATCACCGCTTCATCAAAGAAAATGTTGAAACGTATGCACGAACCATAGACTCCACCAAGGAGACAGCGCTCATGAAGGCTGCCAGACGCAATTGCGGGTCCGTGGTGGAGATCCTTTGCGATCATGAATCTGGGCTTTATAATAGCCGTGGAGAGAGTGCCCTTATGCTAGCGATACAGAACAACAGCGTGGACTGTTTGGGTGTGCTCTGCGAATACGAGTCTGAACAAATGATCTCAAATGGGGACACGCCCCTCCATTACGCCATTCGTATGGGCTGTGTTGAAGCCATCTCTTATTTGACAAGCCGTTATAAGAGAGCACGCTCTAGGGCCGACCGCACACCCCTCGAGTTTGCAGCTGAGTTGGGGTCCATTCGCTCTATCGAGCACTTGCTGGTCTCTGGTACCCCATATACACAATTAGAAATAGATCGGGCGATTGAGCATGCTCGTGCATGTGGACAGATGGTGATCGTCTCTACTCTCCCGATCCTTTTTAAGAGGTACTGGCGTGTCGCAAATTCAAGACAAGACACAGGAGAGCCAGTAACAGTAGAAGATCTGCGAGCCTTCGAGCCTGAGCCTGCACCTGGAGGGCCTGTCGTTGACGGTCTAGCCCTGAAGAACGCTCTTTTGTCTGCCGGTGTCCCTGTCAGTGAAGCCAACTCTGTTGTCAGGTCTCTCAGCCAGCCGGCAATCCAATCTATGAGGCAGCTCGCTGCTCCAGCTCCGTGCACGGACAGCTTCAGAGAGCTTACTGATTCTATGCGACAGCTAGCGTATCCTAGTAACGAAACACTCGATCAGATCCACGAGTCGCAGAATGGGCCGCAGGTATTGGCTTCCGCCTATCAGGATCCCGGTGCCGATGGCGTGGATTATGCGAACTTCATGGGGTTCAGAGGGAGACGTGACGACGAGTCGGTGATTTCGGCCGATGTCGTGGATAACATCGTTGCCGTCAAGAATGCAGAGATTGCAAGGCTAGAGGACGCTCTTCGCGAGGCAAATGCTCGCCTTCGCATGGCTGAAGGTAACGCGGCTGTGAGTCAGGCTAATAGGGTCACTGGGACCTCTTCGGGACACATAGACCGCAAGACACACGAGTATATTCCTGGGACAGTGGAGAGCCCACTCAACTATTGTTCAAACAAGATCGCAAACGACGGAGGAGACCACCGTGCCGCTTATCGCGGGGATGTCTACTCAGCTTCTTGCAGCATCCAGTCTCCGAGCAGATCGGGCAGGGCGAGCTCTCGTAGTAGAAGCCGCAGTAGCAGTCGTAGCACATCTCGCTCGCATTACGGTAAGGGCTATAGGCCGGAGGTCAAGCCCCGCACCAACTCGGCGTCGAGCGTTGCTCGGTCTGATAGCGCTCGTACGTCTCAACTTAAACCTGAGACGCTGATTCCTCCTATGTCCCAGAGGCGCTTGCAACCAGGCGCTGCTGGAGACTCTGATCTGATAATTGCAGTGAAGAACGGTGATATCATCAAATTCAGGAAGTATCTTCCCCACCAGACAAGACAGGTCGACTCTCGCGGACGCACTGCCCTCATGCATGCTGTAGATCGAAACAACACGCTGATGATCACGGAGCTGTGCAACATAGAAGCAGGAATTCAGGATGCGGATGGCACCACGGCGCTCATGATAGCTGCGGCCCTAAATCTGCCCCTGGCTGTCTCAATGCTTGTGTCACACGAGAAGCGATTCACCAAGCGCATTGACGGCTCCACGGCCCTTATGGCGGCTGCCTCCAATGGGAACATAGATTGTGTCGATATTCTTGCCCGCCACGAAAAGGGCATTCAGGCCCACGATGGATCAACGGCCCTAATTCATGCGATTCGTAATAATAGGCGCCGCTGTGCGTGCCTACTCTGGCCACTTGAGCACGCAATAGCAGACCGTGACGGCATCTCTCCGCGCGACTGGGCCAAAAGGTTTAACCGTCAAGAGATTCTCAAGGTGGTAGACTCGCATACCCCATCGAACACTGAGGCGAGGTCGAATATGTATCTTCCTCCTACTATAAATCCATCCTATATGGTTCGTGATATCGAACATACTGTCAACCTCCTAAACACAAAAAAGTGAATGTCCTGTAAGTTTGGCGCGGTGACCCCCAAGTGTATAAAATTCTCCACCCTGTGACATTTTTAAAAAATGGTCGTTTCAACGCAGTCGGACTGGTTCCGTGCCATTGCGCAGAAGAACTACGGGGAGATCTCCGCAGCCTCAGCAGCGTTTTCGAAGTCTGTAGACCAAGAAGGGAACACGGGGCTCATGATTGCTGCCTCAAATAATGACGCGGAAATGTGTCGCATGCTGGGGCCTCTCGAGAAGGGCATGTTTAATAGGCACGGCGAAAACGCCATCACCATCGCCATTAAGAAGCGTGCGCTCGACTCTGTCCCCGTTCTGGCTCAGTTTGAGGCGTTTTATCGTCTGCGTGACGATTCGACCCCGCTACATTATGCTGTTCGCAATCTCTTCCCGGAGAGCATACCCTTCCTCGTCCACTATCTAAAGGACAAACCTGATGGTCGTGGGATGACAGCACTGGACCTTGCCGCTGATCAGGGCAACGCAGTCGCTTGTGAGACAATTCTCAAGTATGGTGTTGGCTGGACCCCACTCCAGCTAGAACGCGCCGCTGAACATGCCAATCTTCATAGCTATCACACGGTTGCAAATCTCATCAGGGATTACAAGATGGACAGTACTCTTGCAACCAAGCTCGCGGTCGACGCCGCAGTGATTCGTAACAGCATCGTCGGAAGCACTCTTAATCCCCTGGCTGCCGTTGACCCTGTTACGGCGAGTATCGAGAATGCCGTCTTGTCATCGAGAATCACCGACGAAATCGCGCGTACCGGCCACTCCTCGACGTTAGATGCCGTGACAGCCTCGAAGCTTATTCCCCCGTCACTGGCTACAGCGTCTGCCATTACTGCCTCCCAGCTTGCTACTCGCGCTGCACTCGCCACGACTCCCTACTATAACCCAGTAGCTGCTCAGGCCGCTGCTACCCAAGCAGCCCTAACGGCATCTCAGCTCTACAACCCTCTTGTTCCAGGGTCGGCCACCGTTGCCACTGCCGCCGCGAACGCCGCAGCCACGGCAGCTGTCCAGGACACGCTTGTTCGCTCTGCGGTTGCCAACAACGTCTTGGCAGCCCAGCGCATATATGATCCGCTGTGGTTCCAGCCTTCTCTTGCCGCCACCGCCTCGTTCGTTGCAGCCAACAGGATCAACCAGGCTCTGACTGAGAGTGCAAGGATCCGGGCCAATGCCGCCTTGCACGCCGCCAATGCCGCTGCCGCCGCTGCAACCGACAAGTCTGCAGCGGTAGCTTCCCTCAAGGCGACACTCGATGAGCTGGCTGAGTCCACTCC
This sequence comes from Giardia duodenalis, assembly GCF_000002435.2. NCBI lineage: Eukaryota > Fornicata > Diplomonadida > Hexamitidae > Giardia > Giardia duodenalis. The sequence continues at coordinate 2,231,364 of NC_051860.1, forward strand.
TGAGGCAGCGGCTATCAATAGCATTACTGCCTCCATGCGTGCCGAGAATTACGTTCTCGACAGCGCCACTGGCCGCTATCCTAATGGGGATACAGAACTGATAAACGCCGCAAAGAATGGAAACCTCAACTCTGTCCGTATCTTGTTGAACACGCAGGCGGGACTCATCAATAACCGCGGGAAGACCGCGCTCATATGTGCTGCTGAGCGCAACCACATAGCCTGCGTCTGTGAGCTCTCGCCCAAAGAGAGCGGCATGTCGGATTATGAAGGGATGACGGCACTTATGTACGGTGCGTCGTACGGCCTTCGCGAGGTTGTTACCGCCCTGCTACATCCTGAAAAGCGCCTTTCTAGGCCGCGTGATGGAGGCACTGCCATGATGGCTGCGGCGGCTAATGGCCACTTTGACTGCGTAAAAGTTCTGCTCGACCACGAGCATGGAATGCAGTCGTTGGACGGAACGACTGCGCTGATCCTTGCCGTTAAGTTTAACCGTAGGCACGTGGCTCAACTCCTTTACAGCACCGAGTACGACATCAAGGACTCCATGGGCAAGTCTGCGCGTGACTGGGCGACGGAGCTCAACAGAAATGCTATCCTTGAGGATATGAAGGAGTATGAGCGTGCAAGGTCTTAGGCTCTCTTCTGGACCTGCGCTGCAAAGTGTAAATGAATCTCTGGTAGCGTTAGGAAGAATAAAAAGATGTCCTTCCGGGATCCCGATCAGTGGTTTTGCGCGATACGGGAACGCAATTTAGAGGCTATCAAGGCGAATGCCGAGCGATTTGCAGGAGCCCGTGGGCCTCATGGAGAGACGGGACTAATGCTGGCGGCAAAACTGAATATTCCAGAAGTTGTCTTTTTCTTAGCCCCTCGTGAAAAAGGGTGCTACAATCATGACGGAGATACGGCGCTAAAACTGGCTATGGACGAACACAATTTTGCATGCATTGATGAGCTTTTGCACTACGAGATACACCTAAAGACATCGAAGGGCTCCACACCTCTTCACTCGGCTGTTCGGCAAAATCTTCTGGGCTACCTATCTGTCTTGGTCAGATACTGGAAGAGCACACCTGATGGCCAGGGGCTGAGTGCTTTAGATCTAGCGGCGCAGCTGGGGCATGACGAAGCAGCAGAGTATCTACTCAAGCACGGCTCCTTCACTCATCAGGAGGCAGAGCACGCAAGTGAGGTTGCTAGAGGGGCAAATCACTATATGCTTGCAAGGAGCATATTGTCTGTTGCAGCACAGTTCTGCGATCAGTCGGCAACTGAGTCGCGGCGAGCAATGGTGTCTCATCATCAAAGCAGTAGAAGTATAGGCAAATCGATTACTGAAGACTCTGCACACGGACCTTCGCTTCCGCTCCCAATCTCTGATCGCTCCAGGTCCTTTAGACACTCATATCTTGATAAGGACAATACCGAAACCCTTGCAAGCACGCCAGAACTCTATGCCTTTAACTGCCCACGATGTAGGACCATGTTTGAATCTATGGCTAAGCGGCTAAAAGAGACGACAGCTGAGTGTCGCAGGCTGAAAGAAGAGCTGTCTCGGAGACATGCCAGCGACAAGGGGTCTTCATCGACAAGTGCACTTGTGGAAAAGACGCCAGATCCCAAGCCAATAGGTCTTAAGACAACGCTAGCCGAGACAGCGCCCCCAGTAAGAGCCCCACAAATGCCCTTTCTGTCGTTCGACACAGACAATAATGCTCCAGGAGAACCGAGTGGGAGCAGCTTCAGCATAGCAATTGGCCACGACAACCCCCAATCGTCCATCCTTGTTCCCCCGACCATTACTCATGGACTTGATCGACAAAACATTAGTGGCAGAGCTGAGTCCACAAACCATAGCCTAAGGAGCATTCGAGGCGGGGGACCTTCACTGCACAGTGTTGAGCGGAATAATCCTCTCCACACTCCAGAATACTATAACGCTACGAACCAGTCTCCATCCTACCTGCAACGCATTGCAGCATTGCGTTCGCAAGCTTCAGCGACTCCGCTCCAAGTCCCTGAGCGTGCGGTTTCCCACAACTTAAATCGTAAGGTGTCTCCTTTGACTCAGGATAACTCCACATATAGCATATCGTCCCTCAGACCATCATCTTACGAGACTACTAGCCACTAACTCGGACTTTGCATCCCAATTTAAGGCACGTTGTTACATTACTTTTGCGTCAAAAGTTGGACGCTCCAATGTCACGGCCGCCAAATGGAAAGAATGATGACAAGTGGGAGATTATGGGGGAACCAACAGAGTACGTCTACACTATAACAACTAATCGAGCTTTTACAGCCCTCATGGAGGCCGCCCGAGCGGATGCGTTAGAGGATGTTTTGAACTACTCCAGCACGCAGGCACGCATGACAACTCCTACCGGGCAGACTGCATTAATGATTGCTGCAGAAGCAGGAAACTTCAACTCTGCACGGGTGCTTTTGCCGCTGGAGAAAGGCATGCAGACGAACGACGGACGTACCGCACTCATGCATGCTGCGGCAGCAGGCTCTATCTCTCTTACCAAGCTTCTCATTCCGCACGAAGCAAAGATTACCAGTGAACGGGACGGTCACACGGCGTTGATGGAGGCAGCTAGGGAAGGCCACTGTGGGGTTGTGGAGATTCTTCTCCAGCACGAAGTCGGTATGCGGCAGTACATGGGTTTGACCGCTCTAATTTACGCCATCCATGAGGGACACAGTGAGTGCGTCGCAGCCCTTGCAGAGGCCGAGAGCCACCTCTGCTCATATGATGGGAAGAGCCCAGTTGTGCATGCACTTGACACCGGCAACAAGTATTTGTTTCCATATTTGAAGATCTGACGGGGAATTTACTAGTACGCTGGAAGGCTCCTAACCATTTGGACTTCGTGTTCATCAGTCCTTCTGCCTGTCCTCTGCAGCGCTTTAGTCACGTTGCAGCTGCGGAGCATGGTGCTGGATTTAGTTCCCTCTTTGAGTATTGGTGCTGTTGCCGTATTTTGTTGTCCTCCACTAAAGTCTCTAAGGGTGACCGCTGTGCTTCGAGCCGCGTTGAACTCGTTATAATATTCTCTGTCGTATGTCTCTGATGCATCTACCAGCCTGTCAACAACCTTACGCCAATGCCCTATGTTACTTGCTTCTTTACGGCCCACAGTGGGCTTTTCGTGTTCTAGCAAGGTTGCTCTAGATGGCCCCGGCAGGGTTTCGCAGAGCTCAGATGCTGTGCGGTACTTCTTCACTCCCACGACCTGACCTGCATGGGGCATGTGGGAGTCGTCTGCATAGAGCTCCACCTTTTTCTTATACACATGCTCACTTGGGCACGGCTGGTACTCGGGTACTATGTGTGGATTGAGTTTAGTATAGGCAATGTACTTCTCGCGATCGTGCTCTAGTTCGTACTTTGTTTCGACAGAAGGGGCGTCTTTATGCGAAGGAACATAGGCAGTAGGGTCGGCCTTGGACATAGGGTTATCATAAGTTTCATCTCCTATGGACCTTTTAATTCCAAAGCCCTTCTTTTCAGCTCCCGAGTAGCTGTGACTGAGTCTTCTTCCGATGAAATCTGCCGAGTAGATCGGTGGCTGCTTGTTACCACTGATTGCTCCGCATAAAAATGCATAGTCTTTATCTCTAATTGATGGATCATGCGGGTCTTTCCCATAATATCTTCTACACTTGTCGCTGAGTTTGTTGAAGCTGTACATGGCTTTCGCCCCCTCAATGTCAATACACGATTGAGTGTCCTTGGTGGTCTTTCGCAGCGAGCCGTACAGCCTCTCCCGTTTGATACGGTCGTTTTCCAAAATGTCATCGGCCTTGAGTGAAAGGTCTCCCCGTTCGACTACGTTTCGATTGAGCAGTTTTTCATTTGTTAGGGTGCACCCCGAAGCTACAGGTTGCTCTGCGTGCTTCCACTGATAAATGGGGTTGTTGGGGTTGAAGTCTGCCTGTCTGAACTCGTATGGTTTGGGGTCGTTAATGCTTACGTCTGAACTGAGCATCATGTAGTCGATTGTTCGGGGCCTGATCTCCTTGACCTCTGTTCTCTGTTCTGCAATGTCGCTGACGTCTAGATTTGTGTTGCGGACCTTCTTAGTGTAAAGAGGCTTTGATTTGGCACCTTCAATGTCGGATATATCTATCTGGTCCCGCAGAAAGCGCGGGGGCGTGACGGGCCTTTCTTCGACAGTCGGTAGCTTGTAATCCGGTTCCAGTGGGTCCACGCTTCGGTTTGTTCGAAAGTCCTTGGAATGCGGTTGCGCGCCTTCGATGTCATCTGTCTTCAGCGAGGAGAAAACCCGCGTGCCAGATTGCCGTATTACGGGAAGCTTTTCCGGGTAGCAACTGATGACCTTGTCTGCCCTTAGCTCCTTTGTGTGATAGTGCAGTGGTCCATCGCCAGGCTGCATTTTTGAAATTTACAAGGGTTAGAGATAATGGCTTTGAAGAGTACGCGGGCCAAGGCATTAAGAATGCTAGTCCCGGACGAGCTTATAGCGCGAGGCTGCGGTCCTATTAGCCATTCGGCTAGCAGGTGCCCTTCTGTTTGATTCGTTGCCAAGCTGCTGATATGAAGCAGCCGCTACTGGGGGTGGCGTGGGTTCCTTCTGTACTGGTGGAGGTATCTCGTCGCCATTCTCGTCTAGTGTGACCCAGCACTCATAGACCTTGGAGTATGCCATTCGCCCCGTGGAATTAGCCTTTAGATCTACCACAGCTACGCCGTCGCCTTCCTGCTTTGACTTTGAGGGTTTAAAGAAGTTGAAAATCAATGGCTGAGGACGCTTATCCTTTGGCTGTTCTGGAATAGGTTCTTGGCAACCTTTCTCATTGCTGCTATCGGGGACTAGGACATTTTTTCTAAGAGGAGAAGGTAACGGAATCATTGTAGCGTTGAGGTCAGTTGGGTTGACAGGGGTTGTGACTTCCGAGACTGCAGGCGTATTGCATGTGTGTGATGATGCAGTGAACTTGGGAACAGTTATTGCTGAAACGTTCAGTGGCACTTGAGGTATGGTCAAGGCCTGGGTAGGTAGTTCCCTTGCCAGGGAACTTAAGGGATCTATTTGAATGATAGGGGGCGGGGACCTTCCGGATGGTACAACATCCTGGTCTGAACTAGTGCTATACTCGTCAGTAGACACATCCTGTTCAAAAATGGGGACCTCAGAAGTCTTCCCTCTGAAACCTGGAGGGATTGCTAGAGGAGGAGGAAGATGGGGAACCGTGGTATGCCTCTCTTCTGGGGTTATGAATGGAAATCCTGGTGGATTCTCCACTAACGTTGTCACGACAGGCTCAGTTGAGCCGGAATAAGTCTGCTCCGGATTCTGTATTACGGATGTAGTAAATGCTGAGCCCTGTATTGACTGTGAATCCGAAGCAGATCCTTGATCTATGCTGCTGTTGGGTTCGTACTCTGCTCTGATCAAGGTTGTGGTGGGGATGGTGACGTTTTCGGTGTAGATCTGCACAGGAGCAGGAGTCAAGGATGAACGTGTCACAGTCTGGCCTCGATAGTTTTCGTGCTGTTGAATTACACTCGGGTTGGTTACATTGGTCGATCCACTTGTTTCCGGATCTAGGAGAACCTTTTCGAGGGCACCTAGATCGTTATCCTCACTTTCAAAGCTATCGTTGTCAAACTCTGGATGGACGCCGAAGTCCAGCGAAGAGTCCTCTACCACCTTTTGGGGATCTTCACATGAGTCGCAGCTTTCAGAGATATCCCCCTGAAGCATAGTGCATCTTTGGAACTTTGATTTACCCCCTGTGCATCCTACAAATGCTTGGAAGAGAAATTCTGGCTCCTTTCCAAAGAGGTAATCTGTAGTGAGCCTACCTCTGTCAGTTAAGCTCGGCTCTGCTGATCTGTTGATAGTGCTCGCACCGTTTTCAGAGCACTCACGCTCATCGTGGCTGTCCTTGTCTGCGGCAGCCATATTCTTTTGCTTCTTTGCATTGTTGCTTTTTAACGTTGATCTCATGCACTGACGTCGAACAATCGGTACTTCATCGCCCAAGATGCTCGTATCGTGCAGGTTATCCCCAGAAGTTCTGTGTGGCGTGTAGTTGCTTGAAAAATCAGAAGTGAGGACACAATCTATATCAATGCCTTCGATCAGAACTTGAATCTCCTTCAGCAACGCGCGCTGAGTCGGACGCAAGGACGTTTCACACAGCAAGTCGTCTAGCCAATGATACGCTTCCTTTTGCAGATGATGTACGGATTCTATGGCCTCAGACGAGATGAGCATCAATTCCTTAATATACTTAGCAGAAATTGATGCCTTGCTTCTGAGTTCTTTCTTGTAATTGCTGGCGAGACGGAGAGTGTTAATAAATATATCCCCGCACTCAATAGGGGCAACAATAGCTGGATAATCGAACCCCAAGGGATAATCTAGGGTAGCGGTAGAGAGATCATTGATGGGCGTGGACTTGGAATCAGTTGGAAGACACGACGGCTTCATAAGCAGGGCGTCGCTGTCTGCGGCTACCGCATCCTTACGCGTCAAGTACTCACCTGAAAGATTAACCCGTGAAATAACTTGCTCGATACTGCTATAGGCCATGGTGGTGTATAAAAGACCATACCTGGCTAGCGTATCATTGGTCCGGCTCTCTCTTCGCAAAAACCCTGCAAACGCGAGCTTATATGGAAGGAGGTGGGGGAAGAACGGCAGAGTAAGGTCATATTTGTAGGAGTGGTGGAACCCGTGATTGGCCAATAGCACCGGCTTTGTTGCCTGATAGAATAACTCGTGCGGGATATGCGTTGTACGAAAATGAATATATTCTAAAATCTCGTGAATTCTGAAAGTAAATAGATCAACGGACTGAATGTTCTTCGTAGGAAGTTTTTGCAAGAAGAGCTCTAGTTCAGTAGACACCTCTGATCGAATGTGCTTCCCCCCAATATTAATGGGTCCACTCACATGGGGTTGAGATGTCTGCCCCTCCATTTGTCCAGACTCCGCAGGAAAAAGGTCTGTAAAGCAGAAACGACCATAACTATCATAGACAGGGGGGATTCCTAATAGAATACACAGAAGTGCACGAAGATAGCGATTCTCAGATGCTTCTTTAGAGTACACCAGAAGCGATACCAGGACATCGTTCCGCTCATCTTTGGTGAGAACATGAATATAGGAGAATGCTATTTTATGTAGAATGTCTCCTGCGGTAAATGTGGCGTACTGTCTTCTGATGCTAGATCCTGGCCCAGAATTTTGCAGCAAGGACACCAGAGATCCATCCCAATGAATTCGGGGTCCTCCCGCATCAGCGTAGAGCTCTCCTTGCTCCATCGTTGTCAGCATCTGTGGACGCTCCTTAAAGTCTGCGGTTGTAGTAGCATTTGTGGCTGAACTCGGATGTTGGTCATGACTGGTCTTAAAGTGTGATGATTTTGAGTCGCTACTGCTGCCTTGTACTGAGCTCCAACGCAAGTGCCGATTCTTAGTTGCATATGCGGAGTACAGAAGAGAAAGAGTGGGGTCAATAGACGAGTATACATGACCCTCAAATGCAGCCAAGGCAGAGCAAAGAACCTCAGCATTTCCAGATACTATGGCTAGGTACAGTGCGTGATCGTACATCTCGTGGTCTAAACACTGGTTAACCACTGTCTCCGGGGGTGACGAGAGCAGCTCCTGTCGAATGTCCTCCAAAGCTTTAGAGGCCCCCTTGGGCTTCTCTGGTAATGACGAGTAGCAGGGGCTCGACAAGGAAGCAAGAAGGTCCCTGCAAAACCGTGCCAAGTTGGTCCTGTTGTCATCCGTGTCAAATGTACAGTTACGTAGCTCTGGACATGCTGTAAGCAGCCGGAAGCGGATAGCTTGTAGGATAAGTTGTTTATATGAGGGAAGATTCCTCTGGGATCCCGAAGACGCTGATAGTTCCTCTCCCAGTAGGCTGTCTAAATAACCGAGGATTCTTGCAGCAGATGCAGAGGGCAGGATGGGAAACAGAGTAGGATCATCATCAAATCTTCTACTATAGTAGGGAACGTGCGCTGTCCTCTTTCCTTGGCCGGAGGCGTGAGTGGCCGGCTGCTTAGCGTCTTGTCTGACAGACTCTGTCAGGGAAACATGGGGAATCTCGATGGAAGACGTGAGATCCAATGGACTATTAGACTTCTCATCTATATTACTGGCCTCAGTAACACCCGTTTGGGTGCCTTCCCTGGAGCCTATGGGCTTTGGTACAATAGTATCTCTGGTTAGTGTGATTCTGGATGGGGTAATACCCTTGCACGACTTAGCGCGACGCTCTGTAAGGAGCACAACGGAGCGTGTATCATAGATAACAGGAGATGCAGTTCCTAGAATGGGCTCGGCCGTGGGAGCCGCTAGTATCCCACCTTTATCCGAGTTCATAGCATCCTGTTGCGCAGCCATGTTCATTGGCTTTTCAGCCTTGCTAACTTCGTAGTAAGCCGTGCTAGCGGTCTTCTCGCCCTCAGAAAGTTCAGAGACGGTCGGAGCGGACTCCCTCTCCACACTCTTCTCTGAACTATCTTTTACGGTAGTAAGAGTGACTCCAGCACCGGTGCCAAGCTCAGCATTGCAAGGATCCAGAAGTAGCTGAGTAGAGTCACAGAGTTCGGTTATCCCGCCGCGAAGGAGGGAGGCAGACGTGGTTGGATCGTTTGCATATCTAGGTTCCACGTTGTTATCGTGAAACAGTCCCTTTGTTGGTGAGTCACACTCTTGTTGCAAGTTAGAGTTTTCAGCCCAGTAGTCAGGGGGCTCCACAGTGCTTCTCCTGTTAAAGGTGGCCGTGACTAACTCGTGCGACGATAACCTTGGCTTCTTGACGTAGGGATTGGTTATCTCACTAGCATTATCCGTCTCGCTCTGCTCCTTGAGGGTCCCGCTGTGACAAACCACGTGATTTGGTCTTGTCCTGTTAGTAGCATTGTTAAGGCTTGCGTGCTTAGAGATAGACGCTCCAGGAACAAGGGTATGAGAGGGAGAGCTATTCAAATAGCGTAGATCCTGGTCAGTGTCGAACGCGCTTCCCGAAACGAGCAGTTGGTTGTCAGTAACGGATCTGTTAGCAGGGGTAATATCCTCGCTATCGCAATTGTGCGATAGCCTGTCAATGCTAGTGCTGAAGTAAGAGTGGGGTTTTTGATCTGCGATATTCATCATTATAGCTAAAGGCTGCGCTGCTGTATGTGCCTTTGAAGCAGCTGCTTCCTGCTGTCTCGCCTCTGTTTCTGAAGCACGGAAATCAGATCTGCCCATATGAGGACCTCCATGTAAATTTATGATAATTCCGTCAAAGCTGGGGTCAGCTAGTTCCATCCGTATTTCTTGATTATGGAGGTTATCGGACTTAGGTGCTTCATCTGTCTCCCCCTCTGTGGCGAACTCTTGAGTTGTCTTCTCACTAGAGGCCATGGATAGTTTTGCAGATTCAGGTGAAATTCCAGGCTGCTGAGTCTGTCTGAAATAAGATAGGGGGCCTAGATCAGGGAACGGCGGGGCTTCGCTGGTCACAACGCTCGCTGGTAGAGCATCGCCAGCGTCGCTTGCAGCATCTATTTGCTCCTTGGAGTCGTCTAAGAACACATTGTGTTGGATGCTCTCTTGGGTAATGCTAATTAAAGCAGGATCAAGGATCTGCAGCTCATTCGGCTGCACTGCTGACTCGGAGGGACTCAGTGGAATAGTGTTCGTCTGAGGAGTCGCAAAGGTAGAGGCAGAATTGATTGGTTGTAGAGGTAATGCTACTGGTGGACCCACCTGCGACCTGGCGGGAGCTCTGCGCCGGCCTCTGCGGGTCCCTGCACCGGGGCTTGCTATTTCAGAAGAGCTCCCCTTCATCTGGGCTAGTGTTGGTGGTGGGAGAATGGTGGCCGGGTCAGCTGGGAAAGAAGGATCCATTGATTGAACAACAGCTCTAAAATAAAAAACGTTCCCTACCCTACCATACATCATCTGCTCGATTTTTATACGCAGCAACTAATCTGCGCCCTCGAATGAGCTCGAGCCACACGCGGGAGAACGGCCCGTCCCAATCCACCGACGGCACACGCGCCTCTGCAGTGCACATGCCGGAATCTGTAAAAGCCAGGAAAATGCAAATTTACAGTAGATCCTCCAGTAGGGCCCAGCCGAAAGTTCGAGACTGCGACGGATGGGATGTCGAGGATGACGACCCAGAGTCCTCACGTGGCGCAGAAAAGGCGAAACCTAAAAGATCGGATGAAGATCAGCGGTCCAGTGGTAAAACGCGGGAAGAGGACCTACCACTCATTGTAGAGAAACTGAAGACCAACACAAAGATGCTTATCAAGAACATCACCAGGCAAAACGACGTGATCACGAATCAGCTTGAAACTATCAATAAGCAAAACGAGAAAATTAAGAGCCTGGAAGAGCGACTCGAGAAGCTGGAGAGCAGGCTGTCGGAGAAAGAGCAGGAGGAGAAGCGGGTACAGTTTGCAGGCCTCGATATAAAGAGAGAAGAAGAGAAGGAGGATGAGGCCCTTTTTAAAAAGAAGGTGCTGGGCGTGGTTAGCAAGGAGCTAGAGCACGTAGAATATGTATGCCACATTGTCGAGGCTATTCAGACGCTGGATGCAGAGCTGGATGAGGTTCGGAAGTTTATCCGCCAGGCGTTCAGCTAGGTCATTAACTGGGGAAGAGAGTTTTAGTAAACAGGACAGAGCCCAGATCCTGGGCTCCCTCGCTCCATAGCTAAACTTTAGAATTTTGTACAAACTGTACACAAGAATGGACTTTGTACAATTTTAGAGAAAATTATCGCACAAATTTGAGAGCTTATACACAACAAGATGCCTTTTGCAGGCTCGGCGCACCCACCTATACTACAGCAGAAAGGCCCGGCCAAGCAGAAAATGCAGCGGCCGGAAACTCCCTTGGGAGCAAGCATGGCGCGCCGCACCTGCATGGAAGGCTCTCTTGTTTATTTGGATAAGTCTACGAACATAAAGAGCATGCAACGCGTCAATCACTCAATCATAATGGCTAACTATACCGTGCTAGAGATCCTCGGACAAGGATGCTCTGGGAAAACCTACAAGGTTCTTTTCCAAAGGGACGGACGACTCTATGCAATGAAAAAGAAGCGAAGCGCTACCAGTGAAGACGTCAAGGAAGGCATTCTGATCACATCGCTGAAGTGCCCTGTCTGTATACCGTGCTATCTCTGTTGGATAGAGGACAATAGTACGTACTTTGTCACAGACCTAGCTCATTGTAGTCTCGATAGCATTCTTGACTACTATCATTTTCTTATTGAGGATCTCATCTGGATACTGATGGCAGACATCTCTATGGCTCTGGAGTACATCCACGCTAACGGGATTGCACATTGTGATCTAAAGCCAGAGAACATCTTGGTCACCAACAGGATAGATGGGTATAACGTCCCTCCCAAGAATTGTGGAGATAGCTACACCATTGACACTAGTATGGACCGCTTAACTCCCATAAACGATCCCAATCTCAAGAGGTCTTACGTAGCACAGCGTGCCGCCGCGTTGGCAAGATCCAAGTCCGACAAGGCAAAGGACACATACATTAATAAGAGCCAGAATAAGCCTTTTTCAGTCGCCTCTTCCTCTCATTCTCAGCAAGCTAGTGCAACCAACACTGTTCCCACAACTGGTGTAGCCAGTGTTGTCAGCACACCAATGCATACCAGTATTGTGAGCACTGCAGTCAATCAAAAACTGTCAGAGGACACCCTTTATCCAATCGCCTCAGAAAACGTCACGACATCTATGGATCAACTCTCACTTCACACCACCTTTCCTCGCGCGCAAGTTATCCACAGTGATCTCAGGAATTGCATCTTATCGACACATAGACAGAGCTTTCCACTTATTATCTCACCATGTTATGAGCGTGCAGCTGACGGAAAATACTTTGTTCGACACAAAAAGGGAGGGTTCCTCCTCGACAAGATCAACCTGATCAAGAGAAGCTATTCAGATAGCACCCTAGTGGTCCTGAAGCACACAGAAACAATGTTGTCGAATAATTATCCGCGTGAATACATCTTTTGTGAATATGAGGACCAATTTCACAATGAGGTGCAAGATAATTCCCACTTAATCATTCAGCACTTTGAGCTAGGGAGCCCGATGAAGACAAGATACTCCACCCCAATGCATAGGTTCAGTAGCACCTTGAACCAAACTATGGACTGCCAGGCCGTGGACGCAGATGTCGACCAAGGCATGCGTATTCCGCATTTGGGCATGTCTGAACCTGTCATTAATTTTCACTTCGTCAATATCTCTGAGCGGATAAGTGACACAGAGTGGACACGCTCCTTTGAAAAACCCCAAAGCACAATAGAAAACAGCGTGGACTCGGTCGTCTTTTCAAGCAAGCAAGACCTAGAGGTCTTTCGCGTTGAGGAGGAATCCTCGGGAGGGATGAAATCCAACTGTGTCCCCAATGAGTTAATGCGCCACAGCTCAGTGCTTGCTGTAAGTGCAAAGTCTTTAGAGAAGGCAGATGACGTCATAGAGGATCTAGAAGAATCACTGACGGCAACGCAACCCTCTAAGAAAGTGGAGGTCGATCATCTCAGCACTGATGCCACTCTCCAGAATACATCACCAACATCGCAGAGCAACAAAGCAATAACCTTACTAGCCACATGCAAGCATGATCACACGTGCCATTCTGCCGTTTTCAATTGCAGTGAAGACTCGTCCACAACTAACCCAAAACACGCAACCAAGCTTGTAAGCCTTCAGAAGGATAAGTCAGTATTGTGTGCTGCATTTCGAAAGCTTCCTCGTAATAACAGCTACCGACTAGCCCTTCTCGCCATGGTCAGTAGGAAGCCCCTGTACAGTCTGTACTTTAATACCAGATTCCTTTACAGGAGAAGACCTAACCATTGGGCATACTATTTCAACCATTGCAAAAAGCATACCTATCACATAGCAAAGCCATCCTTTCTTCTCTGTAGGAGTGTCAATAGTGTACCAATTAAGCCAAAAACCTTGATGGACGAGATACTATCATTGAGCCATTATGACCATAACTCCCAAATACCTACGGTTACCATGCCAGCTCCTCAGGATCAAGAGTCAGTAGACCAAGATTCTCGCGGTATTAAAAGTGCCATAACCATTGGCTTAGCTAAGAACTTCTTACTAGATAGCTGCTCGTCGTCAGGCCTCTATATTGATGAGAAATCCATCAAGTATGCCAACCACGACTCTTCCAAGTCCAGCATCTTGTCGAGCCATTTAGAGGGAGACATTTCGCCCAGTATTGAAGCAGATACATTTACAAAGCAGCTATCATCAATTCCTCACCAGTCACGGTGTGCAATGCTCCCTGCCCCAGCGACTACTGGGCAATGCAGCCATCAGCCTAACTTAGCCATCCAGTACAATTTTGATAGATACCACCACTCTGGAGAGAACCCCAAGGTGGACACTTTCAGAAAGCGGGGGCACACAATGTATAACTCTAGCAGGCATGCTTTGCAGGCCACTACGTCTCCTCCTAGTAGATCATGCTCCCAAGGCCTAACAACCTGGAGCGTATCTCGGCCCACAACCGACCTGTCTCTTTCTTTGCTACTGGAACCTACATCTACCTACGACTCAGCTATAACAGAATATGCACAGTACAGAACAAATAACTTTAAAACTAATTCCCGACATAATGAATTGGCAGAGTCATTGAACAAACCAACCTTGCAAGGACAAAAAAGGCAAAATGCATTTCTAGGGTCACTCCCTGACGACATGCAGCTCTTTAATCTCTCTCACAGTGCACACTTTCAAAATGGCAGCTTCTCAGGAGACATCCAACCACCGTTCTTTGAAGATTATAGCTATCCTAATTCGCGATATGCATTTAGTCCCGCACAGGCTTATAAAACCCCGTTCACGAGATCTACTGGCTCTCAAAAGAAGCATGACCCCTGCATATACGCATCATCAAGCAAAGTCCATCGTCTTTGTAGGCCAAAGGACATGTATGCTGTGCTCGATGTGCATCCTTTTCAACAGATGGGGTTTATGGACTCGGATATCTCTTGCTTGCTGCCCCCCTATGGGTATCAATTATATAGGGCAAACAACCTCTTGTCAACATCTATGTGCGGAGATACATATGGAAATCACAGTCCAATGAACTTCTTATCATTAGTGCCTTCTACTTCCCACACGCCTGTCAACGTAGTTCCAGTTGCCGTTGATACAGAGCACAGCAGTCCTGAGTCATCCTCCTCTAACGAAGGATCCGTACAGCACACTCCCCTACTGACGCCTCGCCAGTTTCCAGTTCTTCCAGGCCCTCCTGACCGAGATGCTAACTGTTCAAACTGTTCACAGCCCTCTATCAAGTCTGCCTCTTTTCAGGACAGTATGAAATGCGGTGACCAAACTAAGCAGTCTAATAGACCTATCTTCTCACCAGTGTCCTCAGATACGTCCCTGAGCAGGTCTTCAGTGATCAATACATGCAATTCTCAGTCAATCCTTCAGAACCTGGTCTTTACCCTTTCCGACTTCGGGCACGCTCAAGAAGCACCATTCAAGGAAAGTAACACAGGGGATAGTCGATATATATGCCCCCAATTTTTGCGTACGGGAATCCCAGATTACTCAGCAGATGTATATTCTTTTGGGATGACAATCCTTGAAGTCATGACTAACGTCAACATTCCCCCCAACGGCGAGTCTTTTGAGTGTTTGAGAAGCCACAAAAAAGCCGTATTAGACATGCTGGATGCTAACGTATTTGGGCGGAACTTAAGTGCACAGTTGCACGAGGACGATGCAGCAGGGTCTGACCTTCACAGGTCTTTATCGTTCATTACGCCGCGCATCACCTACAGTAAAGATCTCTGGCTGGCAATGTTGGATCTCATCGAGCCAGACACGTCTCTACGACCCTCTATTAGGACTTGGCGTAAAAAGTGGAAAAGTCAGCTGGACCGTATAGACAGAACTAAGCTTTACCAAAAGATAGAGTCTGATCAGCGCGCAGTTGGCCTAATAATGAACGACCGTTTAGCACCGTCTGCCGTTGATAAGATGAAAGATGCTAGTTCCAAAGATCTTCTTTTCCCGCAGCATACAAGTTTTACCAACGGCGATAGCAGCCATAACCCTTTTCAGTCCACAGTCTCATCTTGCAAATCCAACGCAGACTTTATCAATACACTGAACTCAACGTATCAATCTAAAGTATATTATAACAAAGACAATCAAATACACCCCCATTCTATCAATAATTCCACAGCAACTAGCACTAAAATGGTTCCTATTAAATGGTTAGACTCTTGCTTCTGCCAGGACCCCTCGAAGTCTACAAATGCAATTTCTTCTATTAACAGACCTGCAGATATGTTAAACACGCGACCACTGAATTATGGAGATCTGCACTGCTCAGCTCACCTTGACACTCAGCTGAACCCCAGTGACTTGTGCCACGATACGTACAAACACGCTGTCCCGGTTCCTGGGACATATACTTCAATCTGCTCTTGTGATACTCCATGCAATGTTTACGCCAAATCAAGGAGCAGGAGCCATTGTACTGACTTTCAATCACGGACAGAGTTGCTGGGTCCAGATATAGGAGACGACTATCTGGACTTCGGCTTATCCTATAGGCAAGAGTCCATGACTCCGACAACCATTGTTATAAACAAACAGCACACAAATACACAGGGCTCTTTACAGCAAGATCATCATCATGTTGTAGGAGCTATGTCGATGGGCCCAGCAAAGTCGGTGCACAAATCAGCTCGCTCAGAAGGAGCTGAAACCCCTGCGTCACTTGAGAGGTGCGGCTATCTGTCGCTAAATTGGCACTCGTCACTAAACGAAGATAGCTTCGAACTGGATCACTCTCAACTGAAGTCGCCGACAAGTGCCCTTCAGAAAGCTCATCAGTCTGCGTTGACATGTGCAGGACTCGATGTGGGAGCACTAGACTCGTTTTCCATCCGGGCAGAGTCGGATATGATCCTGCTTGACAATCGCATGCGCGAGGCCCCTTCCGAGATTCAGGTGGGAGAGCCGTTCCCCATTAGCTTTCAGTCGCATGAGTCCAGCGAGTCCGCGCTTCTTTCCACGGAGCTGCAGCTAAAGGCTCTCGTAGACGACGGGAGTTGTGAGAACCTGGACGTAGAACCCAAGGATAGTGACCACCTCATAAAGAGCGCCGTGAACACGACTCTCAGCTCTAAGGCACACGCCAGCACACAATCGGTGGCATTGTTTGCCTCACCTCGCAAACCGGCAGAGCAGACCTCCGCCACTTGCACCTCAGAGAGTCAGATCGACTCTATCCAGAACGACACATTGGCTGTTGGTAAGCACGTTGCAGTCGGGCAAGCTCACTCTAGTGCTAGTTTCACGTCCAATACGACAGACCGTGGAAAAGCGAACAATCCGACGCAATCCATAGTTAACACGCTTCTAAATTCTCCTGTGTCCGGGATCTTCGAACACAGTGATCACAGTGACCTGAGCGTCCATAGTACCAAGAGTAGCAAGAGCTGTAACAGTACGCTCCACCAAAGCGTAGTGCATCCAAAGAGCTTCGTCAAAAGCTCCCTATCAGATCAGAAGTCCCATCTGGGACAAAAGGATTATGCGAGCACCCAATCACTTACATCCAGTTGCGAGAGTGCCCTCAGAAACACTCACTCACTGCCACACATATCTCCACTGTGCTCTTCGTTGAGGTCCGTCATACTCAGCGCTAATCCCATTGATGTGGCCGAAACCTCTCCGGAAAGCCAATCGGTGAGCCTTTGCGCAGATGGTATATCCCTTCTGTCCGCACGCCGTGGAAGGGCTATCAGCCAAATAACCCGCCGGGAGCTGCAGACCATTGGGGTGAACTCGGCCGTAGACGATAGTACCACGTCTCTGCACGAAAGGCCGGGATACTGTCCGGTTTGCAAGCTTTTACGTGTTCCTTCGGACTTGCGCCTCACGCAGCGCGCTATGGCCTTGTGCCCCTCTTCCTCTCAGGCTGAAGAGCTTATCCATTACTGTGTGTGTGCCCAAGCAAGCGCCTTTCCAGATGCAGGAGAGTTCACCCATTCTTATTCAGAGCCTGCATGTACTAACTACAGTAACCACTCTATTGACAAGCTCATTCTTTCGTGCTACATACAGAAGGACAACTGCGATGCTAATAGCCACGCCCCGTCCCCTCTTCCTCGCGCTGCTCGTAGTGGGGCATCCTTTGGCCCGGGACCCTTGGTTTCTCAGGAGGATGTTGGCAAGAACAATGACAGAACGGTGTCTGCCAACGATTGTGAGTGTTTACCGAGTCAATTTGTCCTGTCGCACGTATCTGTATCGCACCCTTCCTCAACAGTGGGCCCCTGGATGTTACCCTTCAGCAAAACAAGGTCGCTTGTGCTCACTTACACCGAGAGGCTAATAGTTTCTGCGATCTCGTACCTGTCACTTCGCTCCGGAATATATACCTCAATGCAGGTTCCAAGCGAGGCAGCGGCATCCTGCTTCACGAAATATGAGCAAACGCCAACTGTAATCGGATGTAAGACGAACCAGGTACTTTTGTCTAAAGTAGATACGGTCTGCGAGCCTGGTAAAAAGCACTGTTTAGAAGCTGGGAGTGAGGTAAGAGAGATTGGCGACGACTCTACTAACTCAGTCGGGAGCTCCGGGGCGGAAAGGGTGCGGTTAGCCTGCAGGCACCGAAGGAGGTCTGCCGGTAACACAGGAAATTTCAAGGCAGTGGGCTGGGCAGACGATCTGGGTGGAACGGAGGGGCGCACACAAAAGCCCCGCTATAGCACTTTATCTCATTCAAAGTCCGGGATGCTCACACGATTGCCATATGCAGAGCTCCAAAGACTTGGATACGTAACTCCACTACCGAAGCAACGAAGGACGCCGGTAAAGTGGAAAAAGCCTAGTAAGGTTTTCTTACTTTCTAAGGAAATATCCACCTGCTCGTCTAGAGAGCCGTGCATATCTGTGTGCTCTCTGGCCTTCACGGCGCATGGCGTATTCAACTGTCTGCTGCTTCTGGACATAGGGCTCATTGACTTTTTTCATACAGCACGCATGTTTCGGTGGATTGGCGTTGTAATTACAATCGTTCTAGCAGGAGTTTTAGCATCTATATTGAAGGAGCTCAACACATACCTAGTCTTTGAAGACAAGAGTCCGGGATACGTCTGTGTTCCATATACACGGATATACGTCTCCCCGCGCCAGATCGTGGCTGTCTGTCTGCGCTTCCTCCTGCCGACAGTTTGCTTTATGGCAACAGGAGTGGGGCTAAGCCTGTACCCACAGTCACGTCTTCTGATGCTTCTGTTGGCTCTACTCGAGTGTATGTTCGTCGCAAAAATAAGCAAATTCTCAATTCGGAACATTTCGTAGCCGTAGACAGCCAAAATAAATGCCTGTCAAGCACATCTACCTTGTCCGCCATGGAGAGACAGATTTCAACACGGACCCCGAGCCCCGCATCAGAGGCCACGTTCCCAATCCACTGAACGAAATAGGGCGCCTCCATGCCAAGGAGGCCAGCGCCGCATTGAAGGACGTGAAATTTGATGCCATCTTTTACAGTAGAATTCCCCGTGCCAAGGAAACGGCCGAGGCCATTCGAGCCAATCAGCCCCAAGCTCGTTTTGAGGAGGAGCCCCTTGTTTGTGATATCTCTTGGGGCGACTGGGAGGGAAAGACGTACCTCGAGGCCTTTGGGACGCCCGAGCGCGTGCATCTCTTTAAGACAGACCCTGCGCGCCTCGAGATACCAAATGGAGAAAGCTTCTACTCCGTTCTGGCGCGCCTCGAGGCCCTGGTCCACAAGCTTGAGCGCAGCACCGACGAGACCATCTGCATTGTGTCTCATGGTGCCGTGCTCAACCTTTTCATGTGCTTGATCACCTCCGCCCCGCTGTCGAAGTTTTGGATGTTCTATGGCGATGCATGCTCCATTTCGCAAGTGGATATGCACGACCCTTCGACGTTCCACATCCGCTCATACAACGAGACCCGTCACCTGTCTAAGAGTCTCCCTAGTAAATAGTCGTTAGGTTCTGTGGGGCCTAGTCGACGGGCTCAGATCTCCGTGCAGAACAGGCCCCTGGTAGCGGATGCGTCTGGAGGCGCAGGACGCCTCGCTGGACCCGACGTCCGTGCTCTGGACGAGGATGTCCGTCAGAGCAAGATCCTTCTGTCTACTTTCCTGGAAGAGTTCAGGAGTCAAAGATGACTCTGCAGCACACGAAGGAATTGGTACTGCGTTGCTATAGATCACATGGGGCTTTGTAGCTGGTCGCTGCTTGTGTTTCCTGGCTTCACGTCGCAAGGCAGCCTGTAACAATACTGAGCTTGGAGCTGGTAGATCAAGGGCTGAAATCCGGAGGGGCGGGCTTTGTGTTCCAGAGGTGCGCTTTGATAGGCGCATGCGTGCACGGTAGAGAGAGCTCATGTGTGAAAGCCGCGTGCTAAAGGACGAGTCCTCTCCAACGCTTGAAGGTCGAATAGGCTTGTGGACTGCGGCGACAAAGTCATCGCAAACAACACGGGCATAAGTGGGCTGAGCGGTCAACACCCGCGCGATGTTCAAACCTGGGGCCGAGTGTGGACGGTTGCCTGTACGGAAAGCAATTTCTCTCTGTATATGTGGGCCGTGAATCTTCTCCAAACGTTCCATGGCTTTTTGGTGCTCTCGATAGGTGCGTGTCTGCATGTAAAGGGGTGTGCTAACGTGTAGACGATCAACAACGTTGGAGCTAAGATACTCACGAGTCTTTTGCGAAAGACTTCTTTCCACCGCTTGTGCAGTCTGGGCACGCCGAGCACGCGCTTGCTCGTCACGAAGTGCCCGAGGAAGATCGAGCTTCTGACGAGTCGCTTCCTTAATTACTTTGAGCCTGTTCGGTTGCAAGTAGGCATCCAGGGCAGAGCCGTCGTTGATAAAATTACAATTATGGTTATCGTAGCGGATCAGTTGCGGGGACGAACTATGCAGGTGCGGAGATATTGTTCGCTGGGCCACCATTCGATCATTTCGTTCGTAAAAGTTCAACCGAAAATGTGGATCCTGATCACATCTTGCTCGAAACAACGCTCTTGAAGGAGTCAGGTCTGGCTTAAAGGTGCACTCTGCCATCTCCTCCTTTTCTCGTTGATCCAAGTATTCGCGTAGTGTGCGGCTGGTCCGGTGCAAGGTATCTTCCTGCTCTTCAAGGCGTCGCCGAAGTCGAACGTCATCCGACACCCGGTTCTGTACTCGTTGGCTGTATGGAGAAATATACCTGAAGTTCTGGCTACGCGATCTCTTGTGAGGCGGTGACTGGTACTCTCCTGTGCGTTTTCTCTTTTGCCGAGTACGTGGCTTGGAAGCATCCAGATCTTCGGGGGTGAGAAATCCATGAACAGGGTTGTAGTTTTCAGGCTTGGGGAGGCTGCTTGCGGGCTCATATAGTTTTGCGATCTTCTCCATGGTTGCTGAGACATCGTAAAGACTAATCGGATCAAGCTGCTCCTTCTCGGTCTGTAGCCCGCTTCGAGAGTCTGCTTCAGCGGACCGTTCTGTTGCTGATAAAATAAACGAGTCGCTGGGCTCACTGAGCCGAGCCTGTGGAACTACGTGAAGATTTGTATCCATTTATTCTTAATTCGAGAAACTAGTCTCGACAGCACCCCAGGAAGGGTCCTCTTGAAGCGTCAGGCCCAGACATAGAAAGCTTATATCTGTGGTAAAAAACTCAAATTTACATTTGTTGCCGACTCAAAGGACGAAAGATTTGAAGCACATGGCGAGTCAGGGAGTGATACGGTGTAGTTCTAAAATAATTGAATGTGTCATAACAGATGCATAGCTAGAAGAGGTGAACATAAGATCATCTTGCCGAGCCCATTTTCAGCACAATCTCTGTGCTTAGAAGCTCATTCTCTGAAGTGCCAGAGGCTTGCAGCCACAAAGACATCTTCTGCCCTTAGTTTTTATAAAGGAAGTCCATAATATACGTCGAAGTTATGGCAAGCTCTATTGCAAGAGTGTAACACGCCTGCCTACCTTGTAACTTTCAATCTCCGGATCAATTAAAATTGCCTTGGTGAAACGTCACAGTGTATCTAAAACGACTTGTGCATAAATTAACCAGAAATACAGGACTGGATAACGCATTATAAAAATGCACACCTTTGGTGAGCAGCTTAATGGTATATGCTCTAAAAAGGCTGCTGGGGTCGGTGCTCGCACAGCCAGATCACGTGATGATGGGAAGAGCGTGCTCCAACATATGCTCCTTGCTGTTAGTATGATTCTCGCTGCGTCTATTGGACTAATGTCCACCTCGACCTACTTCTCTTTGGGAAAGGCCGATCCCGTTAATAGATTGAATCCTTCTGACGTCGCTCACATCTCGAATAGCATGCGTTTTGTTATTTCTTCCGATGTTACACCAACATACAATGCCATCCTAAAGCTCGTGGGCCACCTCTGCATAGGAATTTCACTGTGTACTGTCGTGCTTCTCTGCTTGCTGTTCGCCCACTGGATATATGTTTTACCGTCCTGGAGTGTTTTTTGTAATCTAGGCATAGCTCTTGTCGCGACCCTGGAATACCTTGGCATTTCCATTCACCTCAGTATCATCAGCTCCCCACAAATCAGCAGGATTGTTTCCTTCCCACGGACAGTCCTTCTCCAAGCGGTTTCTATGGCGACAGCAATCGTCCTCTTCATCGCCGCATCTTTGTTTTCGGATACGATGCACAGGTAATTTACCTACGGGAATTGTTGCGAACACTGCGCACAGCCTCCTGGGCCTGTCTAAGCAATTTGATCATTTCATTGTTGTTCTTCTTGCAGGCAAGCATCAACGCAGTGTTTCTCTTAGCATCCTGAAGCATGACTTCGTATGGAACTAGCAATCTTGCAGACGTAAGGTTGTTGTTGGAAACTGCAGCCATCAGTGCCGACCATCCACTAGGTGTCTGCTCCCCTGCTTCGACGGGTGCTAGGATCTCTACGCACTCGTCAAACCCGAAGCGGGCCGCAAACATCAAGGCGGTGAACCCCTTATTTGTCTTGAGATTTGCTTCGTAGTCTTTCAGTGACTTAACTATCTCAGCTTGGTTGTCTAAAACAGCCATCATCATAGCAGACCAACCCTCAGCGTCCTGGAGTCCGCACTCCGTTCCGGCGAGCACTTGGACGCCGATGAGGTTGCAGTTGCGTGCAGCAAACATCAGCGCTGTACGGCCCATGTTGGCACGCTTTCCTGCCTCTTCCTTCTGGAGGACAAGCACGATGTCGTTCAGACCGAGCTGCGCCGCCATCATTAGGGCTGTTCTCCCCTCCGGATCTTGCACGTTGCTCTCTGCATACACCAGTTTTTCGACGCACTCGACTTCATTATTCAGAGTAGCGTACATCATAGCCGTTCTTCCATAACTATCACAGAGCTTCGCCTCCTCTTTGATAAGTAAAGGAATTATGCCAGACCTCCCCATGTATGCAGCGATCATCATCGCGCTGACCTTGCTCCTATCCTGGATCCCAGCCTCGCACCCAGCAAGCAGTTCCACGCATCCTATTGCGTTGAACTTGATAGCTATCATTAATGCGGTCCAACCATCGTTGGTGACACTGCGCGCTTCATGGTCCATAAGAAGCCTCACCGCTTCGACACTGTTGTGAAACGCAGCAACCATGAGGGCTGTCCACCCCTCATTAGTTTTTCTACCAGCTTCGCCTGCCTTTATCAGCAACTTTGCATTGGCAATATCCCCAATGCGAGCAGCAACCATCAAAGCTGTCATATGGGTGTCCGAACATAGGTTTGCCTGTGTCTTCATATTCTGCTTAATAAGCTTCTTGTCTCCATTGTAGATTCCTTGCATAAGGTCTGTATAACTGGGATCAGCTTCAAAGTTCGGGATCTCCAGGATTGTTATGTCATTTCTTTGGATGTGCCTGCTCAGCGGACCAATGGGCATGGCTGTCTGGGAGGGGTTAAGGCAGAGCGTGTCCTCGTAGCGGTCTGCAGAGGTCGACGCCCTGAGGTCCACATAGGTTGGTCTAAGATCTACTTCTTCTTTTAGTCGAATGGTTGAAGACCTCATGGACATAGTGGGGGTTTGTAGGCGTGAAGGGGATTCTATTTGGTCAACGCTAAAGTCTTCTTGGGGCAATGCATTAGACCTTGCTCTAGGGTTCCTTGACCCCGATTTGCTTCGAGAAAGTGTGCGACTCTTGGTAACTAAGTTAACATCTCTAGAACTGACGGGGTGAAGAATGCTTGCCGTTAGACTAGATTCCGTCGGGTTGAAATTTTCAGCGGTAGTACTGGGTCCATAAAATGTTCCGGAGAGAGGATTGACCTCTGCAAATCTGTTGTTCGTGTTGCTACGAATGGCCTTTATGTTTGATTTATTTAGCGCAGCCATAGTAGATGCAGACGCCCCGGGTTGCCTTGGCGGGGGTGAAACGTCCTCATAGTAGCGTGCAACCATCGCTTCTTGTAACTGTGGGTCTTTTGTAAGAATATCTGCATCAAGAGACCGTGGGTGGGTGCCCTGTGGTGGTGTGATAAGTTTCTTCTTCGACGCCTTCTCGATTGCTTCGTACAGAGAGTACTGAGCGTTATCAACGTACGAAGACCTAGATGCTGTGGGGCTTATGTTCCGCTGCTGGGTAGATGTACCCATCATGCTTGCTTGACCGGGTGTCACGTAGTTGGAGCGTCGAGGGGAAGTAGTTTGCAGATTGCTCTGCACAAGCGATCTGTTCAGGTTCCTGTTAAGATTACTCGTGTTATATGTGTTGGATAAGAGCGTGCTGCTTGTCAGAGTGCGCTCCGAGGCCATATTCCTGGTTTCAGCAGTAGAGGTTAGTTTGGTGTTGTCTACCTTGAGCGCTGTCGTGGGAGTGCGCGCCTTTGATACCTTAGCAGTAGCAGACTTGATAGTCGGCGTTTTGGGGCGCTTTTCGCGTAGTGTTACAGCAGACCCTTTATCCTTGTCTTTTCCCTTTCCGGGACTTCGCCTATTAATGATCGAGACGTTCGGCGATAGGTCTAGGCTTGGCTCTACGTACCCAGAGACCTGAAGAGCATCGACAACTCCCGGCTCCGGGACAAATTCTAGCGTCCCCTGGTGAGGAGCCACAGGAGCCTCACTGCTAGCAGGAGCTGAGCTTGATGAGAGAGCAGGCCGCTGTGTGAGGTGGAGCTCTGCCGGGCGAACATTGTAGATGTTCGAGTCTTGAAGACCTTGGAGTCCGAGATCCGTCTGCGGAAGAATGTCATCATAGCGATAGTAATCCCTATCCATATCATCCTCCTCAGTCGGCACAGTGGCCAGGTAGTTTATTTTCCCGTCTCTGATGTATATAGTCAAGGCATGAACACAATCGGCGTGGCTGTTACCAGCTGCTGCAACGAGGGCTGCCTTGGCCTCCATGTCCGTTATCTCCTGTTTGTATCTTATCAGATAGTTGACGACATTGAGCTTCCCATTGCAGGCTGCATACGTCAAACAGGTGCGGCCTTTGAGGTCCTTAGTCTTTTCCAGATGGGGCAGCAGCACAGCGACAGACTTAAGCGCTCCCACGCTAGCAGCCAAGATAAGGGCGTCCTCCCCATACCCAAGTCTGTGGTCACACTCAGAGGGAATTTCGACCAGAAAGGAACATATCTCGGAGTTGTTGTTGAGCGCAGCAATCATCAGCGCATTATGTCCTTCGTTGTTGACAATCCCTGCCTCGACAGGGGCCAGCATTTTGGCGAGCTTAATGTCATTAAACTTTGCTGCCTTCATCAGCCCTGTCTCTCCTGCAGCGTCACGAGAACCGTGAAAGACCCCATCGGCATCATAGATCGCCTCGTAATCCTGGTTTCTGATGGCGTCAAACCAGTCCACCTGTGTCGAGACCTGCATGGATTAAAATTTTAATTTTTACAAGCATTCATGGCCCCGGGGAGGCTCATCTCTGCTTCTTAGGGCTCGAATATGGAGCGCGCCTCTAATTATAACCCACGATGCTTCTGAAGAAAGGTATCATGGTATAAAAGCACAATCCCACCTAGTTCCAAGGCACTTTCTGGCAAACTTTTTGTGAAAAAGGAAATTGATGGCCTACGCGAGCCATTGTCTTCCTTCGAGCCCTCCATTGTAATTCTTGTCATGTGGGGTGCGCTCTTAGGTTTCTAAAGTCACCCTCTTCAGGAGTGTTAAAAAGCACCGCAGCCAGAACAGGAGGTTGGTTCTTAAGTGTGCATACATCAACAACAGAGCCCTTCTACTTGTCAACTTTTATCTGCGTCTATGCATGTTGTTTTCGTAGAGTTCCGTTTTCATCAGAAGGGAATGCATACCGAGAATGTGCCTTTAGGGCTGAAGCCACACGCCAGACAAGGGGGGAGCCTAGAATAGAAGCAAGTGTAGAGGTAAATTTGAAGTATCACTCTCTATCTGAGAACACCATTGGCTGCTCAAAAATTAAAAACACATGTTGAGTCCGGTTGAGACAAACTACCTCATCTATCGCTTCCTTTTGGAGTCGGGATATGTTCATGCCGCGTTCATGTTTGGACATGAATCTGGTATTATTTCTGCTGGAATAGCCGATCGGTCAGTTCCTGTAGGCGCACTATTGACTCTCTTGGAAAAGGGCATGCAACTGCTCGACATAGAAGTACATATGGATGCGAATGGGCGACTACATATATGTGAGCAGCCCTTCAGCCTTTTCCAGCCTCACAGATGCTCAGTGAAAACACTTCGGAATAGAGACCCCGAGTCTAACCATCTAGACGAACACGGTCAACAACCTGAAGAATTTCCGGCAGCAGAAGATACCGAGTTGATGAACTCGCTTACGGTATCTAAGAAGTCTCTCGATAAAGACGATCAGGCAGCAGGCGAGGCTCTTGCGCTGCTAGCCAATAACACAACCCAGTACACAGAGAATAGTATAATGGACTGTCTCATAGAGAAGAAAGAGATCCTTCCCGCTGCAGAAGATCTCATCAACATGTCGCCTGCCATGCTCGACCTGCATCCAAAGACTCTAAACTTAACGGTACGGGAAGATCAGTACATAAGAGAAATAATAAAACGGATATATGCCGCAGGGTTGGACCAGGTGGGCAACGAAGATGGAAATGATGAGGTGTCCGTAACAGACAAGGGGACCCAGCAGGATGCAAAGGGTGCACATGAAGATATTAGGCTTGTGCCTCCCCAGGTGTTTGAGTCTATGCTACAAACAGTTCAGCAGCCCACAGACGTGAACGTGACAAAGGAGTACATATATCTACCCGTCAAATATCAAGGTATCCTCGATAATATCGCTTCGCAGGAAACAGGCATGCGTGGATCTTTGGTAGAGCGGTGTATAACAGTGGCCGATGTTGGTATACTTGTAATCGAGATAGAGAACAACAGAAGTCGGGAACGGACGCGTGCCAGTCGGACAAGCCGGGGAAGCAAGTCCTCTGGTATCGAGATCTCCTTCATTTCATACAGCATGTTGGTGTCGCCTCCCAACAACGCTTTTGTTACATCAGAAATGCTGGCCACAGCTGCTACGCATACGATAATCGACAATCTATTATACATGGTAATCGGCTTCAGCGACGGAATGATTCTCGTGTGCACCTGCAATAGCTCCTTGAATATCTCAGCAATCTATGCAGCCCATCCCTTTGGCTATTTTGCGGTCCGGAAAATAGTGTTTTCCGATTGTAAAGGATATGTGGTAGTGATTGGAGACACCACTAGACCATTCGTTTTGGACATCGGAACGTATACAAGCATGCTCCTAGAGCAGCACGTTCTAGGTACAGACATAGGTTCTCACGCAGGCGACCTAGGAAGAGCGTGTGCAGACGTTTTTGTGCACATCACAAGGAACAAAGATTTTGATGCTAGTAGCAGCTTAACATCGTGGCCACTGTGCACTAGTGACTTTCACATCAACTTTAATGAACATAACGCCCTCAAGCAATTGTGCGCAGATGTGTGCTGGGTGACTGACAGGTCATTCTCAGTGTTGGGCGATGGCTATATTAT
The DNA here is from genome assembly GCF_000002435.2 of Giardia duodenalis. Lineage (NCBI taxonomy): Eukaryota > Fornicata > Diplomonadida > Hexamitidae > Giardia > Giardia duodenalis. The sequence goes on from NC_051860.1 coordinate 2,258,419, forward strand.
TATACTATCCTTTCATTCCGAGGACAAGACCCTTCGGCTGAACGGTGTCTACCAGTGTTCGGTACAGAAGGCAAACAGAATGATTTGGATAAACGATAGCAAGATGTTGGCTGTGATAGGAAGTAACTGCATTGCATACTACAGTGTGAATGTAACGAAGGCCGCTGAACACTCAGCTCCGAATGGCTTGGAAAGGATCCAGCTGCGCATGCTTTCTGACACAATGCAATTTTCTGAAGAGTGCTTCTCCGATGTCTTCGATTACCAAAAACACATTGTAGTGACGGCGACGAATGGTCAAATATATGGAATAAACAAAACGTCTCCAACGTCACTGGCGTGGGACGTCAAGCTTTCAGGCCGGCCTGTATATGTGCACCTGGCTAGCATCAGTGACTGGTTCTTTGTGAGCATGGATACCGGTAATCTATTCATCATTAATGATTCTGGTCACGTTCTCGGGGAACTCTCGATTTTTGACGGTGAATCATGCGACGCAATAAGCGGCCTCACCAACCCACTTTTGTATGGCTCTGCAAACACGGTGTGCCTACTGAGTGATATCTACTAGAGCGTAGCGGCCTATCCCTTGACTACCTTTACTTTGGTATTTTCCCTGTGATTAGCTAATTGTTCCACGGATTGGTATGGAACTTTTTTATTTATATTTAATGTGTGGAGCACGGGCAAGGGCTCTCCTTCAAATCGATGGCTCAACAGCGAGCGTGGAAAGCCATTGTTTGCTAGCACGTGTTTGACGAGTTCCTCATATGCTCTAATGGAGCAATAAAAGGATCCACTGCTAGGCAATGGAGGGTACCACCCGCATTTAAAAGTAAGATACCGTGAGGGAACCAGAGGGAAGGAGTGCCCGGATATTGATAGCTCTTTTGTCAAGAGATACTCTATGGCAGATTCGTTCTCTAGACCTGCCATTATATGTATTAACATACTAGCCATATAGCGCACCTGGTGATACAAAAATGCGGATCCAATTACGTGAAAAATGCACGCATTTTCGTGTTCATATACCTCAGAGCAATATATTTGCCTGTTGTAAACTGTCTTGTGATCCCTTTCATGGTGACAGAAATTATGGAAGCTATTAGACCCAAGGAAGCGCTGCGCTGCTGAGTTTGCTTTCTCGCGCAGATTTGGCGGTACGTTATAACCTAGAATGTATTCATACTCTCGTGCAACACAAGAGTGTCGTGCAGAGAAGTCCTTTGGAATGGCTGTCGATAACCCTAAGACCCGTATCTGCGACGGAAGAACCCGATTGAGGTGGAAAGCAAGGCATGTAGCTGAGCCTGATGTGTGAATACAAATAGAACTCGGCTCAATCGGAAGACCCTCCAAAGCTCCAAGTACCCTAGAGTTGTGAGGAGGCAGGCAGGGAACGGCTGGGACGAGCTTGCCGAGCTGCAGCGTGTACAGCATGCACTCAGCAGAAACACCTGCGTCGGTTCTTCCGGTGCGCTCCAGTTCTATATCCTTAATGGTCTCATTTTCCTTAAGATATCCTGTCTTCTGCAACCCCTCAAAAAGGGCTCCCTCGACCGTCGAGCCTCCAGTGGGCTGGTATGCGTTGCCGTGGAAGGCAGTTCCGTGGAAGGCAACGAGCAGAGCAACCCGCATTGCTTCAAGGGATTTACAAATTTAGACCAGGAGCACAGACTTCTTCGCAAGGCGCTACACCCGATGTTCTAAGCAGCCTAGTTATTCTCGTCATCTGTAAAAGATATGGATGTGTCTGCATTGCTTGCGGGTATCTGGCTTAGCGTGCCTGGAAGGTGTCTGGACCTTCGCTGATGCTTGAGGTATCCAGCCGAGCTTTCTCGCGGTAATTCATGGTCTTCGTCCACTGGGCTAGGAGAAAGCATACCATGGACTGTTAGCAGTTGTGCTCGTTGCGATTCCGAATGCAAGGGCTGGGCAACTGGCCGTGGAACATTCTTCTTTGAGGGTTCAGCTACCGGCAACCGGATGCCCATCTCATGCCTAGGACTCTTTGGTGATTCCCCATACTTGCTTCCATGCGGCTTTGGGGGCAGGCTAGGGCTCTTTTGAAGTGGCCGACCGTTCATGTCAATAATGTGCACACTTGTCTTCATGTTTATAATACGTTGGTCCGAGACTACTATTGGCTTGGAGTGTACTTTAAGCACCTGGCCGAGTGTGTATCGCTTGTTCGGGCACTCTGTATGCTCTCGTTCTTTATGTTCTTCAGACACAACATAGGTGCACTCAAGTTGCATGCGAGCAAGCACGTCGCGAGGAAGTGCTTTAGCACTCATGGCAGCCAACTCTGACGCAGGTTTCACCGTAGTTATCTGCGGCTTGAGCATGGCACTACCCCTGTCTGCACAAGCTCGTGCAAGCATACCTATGCTCATTGTATGCCCTCGCTTCATTGCATACGGTGAAACATGATGTAGCATTCCTTTGCGTGATACGTTAGCTAAGGAGCGACCAAAGCAGGATTCACGCTTTAATACGGCATTAGAGTGCGTTGGAGACCCAACCAGCTTGAAATTACTCACGTCCAGGGGAACCGTCTTACGACCAGGGCTTATCCAGAGAGAGTTTTGGAAGGTTGTCATCTCTCCCTTGGTGAGCTTGTGTGATTGAATGGCGTACAATCCTGTCTTCTCGTGACTTTTCTGTGTGCTGGAGTATCCCTCCACTTTATGACGCCACCTTAGCAGAGATGATAGGATGTCTGGACCCCCATGTAAGAGATCCGGGGTCTGGCCTCCTTCTCGTAGACCAAAGCCCCGAACTATTGGGGTAGCATTCACGTTATACACCTTTTGATGAAGAGCGTTACGCACTGCTCGGGAGAACATCAGCTGGGCATTCTTGCTACACAAATCACGAGTGCTCTGTGACCGCCGAGACCCGGCAGCTATTTCCCATGCGCTCATCTTCTTTGATTCTATGGATTCACGACATCTTTGTGCTGTGATCATCTTGTTCCCGTGCGCTAGCTGGATTGCTTTGGAGAGAACCTCAAAGGTTTGCGATAGAACTATGTTGTGGAACTCCTCGTCTGTCATTTTAGCTTCTGGATACGACGCCACATATGTATGGTCCTGCTGTGTGTTCCCTGACCCCCACACAGAGAATGGTGTCAGAGCAAACCCTGGATCATCAGGCTCTAGCTGCTTCTTTATCACCGTCGGGGTTGCTGCCGAATTCTGCATGCTGATTGTTGTAGGGCTACAATAGCTATTAGCCTCGGCACTGAGCGTTGTAAGCTCAACCTTTGTCTGTTCCACCTGCTTCCTTATCCGTATGTCTGCTTCAATGTCCGTGTACTGCTGCAGCGTTGTTCTGGGTGCTGCCTTAGCAAACTCGCGAATTAACGTATAATCGGTTTGCCTTTCTTCCTTTGAAGTCTGCTCTGTGCTTAGCTCAAAGAGAGAAGATGTGTTAACAGACATCACGTTGATCATCTCAGAGTATCTATTTGTAATTGGATCCGTGAGTAGACACTCCTCTAGCATCCGAATGAGCTCCTGGTTCCTCCGCTGCACAGGAGGAATGTCCTGCTGGTTGCTATCTTCAGAGGACTTGGTCGAAGATGGTAAATCACCTACTATCATTGAGGGCCGCGAGATCTCTCGCATTGACTGTGTCTGCTCTATCTCTTGATCATCCTGCTGTGCTGTGATAAAGATGTTTGCGTCTATTTTTGATACTATATAATCTTTCATATCCTCAATTGGTGGGCGAACGGGCTTGGGAGTAGGTATAGAGGAAGGGTCTGGGTCAGCGTCCAGCAATACTTTGTCATTCCGGAACATATTAGCTGAGCCAACATACTTTAACCTCTTCGTCCTTCTCCATGCGCTTACATACTCTGCTTTGATATGTGTCTTATCCATGGTACTCGAGGACTCTGAGGATACAAAAGTGGGGCTCAAGATTGGATTTCGAGAAGCACGATGATACTTAGCAATCATTCGTTTAGTCAGGAGAGAAGGCTGAAGAGGCTTTGTCGGCGCATTCCACATGGCATTTCCAAGAGTTGCAATCCCCGTGGATGTGTGCACTGCTAACGTAGGCAGGTGTACCCGCGCTTCTTTCTTCGCAGCAGCCAGATGAATGGATATCGAAGAGCGTCGTTTTGGCTTCTGGATGCTATGTTGTTCGGAGTATCTCATGGCTGGTGAAGATGTCACGCGTATGAGCTTTTTCCACTTATATTTTGGCAATGTGGTTGTACCTTTTCCCTGAAGAAGTCCTTCGTTTCTTCGCAGCATCGTGTTTCGTTTGTAGGCGTCTGCAGATGAGACTGTGCGCTCGCTATTAGAAGCATCTCGAGCCCACCTGCACTCCCTTAAGATTCTATTATAGCATGTAACGTTTAGTTCTCTTAGTGTAGGATTAGAAAGAGTGCGCTTGTTAGATTCACCTGAGGAAGGTGGCTTTTTGTCATATCTTGTGGTTATCTTACCAATTTTCTTGTTTCTTTGAAGTATCTGAGGTCTCGACATCTTCTTTGCGCAGCTTCCACCACGGCTCAGAGTGTGCACAGTTGGTAATTCGGTCATATCTAGGCATGCACGATTGCTGGCTTGATCAGATAAGGGTGAGTCTGGTGGGATAAGATCGCTCACTGATAATGATGGGGATGACGAAGTGATGCTATCCAGATCTATGATAAAGGAGTCACCCTCATCCCGCAGAAGGGATTCGCTGCTAGATAAGTTTAGGTCATCAGCCTCTTTGATATACTGGAGCATGGTGCGTTGCTCTTTCCAGTTCCTAGCTTTTGGGCCGACCATGTCCTGTATCTTTTCCTCAATGTGCTGTAAGCGTGAATATTGATGATTAATCGATAGTTCCGTAACATTCATAGATTCGAATGGTGTACTTATCAACCCAGATTGCATCCTAAGTGCAGAGTTATCACTCAAGTCTACTCTGGGGATGATATTGCCCAATTCATCAAGAAGTTTTTGGTGCGCAAGCCGTGAAACGCTCTTGTTTCCGATGCGTGGAGAGGCCACTCGCATCGAATTGCGTAGCTGCATCTGCCGAGAAATGGTTTTCTCTAAGTCCATAGTCAGCTGAAGTAATTCTGTAGTTGGTGCTGGCTTCACCAAAAAGTCAAGCTCGTCATCTGATGTGCTTTCTTGCTCTGCAACAGTGACATTTGAAGGAACATATTTCTGGCCATCCGTAGTAAGACCTTCAATGGTAACGTCTATCGACTCAAGCGCGGGCTCTTGTAGATGTTTAAAGAGGTTAGCAATTCTTTCTTCCGCAGAGTCGGCTTCTACGTCCACAAATTTTGATTGAATATTCTGAAGAATATCAAGTATCTTGTCAGACGTTGAGAGACGCTCACTGCATTGTTCTAGAATCGGTATAGATGTGGCCTCATTGATACTACCTTGTTGGATTGCGGATATGGGGGTTCCAGCGAACGATGACGTAACATCTGTGACAGTTTCTAATTGTAGATTAATAGCTGTGTAGGCAGAAGTGTGCCCATCCTTGGTCGAGTTATCGCTCTGTGCAGAAGCAAACCTTCTAGATGTATTAGAGGCTGGTGATGTCTGCAGTGTATGCTTTGAGACTTTATTGTTGCCTATCGTCTCCTGACTTGCAGGAAGAGATGATGCCTGTGAAGCAGGCCTTTCCAACCTGAGCTTCTGTGTACTGTTGGGCCTAACAATTGTAGCAGTCCGTGATGCGCTGTCTGAAGGATTGCACGGTGCACTAGGTGCCCGGCAGAAGCTGTGCTGTAATCGGTTAAGGTCTGTGTTTATGCCAACCAATACGTCAGCGACCGGCAGGGGGCTAATCAGTTCAGCATCCTTTAGTGACACTGCGCCAGCTTCAGAGGAATAAGGGCGAGAGCTAATTGATTTATGGGGTGATGCAGATGCTATTCTAGACAATTCCTCGTCTATTTGGTGACTTATCTGACGAACTGTCTCGCGAGACCTCAATTGGCTGGAGACAAGAACACTGCGAGACGAGCTTTCTCTGTCAGGAGGCAAATCCTGAAAGAATGCTAAAAGAGATGCTTCAGAGGAGTCCTCACCTCGGTCCCGTTCGTGTTGCTCGGACTGGTTATCTTGAATAGCAACATTGGGTGATTTTGATCGACAAGATTGAGCAGACAATCCCCCGGTGGGTTCAATTTCAAAGCCTGGAGGCAACTCTGCTAGTACAGGAACCAGTCTGCTCGTAGATGAACTTCGTCGCGGACTAGCATCAGTCTTAGCTACAGTATAATGAGATGATGACTCCCTTGTAACAATTGGAGGTACCAATATAGGGTTTGTGGGTGCCAGTGGAAAAGCTGGAGCGGACGAAGGATCTGGATCGCTAAGATTGCTGATTGAATAAGCAGGAGAATTCTCAGAAATAGCGACCTGATACCTACGCCCTAAGAGCTCATGTCTTGTGGATGGTTTAGATGAGGAAGATTCTGGTCGTATTTTGCCCGTGTTTTGAGTAGTCTGCCTTGCTTGTGCGGGCTCAATGTGCATCTGCTGAGTATCTCCCTGCTTTGTGCTAATTTGCTCAGATGGCAAGATAGGCTCTATAGCTGTGGATTGTGAGCCCGACTGAAGTGGTGTGTTAATGGAGTGTTTTACAGGCTCACTAAGCTCAAGAGAAAGTAGCCTTTCCTGTGCCCGCTGAATGGAGGCAATATTATCATCATAATCCTTGAACGATCCATCGTCAAGGGCATCGAGTGATAGGTACACGTTTTGTGGAGATGCAGAAGGTGTAAAGGAACGTGTGGTAAATACTACTTCCGTGTAAAGTAAAGCATTCCTGAGCATAGATCCACTGGGGGCTTGAACAGAAAGCCTGGGATACGTAGGCGCTTCAAGGCTTTGAGGGTGTTCTCCTTCTACCTGCTTATAGACTTCTATCCGCTCGATCAGCTCTCTGTTTGCGTAATTGATCAGTAAATCTGCAGTCTTTCCAATTTCAAAGTCTTCCAATGTCTGAAGAGGCTTCTCCTCTAAACCACTAGCCGGTTCTAACAGTAGGGGTTGTGACAGGGCCTTCTTTGGAAATGCTGTCTTGCCCTTACGCTTTTGCTTCCTCCTGTTCTTATTTTTATGCTGAATGTGAGCCACAATAACCTTGGCTACCGGCTCCTCGGTCTCATTTTCTAGTGTAGCAGATATCTTTACTGTCCCTCCCGCTTCCAGCGAATCTGTGATAATGGCATTATTCAGAAAGCTATATGGTGCAGCAGACAAGTCAGCAGTGTTCATAAGAAGGAGTCGCAAACAGTCCTTATCTATTTGATGACGAAGAAATGTGTCTCCACAGACACGAAAACACTGTAAAGACAAAGAAAGGCTTGCGGCATAGTCTTCATCTATATCGTTGCAGTCCTCGCTCATCTCAGAGAGGAAAGCTAACGCAGAATCTATACGCTTATACGATGCATAGGTAATCGCTGGATAATTAGTGAATATAAGTGACCGCCTCATTATTGTATTCTTCATGCAACGACAACGCTGGTCGCAGAAGCAATAGAAGCACAGGCAGCCGCTGCATATATGGCAATATTTATCAGAAGAGGACGAGCTAGTGCTGCTGCGGGAAAGAGTAGCGGACTCCAGAAGATTTCTGAGACGATGCGGAATAGCTTGTGGGGCAAGAAAGCATTTGCAAAGAGCAGACTTCAAAACTCTTGTTTTAGCATCTAAGTCATCGGCCATCTGCATCACCCGTAGCTTAGTTCCTCCTCTGTGGCGGGGGCTATCCAACGCACCAGTCAGCTTTGCCTCCAATTTAGTCGTTATCCCAGCAGAAATTTCTGCAGAAACGGCATCTAACAGCCTCTGTAAGAGCAAGCTGTTTGACGCATGGGCATCAAAGAGAAGAAGTTTGTGTGCAGCTTCTGTTGTTAGCTCGGTTGTATTTTTACTAACATAGCTTCTCTCGCGCTTTAAGCGCTCCATCAAACTACTGGTGTTGCCACTTAGGGTTGTGTTGTCCAATATCGTCTTTATCATGCTTTGCTTTTCGTTGAACAGTTTGCAGACAGCAATATCCTCTTGGAGCATCTGGGGAACAAGAGCCTCAAGGGGCTCCGCATGCTGCTCCATGGCTGTGACATCCATCTCTATCGACTGATATTTCTCTAGTAAATCAGCTTCCATTTTGGCCATTGTCTGGAGTTTGTTGTAGTTCCTGAGAAGCGAGTAGACAGTATCAAGGCCACAGCAGCTCAATATGGAACGAAGATTGCTCATTCTTCTGTCCCATGTAGAAACTTGAAATCTAGGAGCTAAGTCGGTAGTTTTCTGGCGTGGGAATGATGCATACTTGAAATTCGTATGTAAAATAGCAACACTGGCAAACAATTGCATGGTCTTCAGTCTTGATAAACATGTGCCCAGGCTAGATCTCGTGGTCAAATAGCAGGCACTTTCTAACTGTTTAGTTGAGAGGGACAGTATTCTGGAAATAACAGATTTAAAAAGGTGAAGGTCTAGTTCTGGGATGAAGTCAGAAATGTTGATCATGGACCCGACTGATGGTAAGTGGGTGATCTTGTGCAATAGCGTAAGAAATAGCAAGCTATGTGTTTTGAAAAATAGAAGGTGCACAAATGAATCAGGAGCTTTCTGAGATACCAATTCATTAAGTGTAGGTTTTGATAAGACTGGGTCGGTATCAGATTGACTTCTTGCGTCAGAGTGATTGCTGATTGCGCCTGTTAAGAATATGTCTTGGAGTGCATCCTTATCTGTGCGAGTAGCAGTAACGTGAAGTGCATCTCCTTCGATATGTTTCTTCTGCTTTGCAAGACGCTCCTTGTTGGCTAAGATGTACGCCTTCCACAGTTGTAAGGAAACCAGCTGCTTATAGATTCTGTCCCCGGCCTGAAGAAGCAAAGCAAAGCGTAGAAACGACCGCCTTGCCATAGGGCGCTGCTTGAGAACTTGAAAAACCCGGAACTTGAGGCAAAATTCATCGTGGTATGACATGCAGTATGGAACAGGTGTTCCGCGACTACCAGACTTCTTCCGGGGTGGAGGGGCAACCAACCGTTTAATTGAATCGCCTTCTGAGTCACTTTCATCATCTGGACGTTGAGTAAGAAAGGTCGAGCCAGCTGCACGGGCCTGTCGAGATCCTATGTGGGCATCAAAGAGGTTACGCAGTTGGCTCTCTTTTCTCTGCAGCGCTGCCTCTTCTTCCCTTGCTTTTCTATTCTCCAGTGTCTTAGTCGCTACGTCACCAGGGATCATCAAAAAGCCATCATCATCCTCGATGGTACGATATCCTACTCTCCCATCTTCAGCAAATGACTCAACAACATATGCTTTCTTGACAATCCGTCGATTGACAGCGTCATAAACGGTGCATCCGTTTATCATCAGGTAGAGTGTGCATATGAAGAAACTAGCATACCCAGGGCGCGCAGCCAGCGAGGAGGCAGCCATCAGACGGGCAATGTCTTTCGAGAAGCAGTAGTCCTCCCATCTGCGCAGATACGTTTGAACCAACGACTTGACCCTGAATTGATTTGCCAGTAGAATCTTGTACCGCTGCAATCGTATCTTATCTATGTACTGCTTCCAGAGGCCCAAGTACTTAGTCATGAGCTTGTGTCTTCCACGGGCAAGGTCTGACCACCGGTAGAATGCTGTGATTAGAAGCTTATCGTAGGTCAAAAGAAGGAAAGTCTTCCTGATTCGGAGCATTCTGATTGTTGTTAGCCAGGCTACAAAAATGGGTGAGATGAGAGTGTACTTGAGCAGAGTCAAGCGAATGTACAGGACAACCTGCACTCGATACTGAATATCAAAGACAAAGCTGTGTATGAGATACGAAGATCGAGTAGGAACTAACGTCTTTGCTATGTCGTAAAATCTTATTGGCATTCCTTTCAGTAATTCTTTGTAGACCGATCGGGGATTATCAGGAGGTAGTTGGAGACTCTGGTAGCCGTTTGCTTGGCCTTCATCACGCTCAATGAATGCCTTTAGTTGCTTGCGGTAAGTCTTAAGATACTTCATTAGATATAAGAAAAACTGAAAGATGTCATTTGTGACCCTCAGATTGATCCTTTTCGTAAATGTGACGACGAAGAGGTTGAGCTGCGTGTTGATGCGGGCCCTCTCCTTGAAGCACGCAAAGTACTTGCTCTGTAGAAAGATATTACATAGATACTCCATCTGCTTGTGTTTGATACAAATCAGCATCTCTGTTCTCCAAGTCGAGAACACCTTACGATGTAGAACATGACGATACATTCTTATTATGAAGGTGTAGACACGCCAGAGGCGGAAGACGATCCCTGGAATGACCAAAGCCCGGCGGTGGGCCGACTCCAAGAGCCTCAAGATTGCCGCACTGCGCCGGAGCAAGCGGATCTGTCTCTGCAAAAAGATCACTGACCGGACGCTCTGCTCAGTGATCAGCTCGCTGTGAACGAATGCGTGAATGTCCTCCATATTAACGGGGATTGTCCAATTGTAAATGAACGATTGTGGGGGCTTGTAGGACGCCCCCAATATCCTGTTCTTACTCCTGCAATGAGAAAGTATCTCTGAAGTAGAGCTGATAGTGTCAGTTTTAGAAGTATCACTCAAGGCGGAGGTAGATGGGAGGGTGTTGCGTCTCACCAGTGGAAGGTCTGCAGTGGGCGAGTGGACAAGCAAGGGGCTAGCTATTCCAGTATCCATCTGTAAACCGTCCCCTTGCCCCATCAACTTTGGAATATTCTCAGAAAGCTTCATCTGCCCCTCATGGAATGTGTTGCTCGGCCTCAGCTGGTATATAGTTTGGAGGTGCAGGGGAAGCAGACTTACCAGGCTCCCACTGCTGGGCCTGCGGCCGCGATCGTTGAGAGGAGAGCTCATCAAGAGCTTTGCTAAATTTGGTTGAAAGAGTTATTGAAGAGCATTAGGGGACTGCTCAGCGACGAGGCGCAGGGATCAATGAGGCAGTTACGTGTGTGACTAGCTGACCAATGTTCACTTTAGGTGGAGGCAGCGGAGCCTTTCGAGAGAAAGTCCTTAGGAGCTTTTCTCACAGAAGTCTGGATCACCTATTCCAACGACGCGTACGTGATTATAGAAGATTACTGCATTACTACAGCCCCAATTCGTCAAGCAACGTAAAACCCTGTATGTGTTTATAAAGCGCGCCAAATGGGTTGCTCCTGGCAACGACACAGATGCGTATCGCTTAGGTTGTAGCTCTAGAAGCACCAGCCCCGTCATACCATCGCTCGCTTCGTTTAGTTTGTCCAGAACAAAAGGAGGGATCTCTGTGGCAGGGTGAATGACTCTATTCTGCATTAGCAAACATGGTTGCGTAGGGTTGTAGGATGTTAAATAGGATATCTGCTGAGTGAACCGGTACGAGTTTCGCAGAGCCCTTAGTGAGGAGGTCGTTGTTTTATCGGACGGCGCAAAAAGAATGACCCTCTTCCCCTCTGTGCGGGCCTTTACTTGCGCTCTGGCAGCAATTCCGAGGGCTCGTGCAATAAGCACGAGAAGGAAACCCGCTATGAGGGTCAAAGACGAATAAAACCCCATTTTTGGTTTCAGTCCAGGAAGCAGCTCAGCCGAACCTAGCAGTGCTTACCTATTAGATAAGCGTAAAATATGTAACTTATGGAGCAGGATCATCGGTAGGTGACAGTCTTCTCCTATCTGCTCGCAATCTATTCCAGAAGCTTCTGACACAAAATATATGAGCAGCGACAGTTCTGAGTACTTGGATCTCACCGCTGAGGTGAATTCGCAAGCCATCACAGGAATACTCTGTGATTCCCTGCACACTCCCGTTTCAAAGATATGCCGCCTGACTCGTAGACTGTGCGTGGATCTCCTTTTGGACCCAGCAGTCCACGGTCATGAAAGTGGGCTGCACATCTGCCTGCAGGCGTCTGATGCGCTAGCAGATTACTTGCTCGCTGAGATCTGCGCCGTGCAGAACGTAAGGCTGGACCCACTTGTGAGGGAAAGGTCTCTACAGCCTCATAAGATTCCTTTGCAATTCGCAGCAATTTCGTGCATCAATGACACGGAACTAAGCTTTGTGATTGGCAGTGCGATGTTCCTTTACAGATACGGCGAAGATGGACCCCTTATTGACCATTTCTTCCAGGGATTGGGAAGAGCTGCATACATGGCTAACATGTGCGATGCAAACGGTGTCACGGGGCAGCAATCCACTGCCTGTGTTCTCTGCACACACGTCGTTCTTCTTCCGGCTTAGTCTTCACAGTCCCATAGGTCATCTCCGCTTTCACTGAGGTCTCTGTGCGTGTCGGCCCTCACCCGATCGCGCAGATGAACATAGGAGAAGACGTTCCTTGCGTTGCGAATCAACTCTGTGTCTAGCTCGTCTGCCCCAGCGTTTCTTTTAGATAGTAGGACCCGCTGGTATCTGTCAAGTTGACGCTGGAGACGCTCTTCGACCGATCGCTTTGCTGAGGCAGACTCGATTGTAGAGGGCGGGGACTGTTCAATATTCTTGCTAATCTTCCTTCGCAGGTCTCTGTTTCTTTTCGAGCATAACTTAACGACAAGTTTGGCGAGGCGGGCATGTTCGTCGATAGAGGGGGCCCTCGGCCGAAGAACGGCTGCTATATCGTGCTCATCTAACTTCTGTGCATCTTCTTCTTTTCGTGTGAAGGAAATGTCCCACTTGCGACTCAACTTACCCTCCACACTGCTCGGAACAGTGGGAGAGGGTGGACCGATTACCCCAGTCAATCTGGGAACAGAATCATGCACAGAGAAAGTTGGCGCAGAAAACGTTGGTGTGTGCACCTCATTTTCCTTCAGCGCTTGCTTTCTAGCAGCTATCTGCAGTTGCATAGATGCAAGATTTTGAAGATTTTTGCCAATTTAATTTTTGGCCAATTCAGTTCGTAATCATGGCCCCGGGCTCGCGTTTGTGAAAGTCCATGACACTGGAATTTAACCTCTGTATTCTAGAATAAGCTGCATATCCGCTACGTTCTTATTTATAAAAAGCTACTTCTTTTACTTCTTTCCGAACCTTACAGTTTCTTCGACCATTGGCCCGCTCAAACACTTCAGAGAAGTCTTCTGAGAGGGCCAGCGCTTTAAGCACGCATCGGATGGAGCAGGGTCAAGGCTATAACATAGGATATTGAATGGAGTACCTCAAAGAGCTATGCTTCAATGCTTCATAGGTTACAACTGCAAAATGAAACTGTTACTTACTTTGTTAGAAGAGGACGGGGCTGCTCATGGGGTTCTGGCTTTGAATGCTAGGATTTCTGACATAATTTATAGCAATCAAAAACTCTCGTCTGGCACATCAAGCTTCTCAGATGAGTACCAACCAGCAGGCCACACCCTTTATGTTTAAAATCCTTGTTGTGGGCAAGGCTTACGCTGGCAAAACGTGCTGCATAAAGCGACTCGTCCATAACACCTTCACCAACTCATACAAATCGACGCTGGGCGTTGACTTTGCAATTACCCACTTTGTCATCCCTCAGGAGGAAATCCAGATATACCTCACAGGAGCTCCTCCAGATGTTTACTACACAGCGCCAACCGTTAGCGACACGTCCACGATGCAAATTAACCTGAGCTCCTATCGACCCCCTTGCTATGAAGGTGGAAGCAAGATGTCCCTGCCAAAGACACACCCCATATACGCCCTGCCGTCTGTCAGCATACGAGCCCAACTCTGGGACATCGCGGGTCAAGAACGCTACACAAGCCTGACTAGAGCATACTATCGTAACGCAGTTGCCGCGGTGGTCGTTGGGGACCTCGAAAGCCCAACTTTCTACGAGGACGTTCTCGGATGGAAGAAGGACATAGACGAAAAGGTCAAGCTAATGGATACAGATGTCCCCATACCATGTATTCTTTGCTGTAATAAGATAGATTCAGAGGCAGCCAACGCGTGGTACGCAAAGAACGGTGAGGCAGTCGCAAAATTTGCTCGTGAAAACCGATTTGCGGGAATGTACACGACAAGTGCGCTGACCGGCGCAAATCTGCAATGCGCCTTCCAGCATCTTTGTGTGGCAACTCTTGCGGAGCTGCTGGTGATACAGCAAGCTCAAACCCCATCTATGAATCCGGTTGTAGTATCTATGGAGCAATCCAAGGAGAGGTCCGCAAATAAGGCTTGTTGTTGATGGCATATCTATCCGTGATACTGTCCATGACGCTCGTTCTGAGAGCTTCGTATCTTGGCGTGTAAACACCGTTAAAAAATGCCTTTACATGGTCGCACTGTGGTCCGCGGAGTGCAGAACGATTATCGTGAGCTGAAGCAAATAGGAGAGGGCATCTTCGGACGTTGCTTTAGTGCCTATCGCGTATATGACAACGAGCTTGTCCAGCTCAAGGAGTACAATGTCACATCCATGTCTATTGCGGATCGCCGCCAGCTCATAGAGGGCATTGAGATTCTCCAGTGCATGTACTACCGCCACATAGTTCGGTTTTACGCCAGCTTCGGCGATCCAGAGGCAGATGTCCACTATGTGGAGACAGAGCTCTGCGCTGGTGGATCCCTCCGCGAATTGATTAATTACTATCGTGGTCTTGCTACTTCTGGAGTAGTCAGTCACCAAGGCGAGCCGCCCGCACTAGGAACATACAGATCAGGAAGAAGCGTTTATATCGACGAGGCTATCGTCTGGAACATTGCTGCTCAAGCAATAGCCGGCCTTGCGTTCTTGCACAATCAAACGGAGGACGGCGAGCGATGCGCCGTTGCTCACAGATACATTTCTCCCGAGAGCTTCGGTATCAATGGGGACGGAGTCTTAAAGCTGGATAACTTTGAGATCGCAGTCGTTGCAAAAGCAAGCAACAGTCCCTTTAATGAGGTAGATCGATCTGTGACTGGAGTGGTCGGGGTTCCCGCCTACCGTGCCCCGGAGATTAAAGAGGGGGAGTACTACGGGCCCCCGTCTGACATTTGGTCTCTCGGCTGTGTCCTTCTGGAACTATGCACCCTGAGAGTGCCGCCCGTGTATGTCAGCGAATCCTCAGAGTTTGAGGTTTACATGCCCGACCAGTATTCCTCTGAACTACGCTCCTTCATTAGATCTATGTTAAAAATTGACCCGGTGCAA
The DNA here is from genome assembly GCF_000002435.2 of Giardia duodenalis. NCBI lineage: Eukaryota > Fornicata > Diplomonadida > Hexamitidae > Giardia > Giardia duodenalis. The sequence goes on from NC_051860.1 coordinate 2,273,510, forward strand.
CGGCCCACAAGTGTTCTTCTAAAGGCTAACAAAAATCTGAGTCGCTATCAGCACGCAGCTGTCCCGATTCCTGTCCTGGCTCATGCGTCAACGTGAGGGATCTCCCTTCGCTCTCAGTAAAGATAGGTTAAGAATTAATCATTGCAGCTTCATGGCCCTCTAGCCTTTAGCAAGCTTATTGCTGGGATGACGTCTGCCACGTTGGTGACTCCAAGAGCAGACATTATTTCACCTGCCTCTGTGGGAGTGAAGACACCAACTCGTTCAGCTGTGTGAAGGGCGATCGCATTGACCCGCTCGATGATCCTGTTGTGGGACGCGTCTCCCGTGAATCCGAGAGTCTTTCTTAGCGCAGCCGCAAGATTCTGCAAAGAACTGAGCTGAACATGAATCTTTGAGACGGTTGGAAGAAGCCCTATTACCGACGTGCAACTGAACATCTTGCAGCAATAGTTGACCACGAAGACAAATACTGCAACGGCCGAGTATGCTTCTTCTTTCGTCAGCCTCAAAAGTATCTCAGGATGCCGCCGGACAGTAGCATCAACGCCATCCTGGACAAGCTTAAAGCGCTCTGGGCCAACACTGTACAAGAACGTGTCTGCGGCCTTTATAAGGTCATCCTTCCCAGTCGGATTGAGGCCGATGTGAGACTTCACGGTGCGCCGTTGAAATTCATCAACATAAGGCCCGAGAGGCAGTAATATGTCTAAGGCACCTGCTTGTTGCGAAGACCCACTTCGCTGAAGATTCCGGAAGAGGGTAAGTAGCTCTGCATGAGCATCTCTAACGTCTTCAAGGTCGTACAGATCAGCTAGCTGCTCAACTTGCTGATACCCAAGGGCTTTGGCTATGACCGCACGGAACTCTTTGAGCCTGCACGCTTCCTTGAGCGCATATGCTACCCTGTTACCCTCTTTATGAAGAATGTCCGGCAGCTGCTCCACAAAGGCGTCGGTGAATTCGGGGCGCTGATTAAGCAACACAGGATCGGTTTCCTCGATGAGATCAACCTGAGAGGGTAACGCTGTGCGAGTCATTGTGATTAAGTGCTTAAAAAAGAGGAGCTTCTCAATTGCAAGTGTCAGTATTTTCCGATACGCTAGCACCTGCTTCTGGCCCTTTACTGCAGCCTGGACCAGCGCCACGCACTCAGCTGGAGCTGCGGGTTGCGTAGGAAGCTCCAATGCTATTCTAGAAAGAAGGTCTTGAAGCTGTGATGTACGCAATTGCTTGAGCAATGCATTAAAGCCCTCCTTTTCTCCAGAGCAATCCTGAGAGACCGCTTGCGCACCCTTTGGAGACGCTCTACCCCTGGTTCTGTATGTTTCACCGTCTGCAACGGCACAGGAAGGGTCAGGATCATAAAATCGGACTCCCCAAATGAATCCGCATCTAAATCCTTCCTGAAAAGTGCTTAGAAGAGCTGCTTGTCGAGCCTGAACAGAGAAGACGCCCGTCTCGTCTATGTCGTTAGCCATGGCATCTACATGCATTCCAAGGGCAGTGTCAGTGTAAGCTTCCAGTTCTTCCAGCAAAACCTTACGGTAGTCATCCTTGTCTTCCTTGCGGATACCACGCGTGGAGCACTCGAGCTCCTCATCTGGATCCACCTCGCCCCCAGCTAGAGGTACAGACCGTAGAACACTCCCGCGCTGCTTTGGCTTGGTCTGTGATTTGGCTGACACAACAGACGGAAGCGATTTTTGAGCTTGTGTCGTCTCTGCAAAGTTCACAAGACGCTCAAACATGTGCAATATCGCTTGCTCATTGACCTGTGCGCCGGCCTTGCATTTCAATGTATTTCTGGCTCGCACCATGAGTTCTGCCCACTTGCTCTGGTTGCTTTGCTCAAGACCTTGTCGCAAGGGCCCTCCATTGGATTGTGGCGCACGTGGGAGTGCAAACGACTGTATTGTGTTCTTGGATGCACGAGAGGCGGGGGTTGGCAGATGGGAAGTCAGGGTGTGTGGCTTACCCAGATGGGCCTGGATATCATAGAATTCGTACTCAGAATAGGAGGGCGTCATTGACTGAGAAACAGACAGCGCAGGCGTAATGCTGCTAGCTACGGAGTTGGTAGTAATCTGCTTCAAGAGAGAAACACATTCCGGGGTTGTGTCTCTTCTATGGACAGCTGACCGGGGTCTGTAATACTTAGCTGTTATGCCGGATGTGTGACTGGGGCTTGAGGTCTGGGAGTCAAACCCGTTGTTTGATATGGCTAGGGGATCGATGGGCGCCCAATATTGCGTGGAGTTCACATGGTCCGCAAGCGGTGTGGCCAAAGACCGGAGAGATGGGGTCACCGATACAGACGGGGGCATGCTACTGGGGGTTGGAGATGTCGTAAAGGAATCCATGAAGTCCAGATTTATTATTAAACCGGGTTTTGCGTCTCTCTAGATGCGTGAGATTCACACTCAGATAATATCAATCTGGCAATGTGAGGGTAAACGAACTGCATCATGGCTGCGTGTCCCGAGTGGGTGAAGTGGAGCCCGTCGTCTCCAACAATGTTTGTACCAAGGCAATGAGAGTCCAGGACAGTGCATGCTACGTCTGGCAGAAGAGCGTGAACCGCTTGCTCTAAGCCCTTCGTACCCTTGAACTTCCGTTCCCAGAAGCCTGTCAGTCTCGCATACACTATCCCTGGATGTGTGACATAAAGAATATCCGCGTCAGCGCGCTTTGCTCGACAAGTAGATATGTACCAATTGATTTCAGTTGTTATTTGAGCAGCCGTTGCCTCATAACTCAGGTCGTTGGTGCCCAGAGCTAAGATGAGAATGAGTCTTGGCGTCTGGGCCTTGTCCTGGTATCGTGTAATAAGCCGAGTGAACTGCTCCTTAGCAGAACTTTCTCCTGAAAGGCTGCGTCCCGGTACTGAATCATTGTGGACCGTCCAGTTCTCTACCCCGTTGGCCACAAGGGCTTTACTGAGGAGCTGGGGCCAAGAGGCGTCTCCCAGGTTGGGTGCTCTGGAATTGTGGGGGTACCCTGCCCCGTTAGAATCCCCATATATGAGGAGGATGTTCTGTCCTTCTTTCTTCATCTCTAAATTTAAAAGATTCACAGCGCCATGCAGCCGTGGAACCCCGATTACCTCCCCCTCTATAAGGCTGTGAATAAAACGATGCAGAAGACGAGGTATACGACGCCGGATGCTCTGCTCAAAAGTGAGCAGGAGCTCTTTGGGCCCCTATTATCCAACCGTTTTGATCACCCAACGGCTTCCCCATTTTGCACGCGATACTGCGACCTAACTCTCGTTCCAGCTCCATACATGCTTCCCGAAGGTAGCATCCCTTTTTCAACGCCCGTCGCAGGATCTGTTTTGATGAGTGCTAACGCATCCACCAAAGCAACCATCACGGCCCTTCATGACCTCCCGGGTTATCTGGAGCAGCTTCAGCAGAAGTGATCGGAAGGAGTTTAGGGCCTCAAAAATTAAATGGGTCTGGGTAGTATTTCTTGGTTCTACAAAGAGCCTCAGACCACCACGGTTCGGCTGTTTGACGTCTTTGCCCAGGGGAGAGACTATATTACTCGGTCAGATATCCGCCGCGCGCTTGCTGGATTGAAACTGACGCCGACCGCTGACGAGGTCTCCGCCATATACCGCGAGGTAGAAGAGCTTTCTAGCATGACGCATCCAGAAGTATCAGAGAAGCTCGTTTATCCCATGTTTGAGGAGATGCGCCATGCCCCACCTTTCACACCTCTTTACTCCTGCACCTTGAATATATTGGCGGAATATATGAAGTATAACTGTGCTTACATTCACCGGGGCTATGTCACAGAGGACAGCATTGAGACCGCTCTTCTCAAGGAGTCGAAGAGCCCCGAGTTCATAGACAACGTGAAAAGAAATCTTCTGCAGCTCTCCTTCAACGTGCAGTTCAAGCTTGTGAGCGTCAGAGAGCTCTACTGCTTCATGAAACAGATCATCCCTAATAACTGGCGTCAGTACATATGCGAAAGCATACTAGAAAATGTTCCGATATCCACTATAGTAGAGAGCCTCTGTGAAGTGGGGTTCAATGAGAACACGGTGATCGAAACAGTCCGGCTCATTGCTAGCGAGGGAATGGTGTCTGCATTTCCTGCGTTTCTAGAGAAGACATCCCAGGCCGTTGTTCATATCTATCAATAGCGGCAACGCCTGTAACATCCTAGCCCCACACCAGTGCGTGCCAGTAGAGCTGTGGTGGATCAGTTCAAGAGTAAATGGGGATGTTCACTGTGTCTCAGAAGCCGCTTGGAGGGTTATGTCGTAGACCGCAACTTCTCCGGAAAAGCCCGTCAGTACAACCTGGGAGCCGAGCTTACTCAGCCATACACTGGCACCGTTTACCCCGTTGCAGAACTGCGTGTCGGCTGGGATCCAATCATCAGCCCCACAAACAAGAGACATGATCACTTCGTCGCCCTCGGTTTCGCATCCAGCACTTATCAGCACCTTGTCGTTGCAATCTATCATATACCTACCTTTACGGTTAACGAAGACAGAAGATGGAAGGGCAATTGCCTGTACAGGGGCATCTACATCGAAGTCAAAGAACCGGAGAAGGCCGTCCACACACGCGCAAGCCAGCTCGTAGCGCCCCACAGGAACCTGGCTGATCGAATATGCAAAGCCATTCGACCCCCCTGGCAACTGACGGTTCTTTAACCGTTTGGGCTGTGCTGCGTTCTTCAAGTCATACGTGTGGATATAACCTTCAGAAAAGCTAGCGTGCAAGATGGTGGGGACCAGGATGTCACACTTGACGCTGAAGATGTGACAAAAGTTGCCTGTGATCTTTGCTAAGTAGGCTCCAGATGATGGGCTATATGTGAAGATCCCCCCGTCTGCGCCGCCAGAGGCAAGGAATTGGGAGTTAACATCCAAAGCTGAAACTGCTGCTCTATGTGCGTTTGGTATGTCAAAGAGTTTTCGTAACACAAAGCCCTCCCCTGCCACAGGGACCATCTTCAGTGCCGCAATGCTTCCATTGCTAAAGCCTACGTAGATAGTGTCCTCGAGTGTACAGATTGCTGTTGCAGCCGTGCTTGCTGAGGAGACTTGCATAGTTGCAATTAAAGAAGTGGGGTTATCTCGTGTCGCTGCAGAGCCAAGCCCAAGCAGATGCCAGACCTGCACGGTACCACTCTGGGTAGCGCCCACGAGATACTCTTGGCCGCCAACAACAAGGCTACACGAAACAACAAGGGGTAATGTTGGAAATGAGAAAACAAGACTCCGTTGGCCCAGAGAAAAGCCTACTATGAGATTTGCGCTAGTGGGCGGGGCATCTGACTTTCGAAGAGGGGTCACGGTAAACTTGCGATCTTGTGGTCCGAAGTTATTGAAGCCCTGTTGCCCAGGAAGTTCCCCGACGTTGCCCCGCTTATTTAAGTAGACGGAATCGTACTTTTCTCGTGCCAGATCGCCTTGCAACATAGCTCGCTCTAGCTCAAAGCGGAATACAGCCCCAGAGCCTACTATAGCGTACAAGCACGCGCCTGCAATGCAGTGCGAGAGACATGTGATAGAGGAAGATTCCATTGATAGGTCAGACACGACGTTAAAGAGCATGTCCTGCCCATAGATCACTATGACGTCCCCGTCACTGGATGACAAAGCGTAGCATTCGGCAACTACAGGATATGTGCGCGATTCCTGTAATAGCAGTATACTGGTGACAGAGCACTTAAAGTACTTAAGGATAGTTCGCAAGGTGGAGGTCTTTAGATTGAATACACAAAGCTCCCCAGAGGGTGTGCCACAGAAACAGAAATCACCCGAGACAAGCCCAGTGGTAAACGTACGAACTGTGCCTGTTGTTGGCATGGCGATAGTTGAGGTAGTCATTTCATATGTAAGAGTTGCTCTATTGAAGACCAGAAGGTGGCTGTAAATCTTATTGTAATCTACTGAGACGAAGTTCATCGAAGGCCGAGGTTTCTTTGCTTCATCCGGAGCAATCTGGCCAAACGCAACAAATGTGTTGCAAGATGCATCCTTTGCGGTGAAGCGGCCTATAACGGTGTAATCATCACATGACCAACACGCAACGAGCCCACATGTCAATGAACATGCCGCCAAAAAGTGGGAGTCTGGCGAAAAGTCAATGAACCTAACTCCGGAGGGGAAAGCCTCGAGTACCACAGACTCGCCCGATTCGTAGGTCCAGAGGAAAATGCAACTCTGGCCTGCTCCATCGGTATCTTGCCCGGAAGCAACATACTTCCCGCACGGTGAAACAGCCACTGTGGTAATTGTCTGTGTGTGCCCCGGAAATATGCGCTGCTCGCCTGTTTCCGGATTGTGTATGATTAGAAGCTTTCCCGTTGAATAGACAAGGGATCCAGAAGGATGGACTATGAAATTCCTGGCCTGAAAGGTGCCGAAAGAGGTGCTAATCCCGAGCAAGCTGTGGAGGCTAATCTCAGCCATGGAGATTTTTTTGTGTGCTGCTCAAATTCTGAGACGTAGCCTGCGGCAGCTACCATGCAGAAGCCCCTTCCGCAAAAAGGCCCATCGCATAGGCCAGCTGTCCCGAGGATTCTCCGGCCACAGAGCCAGGAGATCGTTGCACTTACTAATATCTTTCTTCTCCAGGAGTCGGCCTTGTTCTCCGAGACCTATGGGTTTACACCCAACAGCTACACCTTTCTGAAGGGGTCTCCCCGTGAGAAGGCCTGCGTTATGCACTTTTTGCTGATGATAGCCGATCGCCACGAAGCCCAGCAGCAGTTCGCCTTTCTTAAGCCAGAAAAGGGCTCCAATTTGATACATTTTAGGACCTGTGAGCTGTCTCTTTTTCGCGATAGAGCATACGTCATTGCCTCTGCCTTGAGCAACATGGCTGGCTTTGAAGTTGTGCCCCGGTCGGAGTTCCTAGGATTCTCGGCGAAGTACATGAACATGGTGTTTCGCCTTTCTATTTACTGCGTACGTGAGCAGAGTAAGCGTCTTTTGCGGCGCTTATCCTCTGTCGACCTCAGTGCAATGGCTGATGGCACAGATATAGACCAGGCCGCGAAAGAAAACCTTTCTGGCACAACGTTTTTCGACGAATCTTTGAACATGCCTGTGAATTCGCCGCTAATCCGTCAAGTGAGCATTGCGGCAACTGGAAGCTCGTCCAGCAGCGCGAGATTGAACTTTTCTCCGGGGCAATTGGTTCCATACTGCAGTACGCAGATTAGCCTCGCTTTGGAAGAGCTTGATGTTGAAGCCTTATTGGCTAAAAGGATCTCAGACATATACAGAGAGCTTCTAAACGCTGAAAAGGATCAAGCCTGCTATGAGAGTGTCATCCGATGTCTTGCAAAGCATAACTATGAGGTAACAACACCGGGTCCAGAGAGTGTGCCTCGTCCTCGCGTTCCTCCAAACATTGGGGATGCACTACGTTTTCTGCAAGCCCTCAGCAAGGAGCTCCAAGACATTCCACTCGATGCATACACTTTCCTAAGGCAGCTAGGGAACACCCAGTCTCCTGGCTTACAGTTAGAAGATCAGAGCGCTGAGGTAACGTACCCAGAGGTACATCTTTCACAGCTTCGGGAGCTTTACAAAACACAAGTTCAGCCATCTTCTGTTAACTTTCCGTTAATCTGCGCAGGAGCTACGTCTCTATTAAGAAGCGCACTTTCCGATGAAACCCTCCATAACATAAACCAGAGGCTTTTCTCTTGTCCTCGTGTAGACGTACCAGACCATGTGTCGCCAAATCGCAATTATGAGGAGCAGCTTCTGGGCGTTCAGAGCTCAATAAAGGCACTTCAGGCGCAAATAACAGCTTTACGAAAGGACTCTAACTCTAGTTTACAGCCGCCAGATACAACCGTGAAGGACGCGTTCACAGAGGCCATTCTCCAGGCACTTGGAGACACCGAGAACGCAAGCTCAAGCGTTGGCAACCAGCATTGCATCGAGGATAACAGGACCATAAGAGATCCACGCATTGCAGATAAAGAGCGGCTGCGGATGTCGCTTCGTGCAACAACAAGAACCCAGGAAATAGACAAGCTCTCATCTCGACTGCACAAGACATTCTCCGGCGGAAAACAGGTTATCCCCGTTTCTACATTCGTTGCAGATGGCACAGAAGGCCGTCTCTCTAATACCGTATATCTTGGGGACGAGTAACAAATTTCAAAATTTGCATGTCCTATTTTGACTGGAATGATCGCCTCCCGAACAGCCTCCGGGCAGGCTTCCAGCCACCGTCCGAGGAAGCAGAGGAGGACATGAAACGCAGACACCATGCGGAGTTAGTCGAATACGAACGCTTTGCAACGAGCATTCGCTCCGAGTACACGAAACCAATCGATAAGAGCCGCGCCGTGCAGCAGCTCTCAAGGCTGAAGCAGCAGATGCGCGACCGCCATGTATCAGAAGAAGCTGTGCTCAGCGGCTCTGAGCGAGCGTCGAAGAAAGCCCAGATCCTTTTGAACGCAGGGCCTTCACATCCTGTAGCCTCTGGGAAAACAGATAATGTCGCAGAAGATCCAGTACGTGCCGGCTTTCTCCCTCCACAGGATGCAAGAGGCCTAATTGGGGGTGCCCTGGCTCATGCAAACCGCATGGCAGAGCAGGCATCTCATAAAGTCCTTCGCTCGACGGTGAATCGCACCGCAATGGATAACGAGATCATCGAGAGATATGTGAAAAAGACAGAAGCCCGCTCAGGCCCTGGAGCGCGCTTTGGCTTCATCCAACGGATCAACCAGAAGGCCGCCGCCTTGGGAAAGCGGGTCATAACCGTTGAGGCAGACAATCACTGTTTGTACAATTCTCTGATTGCAGGCCTTCACGGGCCATCTGAGAATTCGGGAGAGGCTGTCAGGCATCTACGAAACCTAGTGGGGGACTACATTGCCGCACATGCAGATATCTATGCAGACATGATAAATGTGATGGTCCAGATGTCGCTTGCAGCGTACGTGGAGGGCGTGAAGACAGAAGCCATGGGAGACGAGCTGGAGTGCTCTGTAGCGGCAAAGGTGCTGAGGGTGAGGATACACCTACTTACGCCAGACGACGACGTCCGCATCTTCGATCCTGAGGGCTCATCAGAGGCCGATATTTGGATTGCATATTATCCTAGCTACACCATTCTAGGGGATCCTCACTACAACGTACTAAGGTGACACGGCCTCTAAAGTAAATTCTCAAGAAATGATGCCGACCCTTCGCCGTCACAGGCTTAGTTTGCGGTGCTTCCTCGATTTGTCTTGAGTGGGCGCGGTGTCTATGATGCTTAACGCGCTAGTATACCGAGTTGGAATTGCGGTGATTTTATGTGCAATGGATATGCTTTGCTCTTCAGCTTGAGAGAGATACTGGACGCTTTGCATACGTGACAGACAGGACATCGTTGAAGGGGACGTCTTTGTCGCTGGAATGTCTTCTTCCAGATAACCGATCTCAGTAGACTCACCCAGGCAGCTGTCTTTCTTGATTTCATAGGTGGTGGCGTCTACTTTCTCAAGAAGAGAGACATATATGGATTCAGGAGGCTTTTCTAACTGCGTTATGCTAGCACACCTGTGCATGATTGTCTCTGTTTTGTGCTTGAGCTGCTCCTCACGTATTATTCCCCGAATATAGTTGAACTTGACAAGCAGATACACCATCCCGCTAAGCCCGCCGAGGATATCTGCTATGGCGATTCCATGTATCATGTAGTCGGTAGAGTTAGTAGCCAAGGGGTAAATGATATTCCACGCAGTGCCAATGGCAAGTCGCAACGCTGTTAAAAAGATTGATATCCTATCTTGCTTGAGGATCTGGGCTAGTATGACGGCCATATAAAAAGGTGTTTGGAACGTAATAAAACTAAACACAATCCGTCCATTTTTGACAATGTTCTTCTGGTAAGAGCTATCCAGCTCATACGACTGAACGAAGTACGGGAGCAGGCTTTCAAATACAATAGTGTAGCATACGCAGAAGAGAAGCATCGCTAGCGTTCCGGTGTAAAAGGCCTTCTTGAAGTTCAGGTACTTCTTTCTGCTCCAGTAATAATCTACCACAGTTGTTATTCCAGCAATTAGGCCAGTTAGTGGCGACTGATATGTTCCCAGGTAACGCGAAGCCAGTCCGGTAGCGATTTGGCGTTGATGTGCATTCTTGCCGCCGTATTTGTAGTGCTGGATGATGCCTATCAGAGCAGTGAGGGGTGGGGTCAAGTAGCCTAAATAGTTAGTCAGCCCACGTGTTAAGAACTTGCAAAAGAGAGAGCAGTCGAAGTCACCGTATCGCTGCGCCTTTAGATATATACGAGGAACGGCTTCTGCGTGTGATCGTGCACCCCTTGATTTTAGACCGGATTTACGCGTCGTCTTTTGTGTTTCACTGGTCGATACCGTCACAAGAGAAGAAGTGGTGGTTGTCTTCTTCGAGAAACGGCAGCCTTTGAAGGCCAACTGGAGGCGCGTCTCGAGCATTTTAGCTCGTAAGTGAAGCGGCTCCAGGAAATTGAATAGGAAGAAAAGACCCGTGCATAGCTCTCCAACCAGTATCCCCCACGCAGCCCCGCTATTGGCAAGCTTTAATGCTATCATCAGTATTGCTGTTGTTACGAGAAAGACTGCTCCCCCAATTAGCTGGCGAACAAGGCAGTATGCGCCTAAGCTCATTGTTCGCAGGACAGGGACCAAGCCCGAACTTATGAAGTAGATGAATGGGCCAAAGAAGAGAATGGGGTATGCATATTCCAGCGTAGAAGCAACGTAGTTATAGTGATTTGCTGGATTGGCCGCGAAGATTCTCACAAGCTTGTCAATAAACAGAACCATAGTAACTGAGATGACCAGGGACAGTATCAGTCCAAAGAGGAAATAGTAAGCAACGACCCGTTCGCTCATAATCCGTGATTGCGTATCTTTTTGATTGTCTTTAAACTGTGAATAGTATTTTTCCATGATGGTGCCGGCAGAAGAGCCAAAAGCTAGGTAGAGCTGGGTAATCAAGATTTGCTCTAACGGGGTAAAGTAAACCAGACCGGTGAGATTCGCTAATCCAGAGGTGTCTATGACCACCTCGTAATCAAACAGGATATAAAGAGAGACCGAGAGGTAACCCAGAACCATGGGGTAGGATATCAGAAAGATCAACTCAAAGGGTGACTTTCCAGTAGTTCTTTTGGTTTTGATGTAGGACCTTTTAGGGAGACTAGACTTGATTGTAGGCAGTGGCACTTTATGGAATACTACATTGTTGGCTCTGGAAGAAGGTGTTCTTGCTCTATGCTTATCCAAAGTGTTCTTGGTGCTTTTCGTTGTTGAGGTAGGTGCCGTAGCGCATGGATAAGAGGTGCTACCGTGATCAATAGGAGCCACAGCCGAGGATGGGTATAAGTGAGACGCCAATGTACGGGTGGATCTTCGTGTAGTGACGGAAGACACACTATTGACGAGGCTAATTGCCTCCGAATCGTAGTCATAAGCCGGGCCTTTTCTAGACACACCCTTCCATCCATGCATATTTGATGAGCGCTCGTCAAGGACACTACGCCTAGACGGGATCGTGTAGTCCACATCCTCAGAGAAGTGAACACGATGGTTGCTTGATGCTATCTGATGGAGGACACTTTCTTCTGCTTGAAGGTGTGCAAATATGGGGTGCCCTGCTTGCGTAGCTTCTGCGCTTGGGAGAATTAGGTGACGCGCTTCAACAGTGATCGTACGTCTGGAGGCAGGTTCGCACTCTCCAAAGGATGGCAGGGTTGCAGTGCACTCCTCAAAGTCGTCTTCAAACAGGCCGCTTATGTTGGTTGCAGCCCTAGCCATCAAAGTCAAAAAATTAACGTCCCTTTTTGTTCGGAACCTTGATAGCAAGGTCACAGAAGATCTGCTGTACGAGCTCTTTACACAGGTTGCCCAGGTGCAACGCGTTAACATCCCGGTGGATCCCCTGACGGGTTTGCAGAAGCAATATGGATTCGTTGACGTGGGGACGAAAGAAATGGCTGAGTATTGTAAGGCCGTTTTATCCGGCGTTGAGCTATATGGTAAACAGCTGGCAATCCAAGATTCTCGCGCAGACATAGAACAAGGCGTTTTTACGCAGCAGGTTTTAAGAGTGACATTCATTAGGCCTCTCAACTACATAGATGATTGCGCATGCCCTGCTAGTCTAGGGAGCGGGTTACCTGGTAAATTTCTGGAGAGGCTCAAGGGAATCTTGGAGAGATTCGGTGCTGTGACCGGCCAGGTTTACCACGACGGGTATGCCCTTTTCTCTTTTTCCACTGACTGCGCGGCCACAGAGGCTGCTACCGCTCTAAACAATCAGTTCATCTGCGGAATGCTGGTAACGACGGCCGTAATCAATCGGTAAATTTACATATTCCACACTGATCAGAGCGGGTCATGTTGCAGGACTAAGTACGGTTCTTAGCGTCACATCCTAGACATATGCCCGTGAACCACCAGAACGTGGCACTCGCGAGTGTCTGAAGCGGAACCAGAAATCTACCCATCAAAGCACACTAAGCCAACGCTACCTTCTAGACTTTCGATCGCAGCATTCGCAACAGTGACAACACGGGCAGAGTCCACAGAGGACAATCGGAAGGGTGATGCACGTAGCCACCATGCCAAGGGCGACTATTATGATCACAACCAAAATAGTAATGAACACGCCCTTGGATAAATTGAACACGTCGTTGAAAACCTGATCATCGTTGTCCATTTCTTTGATTCCTGGGAACCCAAATAATTAATTATTTTGCTATTTTTTGAATAGGTATAGGTTAGTGTGGGACGCAATCAGTAATAGGACAGATTTTTGCACCTTTCGAGCGTTTACTTTCAAGTAAGCACACGACATTTACCGCAAGTATCTTCTATCGCCGCACCAGATTTAAAGGTCATCTTCTCCATTTTCATCGTCTTCATCGTAAGTGTAGCTGACATAAGAATAATCGTCCTCCAGAACAGAACTGTCTAATTCTGTGGCGCTAGTTTCTGACTCTGTAAAGGACGACTCCTCCTTCTTCCCACGCTTTGCAGAGGCCTTCTTGGTGTCAACAGGTGCTGCGGCCGGTCTTTTCCTCTTCGGTTCAGTAGGTGCGGTTTCAAGCCCCTCTTCCGGTTTTTGTACTTTTGCCTTGGAGGCAGGAGCTGTTTTCGGCACATGTTCTTTCTTTGGCTTTGGCTCCCCCTTTATCTTGAGCCCTTGATCGTCTCTAGTAGTACTGTACTCTATCTCATTGTCTGAGTCACCGACCCGGTCATCCATGGCCTTGTATTTTCGTTCAGATTCCTCTAGCTTGCCCTGGATCATCGTCTCTGTGACGGTCAGCCGGCGTGTCTCTGCAGACTTGGTTTGCTCCATGTGGCGATCCACTTCATAGGCTGCTTCGAACGCTGCAAGGTCTCTGAGCCACATATTCTCCACCGTGGTGTTCCTGAGCTTTTCGGCCTCTGCTCTTATTAGCTCGGCAGAAGACAGCAGATTTCTGTAGCTCTCTTTAGTCATTGTAGAAATCGGCATACGTAAGAGGTATTCGTAGCACTCGTTTCTATCCTGAACAGTGAATCCGCTCCAGCTATTAATGGCATCGAAGAACTGGGGCCCGATAAGATCCTTCACAGTCGCCTCGAGGTGCTTCTCTAGATCTCGCTGGTCTGCATCATCGTCCTCCTCTGGTCTCTCAGAGTCCTCATCAATCTTTAGTGCCTGTCTTTTATTGATCAGATTACGATGACTGAGCAGAATTATACGATGCTTGCGAGAGGGATGGAACTGGTATTTGCCCCATAACAGCTCTGTGACGGAATCGCGGGGCACGTTCTTTATGTTGAGCTTATCCTCGATGATGAGCTTTATGAACCGCGCCTTTTCATTTAGCATTAATGATCTATCATCCATGTCAATTATCTGATTGTTCCTCCGCACTCTGTACAAGTCTAATCTTTTAGCGTAGAAGGCGTCTATGATCTTGAAGGGTGTGTGATAAAGGCATAGCATATTCCTTTCGTTGTAGAGCCACATGTTCGACGGTCTAATGCTTCCATCGAGTTTAAAGCCCTTCACTATGTTATCGTACCTTGCCGTCCCCGCTGTGTTGCAGGTCTCTATGTCTACATCAGAGGTGCCAATGAGGTATCTTGCGCATTCATCACTAAGAGTGACGATGATATTGACAGTATTGTTGTCACTCATGTCTATGACCTTCATGAGGGCTGGATGGATGCCCTTGTAATAGCCAGTAACGGAGTCATACAGTTGGTCCTTAGCGGCCGGCTTCTCCTTTGCAGCACCAGAGGCTCCCTTTAGTTTGGCTTTTCCCTTCGTGGTTGCAGAGACCTTGGTTGCTGGCTTCTTCGCGGTCCCTGCGTCTTCGTTACCCTTAACCCATGTCTCTATCTCTTCGCGATAGGACTCCGTCCACACACCGATTGGTAGGTCCGTTATCTGTATTGTCTTGAGATCCACCACTGAAAAACACCCTGTCATTCTCCAGCGGACAAATTTGCCACTCTTATCGTATTCATGGGTCATTGTTCCTTTCCAGCCATTCGAGAACGGCTTGAGAGTCCTCTTCTCGCGGCGGGTTGTCTTCCCATAGATCCGCAGTCTTATACTATGGAGCATATCTAAAGGATCAAATTGGGGTATTGTTGTGCTAAACCCTGTTCCGATACCATCAGAGCCATTGATAAGAACCATAGGCAAGATGGGAGCATAGTAAAACGGCTCGATAACCTTTCCGTCGTCTTCCTTATACTGCATAATAGCATCATCCGGTTCTGGGAAAAGATACCTTGCAAGAGGATCCAAGTATGTAGAAATGTAACGAGGAGCAGAGCTGTCCTTGCCACCTCGTGCGCGGGACCCAAAAATACCTGCAGGGTAGAGCAAGGCAATATTGTTGCTGCCTGTGAAGCTCTGCGCCATGTTGACGATGGTTCCGTTTAGCGAGGCCTCGCCGTGATGGTATGCCGCCTTGTCCGAGACAAAGCCGGATAACTGGGAGACTTTCAGCTTCGTCTTCAGGTTTCTCTTAAAGCATGCATACAGCACTTTTCGCTGACCAGGTTTGAGCCCATCCATGAGCGACGGAATTGCACGTTGATTAGATTCGATATCGTAAAGTACAAGCTCCTTGTCAACAAACGCCGTTATGTCGATTTTTGTGGGCGAGAGATCAAGATATGTGTCTGGATCTGTGCCCGATATCCAGGTCTTTCTGTCGTCTGCCAGCTTCTTGTCGAAGGCCAGCTTCAGCTTTGAAGCAGACTCTGGGTTGTAGATAAGGGTTTTTCTGTTGTTTGCTATCTGTTGGAAGTATTGTTTGGCATCGGTCGTGTTGCTGGATCCTAACCCTTTGTAGTAATTAATGTTCCACTTTGGAAGATCAGTCACTGTCTGCGTCCACTTTTTGTACTCTGGAATGGTATAGAATGTCTTCATGTTGCGGGCTTGCGTGCACCGCACAATTGGCGTGATGAAGAAATCGAGAAACTTGTTGCTCCTTGCAAGACCATTCCAGTAGGTATCAAATAGGTTTATAAGTAGTCCTTTAATGTGCGACCCATCGGGGTCTTGATCTGTCATTATCATGACGTGGCCATATCGTAAAGTGTTACGGGCCTCCTGAGTGCTATAGTCCATTCCCTGCTTCAATCCGAGGATCTTCTTCAAATTGGTGATCTCCGCGTTATTGCTTACCTTATCAATTGATTCATTTCGCACGTTGATGACCTTGCCCCGAAGAGGGAAGACGCCGTAATACTTCTTACCATCCTCAATGCTCGAAATACCATCAACAGCAAGGGCCTTGGCAGAGTCTCCCTCGGTCAAGATCAAGGTGCATTTGGACGATTCTCGAGTCCCAGCAGCGATTGCGTCATCGAGCTTAGGGATGCCGAGAAGCTGGCTTGTTTTGGACCCGTCTGTTTTCGTCAACAGTTTTGCTGCCTGGTTATAAGATGCTTGCCGAAGCGAATTCCAAAGGGGCCTGATCTCCTGTATACGCTTCACTAGCTGTGTCGCCAAGGTCGCAAGCTCTGCTTGGGTGCTTCCAAGGCTACGGAGGAGCGCAGCTTTATCTGTTTTGAGACTAATTTTGGTTTGAGAATCAAAAGACGGGTTGACGACAAGAGAGCGGATAAACAGAACCAAGCACGACTTTAGCTGCTGCCTTGTAAGCTTTTTGGCGTTCTTTGCGTCCTGCTGGAACGACTTTATCAAAACGTCATTAAGCTGGGACATTATAAGATCTAGTATAGCATCGACATGCGTACCTCCGTCGGTTGTGTTGATGCTATTGACAAAGGAGACCTGCACCAGCTCCCCGCTATCGGTGTATCCTAGCCCTATGTCCCAGAATTTATTCACGGGTATAACTTTGAGATAGTCATGCGTCCAGTCGCTTGGTTTGGAGAGATCATCAACGGGGATCAGAAGGCTGTTGGTTTCTATAGTTTTCTTGGTTCTCTTAGTTTTTGGTTTGGCCTTAGCAGCAGACTTGATATCCAAATCAGAGTCAGAGTCATTGGTATTGACCTGAGCAGTGTCACCTTTACTAGTTTCGTAGAATTGCGTGATCTCCGGATTGATAGATCTATATACCATTCGAGCGTATTGTTCAAAGTTTGCTATTTTCAGCTCTGTGCCATTGATGATAAGCTTCAACCCGATGTTGCAGCCGGCCACGTCTACAGCCCGCCGCATCATGTAGGCGGCATGGTCCCTGTCAAGTCCAGACGTCATTCCAAACTTCATGTAATCAGGAGTGAAGCTGAATCTGATAAAGTTTTTCTTCTTGTCCCTGACGTCCTCTATGCGTGGCGGCTTGGTGTTCTTCATGTTATCTGTCCACGTCTGCTCAAAGACCTGGCCATTTTCTTGCAGAAGTACCGTAAATTTTGTTGAGAAGATGTTTGTAAGCTTCGCCCCATACCCATTGCGACCGCCTGTGACCCTCTGCTCTGTATCGTCATAATTGCTTGACGTCATGAGAATCCCAAAGGCAAGGGTCGGAAGGTACATCTTCTCCTTCTCGTCAAAGTGGAGCAACCCCTCGACGCCGTCGTTTTCAACTGAGATCGCCCCACTGGCCACATCTACACTGCACTTAATATAGGTCATCTTGTGCTCTGCAGACCTATCGGAGTCTCGCTGCTTGTTGTCAGACGCATTGACAATTATTTCGTCGAAGATCTTACATAGCCCAGGTACTATATTTGCTTTGGTGTAATAAAGACCTTGACCGGGCTCGTAAAGCCAGAGGAAAGTCTCTGCGGCAGAGACGGATCCGACATACATGTCTGGCCGCAAGAGGACGTGCTCCGAGCCCGTAACGCGTTGGATCTTCGCCTTCTGGGCCATTTAATTTTTACATCGCAAACTTCGGTGACCAAGCAAATTTCCTGTCACCAAGCTAGCAGCTGTAGGACGATAATATTGATTTACAGTACACTGTCACAACTGGGCCGTTTCGTTGGCTCTAGGGCTGACGCAATAAGGCCGCTTATCTAAACATAGGGGCTCTGTGCCGCCTACGTGTCCGGTCGTCGCTGCCGACACAAAGAACATGATGAGGTAGGAGATGGCGACAAGGAAGGTGACGACGTAGAACACCGAGTATAGGATGTGTATAATGCAAATTCCCCGTGTGGATAGCCTCTCCATTAGCCGATCGCAGAGCGCATATGCCAGGAGGCCGACCACAAGAGTAGCAGCGGCATAGGTAACAGTTGGAGTAACGCACACAATGTTAAAAGCCAGCTCCATGAGGAGTGCGTAGAGAGAGCTGAAAAAGATGTATGCAAACTGCAACGCCACAAAAGTGCGTCTATGCATTTGTAGCTTGTCAAACAGACCTGAAACGACAAGGTCGCCGCCGTAGCCAACGAGAGACACTGTCAGGCCAGATGCAAAACTGTATAGTGCTATCTTGATATGGGATTTTATGAACACTAGGGGCTCGGGCCTGAGGGTCCCACACGTGAGCTTGTATCTACGAATATGCTCGTCCGTGCTGGTTGTCAGTAGTGATTCGTTAACCAGCGTATAGAATGCCTTGATCCTGATCCTAATAACAGCCATCTGGAACACTGCCTGGACAAGAGACAGCGCACATGCGACACCCAGGAAAGTGGCAAGCAATGCATTACAACTAGATCCCTTTATAGTGTTGAAGCGAATGGCCAACCCGATGGCGGCCAGAACGAGAACCTCAAGGAACCAGAACATAGATGTACGCAGTGGATCAACGGCGTTGAAATGGGAGATCCCAAACCCTCGAATTGTCCCTTTGTCTGTCAACGGAATTGCCTTCGGTATATCGTTTAGAGGATTGTTGTGAAGAAAGCTATTTTCGGCGTTGTCTTCATGTATACATGGATCCGAGACCTCTAGTAACATCTTATCAGCCTTACTTGTAGAGCAGGTGCCAGATTTGTTCATAGCATCGC
Organism: Giardia duodenalis; assembly: GCF_000002435.2. Classification (NCBI taxonomy): domain Eukaryota; phylum Fornicata; order Diplomonadida; family Hexamitidae; genus Giardia; species Giardia duodenalis. Next base: position 2,291,939 of record NC_051860.1, read on the forward strand.
CCAAGTCTGGTGCCAAGGACTTGGAGGGAACGACCTCACGGCTCTCACACATAAGCTCAAGCGCGCTGTGAGACTGGACTCTGCAGTCTTGGATGCTGTTTTGTTCAGTTAGCTGAACTGTTATTTCCTTGATTTCGCTCTCTGAGTTATGCTCATTTTGTTGAAGGAAGTCGGTGCGACGATTTGCTGCAGGTGTGTGTGCTTGAAAGACCTTTCCCTGAGAAACTGCCGAGGTTGGTGTTGCGCTGGAGGATGCCTTGCTCTTAGGACCATTGACAGGTACTGGAATGGATTTGGGTACAGTCTTCTGCTTGTTGCGAGCCATGAAAGACAGATTTCTCCGATGGTCTTTGAAGGAGACCCCATGAATGACCTTCTTCTGGGGGCAAGATGCTTGATTGACGACGCTGTCTGACGAAGAACTACGTGAGGACGACGTGAGGCCGAAGTTCATGCTTTCATATGCTGACACGGAGTGGCCCTCCAGAAGCTGCTCCACAAGCTTGGAGTGCTCAAGGGACTCGGTAGTAGCCAGGCTACTTTGATTTGTACAGGTTTTTGGCCCGGTGGTTGGCTCACCGAAGGTTTCCGGGATCTGTGCATTTGTAGGTCCAAGGGTGTAGATGTGCATCTGCTCATTCCGAATAAGGCACACACTGGGGCTTTTCCGTGTGGATGCAATAGAGTTGTGCTGGGTTTTAGTGTTCGACGAGAGTCTTTGCAGATAACTCGCCTGCCTTACGTGTCTGGCTGTATTGTCATGCGGATATAGCTGTGGGGCTGCAGTAAACTGATCTTGACGAAGCAGAGCCTTTTCTTCCTCAATATCGGACTTTATCAAAAATAAGTAGGAAATGCGTTTTCCGACGACTAGGATCAGAAATAGACAGACAAAAATGTTGAGGACCCACGAGGGGAAAATGGCGTTACATATTGATCCTGCCAAAGCGCCGAGCAAACTGAAGGGCTGAAAGAGGATGAGAAGGTCCCACTGAAGCAAGGGAGAGAAGGCGTCGTACTTTTTGTGTCGGAAGGCGTCTAAGATAAACGCCGGAAGTGTCAGGGCGCACGCGCATGCATTCGCTATGGTTGTGGCAACATGTGTGTCTGCAAAGAAGAAGACGAGGATCAAAACAATCAGGGGAGCCGGGTTTGTCTGAGTCAGCCTCATCAAAAACGAGGCTATCACAACCATCCCGGCACTTATGACCGTCTCGGCCCACGTAAAGCCTGCTATCATTGTTGGAGACATAAAAACGTTTATGGTTTTATAGGATATGGCCCGGTGTGGACGGTTTATTTCATTTTATAGATGTTGAAAATATTACGTCTTGGCCGGTCTATCGCCATGTAGCTCACCAGATTGAAGCGCAGATTCGTCAGCGAACGGCATGTTGGTACCTCGCACGCCAAGAGGAGGTTTTTTAAAACGGCGTGCCTACGTGTTACAATTACTCATGCCCTTGTTCCTCCTGGACTATGCGACTCAAACAGCTACAGATTTTCACCGTGTTGCATGTCCTGGCGCTCCTTCTGATGTCTGGGGCTGTGTCCATAGACCACTACTTTGCTCTGGACAGATTCCTCTCAGTCTGCGTGATGAGTAATTATTTGGACAATCACTAAAACTCGATTTGGGGTGGCCCAATCAATTGACTTACTGGAGTGCTCCGGTTTCCTGCGCAGTAAACTGTGTTGTTCTTTGGGAGACGGCAGAAGGATCTTGCTCTGACGGACATCCTCGTCCAGAGCACGGACGTCGGGTCCAGCGAGGCGTCCTGCGCCTCCAGACGCATCCGCTACCAGGGGCCTGTTCTGCACGGAGATCTGAGCCCGTCGACTAGGCCCCACAGAACCTAACGACTATTTACTAGGGAGACTCTTAGACAGGTGACGGGTCTCGTTGTATGAGCGGATGTGGAACGTCGAAGGGTCGTGCATATCCACTTGCGAAATGGAGCATGCATCGCCATAGAACATCCAAAACTTCGACAGCGGGGCGGAGGTGATCAAGCACATGAAAAGGTTGAGCACGGCACCATGAGACACAATGCAGATGGTCTCGTCGGTGCTGCGCTCAAGCTTGTGGACCAGGGCCTCGAGGCGCGCCAGAACGGAGTAGAAGCTTTCTCCATTTGGTATCTCGAGGCGCGCAGGGTCTGTCTTAAAGAGATGCACGCGCTCGGGCGTCCCAAAGGCCTCGAGGTACGTCTTTCCCTCCCAGTCGCCCCAAGAGATATCACAAACAAGGGGCTCCTCCTCAAAACGAGCTTGGGGCTGATTGGCTCGAATGGCCTCGGCCGTTTCCTTGGCACGGGGAATTCTACTGTAAAAGATGGCATCAAATTTCACGTCCTTCAATGCGGCGCTGGCCTCCTTGGCATGGAGGCGCCCTATTTCGTTCAGTGGATTGGGAACGTGGCCTCTGATGCGGGGCTCGGGGTCCGTGTTGAAATCTGTCTCTCCATGGCGGACAAGGTAGATGTGCTTGACAGGCATTTATTTTGGCTGTCTACGGCTACGAAATGTTCCGAATTGAGAATTTGCTTATTTTTGCGACGAACATACACTCGAGTAGAGCCAACAGAAGCATCAGAAGACGTGACTGTGGGTACAGGCTTAGCCCCACTCCTGTTGCCATAAAGCAAACTGTCGGCAGGAGGAAGCGCAGACAGACAGCCACGATCTGGCGCGGGGAGACGTATATCCGTGTATATGGAACACAGACGTATCCCGGACTCTTGTCTTCAAAGACTAGGTATGTGTTGAGCTCCTTCAATATAGATGCTAAAACTCCTGCTAGAACGATTGTAATTACAACGCCAATCCACCGAAACATGCGTGCTGTATGAAAAAAGTCAATGAGCCCTATGTCCAGAAGCAGCAGACAGTTGAATACGCCATGCGCCGTGAAGGCCAGAGAGCACACAGATATGCACGGCTCTCTAGACGAGCAGGTGGATATTTCCTTAGAAAGTAAGAAAACCTTACTAGGCTTTTTCCACTTTACCGGCGTCCTTCGTTGCTTCGGTAGTGGAGTTACGTATCCAAGTCTTTGGAGCTCTGCATATGGCAATCGTGTGAGCATCCCGGACTTTGAATGAGATAAAGTGCTATAGCGGGGCTTTTGTGTGCGCCCCTCCGTTCCACCCAGATCGTCTGCCCAGCCCACTGCCTTGAAATTTCCTGTGTTACCGGCAGACCTCCTTCGGTGCCTGCAGGCTAACCGCACCCTTTCCGCCCCGGAGCTCCCGACTGAGTTAGTAGAGTCGTCGCCAATCTCTCTTACCTCACTCCCAGCTTCTAAACAGTGCTTTTTACCAGGCTCGCAGACCGTATCTACTTTAGACAAAAGTACCTGGTTCGTCTTACATCCGATTACAGTTGGCGTTTGCTCATATTTCGTGAAGCAGGATGCCGCTGCCTCGCTTGGAACCTGCATTGAGGTATATATTCCGGAGCGAAGTGACAGGTACGAGATCGCAGAAACTATTAGCCTCTCGGTGTAAGTGAGCACAAGCGACCTTGTTTTGCTGAAGGGTAACATCCAGGGGCCCACTGTTGAGGAAGGGTGCGATACAGATACGTGCGACAGGACAAATTGACTCGGTAAACACTCACAATCGTTGGCAGACACCGTTCTGTCATTGTTCTTGCCAACATCCTCCTGAGAAACCAAGGGTCCCGGGCCAAAGGATGCCCCACTACGAGCAGCGCGAGGAAGAGGGGACGGGGCGTGGCTATTAGCATCGCAGTTGTCCTTCTGTATGTAGCACGAAAGAATGAGCTTGTCAATAGAGTGGTTACTGTAGTTAGTACATGCAGGCTCTGAATAAGAATGGGTGAACTCTCCTGCATCTGGAAAGGCGCTTGCTTGGGCACACACACAGTAATGGATAAGCTCTTCAGCCTGAGAGGAAGAGGGGCACAAGGCCATAGCGCGCTGCGTGAGGCGCAAGTCCGAAGGAACACGTAAAAGCTTGCAAACCGGACAGTATCCCGGCCTTTCGTGCAGAGACGTGGTACTATCGTCTACGGCCGAGTTCACCCCAATGGTCTGCAGCTCCCGGCGGGTTATTTGGCTGATAGCCCTTCCACGGCGTGCGGACAGAAGGGATATACCATCTGCGCAAAGGCTCACCGATTGGCTTTCCGGAGAGGTTTCGGCCACATCAATGGGATTAGCGCTGAGTATGACGGACCTCAACGAAGAGCACAGTGGAGATATGTGTGGCAGTGAGTGAGTGTTTCTGAGGGCACTCTCGCAACTGGATGTAAGTGATTGGGTGCTCGCATAATCCTTTTGTCCCAGATGGGACTTCTGATCTGATAGGGAGCTTTTGACGAAGCTCTTTGGATGCACTACGCTTTGGTGGAGCGTACTGTTACAGCTCTTGCTACTCTTGGTACTATGGACGCTCAGGTCACTGTGATCACTGTGTTCGAAGATCCCGGACACAGGAGAATTTAGAAGCGTGTTAACTATGGATTGCGTCGGATTGTTCGCTTTTCCACGGTCTGTCGTATTGGACGTGAAACTAGCACTAGAGTGAGCTTGCCCGACTGCAACGTGCTTACCAACAGCCAATGTGTCGTTCTGGATAGAGTCGATCTGACTCTCTGAGGTGCAAGTGGCGGAGGTCTGCTCTGCCGGTTTGCGAGGTGAGGCAAACAATGCCACCGATTGTGTGCTGGCGTGTGCCTTAGAGCTGAGAGTCGTGTTCACGGCGCTCTTTATGAGGTGGTCACTATCCTTGGGTTCTACGTCCAGGTTCTCACAACTCCCGTCGTCTACGAGAGCCTTTAGCTGCAGCTCCGTGGAAAGAAGCGCGGACTCGCTGGACTCATGCGACTGAAAGCTAATGGGGAACGGCTCTCCCACCTGAATCTCGGAAGGGGCCTCGCGCATGCGATTGTCAAGCAGGATCATATCCGACTCTGCCCGGATGGAAAGCGAATCCAGTCTCCTGTTCTATCACAAAATAATCGCGTCAAAAATCTTTGCACTGGTGCAATTGAGAATGCTTGTGACGACAATTAGAGTTTACTTGGCGGGGAATCAGGCTCAGCAACGCTTCTTTTGCTTAGTCTTTGCTGCATTATTAAGACTAACCTGGGAGATGGGGGCTACTCCCACCGGAAGCTGGCGCTGAGCCCCTGCTACGGCTGTATTGGCCAGCTCGACGACGGCTAGTTCAGTAACGAGCTGCTTGAATGCATCATCGATACCGTGGCCAGATGAGGCAGACGTCTCAATGTACGAAAGGCCTTGCTGCTGGGCAAACGCCGTCGCCTCCTCCGTCGTGACCTCGCGCAAGTGCCTGAGATCGACCTTATTACCGACAAGGATGACTTTGCAGGCCGTGGAGTTTGCCGACGCGTTTCTAAGCTCCGTCAACCACTCTGTGCAGTGTTCAAACGATGTGCGCTTTGTGACATCAAAAACGAGCAAACACCCATGGGCTCCGCGATAGTAGGAAGACGTGATCGAGCGGTAGCGCTCCTGGCCGGCAGTGTCCCAGCACTGGAGCCTCGTCGAAATCATCTTTCCTTGAACTTCGACAGTCAAGGTTTTCGTTGTGAACTCAACCCCAATGGTCGCCGCCGAGCTTGCATTGAACTTGTTGCTGGTGAACCTCGAGAGGATGTTTGATTTACCGACTGCAGAGTCCCCAATAAGAATCAGTTTATAAAGATGGTCGTACGCGTCAGTCATCCGATTTTTTGATCGAACTTTATTGACCCATCCTTCATAGAGATGCGCCCGGACACAGGTAATGGCTCTGCACCTACAAACGCGCCATCTGAGCGCTACATCATCAGAAGTCTTAGCGACTTCGAGGGCCTCCTGATGTCCTGGCAGACACAAGTCGGTCTCCACCTACACCTCCAGCTTTCCTCGGATGCACTCTCCAGAAATGACCTTCATGAGATCGCTAAGCTGCTGAAGAGCAAGTCATGCTATATCTTCCTGGACTTTTGCGGAACCGCTTTCACAGAGAATGACATTCTGGATGTGGCGACTATGCTGTCGTATAGCTCGGCAGGAGCTGTGGTCTATGGTCTGGACTTTTCACAGACTAGCGTGTCGACATCCGCGTTGACTGGAATTCTTCCGGTGCTTGACCTTTCCAACTTGTTACACTTGGACCTTTCTTACACACTAGTTAGTGACCGGTTCTTCAGTGAGGTCGTTACAATCATGGAGGAGGCCGATGCTCCTTTTCCTCTGGTGTCGCTTTCTCTCCGCAATTGCTACAGGCTTGGCGAATCTGATGCTCTTTGTGCGTTTATCGCCAGGACCACACGGATACAAACTCTTGATCTCACTGGTGTTTCCCTGCAGCCACCTACTCTTGTCAACCTGACGGACCTTTTGTACGAGCAAGAGTACCTGAGTTATTTATCTTTGTCAAACTTATGCAGGACAGCTACCAGCAATCCCAGCGCTACCAGTAGCTGGGAGGGCGATATGCGGCAAATTATATACAACATCTTACAACTACCTCAAGTGCAGACTATAGATCTTTCCGGTACACCAATTAAGGACATAGGCCTTTATTATATCAGCCAAGTTATAGATAAGCTCCTTGTAGCAAAACACCGCTTTTCATTAGAATTTATCAACCTGGCCTGTACTGGTATGACAGATAAGTGTGTTTCCTTTCTAAAGCAAATACTCCAATCTATGAAGGAAAGCTCTCTTAGATCAATTAATCTGATAGGGAACCGCTTAACAGTGGCATCCCTAGAAGATTTGCGAAGAGCATCCACGCTTGCTGGCATTCACCTTCTTTTTGATCCGCCTCTAGCATACTATGGTAGAGGTATATCCTCCAGACTGCTTGAGCGAGACACTCAGTTTATGGACAAATACTCTATCTTATCGCTGCTACCACACACTTTCTCCGACAAACCGAAACTCACTAAGGAAGAATCCGATAGAATTGGATTTTCGTATGCATGCAATGACATTGTGGAAGGTGCCTTAAAGGCATACTCTCAGAATTATGAAGATATTGTCCCCTATGTTCTGGATAGTGTCTCTTCATCTGCACATGAGCTGCCTATTGCTATCGCAGCTAGCCGCCATTCTGTCACAACCCGGTATGTCCCTATGTCCTCAGCAAAGGAAAAAGATTCAGTGCAATTCACCAATACATTTCTTAATGCATCAGAAATTGTCTATTCCCAAGACCGCGACACGTCTAATCCTTGTTTAGATTCTATCACATATACCTTCTCCTCCGATGATGAGGTCTCGGCTGACCTCCTGATAAAAAAGACATCCAGCATAGCTTCCCAGTGTCACAAGAATCCAGATGTTCCGTCGCCGAAGGCTGAGCACGTGTTTCGTTCAGCCAATGCAGATACAGAACGACCCTTGGCGATGTCTGCCTTGCTCTCTGCGTTCATTCGCACAGATAACTCGGCAATCCCGGTTTCTCCGTTCTTCAAACAGGAGCCGAAGACACAGCCAGAAATACCTTTGGCTACTGAAACAAATCCAGAAACTATGGCGGTCGATGATGGTGCAAACGTTGACGGGGTTCAATTAGAAGCTAGTGACATACAACCAGAAGTGGTAAGGTCCGTTCCTATAACGGCTCCTTCGGATCACTCCTTTGCCCTAGCTCCTCCCTTCTCGGCAGGAATGTTTGTTATTGATGAGTCTGAAATTGTGAGACAGAGGACATCAGAGCAACATACTCCGCCTGAGATGGTATCTCATGGGCATGATTCAGTTTATTCCAAGTGCGAAGCCTCAGATCATGTAGACCTATCATTAATAAGAGGCAGCGTCAGTAATTCAGATGATGGAGACATGCAGCCATCTGAGATACAGCCCAATATTCAAGAGCTAGCACCTGGACATCAATGTTCAATCACTTCTGATAGCTGGGGATCAACTCCACCTCAAAAGGTCACCACCCAGGATTCCCCCTTTTCCTCTTTTGAGGAGGCAGCTCCAAACTCGGACGAGTGGTCAAGTCCGTATCCAGCAGAACCAAACGTGGAACTAAATGAAACATTAGCAGAAGGTGACTTTGTAGAACAGGCCAAGCATAGCGCATCCGTACCCTGTATACCTATCAGTACGTTGTCCATATCTGAGTCTCGGAGAACAAAGCTCGCGTCGTACATGGCGCAAACGTCTGCTGACCCACGCGAGTCTAAGTGCGGGTTTGTTAACAAGTTTAGAGTTTGGTATGCTAGTGAGTATGAGAAGCAAAAATACAATGTGCAAGAGCTTCTTCTTGCTCTTGACAAAGGCTTATGCGCAGCCCACGATTGTCGCCAGATATGCAATACCGTTGGGCTCACTGCTACAGTCAATATGCATGCCTCCGCTCTCACCGTCACGTGGTTTGACAAACTTAAACACAAAACAAAGACTGCGATGCTCTTCAAAGACATACAGACTGCCGAGCTGGTTGGGTCCGGAAAATCAGGAGTTGTCCACCTTAAAACGTCTGAAACGGAGATAGTAGTGTCAGTCATGGACAAGGCGGAGCGCAGACTCTTCTTGGAGTTGCTGTTGCTCTTCATGACAAGTCAGAGCTAGGCGTGTGCTCGGGTGATTTACTGACCGCAAACTAATTCTCAAAAATGTCTCCGCACGGGGTCCAATACGACGTTTGGGGATTCTTTGTCTTGAGGACCGGGTTTTGAACGCAGGTCGTCTGATGCACCGAATAGTTTCCTGCTCCAATGTCTTGCTGCATGGAGTTGAAGTTGTACTTGCGGGGCTTCACCTGGGCGCACATCTCTTGTGTATTCAGCGGTGTGCTACCCAAACTAATCCTTCCCGTCTCGTCCTGCTCTTTGTGGATCCGGTCATACCTCTTTGCAATGCTCTGAACTCTCCCTGCAGTTGCCAAAACTGGACCCTCCGGGACTGTTAGGTCTCCCACACCCGCAAACTTCGTTGTGTGAGTCTTGCATTGCGGTCGTAGGTTAAACGTTATGTCGAGCTTTTCTGTGCGCTGCTTCACTGGAGCTGGCTGCTCGTAATACTTGGGCGCTGTGTCCTTAAGTGTCCGCGAAAAGTCCTTGTCGTGCTCATCGGCCGGGCAACCGTGCCTTTGGGTGCGAGTCGTATTTGCATAGCCACTCATTTTGAGAGCTCCAGTGGAGTTGACAAAATCATTTTCGCGTAGGTTGTCCTCTTCCGTATGGTAGTAGCGCATTCCCTCCTCAAAATTCGTGTCCTGCGGGATTTTTTGAATTATAGATATTTAAGGATCAATAATTGGCGCACAAGGTACCTTGGATTCCATTCGGCGCTGCCGATCATGGCGGCTCCGTGTTTGTTAAGGGATTCGGCTTACTAAGTGACACTAATCTTGCACTAAACCGATCTTCATGGCGCTGCATGCTTGACAAAATCTGTTCGGCGTCAATTGTAAGACATCGGTTCAATGGGCTTTCAAGCTTCTCTCTGGAGTACCGCGCGCCTATCTCTGAAAGCCTTGTATAACAAGGGCTAGCACTTCTTGCGGAGTCACCTTCTGTGACAGTTTGAGGCCCTGCAATAGGAAACAGTGGGCGACATGTTGCTAATCCTTTCTGAACTGGGGCCTTTTCATCAAATAGCGATGCTGTCTTCTTTTGTATCGACCTCTGAAACTGAGTTACTTGTGACCCTGGCTTTGGACGCGCAGGGATCGTAAAGGACTCACGATCGTCGACCTCAACATCCTGAATCTCCCTGCTCTGCCTTTCAATTGACAAGCGGTATTTGGACCATCCATCTGCACTCTGTCCGCTGGCCCTTGGCGCCCTTTTTGCCCAGTCCTTAACAATAAGGGATTGATTTCGGATGTTTCTTTTGGTTTCCTCTTGACGCATCAGAAAGGCCAATCTAGACTCTCTGCGCCTCTCTGCCAAGTGCTGTAAATATTGCGCCTCCTCTGGATCAAGGAAAAGACTAGAGTAAAAGGGACGTACATTCCCATCTACTATGCGTTTCATTTCGCGGGACAGTGGCTGCACATGGTCTCCCTGAGTGTAATGAGGCTGCATGGCACCACTGACACCGCTAGATGTCAGATCTGTCGCCTTAAATTGGAGGTTTTTGTTATACATTTTACATCCTGAGTTCACTCCACTAACCAGTCAATTCCAGTGCTACTCCGCTAAGTTTCCTGTCTATAGGCGCGCTTCTGAATTCATACAAGCAAGCTCCTTTAATCCCTGACCATACCAGGAGACAGAAATAGGTCACTCATGCGAACCGCCGCGCTGGACGGCCTCTCTCACTCAGTTTCAATGCTTCGGTGCCGCGTATCTCTGGCGAAAACGGAAGAAGGCGGGCACCCCAGCACCCGACCCTCTGCGCCTTTGTAGGATGAGCGGTACCACAGGCATGAAAGGAGGGGCCCTCACACCCACCGCCTCAGTGAAACTCCCTGCTGAAGAGAGCATGCTGCAGTGACGGGCCCCAAGATGGCTGACGTTATCAGTAAAACTCTCCCTAACTGAGTCGCTTAAAGAATACAGAAACGGCTCACGAACGCGCCACTTCGTCGACGGGACTACGCCTCTAGGAACCTCCCGACTTGTCTCCGTTACGTTGTCCACGGCGCCAAAGGCTGTGAGCGGCATCCCTGCATCTCCCGTTTGAAGAGCTTTTCCACGGGTAAGGAGCTCGAGCGATACATTTGGAAGCGTCTCTCCCGCCTCGGGCCCTCTCTACGCAGCCTCATTCGTCAAGCAATGCCCCAGTCGAAGGCCCCCTGTTGCCCTTCCATGCCTTTGTGATCGGCTAGTATTTCAGATCATACTACACCAAACCCTGGTGTCCAAGTGCAGGCGTTCCACATGGGCCACCACTGTTGCCTGTTATCCCCTCCAGTAAAGACGACGCTAGACCGGAGCACCTTCAAGCTCCTTGGAAGTCTTCAGATACAGCTCTTAGTTCTCGTCGCCAGAGTCACATCTGATTAGGATTAGCAAAGATGAAAACCAGAACGCCATTACCATAACCAGGGCATGATAGAACTGGGTGGCCTCTACCATGCAGCAGGAAACAGATCCGTTCTCTCTGTGTCTTGTGCTCCCAGAAAAAACGGAACTCTCTATCACCAGCTGTCCCGGGTTCAGTCACAAATCCAAGGGATGCATAGATCACGACTCGTACCGATACACTGTGGATGCTGCAGCTCTCACAAAGAAGATGTCTCGACGCCATAACAAGAGCAGAGACCTCATGTGCACACATGAGCACCTGATAAAGGGTGTAGAGCTGATGCACGTCTTAGCTGAGAGATTGGGTGCGTTTCTGAGCACGCTGGCTGACATCAGATCGAGGGAATCCTACCTGTTCGCTGATCTAAATGCGTCAACCTAGGACGGCGCCCAGGAAGCATCTAGCCGAAGCAGAACACCCCATGTTGAGCGGCACCAGATGACAGTCACTCAAGCATGAGCAGGACGAGCATCTGCCCGCTCTGCACAAAACTCACTGGAGCCAGAGCTGTCCAAATGTACTGCGGCACAGACAGCAAGTGCAAGGTGCTACTGCGCGAAAGGATGGAGATGGCAGAGGAGATGCACCTCGTCACACTGTGGACCGCTACATGAGCAACACCCACCAGAAGGTTCCGAACAAGAATAGGCCACCGAGCGCATGAAGGACCCCCGGCGAAGAGTAGCTGCCGCCCCATGGGGCTCCTCTCCCACGGGCCCCCTCGACCCGGACTCCTCAGAGGGGATCAGGGTAGCGTACGGGCTGCACCCTGGAGGGACACGAGCCCCCTGTTCTGCAGCCAGCGGAGAGCACGGGCATCTCTCCCAAGGTAACTGACGACGAGATGACCCGGGGGTCCGTCCATGGGTTCTCGAGGTCTCCTGGACCTCGCCTAGATCTGCGTACTGGAGGTCCTCATCCCCAAGAACGAGGCAAGCATAACCTGTGGAGCGACCACGACGGCTCTTCACAGATACTGCCGGGCCATCTGAAGTCTCAGGCACTGGACACTGGGGCCTGCATGCACATATAGTATGCGCTCGTATGCGCACACGAGACTGAGGAAGCCAGGCGGTCTCGCTCGATTACAGGGCGCCCTCAACAGCAGCCCCGGTCCTGCACAGTCTCGATCAGGGGAACGTGCCCCTCGCTCTAAGGAGCTACACGAGACCTTCCTCTGGCCACAGCACACATGGACTCAGTCCCGTGCAGTGTTCCTCAGGGACCCTCTAGGTATGCTCCTATGCTGCGCTGGACGGAACGCGCTCACTAAGCAGCTGAAGGAGGTGCCCCCTCAGTGCCTGCGCCGACGACGTACTGATCCTGCGCGACGACAACAACGAGGCAATGAGGTTGGCAAACCCACGGACTGACGATCAACACAGACAACTTAAGAGCACCGAGGGGGTAGGAGGGCTCCTTCCTGGGTGTCCGGTCTCGAGGAGCGGCTACCCACGGCCTCCAAGGAGATAGAGAGGGTAACGAAAAGGTTGCAACTGTGTCAATCGCCCACCACCCAAGCCAAGCTGATCTGGATAGACTCACCACGCGACCCCTACGGATCCCTCGGAGGGCAGGCCTGCCCTCTGGACGCCCGGCTCGAGCAACAGCGGACCGAGCTCCTGGCTACGCAGGACAGCGGCAGTCGGGAGTCCACCACAAGCAGCTGCGCGGTGCTTGACACCTCGACGTGAGACGTGGCACATGGGCAGGCTGCCAGCGGGACAGCCTCGTGGTGAGCAACGCATCGTACACGAAACGTGCCCTGGTCGCTCCGATGCTTCAGATAACGCCTCTCGGAGAGCTGTGACCGGGCCAGCCTCTCCGGCTGAACGACTCATGGCTCCACGTACACTCTGCGGTACGGATGGGTGCAGACCACACCAGCCGAGCCGGCACACTGCACAGGGTGTGGACCTGCGAGTGTGTACTGGCTGCTGACCACCTGGCACCACAGGTGCACTGCGGTTCATGAGCAGAAGGGCGAGCCGGGCGTCTCCTCCGCGCCAACCAGGGGTCGACATGAGGGTCCACGGGCACACGCTATAATCCAGGAGGACGCATGGCGAACGCACCCCGACGGTAGGATCGATGGTCCACTCCATGAGGAGGCGAGAAGGAACCCGAGTCGGCATTCCGAGGCCATGACACATGCGATCTTCGTCGTGGAGCACTACACCCTCAAGGCCAGACCGCCACGACTTGCGACAGGGCCCTGGGGCAGCGGTACCCACCAGGCGCCAGGCAGCAGCCGGCCCCATGGAGGTTGAGCAAAGGAAGGGAGAAGTCCATCGAAGGCGCTGTGGAAAACTAGCAACAGCACGAAAGGGAGCCAAACAACATTAAACCTCTTCTTTTCCCATCAGAGCTGGACGGAGTCTGAATTTCGAATGTCGGATTTTGGATGGTAAACAAGGAAGGACCTATCTGATGAGGTGGCGGATCGCGCGATGGACTTACTCGGACAGCGGCTAGCAAACCAGCCTCGGTGAAACAGAGAGTAACTCTTGGAACTATCTACAATATGGGATACATGTACTGACACGGCAATCCACTTGATAGGGACGAATCCATAGGCAGTTACGGCCCAGAATAGGGTAAACTACAAGTGGATACCGTTGTTTCGTAAAGGAAAGTTTACCTAACTCCTTGGATTTTATTAACTGCTCTATCTTACACAAGTTGCGCAGGAGTCCCAGTCAGCTACAGCGTTATATAATCTACCGTGTGCTTGGAGCCAGAATTCGAAGCCATATATACACTAAGCACTGTGTGCTACAAACTAATTATACAGAGTAAGAAGGGTACAACCACCCAGCGGAGCATATACTCTGACTACGGTGAGCTATAAACAAGATAATGTGAATTATAAAATATTTACCGTCACACACATTCCGTTTACAGCAATTAAAACAAAAATGTCTTTAGCCAAACTCGATGATGGGCGTAGCAGTCTTGAAGCTGGTGGTAGGTCGAGCGTAGAAGCCCGTCTCTTAGATGGAGAGGCTGACCTTGCATGGGCTATCGTGAATGGGCACAAAGAGATAATGAGGGTACTTTCAAAGTACGTTGGCTGGACTGACCTCATTTGTGCCGCTGCTCTTGGGAGCGTGAACAGGGTCATGGAGCACCTTGATGAGTGTGAAGAAAGGGACGTCAATGGTAGGACAGCCCTTATGTGGGCTGCTATGAACGGGCATAAAGAGGTAGTGGAGATGTTAGTGGAGTATGGAAAGAAGATGGTTGATGACCAGGGTCATACTGCTCTGTACTACGCTCTCAAGGGTGGGTCTCTTGAGATTGCCAAAATACTTATACCTCACGAAAACCCAACCGATGAGAACGGCATCACGGCGCTCATGCGGGCTGCTACCGATAGAGACGCCGAAATGGTGGAATTGCTTATACCACTCCAGAAGGGAATGAAGGATAAGGACGACAACACAGCGTTCGTGCATGCCCTCAAAAACAAACATACGGACATCGCTCTGCTTCTCCGCGGACATGAATCCCCCTCGTGGACTCCCTTGATGTGTGCTGCTTTCATCGGTGATGTCAAAGTAGCCAGAAGATATTTATCTAGCAAAGATGAGAAGAATAATGATGGTAACACTGCGTTAGTACTTGCTGCGAGGGCAGGACATAGAGATATCGTAGAGCTTATTGATCCTATTGATGAGAACGGCATCACGGCGCTCATGCGAGCTGTTGGTAGAAATGACGTGGAGGCTGTAAAAGCACTCTTACCCATCCAGAGGGGAAGAAAAACATACAAAGAGGTCACAATAAGCGGATGGTACATGCGCAAAGGAACAGCTCTGATGATGGCTGCGGCACATGGATACGCAGAAATAGTAGAACTGCTAGCAGAGCACGAAAAGGGAGAGAAAGTAGGCGGTTGGACCGCTCTCATATTCGCGGCACGGTGCAATCGTTCCAATGACCCCCTGGTGGACTATTCTAAGTGCGTTGAGCTCCTGGTAAAGCACGAGGGCGACATTTCAGGGTGGACGGATCTCATATATGCCGCTTACCGTGGCGATATTGACGCAGTCAGAAACAACCTTCATATGAAGGGAAGCCAGGATGCTGGTGGGTGGACAGCGCTTATGTATGCAGCAGCACGAGGGCACGAAGCGATTGTAGAGCTGCTCAAGCAAGAAACTCGTATGAAGAATAACGATCATCAGACTGCCCTCATGTGGGCAGCACGCAATGATCATCCAGAGTGCGTCAGGCTCCTAATGAAGGACGAAGGCGGCATGCAAACGACCAAGGGCTGGACCGCCCTTATGAACGCAGCATATAGCAACACCGTGGAGTGTGCAAGGCTTCTTAAGGAAACCGAGAAAGATCTGAAGACAACCTGCAGCTGCCATGGTCACTCGCCTGGTACCACTGCTCTCGACATCGCTAAGAAGAAGGATCACAAAGAGATAGTAGACATCCTTTCAAGCTGATCCCAGAGTGAATGACAGACCCTTTTGCTGCACTCCACGCTAGTTATGGATCGTACATTATCTCTCTTGATGTCTAGTGGTACTCTACGCGTTTACTCTCTGTTTCACCGAGGCTGGTTTGCTAGCCGCTGTCCGAGTAAGTCCATCGCGCGATCCGCCACCTCATCAGATAGGTCCTTCCTTGTTTACCATCCAAAATCCGACATTCGAAATTCAGACTCCGTCCAGCTCTGATGGGAAAAGAAGAGGTTTAATGTTGTTTGGCTCCCTTTCGTGCTGTTGCTAGTTTTCCACAGCGCCTTCGATGGACTTCTCCCTTCCTTTGCTCAACCTCCATGGGGCCGGCTGCTGCCTGGCGCCTGGTGGGTACCGCTGCCCCAGGGCCCTGTCGCAAGTCGTGGCGGTCTGGCCTTGAGGGTGTAGTGCTCCACGACGAAGATCGCATGTGTCATGGCCTCGGAATGCCGACTCGGGTTCCTTCTCGCCTCCTCATGGAGTGGACCATCGATCCTACCGTCGGGGTGCGTTCGCCATGCGTCCTCCTGGATTATAGCGTGTGCCCGTGGACCCTCATGTCGACCCCTGGTTGGCGCGGAGGAGACGCCCGGCTCGCCCTTCTGCTCATGAACCGCAGTGCACCTGTGGTGCCAGGTGGTCAGCAGCCAGTACACACTCGCAGGTCCACACCCTGTGCAGTGTGCCGGCTCGGCTGGTGTGGTCTGCACCCATCCGTACCGCAGAGTGTACGTGGAGCCATGAGTCGTTCAGCCGGAGAGGCTGGCCCGGTCACAGCTCTCCGAGAGGCGTTATCTGAAGCATCGGAGCGACCAGGGCACGTTTCGTGTACGATGCGTTGCTCACCACGAGGCTGTCCCGCTGGCAGCCTGCCCATGTGCCACGTCTCACGTCGAGGTGTCAAGCACCGCGCAGCTGCTTGTGGTGGACTCCCGACTGCCGCTGTCCTGCGTAGCCAGGAGCTCGGTCCGCTGTTGCTCGAGCCGGGCGTCCAGAGGGCAGGCCTGCCCTCCGAGGGATCCGTAGGGGTCGCGTGGTGAGTCTATCCAGATCAGCTTGGCTTGGGTGGTGGGCGATTGACACAGTTGCAACCTTTTCGTTACCCTCTCTATCTCCTTGGAGGCCGTGGGTAGCCGCTCCTCGAGACCGGACACCCAGGAAGGAGCCCTCCTACCCCCTCGGTGCTCTTAAGTTGTCTGTGTTGATCGTCAGTCCGTGGGTTTGCCAACCTCATTGCCTCGTTGTTGTCGTCGCGCAGGATCAGTACGTCGTCGGCGCAGGCACTGAGGGGGCACCTCCTTCAGCTGCTTAGTGAGCGCGTTCCGTCCAGCGCAGCATAGGAGCATACCTAGAGGGTCCCTGAGGAACACTGCACGGGACTGAGTCCATGTGTGCTGTGGCCAGAGGAAGGTCTCGTGTAGCTCCTTAGAGCGAGGGGCACGTTCCCCTGATCGAGACTGTGCAGGACCGGGGCTGCTGTTGAGGGCGCCCTGTAATCGAGCGAGACCGCCTGGCTTCCTCAGTCTCGTGTGCGCATACGAGCGCATACTATATGTGCATGCAGGCCCCAGTGTCCAGTGCCTGAGACTTCAGATGGCCCGGCAGTATCTGTGAAGAGCCGTCGTGGTCGCTCCACAGGTTATGCTTGCCTCGTTCTTGGGGATGAGGACCTCCAGTACGCAGATCTAGGCGAGGTCCAGGAGACCTCGAGAACCCATGGACGGACCCCCGGGTCATCTCGTCGTCAGTTACCTTGGGAGAGATGCCCGTGCTCTCCGCTGGCTGCAGAACAGGGGGCTCGTGTCCCTCCAGGGTGCAGCCCGTACGCTACCCTGATCCCCTCTGAGGAGTCCGGGTCGAGGGGGCCCGTGGGAGAGGAGCCCCATGGGGCGGCAGCTACTCTTCGCCGGGGGTCCTTCATGCGCTCGGTGGCCTATTCTTGTTCGGAACCTTCTGGTGGGTGTTGCTCATGTAGCGGTCCACAGTGTGACGAGGTGCATCTCCTCTGCCATCTCCATCCTTTCGCGCAGTAGCACCTTGCACTTGCTGTCTGTGCCGCAGTACATTTGGACAGCTCTGGCTCCAGTGAGTTTTGTGCAGAGCGGGCAGATGCTCGTCCTGCTCATGCTTGAGTGACTGTCATCTGGTGCCGCTCAACATGGGGTGTTCTGCTTCGGCTAGATGCTTCCTGGGCGCCGTCCTAGGTTGACGCATTTAGATCAGCGAACAGGTAGGATTCCCTCGATCTGATGTCAGCCAGCGTGCTCAGAAACGCACCCAATCTCTCAGCTAAGACGTGCATCAGCTCTACACCCTTTATCAGGTGCTCATGTGTGCACATGAGGTCTCTGCTCTTGTTATGGCGTCGAGACATCTTCTTTGTGAGAGCTGCAGCATCCACAGTGTATCGGTACGAGTCGTGATCTATGCATCCCTTGGATTTGTGACTGAACCCGGGACAGCTGGTGATAGAGAGTTCCGTTTTTTCTGGGAGCACAAGACACAGAGAGAACGGATCTGTTTCCTGCTGCATGGTAGAGGCCACCCAGTTCTATCATGCCCTGGTTATGGTAATGGCGTTCTGGTTTTCATCTTTGCTAATCCTAATCAGATGTGACTCTGGCGACGAGAACTAAGAGCTGTATCTGAAGACTTCCAAGGAGCTTGAAGGTGCTCCGGTCTAGCGTCGTCTTTACTGGAGGGGATAACAGGCAACAGTGGTGGCCCATGTGGAACGCCTGCACTTGGACACCAGGGTTTGGTGTAGTATGATCTGAAATACTAGCCGATCACAAAGGCATGGAAGGGCAACAGGGGGCCTTCGACTGGGGCATTGCTTGACGAATGAGGCTGCGTAGAGAGGGCCCGAGGCGGGAGAGACGCTTCCAAATGTATCGCTCGAGCTCCTTACCCGTGGAAAAGCTCTTCAAACGGGAGATGCAGGGATGCCGCTCACAGCCTTTGGCGCCGTGGACAACGTAACGGAGACAAGTCGGGAGGTTCCTAGAGGCGTAGTCCCGTCGACGAAGTGGCGCGTTCGTGAGCCGTTTCTGTATTCTTTAAGCGACTCAGTTAGGGAGAGTTTTACTGATAACGTCAGCCATCTTGGGGCCCGTCACTGCAGCATGCTCTCTTCAGCAGGGAGTTTCACTGAGGCGGTGGGTGTGAGGGCCCCTCCTTTCATGCCTGTGGTACCGCTCATCCTACAAAGGCGCAGAGGGTCGGGTGCTGGGGTGCCCGCCTTCTTCCGTTTTCGCCAGAGATACGCGGCACCGAAGCATTGAAACTGAGTGAGAGAGGCCGTCCAGCGCGGCGGTTCGCATGAGGAATTTATTCTGACAGCATTGAAATTCTTCTACAGGGGAGACCTCCTCCACTTCCACAGGATGCCCGTGGAGAGCGGCGCAGACGGCCCCCGCTCTGTCGGCACGTGCGAGCTGGCCCCTTCGACACACACGTTCTGCGCCCTGTACGAGACAGAGGGGGCCTTGCGGTGCGTCTTCACGGCCGTGGACAGGGTGCGCCTGTTCCTCTGCATGGCGAGCACGCAGGTGAGTTCCGGCCGTCGTGCTGGGGTCGGGGGGAAGTCGCAGAGGGACCAGGAGGGGAAGCCTCGAACGGGTTAGCACCGCATAGGACTTCCTTCCATTGCCTAAAACACGCAAGGGTGCACGCGTCCACCCACTGAGCAGGCAGATGAGGCGATGACTGATGGCAGGGTGGCCAAGACTCACTTCTGCCCTCGGCCGAGCGACACATGAAATGAAGAGCGTTTGCATCTTAAACAGATAGATATTGTGTTTTTGCGAGGCGTCTTGTCTGGGCGGTTTTGGGTTGGAGGGGCTAGAGTTATTATTTGTGCGAGGGTTGTCATGCTCTAGTGGAAGAAAGAATACAACTCGAGATATGATTGATTCTAGAAGAGTCAACCCCAGTGAATACACATCTCCCAAAGCATCAAGAGACGTGGGTGTTACACTTTCTTGTCGGTCAAAGAGGGAACCATTAGTAGAGAGGAAATCATAGCATCTGAGCGTCGATTCAGGCGCCCTGTACACGAGGGTGCACGTTGTTCCCGTTGAAATGGGGGAGTAGTGATCGGCGGAAAGAACCTCAGGCTCAGCGTAGTTAGCAGAAGCACTTGGAGAGGAATAAACACAATACTTAGCCATCCCCAGGTCTGCAAGAAAAGCAGAGCCGTTGCCATCCAGAAGAATGTTCGACGGCTTGACGTCTCTGTGTGCGATCCCCAGTCTGTGAAGGTTCCGAAGACAAGTAACCACAGAGTGCCAGAAGAACACCATCTGGGACAGTGTAAAGCTGCTTACTAAGTTGTACGTTCGGAACCTTTCACAGTCGTGTGGATAGAGCGGAGTGACAAGGCAGATTAGCGAAGAGCAGTTCTCGAAATGCTTCGCAAAGGGTAAGTCTTTCGTTGTATCATCGAGTCGTAATTTGAAGCTCGAGATAAGATCGATTGCAGGATTCTTAAAAGGCTGGCCGCCAGCCGTAACCTGAGCCAGGTATGCGAGTAAGGTCACTTCACGCAGCACCAGATGGTTGAAAACGCCTGAAATGCCGACAGCCTTGAGAGCAACAGGTTTGCCCGTCTCCTTATCTATCCCCTTGTAGATCGTGCCGTACGCGCCTGCTCCGAGGTACCCTGTGGGTGACCAGTCGATCGCATACCGCTCGAGGGAAGAGGGGATGGTCGGCTGTGGCTCGGTCATCAAAACAAGGGAAAGTGCCGGGGCCGGGAATCGAACCCGGACCGATCGGACGACAACCGAGCGCGCTAGACCGTTACGCCACCCCAGCCAGGGAGGAAACAAATTAAAGATTATATAAAATATTTGGTTTAATAGAAATTATTTGTAATAGAGTATTTGTAATTTTATTGGTTTATCCTAACTTTTTCTGACAATCGTTCACTCCCTAAAATAGACACCTTTTAGGCACTAGCATCGTAAACGGTGCAGGACATAAGATCTAACATGCGTTGAAAGTTTCATCACACTAAATCTTCATAACCAACAAACTGGACAAAGTTCTTTTTGGAACTATTTAACTATCTGTCCAGTGCCTTAAAAAGATTTACTCTTCATTGCTATTGCCAAATTCAGGGTAATTCTAGCATTATACTCTGTACAACTCGGTCTCTTGCCAGATAAACATATTTACTATCGGCAATAACTTTGCTAGGTTACATGTAATATAGCGAATGTTTATCGTACAATAATTGAAATTAGGCCTGTTGTCCACAAAAGTAATTTATTCTTAAAGTTACTCATTCTCTTCTAATGGAGTACTGTGCACACAGTTCCTCTCTACTTATAAAAAGTTGACATTTGGATGCAACAACATCTTAACCAGCCTTGTAGAAAGAATCTCTATGTATGAAGCACTTCTAAGAAATGTATTATAGTAACAACTTAAATAACATCAGACCTGTTTTAGTGTTTACCGTTGTGTTAGTCAATATTTTTATAACCATAAACAATTCTAGAGCAATTCTCCACGACAATATACCGCAGACTTCATAAGTGGTAACTATAAATTTATTCTACAATGGCACTACTACGGTTTTAAAGAAAATTGCTTCCTCATGAAACTTACTGACTGGTTAGAAACAAAACTATTTATCATTAATTGATAATCATTAGAACTCCAGGCAGTATCTTTCAAATAACTCCCCGTTGCTTCTAATATATAGTGAGGGAATATTTACCACTTGTAAGATTATTTGAAAAGTTCATTAAATAGCACTTCCAATATCAGCATCTCTTACATTGAATAAATTTAGATGTTATTTGAACAGAAAATTATCTTTAAACTTACTATTAATAGTCATCATATAGTGCTAAAAGCAATGGAGACAAGGATATCTGATAGAGGAGCGTCATGTATGAGTTTCTATATGTGGTGCCGCTGAGGCTTGTCGCGGTGCGGTCCAGAAATCTCACGGGCAAGCCTCGCTCAGTCCCTGACCAGCTCGGAGACGAAGGTTGGCTGCGGGCGTGCACATCGATCTTTTCGAGGTTTTCTTACGGGCTCGCTGGTCTACTAGGGTGCCTCTCCCTGTTCTCCCTTCACGATTGGCGAAGCTCTGGTCTTTGTTGTCATTCTCAATACTGTCCATGTAGATCAGCAGCAGCTAACGGGGCCCTCTCCACTGGCTGGGATTCCACTCGGTTGTGTGTCCAGTCTTGCGCCCCCTTTCGGTCGTTGTCGACAGGTCCCAGGGATGGATTCATTCGGTTGTCAGAAGTAGGATGACAGGAGGCGGTCGCTCTGGGTGGCCAGGCTTTCGGCCCGGTCGCGTCTGATCAGCTTCGTCAGGTGCTCGTTCGCCTCTGCAGCCATGTGGGCGATGGCGAAGGCAGCCCGGACAGAGAGCTTCTCGACGTCCACGTGGAGCTCCTCGAGGTGCCTCTTGGACCTGGGGTGGAGGGATCCGTCCGTCTCATAGATGATCGGGAGCGTCCCGTCCCTGTACTTCTTGGCCTTCTCGCTGTGGTATCCATCTGGCGGGGCTGGATGACACCCACGTCCACTGCCTTGCACTTGTCGACGAGCCAGATGTCGGGCTTCTGGTTCTGGTCGCTGAGGTGGCTGTGGGTCTTGACTTCCAGCTCCGGTTGAGCTTCCCCGAGACGCGGAGGTACAGGTACGCGACGATCATGTTGTGCCTCGTGGTCGAGGGTCTGCCGTGTGGCAGCCCGGGCAGGTGCCTCTTGTCTGCGCCATGATCGAGCCATCTCTCTCCTTCAGGGCCCTTTCCTCCTCGGTCAGCACGCCGCCGCTCTGTCCGGAAGCTGATGTGTGCGCGTGAGGAGGCGGTTGAAGTAGGTCCCCTTCCCCTGCAGTGCCTGGCCGCCCACCGACAGCTCCACCGGGTCCCTGGTCCCCTTGTTGACGTCCGGGGAGGCCCATGCCCTCCGCAGCTCGTCGTGGCAGAGCCCCGGCATGAGCAGGCCCAGGCCGCTCTTCTCCTTCGGGTACGCCAGGAAGTCGACCAGGCGATCGCAGCTTCTGCTGGTTAGCTTGTTGAAGCCTTGTGCGACGTCTGTCGAGCTCCTCGTAGTCCGCCTTGTCCGATGTCATCTCGACCAGGGGGGCGTAGTTCACCATCGGGACCACGCAGAGTGACAGCAGGATGAGCTTCTGGTGGGTGGTTATGGGGGCAGTCTCGGCACCTGCGATGGCCTTTGGTGCGGGACTGGCTGGAGTGGGGGACACCGGGTGGCTGAGGAAGGTCACCTCCTCGCCCGCCATGGTGGACTTGCATTTGTCGCTCCTTATCGTCAGGTCCATAGCCTGCTGTACTATTGCGCCTGCTGGGTAGGCCTCATCGTGGAGCGCCACGATGTCGTCTGCATAGGCAAGGAAGGCGATGCCTCTCTCCGTGAGGCGTCTCAGAGGCGCTCGATGGCCATGCAGAAGAGGAGCGTGCTGAGCGGGTCGTCCTGGGGGACGCCGCAGACCCCGCACTTCACGTCCTTGCTGTGCCTCAGGTCGAGGAAGTTCCTGATGTAGTCGACCAGGACCTTCGGGATGCCCGCCTCGTTCAGGGCTCTGACGACCTCTGCCCTCGGGAGCGAGTTGAAGGCCTTCTTTGTGTCGAGGGAGACGGCGTGCACCTGTCCTGCTGATGAGCTCGTGGGCCCTCCTCATGCCTACCGCGTATGCGTTCTGCATGAAGGCGATCTGTTCGCACGAGAGGTAGTTGGCATGCTTGATCAGCCGCTTCAGCAGGACGCGGTGGAAGATGTTTGTCACCGTCTCGCCATCGCGATCGGACGGTATCCGTCGGACTCCTTCGGGATGAGGATCGCCCGGAACTCGAACATGGCCATCACGTCGGACATCGCCTCGGGGTGGGTGGTCAGCTCGTTGTACGCCTGCGTGAGGTACTTCACGAAGTCGTCGTTCTGCTTCCTCGCTTTGAGCTGGACCGCCCGAGGCCTTCTTGTTGAGGGTCCCAACAGGGCCTTCCTCATTTCTTCTTCGGTTGCCGGCTCCAGCCCGTTGAGCTCATCGATGGAGGGTAGTCAAGGCTAACGTAGCCTTCGGGGGGACGCACGGGTGTAACGCGCTGAGGGCGGCCTTGGCTTTCTCCGGCTTGATGTCAACCATGGGCGTATCATCAAGGGCGCGGAGAGCCTTGGCAACTGCTCCGAAGCTCAGCGCGTTACTCACCCTGTTTGCTATCCGGCGCCTCGCCTTCTCGGGGTCTGGGTCTGCCTTACTCTGGGACTGCTCCGTGGTGTTGCTTGAGTCCTCCAGGCCTCCTACCAGGGCGTTCAGGCCCCTGATTGCGGGGAGCGCGACCCCAGTCCCGGGCTGCTCGATGCTCGCGATCATGCGCGCACCCTGGTGGATGAGCATGGCAGCTGTCTGGTTCGGTATGTGGGACGGAAGGATCGGTTTGTCGTCGCCCGGTACTCTGTGTCTGTCGTTGTTTGCTTCTCTTAGATGCTCGGTTGGTTGCTTGGCACCCTCGCACGGTAGGCCACAGAGCCAGCGTGTGTGTCCTGCCGAGAGGGCAAACGTCTTCGGAGTGGTCTCCCAAGTAGAACCTCACGATTGCTCTCTGGGGCCCGGAGGTACGATCTTGCGTTCATGATGTGGATCGGGTCTTCGCGGGCTCTCCTTCGCCTCAGATCCAGCTGTGCACACTCCCAGTCTGGGCACACACCCGCAGAACAGCTGAGGAACGCAATAGCTCCTCCCTTCCACTACTGTGGTCATTATCATATTCCATAGCCAACCCTCGTCTCCGGACATCGCCAAAAATTGAGTGGGAATTTACTCGCGAGATTTGCGGACAGCACCCGCAGGCGAGGGCCCCAGCAGCACACCACTGGAAGCAACCGGTGGGTGGAGTAAATGATGAGCGAGGATGCCGTTCAACATAGTGACTCGTACGATGGACTTACTCAGACTGCGGCCAGCAAACCAACTTCTTTTTGAAGAGAAACGACAGATTTATTCATGAGACTACAGAGCAGTCTATTGGTCATTGCAACCATTGACACTAGGTGTACTGCCCCTAAGGAGAGACGCTATCTCGAGGTATCCCCTAGAAGTAATCTTGTCAAAGAAATATTCATTAGACTTGTCTATCAGATGCCCCTCTTTTTCTAATAGAAGCTTTACCACTTCTAAGTGACCCTTTAGCGCTCTATGTTCAAGAGCAGTCATCTCATTCCTATCCTTTACACCCCCCTCCAGATCTACTAACAATCTTGCTATTTCCACGTTCCCCATAGAAGCCGCGTTCATAAGCGCAGTCATACCTACCATGTTTTGTGCACCACTGTCGTATCTTATTACCAACTTTGCTGTCTCTATGCAACCGCGTGTGGCTGCTCGCATAAGCCTCGTGTCGCCGAATGTATCGGTTGGCTCAAGAATATTCACAATAATTTTGTGCCCTGCCTCCTTAGCAATCATCAGGGCCATCTTGCCTTCGCTGTCGATTAAGTTCTCCTCGTACGGAATCAGAACAGAAGCAGCCTCCGCATGGCCCTCCTGTGCGGCGATCATCAGAGCAGTACGGCTGTTCTTGTTTCTTCTCCCACATTCGTAAGGGGCAAGAATTTCAACTACCTCAGGGTGGTTGTTGTGTGCGGCGTGCATGAGTGCAGTCCAGCCGTTCTTGTCCTGGAGGCCCCTCTCTTCCTCAACAAGCAACTCGACGGGATCAGCGTGCCCCTGCTCGTCGCGCTGATCAACACCGAGTCTTTCTTCAAGCAGCATCCGGACGGTCTCTGTGTTATTCGTGTGCGCGGCACGCATCAGCCTGGGCAGCAAAAGGAGGCTGGACTGAGGGCCAGCCATATTCACTCTGTCATCGAACTGTGCAAGCCTACTCTCCAGTGCCTTAATCATAGCTAGATGTTCCTTACTTTGGTCTTCAAGTGCGTCGATCTAGTGGATTTAGTCTTAACATCCTCTTCCAGCAGCGCGATCCTGGCGTTAGCGCCATTCAGCGCAGCCTCCAAGGATCCGCACTTATACTTCAGCATCACGCACTGACCCCCCAACTCACTAACTGGGATGTCGAATGTAGTGAGCGTCTCATGCAGCTCCCTGACCATCGGCCTCCTCTCTGGCTCCAGCACGAATATCCTCTCCAGAACACTCTTTATGAATCCATCAGTGAGACCGCTCAGGTCCGGCCTCCACCCGTCACGAAGACCTCTGCCGGCTCCTTGCCCCCCAAGAAGTCCGGTCTCCTCAGAGTTACTAATTCATAAATGATGACCCCGAGGCTCCATACGTCGGAGGCAGGGCTGGCCTCGTTGTGGAGGAGCACCTCGGG
The DNA here is from genome assembly GCF_000002435.2 of Giardia duodenalis. Lineage (NCBI taxonomy): Eukaryota > Fornicata > Diplomonadida > Hexamitidae > Giardia > Giardia duodenalis. The sequence continues at coordinate 2,317,713 of NC_051860.1, forward strand.
GGCAACGTATGCCATTATTCCTATGAGAGTGCTCCCGCATCTCAGGGCGTCCTTGCAGAGGCTGAAGTTGGCGATGACGAAGCGCTCTCCGTCTGCGCTAATAAGGACGTTGGCAGGCCTGAGGTTGCGGTGGACAAACCTCCTAGTATTTGCTCCATTGACACCGTGGAGGTAGGCGAGGGCGGCGGCAAGCTGCCTCACAATTGAGAGGATCACAGCGATAGGGACGAGGTTCTTCCTTCGCTTGTGCTCGGCGAGGAGGCGCTCAAGGGTCTTGTCGTGCCGGTCCATGACGACATAGATGAGGCCCTCGTCTTCGACTACTTGGTGGTGCTTGAGGACTCCTGGGTGGGAGAGGGTAAGGATGACGGTCAATCTTGTCTTGATGGCGTCCAGATCCCCCTTGTCCAGGCCGTCGATGAGGATCTCCTGCACAGCGAGGTCCGGAAAGTCCTTGAGGGAGTAGACTGTCACCATAGTGCTTTCATTAAGCACATCACCTAACCGCTCATGAAGCTCCCTAGGGGTGAACGGTAAGACACTGACAGCTGTTGTTGCAGGCTCAGACGAGGAAGTGTCCATCCTGGTATTATTTTGGTAATCTACCGTTTTGGAAACGATCCTTTCCACAGGAGTTTATGTCTACAAGTCTACAGCGGCCCTGTATCTGTGGGGGCTTCTGCATAGGAGATGAGAAGGCCACCTGCGCGACCGTTTCACCCACCGGCGTTCCAGCGCTGACCGAGGGTGAGAAGGCCTGCTCCCCTGACCTCTGCGGACACGGGTGGTTGTGTGCCCCACTGACAGCCAGCACTTCACCCTAGTGGCTGACCATCCCTTTGTACAGCTGAAGGGAGACTCTAGTCCCCGTCGGATGCAATCAACAGTTAAGCGCGTTCACTCACAAGCTTCCTGGGCTGCATCTGCAAGTATGGATCTACAATACCCTCACTCTCGAGAAAAGATGCTACCTCGGAGTTATTCCATCTATTGGCCATATGGATGGCATCTACGCCACTTATGTCCCTCTCCTTCTCCAGTAACAACTTGACACAGTCCAGATGATCATGCCTTGCTGCAAGCACGAGGGCAGTATAACCTCTGCCCTTCTGCATGCCGCCCTCAATCTTCAGGAGTAGTCTCACGACCTCGGTACGGCCAACAAGTGCCGCCCACATGAGGGCTGTCCACTCCTCACTGTCCCTCATGCCGCCCTCGCACCTCATCAGCAGCTTCACCGTCTCAACGTTTCCAAGCGCTGCGGCGACCATCAGGGCCGTCCCATCGTATATCTCTACTCTCCCTGCCTTGACAAACCTCGCCATCATCCTTGCCTGATAAGGGATGTAGCGCTTCACCGCATCCACGTCGTTCCTCTTAGCTGCCTCCATAAGTGTGGTGACGCCGTCCTCGTCCACACTGCCTTCATCATCTGTCTGTGGAGACTCGGCGGGGCTGCTCTTACCTGCGCCCTCTTCGCTCGTGTCCTTCTCTGGCGCGAGGGGCGGGGCGCAGTCGTGCTTCTGAAGGAGTTGACCTGAATCATCCACAGACGACATTTTTATTCCATGGTCACAAAGGAAACGCGTGTACTGGTAAACTTGCGATTCACGGTATTGTTTACAGATCATCCAAGATAATTCACTTCACCGGTTATTTCCTGTGCCGTGCCCCTCTGTAGTAACAAGTTGACTGCTTAGGGGCAATGAACTCTCTGAGGCCTCTCTTCGGCAACCAGGAGCTCCCTGCTCTCGTGGGTGGAACCGACACCAGAACTAGTGCTCGTGGCGATCCAAGCAAGCCTCACTCATCCGACTGGGTCTACGTCGTCCTGTCCTGCAAGGCGTGCTTGATGGATGAATTGCGGCATCCGATCGTCACTGAGGGGGTTCCGCGGGCACGCACTGCTCGAGCATGTCTTAGAGCACCGCCTACAAGTCTATATACGGCACCAGTATGCGTTTACTACCTAAGTCACATCTAAATCTACGCTTTGCCCCGGCAGAGGAACCACCAGCAGAGGAAGCCGACGAGGCCCCCGACGACGATGACAGCGGCCACAGCGATGCCAGCTATGGCGCCCGTGGAAAGGCCGCTCTTGTTGACGCTAGAAGGCACGCACTTTTTATCATCACCTAGAACAAATCCGTCGTTACACTCTGTACACGTGCCGTCGGGACATGACTTGCAGTTAGGAAGATCGCAGCCAGCGGGCGCGTCCGCGCAAACACGCTCGTTCGCGGTGGGGCCGTACGGGCACTCGTCGTAGCATCCGCCCTTGTAGAGGCTGTGCGCGCCCGTGCATGCAGTGCACGTCCCTGCCTTATCGCTTGTACCGGCCGTGCACATGCCCGCGTCCGTCTTCGCCTTGCACTCCCCGTTCACCGGGACCTTGTCCCCTGTGCACTTGGAGCAGAAGGTCTGGCCCCCGATTTCCACGTTGCAGCTGTCGGCGGCGCAGTTTGTCGCGCCGGGGTTTGCGGCGGCGCACGGCGTTGGGTTTGTCTTTGCTTTACTTGCTGTTTGCGACGCCAAGGCCATTTGCAGGGCCAAGCTTACAAAAATAAGCTTATCGAACATTGGGCCAGCGCTCGGGCAATAGCCATTTAGAAAGCAAGTTTCTTGAGAATTACGCCATGAAATGATGAAGATGGTATGATATTTGTTGTCGATACCAGGAGTGTGGCTTTCATCGACAAAGGGTGCCTAGATCAGTGTTCAGGAGAATAATAGAGTCACGTGCTGTCATCTACAGTATTTGGTGCAGAGAGGAAAGTGGAGGAGCTCAGATGAGAGTAAGTATGTAGCTAGAGGTACGCTATTATCAGTGACTGTTTGTTATGAAAGGAATAAGCAGGCCACAGCAGAGGCTTTCCTATCAGTCCTCTACATTAGATCCAATGTGTCGCCGGGATCTCTGGGCGGTGCCAGCATCTAGCTGATGCACGCGACCGTTGTTGTTCAGCCGCCTATCTTGCCCACAGCCCCAGACCTGTCCCTGGGTCTTAAATCATCAGTGGTTTTCCCGCTCCCAGCAGCTCTGATCTGCGGGGGTATTGTCATTAGCTAACGGTAGAGCAAAAGATGTGTCCCTCTGGGTTATCAGACTCTTATGGCGTCATCTAATTAGCTTCACCTTATGCTTTTTCACCCGACTATCTTATAGATAAGACTCTGGATTAATACCTTTTGACGTTTAAAGAGTCCCTTGAGACTCCTCTTCGATTTGCGACAGAAGGAGCCGTCATACTATGGAATCCCCTGTCCAGTATCTCCATCTCTTCGTTGCAGAAGTCCATCTGGCAAAAATAACTTACATTCATCGTCTCTGCTTGTCGACAGGCAAAGTATCTAGCTTCTATTCTGATCATTTGGTGATTAGGCCTGATCTGACTATTTAGTATGAGTCCGTTGCAGTCGTGTTGTGATTGAGCCATTTTTATTGCTCTTTTTTGTAGAAATCCCGCGCATTGATAAACAGTATGTATTAAGAGTTGAGATGCACTAATGGAGAGACAATTGGAATAGGTCTTTTCCCGCAGGTTGTAGCCTTAAGTTTATGGTCAATAGCTTGCCTTCTCTTCTAGACACAGTCAAAGGTTCAACGAAGCTCTACGAAGCGCTGTCTATGAAGAAGACCCGATGTCGCAATATGAACAGCATGCCCCACTTTCACTAGTGGTATGCTGACAGTAGGATTGATATCTTTGGATTATGTGAGCAGCTCGCAGCCAATCGTATGTCTTCTCGAGAGGGGTGATGTTCCAAGAGAAACATTACCACCTCCGTACTCCCCTTTGCAGCCGCATATGTTAAACAGGACCAACGCTCCACAACCCCGTTTCTTACTCGTTTGTGATAGATGCTTGATTCGAGCGGATAGAGAAGCGTCACAATATTGAGGAAATTGTGCTTGCACGCTAGCATGAGCGCAGTCAGCCCCTGAGCGGTCAGCTTGGATTCGCAAGTTGCCAGCTTAGCACAGCAGCGAAGGTTTCCTCTGCTGCTGGCAACCATGAGCGCTGTCCAGCCGTTGTGCATAGTCTCCCTCGATTCAGAATGTAAAAGAAGCTCGACAATGGCTGAGTGATTGAAGTATGCGGCAAGCATCAACGCAGTATAGCCGAAGAGCTGCTCGTGGCGCCCGGCCTCGTATCTGGAGAGAATCAGAGCGCATTCTGGAGCATTACCGATAGACGCCATCATGAGGGCGGTCACGTTGATCAAGGTGTGCGCATTCCTGTTGCTAGGAAAGTCTTTTAACGTGTAGCATGCCTGTGGAATATTATTCTCTAGAGTTGCTAGCTGCTCAACAAGAATGCTGTTATTCATTTGCACTGCTAGGTGCAATGCGGTATAGCGTTCACGATTGGCAGATGCACGGGTTGCCTCGTGGCTAAGCAGCCCTTTGACAGCTGCTGCTGCATTGTTCCTAACTGCTATCATCAAGGCAGTCTCTCCGCGTGCATCTACCATCAACTTCTCATCATTGACAAGCAGCCTAACTAGTTCTACAATATCAGCCTTCGCAGCTATCATGAGCGCCGTGAGGCCATTCCTTTGAGAGATCTGTTTTTCCAGTGGTATAAGGAGCAGGATAATCTCGACGAAGGCTTGAAACAGAGATCTGAGCTTTCTAATTCTACACTCTACAACGCTGGCATCGTCTTTTATCCTGAGAGCATCTGGAAATGACACATGCTTTCCACTCAGGTTATCAAGCTGAATCACTGGTACCTTTATGCTCCCGTCAAGCTGGGTTCCGTACGTGCTCTGAGCCCGGTGCTTAGTAACTTCAGCAGGAAGCTTTTGGGCTGTGACTTGGGTTGTGCGCGGTCGCGCCATGGGAGATGTTTTAGAGCTTCCAGACCGCGAAGTCGCGCACCTTCCGCTCCTCTTTTTTGGAGAGGAGGATAGCATCGATGGTACGGTAATGCTAGGAGATATTTGCTGGCCTCCTCGTGAGCTGAAGCTGCTTTTTGGTGTTCCTACACGTGTACTAGCAGATAGAGCCGGCGTCTGTCTTGGATATCGTACCGATGTTATTGGGCGTCTAGACGAAGTGACACGTGGCCTAGAGTAGGCTGATTCCTTTTCAGCTGTCTGTGCAAACAGGTCACCCCTACCGCAAGACTTGGTTAGGATACTAATAGACCGTGGAGATCGTGTGTTTCGTGGTGTCACAGAGCTGTGGGTCAGCGGCACTTCTGCCTCTACTATAAGGTGGCCGCTGTCAGTTGCCAAGCGATCTCTTTCTTGCAGCAGAAGCTTGATAGACTTATGAAGCGAGATTGCAGATATAACGGCCAAATGCATCGCAGTGACCCCATTCTTTGCCTGCCTCTTTGCTTGTCGTTGGATGTACTTCTCAACGAGTCGTCTCTCACCAAACGAAGCCGCTAACATCAGCTGCGTATACCCCCGCTCAGTAAGTATCTTCCCTTCAAATGGAATTAATAGCCTGGCTACTTCGCATGAACCCCGAAGAAGGGCCAGCTCCACTGCAGATTCTTTTGTGTCAGAATAGCTACCTGCTTCCTCATCAATCAGAAGTTTGGCGAGCTCCAAATTTCCATGTTTTATCGCCAATTGTAAGGCTGTCTCTCCAGAAGTATTGCGTAATCGGCAAAGGTAGGCTAGTGACGAGCTAAGCGCTTTAGCTTCAAGGCCACTGCACTCCAGAGCGGCCTTGTGCAGCAAGGAATTTCCGGAGCAATCGGTCTTAACACCAATGATATCGTTGAGAATACTTTTGCCAAAGAGATATACTGAGCTTTTCTGAAGAGAGGAGGCCGTCAGCTTTGATAAATTGGAGGGGTGATTGAGCCTATTGACGAAATCGATGAACTGCTTTGAAAATCTTCTACTATACTTAGAGACAAACGGGATAGTGAAGCATTGTACAGTTTTCATGTACTCAGAAAAATACTGTTTTGGTGGCGCCTGCACGGCTGGCACTTCAACTGTGACGAATAAGTAAAGAGTCTTCCCTAGTGCTGCCACAAAGTCGCTGGCCCAGGAGCTTTCAGTTGAGTAGGATGCGAGCCTCCTAGATGAGAGCATATGCACCAAATCACACTTTAGAAGACCGTGGTCATCAAACCAGAAGCATGACGGATCAAGGTGGGGACGCATCTTGGCTGTGGTCGCAATCTTTACCAGATCCGGTCGGCACAGCTCTACGAAGCAATCGATCAACTGAGCACATATGACACTTAGCTCTCTTTCGCTATATATTGTGTAGGCCGCTACCGCTTCAAAATAGAGACTGGCCAATGATGTCAAGGGTGTTCCCCGGGAGAGCGTCAGGAGTGTGTCTGCACTGTCATCATAACTTACATATAGAACACGCCAAAACGAGAAGGAGGGTATCATTGGAAGAAGCCGAAAAAGGCTAAGAATGGCTTGCTTCTGTGCAGGCGCCACACTGCCGAGACTGATCTCCTGACTGACAAATATCGCGCCGTCCTTGTCTCGACGCAAAATGGCCCGTTTCGGACCGAGAACTGCTGTTGTCGTGAAGACATAGTCCTCCATCACATTTTTGGCATAGCTCAACACCGGTTGTTTACTTACGCTTCTCCTGAAGCTCAATGTAAAGCCTCATCTCGCGGCGAAGCGTATCTGTCTTCGCAAATGCATCTGCTGTTAGGCCGTTGGAGTGCATTATGTGCCATTCCAGAGGAAGAAGCATCCGAACACACTGCTCCCAGCCACACTGTGCCGCACACATCAGCGCTGTGTACCCACTTGTTTTTGACATCCCGGCTTCGTGGGCCATAAGAAGCTTTACACACTCAACCCGATTTCTCTGCACAGCGCTCATCAAGGCCGTCCATCCATCTGTTCGATTTAATCTTGCCTCTTTCTTCATCAGGATCTTAACGCATTCGCTGTGACCCTCTTGGGCGGCCATCATTAGCGCAGTGAAGCCATTTTCCTTTTGCCTTCGAGACTCGTAATTCACCAAAAGAGAGACTGCCGCGACATTTCCAGCCTCTGCAGCAAGCATCAGAGCAGTAGCGCCCGACGATTCTGTCGATGATCCTAGTACAATCCCGTTTTCCCACACCAGAAGCGCCTTAATAATCTGTGTGTACCCCAGGTAAGAAGCCATCATAAGTGCAGTCCACCCTCGTGCATCCTGCATCCGTGCTTCTAGCTGAAGGAGGGGAAACACACAATTTAAGTGGTTCTTCCTGCATGCGAACATGAGCGCAGTCCTACCTTTCAGGTGGTTGTCGGACGTCATTTGACACCGTGCCAAAACCATTCGAAGCAGTTGCACTACCTCTGCATTACCTAATTCTGCCGCATACATCAAGGCTGTCTTTCCATCCTGTGCACTTCCACTCAGAAGTTCTAGTGATAGCTTTCTTTGCAGCACGTCTCCTACTTTAATGGCTTGCCTGTATTGATGAATGAAGTAATTAACTATGGAGATGTCACCTAGCATGCTTGCTTTGATTACTGGGTTAGGCGATGGCTTTACACTGTTTGCGATTGCCTCATATCTAGAAAGAATTTCTGCTATGACTGTGTGGCCGTGTGCAACTGCTACTTCATATGCACTCGTGCCGTCCCTGAGAATAAGACCGGCTTCTGTCTCTAGTAGCACACGCGCCATTAGAATACAGTTAGACTCAGCACAGAACATCAGTGCCGTCTTCCCCTCTGCTGTCCGTGCCCCGGCTTGAAAACGTAGGCACCAAGCCCGTGCAATGTCATTGGCTGCACACGCTTGCATGAGACCTGTTGAGTTCGTCCGAAATATGAGATTTAGTTCACTGGAACTTAATCCTCGAGAGCCACGAAGCCCTGATGCGCAGGCTCTGAAGGTAGATAGTTCCTGCGACGGCGTGAACCGGGAAATTGTCAGAGGTAGAGACATATCGATGGACGAACTGAGAATGTCGAGAGGCGACCTAAGGTCTTCTTGTACAGAAACCGAAGAGGATAAAGATGCATCTATGCTATCGTCGAGTGTAGAGGATGCCCGACTGACAGAGAGGGGGCTCACTATTACCGAGATTGTCGGCGTTTTAGATCCTGGAACCGCCCGTCCTCCCACAAACGTTGCGTTGATTGTGGATTTCTGAAACGCCCCATGCTTCCCATCCATCCAGTCATTGTATATATCTTGTATTTTGTTGTATTCAGGACATTCGTAATACGCTATCATATCTGCCCCATCATCGTTTCCGGCTGCAATGGCCAATTGAAGAGCTGTGGCGCCATTTATTTCACGTCCGTTCTCAAAGGGGAGTAGATATAAGATGAACTCATTTCTGCCCAACTCTGCAGCATACATCAGGGCGGTCTTCCCATGCTCATCCACGTGTCCTGCGTATGAGAAGTTAGCGATAAGAAGCTCCTTATCATTTGCTATAACTGCTTCTATTAGTGGCGTGGTAGAGTTGCCCTCCAGCTGAGTTGCAACAACAAACGAGTCTGCTGCAGATACTGGCACAGATGAGCCGTCAACATCTGTGCAGGCCAGCTCCACGGTCCGTGTCGATATGCGAGACTTCAGTGGAAGTATCCGACTCAGGTTAGTTGAAAGGGTCGACCGAGGGGACATGGTGGAGGTAGCTGAGTAAATAGAGGCCCGTCCACTGTCTCTATCGCGCAGATGAGCGACAGAGCTTCTATCCCTGAGGGCCCGCATTCTGCTGTGATTAAGAAGAGTATCGTAGTCAGGCCGCAAAGATGGGTTCTGAGTGAGCATCTGATTGAGGAAATCATTCAACACATCCGAGTAACCGTACAACTTGCGGATGGGGAGAATAGCACTCAGCATACTCTCTGAGCTGGCGGCGTCAAGTGTGTCGGAAACGAGTGCCTTCATAGTGCACATTTCGTAGAGAATGCAGCCCAAAGACCAAATATCTGATGTTTCGTGGGCTTTCTTATCTTTTAGAATCTCTGGTGCCATATAGGCTGTTGTATAAAGGTGGTCCGCATCTCTCTTGTGCGCTTTCAGCCCAATTTTGGTTGAACTGAGTGTCAATCGCAAGTCGGGGCTAAATGAACAGTCACACAGTTGGACCATCGAAAGGTTTTCGTCAAGGAAAAGGATATTTGTTGGCTTCAGGTTGCAATGAAGAGGCTTCAGACTGGGGGCGTCGTCTTCACGAAGTGGATAAGAGGCTAAGTCCTTCAAGATCGTTAGTAGGGAGTATGCAGTACTCCACACCACGTCTTCTGTAAAGTATGTCTGATCTGTTTTTGCTGATTCAATTGCTGCTTGCAACGTTTTAGCCCCCAGAAAGGGGAGTACGATATACAACACGAGAGAGTCATGGTCAACAAATGTATAGCACGGTTGCAGAATGGAGTCTATTTGCACCTGAGCTTGTAGATCTGCTTCCCTCCTGAGGAGAGAGATGCACTGCCGAGGAATTGCATCAAGCAAATATTCCTTGATAATGTGCGTCTCTTCTGTCGCCTTGTGTCTGCACTTGAAGACAGTAGCATATGGCCCATGTCCAATGATACCCAGGATGTCGTATGCCTCCAATATTCGGGGGCTTTTCATCAAATGGAATGGTTTTTAGGAATTCCGTGATGTGTCTTTGAAGAGTACAGATTCCGAATAAGGAGATGCAGCCTCACACTTTACAGTGCTCATTCCTAATATCCAGATATGGTCCTGTCGAGACAGGGAATCAGTGTTCTGACAACAGCTTCTGCACCATGGCTGTGGGCAACTTAGGCAACAAATCACCAACTTAGTGCATTCTTTTCACCTAGTACTCTCTATATGTACATGTGAAGTACATATATAAATTTACAGAGGATTTGATAAAGGAAGAGATAGATATAAACAAGCAATACATCCTGCTCTTCACAAGCGGGCAGATGTACTAAGTAAGGCAAAGATGCATTGCCGCAACTTTGAGGCGCCAAATCCGCGTAATGACAAGCCAAAAAATAATTACCTAGAAATGGCGCAGTTACCCTTTGGCTCCGCGCAGGAGTGGTTCGATGCCGTAAAGAGACGCGACTATGACGGCGTAGTATTCAACCTTCCTGTGTACCAAACAACTACGGACAGTAACGGGGAAACGGCTCTAATGTATGCAGTGAGGAATATGGATGCAGAAATGACCCTTCTTCTTGGTCCGTTAGAATGCGGTGCAGTCAACAACATAGGCTACTCCGCTCTCATGCTGGCTGCCGAGCGAAACTTTATGCCTGGAGTAGAGTCGCTTCTATATTATGAGAAGGATTTGCGCCTTCCAGATGGAAGAAATGCCCTCATTCTTGCTGCACAGCACAATGCTTTAGATGCGATTCATCTTCTCCGCCAAGAGCTCTGGGGGCAGACTGATTTAAAGGGACGTTCTGCATTAACTTACGCTGCTGCAAATGGATACATTGACTCCGTTAAGCTATTAGTCCAGAATACGTACAAGGAACTTGCACCAGATATCGATCAAGCAATTGTCCACGCGTCATCCAGGCGCCACGACGGCGTGGTTCAATATCTTAGCAAATTCAGCAAAGCGCTACAGCTCCGCTCTAGTGTTGCGAGCACAATGAATCAATCACCAACTGCGGCAGACTTCGGATATAGCAGCGGCACTAGCCTTCTAAATTCCACTCTTCGTGATGGGGGTAGTTCGCCTCTCCAGTCATCAAAGGCCTTCAGTCCTGCAAGTACCGGTTTGACTAATACCTTTAGTGGGGGCGCGTCCATAAAGAACACACAGCTGACTAAGCAGTTTCAATCTAGTACAAAGTATGATGGACTCCTTTCATCTGAGACTATCCAGCCGTTAGAGATACAAAATCGTCAGGCTCCTTCCCACAGCGCAACATCACTTCGTGCTCGAAACAGCAACAAGCCGCTGTCTATGGTGGAAGATAATACGATAAGGCTGCCTCAGCCAGTGCATGCGCCATCCCATCAGGCGACGACTGTTAACCCTGCTTATTTGTACAACGAAATAGATGTAACGGATCTTATGACGGCATCCTCGCCTTCAGCGCTGCCATCTCATGAAGCCACAGGGACAGCTGACAAGTCTGCAGACATCTCCAGTATCGTCAAGGGGACCTCTACCATCGCGTTAACTGGGGCTTCAAAGAAGGAAAATAGAAGTGACTGGTCTCCTTTGATGACCGCTGCAGACTCGAATCAGCTTAAGCTTGTCCAGCAGTTGATCCCGCTTCACGCAGGCAAAGAGACGAAGGATGGATTAACTGCCCTTATGATAGCAGCAAAGAAGAACCACTCGCAGATAGTTTCTGCACTGGTAGGACGGGAGGGCGGTATGAAAATGACAAACACCTTGATAACAGCGCTAATGTTTGCTGCACAGCACAACTCCCTTGCAAGCATTAAACCTCTTGCAACGAGAGAGAGTGGAATGCGGGACTCAAATGGAAGAACTGCTATGATGTTTGCTGCTCAGAACGGTCACGCTAAGGTAGTCCAGCAGCTGCTCAAGTTGGAGGGGAAGCTTTGCGATCAACGAGGGTGGACAGCCATGATGTATGCCGCGCAAAATGGACACCTTTCTGTTGTTAAGCTTCTTGCCAAGAGTGAGATGGGAGTTCAAGAAAATGATGGAGGGACTGCTCTTATGCTGGCTGCTGAAGAGGGCCATGCTGATATAATTCCACTTTTGGTAAAGACTGAGGGTACCCTCCGTGACAAATCTGGAGCAACGGCCTTGATGGTGGCAGCCTCTGGAGGCCATGTGGCCATCGTCAAGAGCCTTCTCCAGGCTGAGGGTGGCATGAAGAATAATGAGGGCTACACAGCTTTAATGGGATCTGCGTATAGTGGGCACTTAGGGTGCGTCCAAGCCCTCATCCCTCGCGAGGCAGGATTGACAATGGACGACGGTTGGACGGCTCTCATGTCTGCAGCACAGAATGGACACCTAACAGTGGTAGAGCAGCTCTTGGAGCGCGAAGCTGGTAGGCAGACAAATACAGGGTGGACCGCGTTAATGTCTGCAGCACACGCAGGCTATGCCTCCATTTGTAGGATTCTTGGGCCCATGGAGAATGGATTCCGAGATAATCACGGGAAGTCGGCATTAAACTATGCCAGTGAAGGGGGTCACGCAGACGTGGTGGCAATCCTTCGCAAGATGTAGAACCCGTGCTCTCGTAAACCTTAGATTATGATCTTGTCATGAGTCGCCTTATGCTTTGCTTTAGCGCAGCACTGGCGTCCTTACATGTCGCAAGGGAAGCTGCTATAGACGTGATGTCCGGGGTAAGGGCGTCCACATCAGCAAGCCTATCTATCAGTTTGGTAAGGGCTGCTTTGATGGACGAGTGAATCCTCCAAGTAGACTCCAGCGGAGAGCGAGAGGAAGAAGAACTCCTTTTTGGAGTCCTCGCACTCTGCGTTCTGGAATAGCCGCCTTCAAAGTCCTTTTTGAGTTGGTCTAACGCATGCTTTATCTTTCTATTTGTATAAAGGCATACTTTGACCTCGGTTTGCGACATGAAACTTTTCTGAACACACTCTGCGTTGCGAAAAACTTTCTTCATGGAGGTTGAGACATAGTCACGGAGCTCTGCCAGAGCAGGTTGAATTTCAGTGGCTGAAGTAACCATTGACGAGTGCTCGCACGTGACGAGTGGTGATTTTTTGTTGTTGGAAGACGGAGTCTCCGATGTCTTATCGAAAGGGAGGATACTAGAGAGGGATGAGATTTTCTTTACTGCCAGAGCAGAGTGCCTCTTGTGGCCTTCTATTTCTTCGGTCAGGAAACGCACTACAATTCTATCGGGGTGCTTTGGATCAACATCATTGTAGAGCAGCTCACTACAATTCCTTTTATCAAAAGCATGGTACACCCTAATAAGCTGCTGATAAATGTCAAGCTCGTGTTTGATTGCTTGAATAAAAGGCATGACGATCGGAGGAAAGAGGTCGGAAAGCTCTTCTTTAGTCTCTTCTACTCTTCTGCAGAGAACACTCCTTGCGCGACAAGGAAGACCGGTAAAGTCACGTAGCTTTTTGTGCACAGCGTGAGTTACTGTCTCATTAGATTTAGGACGATTATAGAAAGTGCAGGATAGACCTGCAGGGTCACAAAGGCCCCGGCCAGTTGTATTCATTGGTGATGTAAAGGAAAGGAACTGCTCCCAGAAAGAGACTGCATTACTGATGATGGCTAACTTCTGTTGCATATTGCTACGTCCTATCATAAACAAGCGCTCACTAAGGTGTTCTGTCTCTTGACGTATCTTCTTTAACTCTTCTCCAGCTATGATAAAGCTTCTAGTTGCCTCGATATACTCAGAAGACAAATTGCCTCCTGGACAAACACGAGCTGAATTCCCCTGACTCAAGTGAGAAGTAGAGCTTTCACAAAGGACTCCTGACAATCCTGATAAGGATGTAGCGGATGGTGTGCAGGCATTGTTTGGTTCTAAGATGGCAGAGAGAGATAGCTGATCATTGTTGTTCGATTGTCCAGGTGAGTGGAGAGACTTGAGGACGTGGAGTGCAACGGGAGGAGCGGACGAAATATCTGCATCTGCGGAGGAAGCTTGGCAAAGAGGAAGGTGAACAGGACTTTCGGATCGACTTACGCACTTACTACCGATGTCGAGATCCAATTCAACATATGCGTTGTAAAGGTGCAAGTCCAAGAGGGCCTCGTCGGGGAGTTTCCCACCTATCTGTCTCCAGACATTCGCCTGGAGGATAGCCTTTGGAGAATGCAGCCTTGGAGTGTGTTGGGGAAACCTTACTGGTCGGTGCTGAACTCCAGAAACCCACGAAAGTTGCACAATCGTGCCATCGTTACAATTGCTTTCTGTAAGAAGCTGGACCTCGGGGTCGAGGTCTTCTACTGTCGAAACGTCCACCTTCATGCCCTGGCTCAATGCATTTTCGATGTAGCAAAATGTTGGGATGGTGCTAGTGACAATCTGTGCAAAGTAATCCTGCATGTTGCACCAGTGGGTGATCGCTTCGTCTACCTGACGTGAGTCTGTGCCTAAGTCTCCTAATTCTGATAGTGCAGCAATGGAGTCGAAGTAGTGTGCGCTTTCGAATTGTCCGGGAGGCTCAACCAAATATATGCGGATCGCTGCAGTGGGTAAAACTACGATGAGGCGGATAATAATGGTCGAAGTAGTGGCCTCTGCAGAGTAGGTATGGTGTGCGTACCCAATCAAGGACTTTATTGCCGGCAAGGAGACAACATGATAAGCTTCACAATCAAGCAGGGTTGTCTCAGCTCCGGTGAAAAGACAGATCGCGCGATTGCCTTGACTGACAGAGAGGATGGATATTCCCATATCATATCTTCCTGCATATATGTCGTCCAGTCGCTTGAGCAGAGACCCCAAAAGCCGGAATATTAGAGCATCTTCTGTAAAACACATGCGCTGAAGCACCACTGGGATGCCTCGGCGGCCTCCCTTATAGAATAGGAGAGAGGAGTCATGAAGCTGTTCAACAGCCTCCCAGATCCGCTCGAGGAGCTCTTTTAACAGCGCATACTGGCTAGATGTGACAAAGGTCAATCCACCCTGGGTGTCCTCCGATCCCAGAAGCGCGAACGTCTCGATCAGCATGCCTCAGTGCAAACAAAACAAATCTTAAAGAGTTCACTCAGGGAAGGGCCAACACAAGTAGTGCATGGACAGCACCTAGCTGAAGTCTAGCCCCCAACCTTCAGAAGCAGGAGCATAATAGTCGCGGAGTGCAGGAAAGCTGTAGAGATCACTGGCGGAAAAACGCTTGGCAGGATTGGACGCCAGCATGAAATTCAGTATTGTGTTAAGCTGAGTACTATATCCCGCTGATGTGATGTCGATGGACTCTATAGACGAGATGGCTTCACGCTGCTTCTCCGGGTCGGTTTCCTTGCACAGCGGCCGCTGCATGCACATTGCGTAGATGGTTGCTCCAAGGGCCCAGATGTCACTTTTGTCGCTATACTGTTCCATCTTGAGGACCTCTGGCGAACAGTAGCCCAGCGTCCCAAAGATGGTGGAGTTGATGGTTGTCTTGTCGAGAAGACGAAACGAAGCAGAGTCCACGAGTTTGCAGTACCCGTCTGCAGCGAGGAATATGTTCGCTGGCTTGATGTCCCGGTGAACCATGCGGCCCATGTGCGAAGCCCCAGATTTGAAGGGCGTGTGATAATAACAAAGTGCTGCCATCATATGCGCCAAGACGCGCCACACAACTGACTCGGGGATATACTTCTTATGACTGTGGTAAAAGACTATAATGTCGGCAAGGCAGCATCGCTCGTGATAGTCCATCACAAGGTAGGCCTTGTTTTCTTGCGAATCATAGAAGACATCATGGTAGCGCACAAGGTTCTGGTGCACCATAGAAGTAAGGTTCTCCAGATCAGAGTAGCTTGAAGGCTTGTACCGCTCAGGAGCTCGCTGCATGTCAATCACCTTTAAGGCCCTTTGCTGGTCCCCCGCAAGTGTCCGGACCAGATAAACATTCCCAAATGTGCCTTCCCCAATTAGCATCTTGTCATCAATTTCGGTGTAGGCTTTGGCATAGTCCGTGAGCTCCTTCATGATTGTCCGTTTTATATTTTTATTGTGGAAGTCAAAAAACGAAAAGCAAAAAAATCGTGCACCGTATGTCTTCTAATCCTTTAATAGAGGCCAGAGACGCGCTTCATCGGGCCGCGGTCTTGGAACGGGAGAACGTGACCCTACGCGACGAAATTTATAGACTGGAGAAGGTCAATCGGAACCTCATGGATCACTCGGCACAGCTTTCCCAGCAAAGCCGCTCTGACGTTCGCTATCACTCCCTTGAGACGGATTTGGCAGAAGCGAAGGACAAAATCATCAATCTGGAAGCAGAGAACACCAATCTGGTTGACGAGAAATTGCAGCTAAGACAGCAGCTGGCCCTGCTTACCGCGGATAATGAGATACTTTCTCAGGACATCATTACTCTTTCTGCGCTTGTCAGCGAACTTGGTGGGACTCCGGGACTCTCCGCGCCGGGAATCACTTCTGTGGAAGCAGAGCCTCACACGGCCGTCTTTCAACCGTGCTCTCCAGACAATCCTTTGCCAACAGCGCCGGCAGTGAAGGCACCCCAGCTAGAGAACGAGGCTGTTGACTTTTTCTTGCCCGAAAATCGCTTGCGCTCAGACCTTGCAGCTCCTTCGTTTTGCGAATCTAATTTTAACCGCCTGCTTGCTCTTGTCGATAGTTTGAAAAAGGATTTATTTGAGATAAGTTCCTATTGTCCTAACATAAGCAAGTTAAAGGAAATTCTTACCAATACCTCTAACGAGGAGAAGTCAAAAGCCTCCTCTGAGCTCGTTGACTCTCTAACCAGGAAAGTAGGTGACCTGGAGAATAAGCTGTGTGTCTCCGAATCGCGGGTGACGGAACTTGAGGTACTTCTTGCCGACTATGAGAGACAGGAGGCAGCTTATGTTAGTATGGCGTCCGAGATCGAGGACACCAGGAAGACTCTTGCCGCTGCCGAAGCCAAGCTCTCTAACTATGAGGCAATCCAGGCAGAGTGTGCCGCGCTTAGAGAGAAGGTCGCGAGCCTTGAGCAATCTCTCACTGAAAATCTCGATGCGTACAAGAACCTTGATAATGAATATCAGCTGACAACGGAGCGACTTCAGGCTATTACAGAAATTGCTGAGCGGTCAACTATGTTAGAGGAAGCGCTTCGGGACTCCGAGACAAAAGGCAGCAGAACGGCCCAGCTACTTGAACTCGCTCAGGAGGAGCTTGCCCGATACCAGTCTGGGGAGAAACGCACTCTAGATTCGGCCGAGGCAGAGATAGAAACCCTAAAGGCATCCCTGGCTGCAAAAGCCTCCCAACTGAAGGATGTGATGGAGCAGTTTGAGGGACTAATGGAGCTGAAGAAGAAACAAGACGTCAAGCTCAATGAAGTCTATGAGCTGCGCAAGCGCTTTGACTATATGCGCGAGCGGTTTGAGCCTATGCAAAAGGAGGTGGAAAAGCTCCGAAACAAAGAAAGGGAGTACAGTAGGATTCTCTCACACTTGGATAATGGCACTAATAAGCATGACGAACGGTTCAAAGAGATCGAGGCCAGGTACAAGCAAGAAATAGCCCGTAAAGACAATCTAATATCTACCCTCAAAGAGGAAAAGCTTAAGCTTAATGAAGAGATCATTGTTCTGCGTACCTCTATACACGTTAGGGACGAAGATGGTCGCCGCACCCGCTTGAATCTCCTCGGTGCTAGTCAGATTTCCGCAAATGCTCAGAGACTCATTGACCAAACCAACACCGGGAATCCCCCAGAAACCACAGGGGGCTCAGCAATGATTGACAAGTCGGGAATAACTATGAATGATCTGGCCTTACAGCAACCAGCGCTGAGTGCGGGATCCGTGGTCTCTTCAGCGGGGCCATCCAGACAGATCACCCAGAGAAGTGGGATTCTCTCCAGCTCTGCTGTGGGCTCTGTTCATCCTATGTTGCGAAGCTCCACGATAATTGGTAGCCGAGGATATGTAGGATCTGCTGCACTTAGTGGGATTGCTCGGGCACCTAGTATGAATACTCACCCGGAGTAGAGCAATCCAGAGTAGAGTGGGGCGGTGTATTCTGCAGACATTATAATGAGTGAACGCGTCAGATGAAGATAACGTCGTCACCGTTCCTGACGATCAGCCCCTGGCTTACAAGTGTGTCCAATGCCGTGTTGAGCAACTCTGAAGATACCGACTCCCCCGTCGAGATCTGGTCTGTCGAAAGTCCTCTGTTCATATTGGCTAGAAGCTCCAGAACAGTCACAGTCAATTGTTCTTCATTCTCCACTGATTGTAGCTCGGCTATCCGCTGGCTCTTATACCTTATAATGGCCCTACAAAGCATATCCAAGCTAGCCGCCTCGCTAGTGCCCCCTGTCTCAGCAAAGATATCCATGTTGATAAACCCACTTTGATCGGTCATCGCGAGATGCATGGCCCTTGTCATGAGACGTGAAACCTCTAAAATATCGTTTGCTGTTACGAAATTAGAGAAGCGAATGCGTGCACGTGCTTCTGCAAGACGTATAAGGCTCATAAGCTGCCGGGGCGTGGCGGTGATGCGTCCTGACGCAGAGTACGACCCGCTTCTCAACTGGTTGTACGACAGTAGAAGCGCATCTTGCGCCGACTTAGAAAGCACCGGAGATAGCTTTTGCGCAAAGTAGATGTATTGACGAAGGACCTGCGGGTCCCATGCATCAGGCGTAGCGGCAGCGGTGTTCTTGCTGGATAGGTGTCCGGAATGCTCTGCTTGCCCTGAGCTTATGTACATGCTTACAAGCCAACTAGCAAGCGCGCGATCGGCCTCTGTGTCGTGTCGATTGTCGAGAAGGAGATAAATGAGGTCAAACCTGCTCAACAGTGATGGGGGAAGATTTAGGTTTTGTACGACTGTACGCTTTGGATTGTAGCAAGAGTCGATGGGATTGGCTGCAGCTAGAATAGATGTTTTGGCTGAAAGGGTAGCCAGTATCCCTGCCTTCGCAATGGAAAGTTGACCATGCTCCATTACCTCATGCAGCGAGGAGCGTACATCTTCAGAAGACTTGTCAAATTCATCAAGACAGCATATTCCGCCATCGGAGAGTAAAAGGGCGCCTGGATCCAAGTAGAACTCGTGCGTTTCAGGGTGCCGGGACACAGTTGCTGTCAGTCCAGCTTGCGAAGAACCTTTACCGCTAGTATAGACCGAACGCGGTGAAATCTTGGCTACATATTGCAACAGCTTTGACTTGGCCAGGCCGGGGTCTCCAACCAACAGAACATGTATTTGGCCTCTATATGAATCCTTCTGTACGCCTCCAAAACATTGGAGAAGAAGCCCAGTTTTGATATCAGAGTAAGCTGGCCCAAAAATGCTGGGAGCAATTGAATTGATAAGCTTCAAGAAGCGCTTGTCGCTTCCAGAATCTGTTTCTGGGATCATATCTGGGAATAAACGTGTCACGTGATTATAGTACTCAGCGTAGGACGTATTTGGATCGAGAGATTTTAGTCTTTCGTAATCAGTTACGTCACTATCTTTCTTGGCACTTAGATAGCTATCTGTTGCAGCTGAGTCAGAGATAAATATGGATAGCAACTCTATGACAGGTCTAAGCGCCGCGTTACACACTGCCTGAGACTGCTTCGGGCGTGTCTGTCGGAGGCGGTAAATCCCAACGACAACAACGCGGTCTCCAGGCCTAATTCCACTTAAATCAAGATCGTAGGCGACAAAGCTGCAGGAGATTGGCGGTGTGCCCGATGTCAACTGATCTGGGGCCTCCTGTATCTTGATGACCCGTTTATCAATAAAGGTGCACATATTGTGAACGATTTCAATGCTCTGGAGACTGTCGCAGTTAGTGCATTGTATTGGCGATATTATCTTCCCACGCTTGACACTGGCCTTCTTCACGTCCTTGCAAACAGTGCACTGGAAGCACGCCTCTACCATCTCCGGAACCCTCGAGGAGATGTTGCTAACCATCCCACTGACGGAGATCAGACTGTCTGCATGCATGGGTCCTAGGGTTCGGAGGGACTGGCTATCGTCTTCGGGGAAGTTGACAGGGTAACAGCGAAGGTGCAAGTTGTTAGCGACTCTCGAGTAGTAACTGATTGCATTCTTGTACTGAGTGCTACTGAGGAAGACGTCTCTGGAAATATTGGGGTTTTCATCCCAGAGCCTCTTCAAATGCTCGTCACGCATTTGCACGACAATGGAGAGCGCGACCTGGTGGAGAACTAGGTCGAAGACTTGAAACACGTCCGGAGTTGTTAGTAAGGTGGTGTAGAGCATCCGATGAGAGTCGTCAGGGCTATTGTGAAGGGTAAGTAAATCGATATCAACGCAGCTTTTCCCGCGCTCGATACGATCCTTTATGGAGGCAATAAGTTCATCTGAAGATAAAAATGAATGCATCGCCCGCTGCAGCGCAGAAAGGTCGCCCGTAAAGCCCTCTTGCAGCTCTCTTAAGTTCCTGTTGGTGGGGCGTACTGGGTCTATGTGAGACATCATTGAAGCAGACATGTGATTCTGTGCGGAGGGTCCAAGAATAGGAGGATGAGTGGGGATCCTATCGGGTTCCATTTAACTGGGTAAGGTGCCAATTAGAATTATTAAGATCCTATCTATCTGTATCTCCTCGCTGCTCTCCCTTGCATGATAGTTGGCGGCCTCTCAGGTTCTCTCTTAGTCCCAGTAAGAGCTTGTTCTCACTGTTTGCTGGTCACCTAAATTTACACAAAGTCTCCAGCTCGCCTACAAGGACTTGCTTGGTTGGCTCAGTCACTGCAGAGCCTCACAGCACCCATGTGTATGCCTTAGTACCCATGGCCCTTGTGGTCTAGTTGCGCTGCAAATTTCAGATTGCAGAAGCAAGAAAAAAATGGATGCTAAGCGCCTGCAACAGGAGCTTTCCGGGGCCAAAACAGAAATTTCTCTTTTGAAACAGGAGTTGCAAGCAGCAAAAGATGAGATAGATCGCCTGGAAACGGTGAACTCTAACCTTATGACCTTTACGGCCCAGGCGTCAACAAAGTCTGCAGACGATGGCCCTCGTCTGACAGAACTGGAGCTACAGATTTCCGAGTTGAAAACACAAAAGGACACGGCAGAAAGTGACCTATCTAGGGTCACGGCTACCAATCTGGCGCTCCAATCGGAACTGCAGGCTTATCGACTTGATAATGAAAGCCTGCGGCGCGATGTCATTGAATTTAAACAACAGCTTAGCGCATTAGCGTCGCAAGGAGTAGGAGCAGCACAGCCCCATTCAGATGAGGTCATTGGCCTCAGACAGCAGGTATCTAGGCTTGAGCAAGCCCTAGAAAAGTACAGATTTACGTCCTCTGACCATTCTGCTTGGGAAGAGAGATGCTATCAGGCCGAGTCCCGCATCACTGAACTAGAGGTCCTTCTAGCCGGGGCAGAGAAGTACGCAAACATGTATCAGGAGACACAGCGTCTTCTTGAGCATGCGCGCGCAGAGTTAGCACGTCAGGCATCTAGTACTGGCCAATCACCCCGGGAACTCGAAGATCTATTGTCTGAGTACAAGACAAAGCTCTTAGCTGCAAATGAGCACAACAAACGCATATCAGAGCAATATGATAAACTTCTGGAAATCAGAAACAAGCAGGACGAGCGGCTGAAAAGGATGGGAGAAGTCCAGCGGCAGAACGATACTCTCGCTATTCAGACTGATATTCTAAATGCAGAGCTAACAAAGCTTAGACTCAAGGAGAAGGAATATAGCAACATCCTTTCATCTGTCGACTCCCACAATCTGCGAAACGATGAACGGCTTAGGGAGCTTGAACAAAGGCACCGCCTGGAATTGAGCCGCTGCGAAGAGGTGATTGCTGGCCTTCGAGAGGACAAGTCGCGTCTTGTTGAACAGATTCAGGCGCAGAGAGCAGATTTCCACATCTTTACACCAGAACGGCAGTCGCTCCCACGTGGCGGAGATAGTGGCAATTTTGATCCTCCTACCAAAGCCTCACGCCCTATGTCTGCTCAGCTGTATCAGATGAGTGCAAGAAGTCCAAATTTAACTGGTTATCACGATGGTCCTGTGGATCAGCATGCTCTAAACGCTTCGCGGCACCGCTCACGGCCCTCGACGGCCCTCAAGGCGACGACGCAGTTACGGCTAGCTTCGCGGACCTTGCGAAACATAATGAGCTAGCGTTCCACATACTGAAGTGTAAATCGAAGCCTTTTTGCTTCCTGTCGTCCTTCCACGTGGTGGGTGGGGCACTTTAAATAAATGCAACTACACCCTGTATCGGCCTCTCTGTCAGGTCTCACGCTCTCTGCGTACAGCGAAGATGACATACGGAAACTAGCTACTTGCCGCGTTGTCACGGAGCAAGGACTTGATAATGTCGGCCTTCCTATCCGGGGAGGTTACTACGATCCAGCAATGGGCCCCCGGCTTTTCTACGATGTTTGTGAGACATGCGGTCTTCGGTGGAAACACTGTCCAGGACACGCAGGATATGTTGAACTCCCGGTTTATTGCTACAATCACTTCTTCTTTCGTTATACCTTACAACTATATAAGCTTGTGTGTCATTCTTGCCACAGATTTCTTATAACGGAGTTGCAGGCGCTAACCATTGAAACAGGCCTACTTTTGTTGGATGCAGGGCTAGTGTGTGATATGCACCAGATCTTTTCCATCCTCAGAGGTACATCGCACACTTCCCTTGCATTAACTCTGGCAAAGCTTCGACAGAAGGCGTATGACTATCTCTCACACAGCCGTCCAGTCCAGTATACGTCCTCAATCATAATGCTCAGAAATCAGCTTCAGACTTTCCTACTACAGCTCAAGCCACCAGCTGCCTGCCCTCACTGTGCATCCCCCTTTACGCAAGCAGTGAAGCGTAGTGCATTCAACATTTACCTCATTCCTCCAAAGACTAGGCAACTTCGGTCCTCATCAAGAAAGCAGAAAAAGCAGGTACCAGCAGAGACTAAGCCGGTTGCGCAAGGCCAGGACTCCACTGAAGATAAGGAAATCTCGAAGCCAGATAAGCAGGTTGTTTTGTCTGATATGCTTTACTGTACGCCCATCATGGTGCTTAGAGAACTCAATGCCGCTGTGGCTAAGAATCAACATCTCTTTGACCTTTTATTTGGTGAACCTATCTATCACAGCTCAGAAGCTTCAGCGGACAGGGCCGGTGCGACGACACCAAACTACGATCCAGACTATGCCTTCATGCGCTCTGTAGCAATAAAGAATATTATAGGTGATGCTGGTTGTGAGCTGTCCTTCCCTCAATATCGAAAGAAGTTCCTTCCTAGCACATTGTTTATAAAGACTCTCCTAGTTCCGCCCAATCGCCAGCGCCCCTCACTAATGCTTAATCAAGCGTTCATAGATCATCCAATGAACACTCACCTGCTTGCGATTCTAACAATTTGCAATACCATAGAGCAGCTCAGGAGCAGTCCTGAGCTTGCTGAGTTTGTTTCAAAGCATGCCCTAGACGATATCAACGTGCGTGCAAGCCACGTGCCATCCTCGGTAACCGATGGAATAGACGAGTTAGGAGGCATAGGAATGTTCCGCACAGATAGATATAACTTTGTCAAGGATCCAGAGCTTCTTGCCAACGGGATGGTAGAGCTATCAACTTCTCAGAAGCCTGTCCCAGAAGCGCTTGTTGAAGCTATGCTTATTCTTCAGCTGCATGTTTCGCGGTATCTAGACGGAACAGTGCTTTCAAAAACTATCTTCTCCAGCGGAATCAAGCAGTTGCTTGAGAAAAAAGAGGGTCTTTTTCGGATGAACATTATGGGAAAGCGTGGGAACTACGCTGGCCGTTCCGTTATTGCTCCTGATGCTAATTTGGACACAGATGAGATAGGCCTGCCTGAGTACTTTGCCAAGAAGCTCACCTTCCCAGAGCCAATCAACGAGTACAATGTGGAGCTCATGGCTCGACTGATTATCAATGGCCCAACATACCCCGGTGCATCCTTGCTTATTGATGAAAGTGGGTCTCGCGTGCTTCTTACACAGCTTTCTTATGAGCAGCGAAAGGCTCTTGCACACACCCTACTCGTCGACTTCAGCAGGGAGCCAGTCGCTCCTACTGTCGAAGAATCAGAAGAAGTCCAGGCCGCCCTTGACACCAATCCGGCGCTGCAGAATATGCGGTCTTACGATCTGCGTGGAATGAAAACATCCTTTGCAGACACTCTTAAGCCCCCGAAGATTCTGTTACGACATACACTGCCGAATGACTTTGTTATCCTGAACAGGCAGCCCACACTACACAAGCACTCAATGATTGCTTTACGCGTTCGCGTCTTACCCAGCAATGCGCAAACTCTTCGGTTTCATTTTGCTTCTTGCAAGGGTCTAAACGCGGACTTTGATGGGGACGAGTGCTGCGTCCTCAAGCCGCAGACCCATGAGGCGGCCTCAGAGTATGCCAACTTGGTCCACGCCGACGCTCATTTTATCTCTGTTACATCTGGAGAGCCTATCCGGGGTCTCATTCAAGATCACGTGATCGGGGGTATTTTTCTCTGCTCCATGGGGACGTTCCTCGATTTTGGGTCACTCTGTGAGTATATCATGGTAGCCACTGGAAGTAATAAGCTTTCAAGCTTCGAGCAGTCATCTTTGCAAAGTCGCTCAAAGGAGCAACTCTTGGGGCTAGACCTGATCTCGAAACAAACGACCACAGAAAATGTATTTGGCTCTTTGAGTGACATGAAGTATATGGGTGTGGCAAAGAACAAGACAGTCATGCGTGCAAAGTCCGACGTTAACATTGCATTAGGCAGAAAATATGGAGCATCCAAGCTGCAATCAGAGAGACCTATCGATGTCGGTAGCTTAGTATCAAGTGCTCAGCCTGTGTCTAGACATCCAGCTTCGTTCTTCGAGGACTATCCCCTTTCTGACGCAACTTCTGTGCCACAACTCACAGACATGGGCGCATATGACGGGTTTCATACCCACCTTACACCTGCTATTAAACCATCAGCCAGGTCAGAAGAAGTCAACGCATTTTCAACTTGCAAAGTGACGGTCATTCCAGACCAGCATCTTTTCACCAAAGAGAATGAGGATTTCATGTTCGTTCCTCAGCCAGCTATTGTCTATCCTGTTGCACGTTGGACCGGAAAGGCGGTCATCAGCTCAATGCTGCACAAGGTCTCTTGTCAACGAGAACCAATAAATTACACTGGAAGCATCAAAATACCTACAGATATATGGGGTCCTTTTCGGGAGACAGAGGCAAGACTTGTCATCATAAACAACACCCTTCTAACAGGAATAGTAGACAAGCAGCATATTGCCACCGTACCGCACGGCTTAGCACATGCAGTCTTCGAGCTTTATGGACATAACAGGTGTGGATGGTTCTTAAGCAACTTCGGACGATTGGCTACCTATGTTCTTCAGCGGCACGGGTTCACCTGTTCAGTTGAGGACATGGTATTGCGTGACACGGCTGAGAAAGCCCGCTATAAGCTGTGTGACGATGTCCTTGCCAGTGGGGCTATTCGCACGGCTGAATTTCTTTGCGAATACCTCACTTTGACAGGGTTATTAGGTAACCTTGAAGCTAGTGATGCTAGCTTTCTCATGAAGTTTGCAGAAAAAGGATCTGTTGGCTTGAAGGCGCTATCAGAGAAGGATCGTCTTCGTATCTATAGCATTTTACGAGACTCACTATCACTAGACACCACTATAGAGGCGCGTTTAGATAACCACATCAGCAATGAAGCCAATCTGATTACCACAAACCTCATGAAGATCTGCAGTCCATCCAATCTTACCCTAAAGATGCGCTCATCCATCTCTGGCAACAACCCATATGGAACACCTAGAATAGTAACGCCATCTAGAGCCTACCTGTGCAGCAGAAACATGGCGTCACAGAAGTCCATCAACTGCTTGGCATATATGGTTCTCAGCGGAGCAAAGGGCTCTACCGTTAACCTCCAGATGATGACGACCTGTCTTGGTCAGCAGAACCTTGAAGGACGTCGCGTGCCGTCAACACAAACAGGAAAGACTCTTCCGTCGCACATCCCATATGAGCACTGTGAGCTTGTTCAGGGAGGGTATGTAATTGATCGATTCCTGACGGGTATTCGTCCATCATCATTTTTCTTCCACTGCCAGGCAGGCCGTGAAGGCCTCATTGACACAGCCATTAAAACAGCCAGCTCTGGATATTTCCAGCGTGTGCTCGTCAAGAACTTGGAGGGATTGGTTGTTGCGTACGATGGTACGGTACGTCGCAGTGATAACATGCTGGTTCAACTGCTCTATGGAGGTGATGGTGTCGATACCACCAAGACCTCATACTTACAAGAATTTGAATTCATGTACCAAAATCAGAAGCTTTACATAGACCGCTTCATCCCAGATATGTTTTACGATGGTAGATATCTTTCTGATAGCGAGGCGGTTACTTCCCTTGCCAAGCAAGTGCGTCATGACATGAAGCATGGAAAGCAGCCGACCGATAAATGGCAGGCCCTTCGCGGACTGTATGAACGTTACACAGGTGCGTCACTGCGCACTTCCTTTGAGAACCTCATTCACAATTCCAATAGGCTGGCCTCTGCTTTACGAGAACGGCACGAGGTGCACAACAGTAACCTTGCACGGTCGCATAATCTCATATCAACTTTGAACAGCAAGGCCTGCGAGCTTGTTGAGAAGTACGTTACACTCTATAAGAAGGGGCTTGATGAGGCAAACCTCGTTACTGAAACGCACATTCTTCAACCCACAAACAAGGAGCGTGACAAGCTGGTGAAATACTTAAAGGCAATATATCTTCCGGAGACCTCCAAGCACAATAAGGACACTCTTTTCGACCACATGACAATTCAGGACTTGGCAGAAATGTACACTGCGTTCCAGGAAATCCCTATTCACATGATTCTATCCCCGTACCTCTATCTAGGCTCTACTTCCCCAAGCTTCTCCAAGGCTCTTAATGAGTACATCTCTCAGAAGCAAAGCGAAAAGCAGACACAGGCGATGGGCGGCCTCAGCTTTGACTCCGCCTATTTCAAGCTCTTAGCATACACCAAGTTTATTCGCAGCCTTGTTGCTCCTGGGAGTGCTGTGGGTGTTATCGCAGCCCAAAGCACGGGCGAGCCATCCACTCAGCTAACCTTGAACACTTTCCACCTTGCTGGTCATGGAGGAGTCAATGCAACGATGGGTGTTCCAAGGCTGAGGGAGATCATCATGACACGGAACACGTCGTCCCCCATCATAACGATGTCGTTCAAGGATAAGCATCGAGTTTCTGTTCTCAAAGGAGACTCCCTCCATCACAAGACCGTCAGCCTAGGCCCTAACGAAACTATGAGGGCGTGCAAAAGCCTTCAGCAGCAATTACGAAAGATCTATCTTCGCGACGTGCTTCGGAGCTTTGTCCTCAGAGAATGCCCTATCTCTGACGGGTCGGTACGCTACGAGCTTACCATGAAGCTGCTGACTCTTTCTGAATTGTTGCATGAATTTAATTTCAACGTGGTTGTCTTGAAGAAGCTCTTCGCCGTTGCCATTCCAAAGCATTTAGCTCGTGTGCTTACAAAGGAAGTGCTTGCGCACAAGGCGACGATCCAGAGCCTTCAAAATAAGCTCCCGTCGGACACGTCGTTTCCCGAGTATGTTGAGAAGGTAGCAGGCCCGCGGAACTCTACTGGTAAAGAGGATAGTGACGCCCAGGAAGATACTTCTAAGGAGAATAGCAGTGTAAGTAACCCAACCGACTCCGAGCCTAACCTGGACACAGATGCCTCTGATACTACTGATTCCACCCAACATGCGCAAGAACAACACGATACTGAAGAATCTGCGCTTCACGCAGAAACAGACCCCTCACTCAACGATATAGACCAACATAGAGGACATGAAGCGTTAAGCCTTATCGATTCTAATATTAACCTCAGCGCAAAGGCCAAGGACTTTCTAAAAGAATGGGTCTTTCCCGATATTGACAAGCTTATTGAAGTGGCACAAAAGGCCGTCAACACTACTTGCATTACTCTTAAACGCATCAGCTTCACACTAGAGGACACTGCGTTGGGCGTCTCACCAGATCAACTGCCTCTCTCTGTCACTATTCAGTTCGTCAACAGCGACCCGAGCCATGTGATTGCGTTGGCCACCATCGAAAAAGCGATCCGCTCACTCGTGCTGAAGGAGGTACGTGGCATTACCAGGTGCTTCATCAGATACGAGCTTCCTGCAGATCGCTACGTCATGGACATTGAAGGTGGGAATCTGCGGGCTCTGTTTTACCTTAGCAATCCTTTCATCAACTTCGATAATATTTATACTAACAATATCAGCCAGATCTTCGAAATTTACGGGATTGAAGCAGCAAGAAATGCTATCATTGAGGAAATCCATCGAGTGTTCAGCACATATCACATTGAGGTCGACGAACGCCACCTTTCGTTGATAGCAGATAGTATGACCCTGTCGGGATGCGTCCGAGGGCTGAACCGTCTTGAAATGCGGCACCAAACAGAAGAACTCCTGAAGGCCAGCTTTGAGTCGGCATGCACCTCTCTTGCCGCAGGAGCACTGACCTCTGGGTTTGACTCACTGCGGGCTCCCGCCGGTGCTGTTACGGTGGGCCAATACCCCTCTCAAGGCACTGGAAGCTTCGATCTTCTGACTCAGCTATAAAATATCCAACGCAAACAGCCAATTATCTGTTTACAATCCAATACTAGGATATCCTACTCGATTCTTCTTTACTACAGATCCTGTGGACGCGTTTTAAGAAACAATCTATTCTGGAGACACCGCTCGGTGTCACGAATCGCCAGTAAACTCGTAGCTCCCGCTGCTATTGACAAATATGTCATACTGGATCTTGCAGAATCTGTCCCAGGGAGTCTTCTCCAGGGCAGCAGTGTTCCAGGAAATGAGGTACGGATCACGCGCTTCAAAGGCCGTTAGCTTACGGAAGTTTATCATCGCATCAAAGATGTTCCCCCTTACCTTACACCGTCGTAACTCCTGGAGCGTTACTCCATTCGAAGGAGACTTATTTTCATATGATTTTCCATCCACATACCCCACATCTTCGAGATCGTGGTCGGCATCAACGAGATAGATTGCGGTAGAAGTGGACTTTATTTGATCTACGAGCTGGCAGAAGATATCTTTACTATCCGGGGCGTCCGTGCCTGCCAGCTCCACTGCCTCCAGCTGATCGCGGTAGAAGTAGTCAAAGTCATTGAAAGATATTATCCCGTCTGCATCTAGATCACACACTTCAAACCAAAAGTTTAGCGAGGAATCCAGGTCTCTATTTTCCTCTGCTAGTATAAAGCACACAAAGTCATAGTATGTGAGGAAGTTCTCAGACGTTGCAGGCGCTCCTCCCTTCTTTCCCTTACCCAGGCCTTTCTTGCTCTTCTTCTCCTCCTGCTCAATAATGGCAGATTGCGGAATGTTCATAGTTATCTTGTCGTCCAAAATAGCAGAGGCTGTCAAGAACCTTCTACACGATCTTCTTCTATCTATCAAGAGATTGAAGGCCCGCTGGGCAGCCCTCTTATTAATAACGTTGCCTCCATATTTGCAGAATTCTTCCAATGAAATTTTCTGGTCATGATTTTCATCCAGCTCCCAAAACTTGCAATAAATCACGTAGAAGTGCTCGTAAGAAAAAAATCTCTGAATCCGATTGATGTCTGCCTCAAACTGCGATAGCCAAAGAGCCTCCAGAAGCACACCATAGCCCGAGCGCACCGTAGTAGTGCCCAAGTTACCTATATGTAGCTTACAGAGATCGTGGGGAAATAGCACGCCCCGTCCAGCAGAGTCGAGCTCGAAAAGAATCCTGGCCGCCACCGTCTCCGCATACTTCACTTGGAACTGGGGTGTCTCAGCCAGGAACGAAAGGCCGGGGTGGAGCCGCAGCAAGATCCAAGCGACGCGCTCTAAGTCCTCCAGCGTTATGTAGTTACGATTTGGGAGCCTCAAAATGTTAAAAAGGCGTTCATGTGTTTGTTTCCCAGCCATTTCTGTGGCAAACCATGTCCGGAGGGTATCGGGCTTAATAGTGTACTTATCCAAGGTCCCCGTTTCTGGCGAGTACATCTCATTAATACAAGGGCCATACTCTATCATTTCACGGGACATCTGCTGTGGCACAGGGATTGCAGACTTTTTATACAAATAGTTATTGTCAGCTGTTGGAGCAGCTCCATCTGTGTGAGGATCCTTGTTAATATTGCTGTAATGCGAGATCATGATCGGTACGGCGCTCCAGACGAGAAATCCAGGTATGCCAAGCACGCTTTCGAAAAGGACGTCAGAGATTATGCGGACCTCATCACTGGCTTCTGGCTGAGCCCGGTTAAACTTATGAGCAAGCTCCATTCCGGCAGCAACGTTAGGGTACCTGCCCGTCGTGTGAAGGTTAATTCCATTGGGGTATAGTGAAATAATAGACTCTAAAACCTGTTGCTCATGGACGTCACACTCTGATTTTCGAGAATTCTTCTTAATCCTGTCAATGAGCGCACGCCTCTCGGGTGAATCTGCATCGTCGGCGACTCCTTGCATAGACGTTGCTTTGCCCTGTCTGGGGTCTGAAGAGGCAGTTCCAGAATTCGCAAGACTGCCAGTGTGCGGAGAAGATGGTGTGCCATCCAACCTTGCGCCATCGAAGGACTTCGGGGTTGCACGGAGAGAGGGAGTCAAGGGAACCTGCACCTCAGGGAAGTGCTGCCCACCTGCCTTCCGTGCGCGCGGAGACATCATAGTCATGGAAGAAGGTCCAGAAGAAGCACTGTCCGACAAGCTGAAGCTTAAAACGGTGGCTGAATTCCGCTGAGAAGGAGAGGGAGGGGGTATGGAGGATGTGTCTTCGATGACTAGAGTCTCTGGGTTTGATATGTCTGCGCTAAAAGTTGCTGAACTAAAGAACATATTGGTGTAGTTGGTCATTTGGGTAGAGAAACGAGAAAGAATGAGCTCTTGAGCATATTGACTTACGTCGGCCCCCAGAAGCCCCACAACCAAATCTTGGTCTGCCTGTGACGCTACTTCTGTGGAGTGGGTATCGATGGACAGGGTCATTCGTTTCGGAGGCATTTAAGGACAAAAACTTTTTATCATTATAGGCATATGAAATTTACACTTACATAAGCGGCCAGGCATATGATTGTTAGAAGGCAGTGCACTGGAGAACGGGCCAGGCAAACTAGCAAACTAGTAAACCCTTATAGACTATTGGTAGATGAACCTGGAGCAAAGTTGGGAATGCGGTTCTTGATCACGCTGCGAAGCTCGTTCACCTGCGCCTGTAATCGGATGTTTTGCTCACGAAGTAGTGCGTATCGCTTGGCAATGTCTTCTTGGATTTCCGCCTGTGTGGCACTCTCCACTGGCAGGGAGATGATATCAATGTACTTGAAGCCCTTGAAGTTCTCTATTATGTCTACCTTGCCCGTCAGGCCGTCGGCTCCAACAAAAAAGATGGCTATGTATTGTTTTTGCTCCCGTTGCACCGTTGTGAGGAGCTTAGCTAGATGAGAGGGGAAATCTGCATACGTGACCATGAGGTTCTGCTCTCTCCTCATTTCCTCATAATTTGCTCTATCGATGACGGCAGAAAAGTTGAAGTATATGTCCTGCTCGCTGCTCAGCTTCAAGACGCATGCAGATGGGGTTGAGATGACGCGGAAAAGTAGGTTTTCATTGAGGCCTTGCTCAGATGGCGCCTCAAGCTTGCGCAGCTGACACGTTACCTCCTTTGCAAATACCACCTTTTCCGCCGTCGGCTCGGTCATTTTTAGACAAAAGCTAAATTTACTTTTTTGCACAACCCCTTCTTCTCTGGACGATGGAGATAGATATTGCCTCTCACATCGCGTTGGTGGAGAAGATAGGGAAGACCACGATCTCTACCCCCATCAAACGCATCATATCCTACTCTATCGTTATTTTGATGAGGGACTATCGTCTAACCTCTGTTAAGCTTGTGGCTGTCATCAAGGCTCTCAACCAAAAGGAGTACGTTATTCTTCAGGCCGAGAGGGCATTCTTTGTAACGCAAGACGGGCACTCGTGGTCACCGCTTCCCGTGCTAAATACTGAGGAGTCGCTCATACTCCACGCAATAGGCTATGGGATATTCTCACTCCATCCGTTTACAGGAGATCCCGCAGTTCAGTTATATAATAACTTGACTGAGAACCATCGCCTCTCTAATTTAATCTACTACGTGGAGTCCATCTCTCCCTACCCGCAGAATGCGCTCAAGCAGGCCCAGCGCTTTGCAGGGCTTTCCTCTGCCGAAGCAGAAGACTTCTCCAGCTATGAGGTTGCGCCTATAGACGACCACCAGCGACCAGACTTCAGCACAGTCAATTATGATATGCTGAACGCATTACAGCAAGAGCATATGGATGATTGCCCGATCTCCTTTGCGGAACTGCAAAAATTCCAATTTTCCTCTGCCATTTTGAGTTCGAAAGAGGAGAACGGAGGCGTCACCAACTTTCACAAGCCCCTGCGATCAGAGGACTGGACAATAACATCGGACCCGTACAGGCGCCTTACTACCCTATCTCACAAGTACTGGACCGGCCTCCATTCATTCCTTTACTGGAAGTCTCGTGTGTACGGATGGTTCTATTCTCCTCCTCTTGGTGCAAACTCTGCCCTATATAGGTTGCCGGACTTCATATTTATGCATGTCAAGCCCGGATTTATTTCAAAGGAGGACCTGGAGGAGCAGAGATCAAAAGCAGAACTCAAAGCAAAGTTCAAGGACGAAGAAGACCGAATACTGGCAAGTCGTGCCAGCAAGAAGGCTGCCCGCATAGAGGCACGTCGCAATGCAGAAGAACAAATCCGCCTAAGGCTTGAGCGCCGCGAGCAACGCAGACTCGAACGAGAGGCAGCCGAGGAGGCCGCACGTAAGGCAGCCGAAGAAGCCGAAGAGGCCGAAGATGGTGAAGAAAATGGTGAAGCGGAATAAACTAGTGCTTGTGGTTCTTTCCAGTGCGTCTCTGGTGCCGGAGACCAGCAGCTATGCCTGCCATGGGAGGCACACCCCCGTCTGAGTTGGGGTTGGTGTATCCAATGCTGCGAGCGGTTCTCTCTGCATGTCTAATAGCCTCCTCCACCTGCGAACGCAGCCCCGCTGCTTCACTGAAATCTGGGGTGTAAGGCTCCATTCTTATTCCAAGCATTGCCTCTATTCGTTTGAAGTTCACAACGTCGTACTGTGTCACGATCGTGAGCGCGGTTCCTCGCCGCCCCGCGCGCGCAGTACGGCCCGCTCTGTGCACATAATCTCTGGATGCCACTGGCAGGTCATAATTAATAACCAAATCGACGTTCGGTATGTCTATTCCGCGCCCGGCCACGTCGGAGGCGAGCAGGATCTTGTGCTCCCCCTGGCGAAAGCGGTTAAGCTCCTCGAGACGCTTGTCCTGTCCCATACTGCCATGAACAACCCCGACTTCGAAACCCAGAGTGGTGAGCATTAAGGCCAGCTTTGTGACTGTGGATATCTTGGTGGCGAAAACCATGATTTGGCAAGCAGCGTGATTGTTAAGAAGAACTACTAGCCCTAGCTGCTTTTCAGCGTGAGGCAGGACTACCATCTTGTGTGACAGGAGCTCGTTATCGACAACGGCTAGTTGGGTATTTGTACTACCATCCACATCCGATGCAGCCTTCGTGAGAACTCCCACCTGAATGTGCACCAAGCGCGATCGGTCTGTACACTCGTTCTGCAGGGCCTGAACGGCTGATGGAAAGGTGGCAGAAAAGAGAAACGTCCGACGTCTCTGGGGGCAGTCCTTCGCAAGATTCAAAACAGCTCTTCCCATGTCCTGCTCCAGCATTTTATCGGCCTCGTCAATGATCAAGAACCGCAAGCTTTTAAGTGAAAACCCCTCTGTGGTCGCCAGGTGATCAACTAAGCGCCCAGGAGTGCAGATTAAAACGTGTGGCTGCTGTGCAAGTGTTTTTCTCTGCTGCATTAGGTCAACACCCCCAATAACAAGGCCGGTTCGAAGACCGAAGTCCTTTCCAAGATCACGAAAGACAGAGAACGTTTGAACAGCTAGTTCCCGCGTAGGAGACAAGACCACCGTGTGAACGCCCTTTACGTTGGTTCCACGCTCAAGTAAGTCTTGAAGGGCTGGGATGGCGAACGCTCCCGTCTTGCCGCTTCCCGTTTCTGCCACCCCGACAACGTCGCAGGCCTTGTTGTGGGAGACAACGGTGAGCATCTCCTTCTGTATTGCTGTGGGTTCAAGCCAACCGATTCTTTCCAAGGCGTCCAGAAGCTCCGGACAGACGCCCAGGTCGCGAAAAAGCATTTATAATATTTCAAAGACGAAGGAACCAGCGTCAATTGGAGCGATAGGCACAGCCTGACCATCGGCAGCAGGCCCACAGCATTAGTACAATGGCAGAGCATAGCATAGCCGAAAGACACTGCACAATTGAGTCCGATAAACTTAATCCGACCTATGAACGATAAAAAATGCACCCCCCTGGGTTGCTGGACGAGCCCTGTAATCTCACTGTGAATCATTTCACGAACCAGGCGCCATGCACCCGTATGGGACAACAATATAAAACGCTTATTCTGACGCTTTCACACATCCCAAAGGACACCTACTCCAGTGAGCCCCTCAGTATCGAATTCATGATGGGGCAAAGAGAGGTGGACTCTGTGACACAGGTAATTGAAAAAAGGATGGAAGCAGCAGCTAATCCGAGCTCAACAAGGCAGTATCCTAGCTATCATGTGTCTCAGAAGCAACGTTTCAGCGGCATGAAGCCGTGCATAGAGCAACTCAACAAGAACTTCATGTCTTCATACTACGCGGAACAGTGTGCCAGCATTCGTGCCCAGGACCATGGAGAGTTCCTGAAATATATGAGCAAACAGTTGAGCGGGAAACAAGACAAGGTACACCGGCGCATACGAAGGCTTCTGGAGATCGAGCGGGGTCAGACCCTCCTTGGGGAGTTCATTGAAGAAGCTTCCCGGTTCCCGTTCGTTGCCAACGAGGCTCTGATTGTCAATCTTAAGAGCATCCTCCAGCCGGATAGCTTTGCGTTTCCGCTTTTTCTACAAGTTAGTGAAGCTGTTCAGAGCAGAATGTGTGCACAGATTTTAGAGTTCATGCGCTCATTCTTCTTTCAGACAATGGACCTGTCCTGGCTTCTTAATTTGGAGGACTCTATATTTGTTAAGGTAATTTTGTCAAAATTTAATAAGATTGCAGCAGAGATGATTGTGCTTTCTGTGCAGAAGTCTGCTCCCGAAGCGCTGATGATTCACGGTAGGCTAATGGAGGTCTTAAAATCCCTTTCTCCAGAGCAGTGTACAAGCTACCACACGCAAAGATTTCTCCTCCTCCTTCTTAGATCACTATCTGCCGAGTCGTCTGCCGAGGCGCGTAAATGCACTAAGGCAATTGCATCGTTTTGGCTTGATCAGCCCTACAGTACTCGCGCATCCCATCAATATCTTGAAAGCATAGACCTTGATGAGATCGTGAGGGGAGTATGCGATTCGTGATGCTGGGGCCACCTGTGCATGTGTGGCAGCCAAGTAAAAGGTAATTTGACAAAAATTTGTGAAAAATTTACTAGAATAAAAACACAAAAAGTGGATGCCGCCCAAGTTCCCGCGTCCCGACGATCCTGTCCTCAGGAAGTACCTGGATACGAAAAATATAGACAATGTGATTTTCGACCTCTATAAGCAGGTCTGCAAAGACCGCCCCGACGACGTTCTAAGCTATTTGATCCACAAATTCGCATCGTACTCTCCTCTCGCCGCTGCCGTGCTGCAGAATCCAGATTCCTACATGGGCTCCAAAGCAAAGGTCACACGATTTGAGCAGCCGCTTCCTCCCCCAATGGAAGTTCCCAGCGATGAGACCCCAATCAAAAAAATCACTCCAAGCGTACCCTTCAAGCCTGTTGTTATGGAACCCACCGGGAGCGCTAATTCAGCTAGTATAGAAAACTTCCAGTTAATAAACACCACCGACGGCCCTTCTGTTTCTTCCGCTGATCACAATTTTTCTATTGCCCCTGATTATAATCTGCATCTGGCCACCCCAAGCGAACAGGGCCGTGGTTCTCCTTCGAATCTAACAGCCCGTCAGAGGCGTGGGCGCCGCGCAGCCATTGCAGCTCCAGCAGAAAACCGCGAAATAGACCTGCCGGTTTTGGAGAAAACCCCCGAGGAGACTGCTCTTATTCTCAAGGCCTTGAATAGCAGCGCCCTGACAGAAACCTATAGCAGAGATGTTAAGCAGGCTCTTGCAAGCGTTCTGAAGCTCATAGATTGCCCCATGGGGACGGTGCTGATAAAGCAGG
Source organism: Giardia duodenalis (assembly GCF_000002435.2). NCBI lineage: Eukaryota > Fornicata > Diplomonadida > Hexamitidae > Giardia > Giardia duodenalis. Next base: position 2,353,588 of record NC_051860.1, read on the forward strand.
GAGACCCTGGAGACTACTTCTACATCATGAAAACGGGGCACTGTAACATTTACAAGACCGAGAATGTTCCGCCGGAGACGGTCTCCGTCCCAGACAACACTCTAGACCCCGCTGAGTGCGTCCAGAAGCTTGGCCCACAAGTCAATGAGGTTCTGCCGGGGGTGGGCGTCGGAGACCTTGCGCTGCTCTATGGTGCACCTAGGGCTGCGACCGTCATCACGACTGTCGAATCCTCATTCTGGGCCATCCACGGCACAGACTTCAGGATTTTCATCCGCATGCAGCGCGAAGCTGAGATACAACGTTATATCGGATTTCTCAGACACGTTGAGGTCCTGAAGCAGCTACGAGAGAACGAGCTATTCGCCTTAGCACAGGCCTGCACCCCAGAGTACTATATAGATGGTCAAGACATTGTCACCCAAGGAGATGAGGGCAACACGTTTTACTTCATTGAGGACGGCAGAGTTGACGTTATCGTTTCTGACCATAAAGTCGCAGAGTTGAGTTCTAATAGTTACTTCGGTGAGGCTGCACTACTAAACAATGCACCCAGAAATGCGACCTGCCGCAGCGTGGGAGAAACAAAGGTTGCCGCCCTTGACCGCGAAAGCTTTGACAACCTTCTAGGTCCTCTCAAGTCCATTCTTGAGCGGCCTAAAGCGTGATGTCTGCAAACTTTTATAAATGGCTAATTTTATTTTTGGAGAGGACCGGCAAACATGAGCGATGACGAGACAGCGTTCCCCCCAGAGTTTGAGCTCCAGCTGGGGAAGGCCCTTGACATTCCCGGAGAAAAGGGGGAGGAGGGGATTCAGGTGGTGCCCGAGAAGGTCATAGGGAAGGGAAGCTTTGGGGTTGTTTACTTAGTAAAGTCATTGAAGGGAAACACTCCTCTCGCCCTTAAGCTAGTCTTACAAGATAGGCGGTATAAGAACAGGGAATTCCAAATTATGAGGACCCTTGTTCATCCGTGCATTTGCAGATTAGTGAAAGGCACCTTTATACCGTCCATTTCGTCGCCCGATGATCTAATTCTTTACCTTCTCATGGACTATTACCCCGAAACTATTCATTCTATCTACCGTCAATACTCGCGACTCCGCCAACACGTTCCCCTTCTCATAGTTCGGCTCATTACATATCAGTTGGCACGCTCTCTCGCATACCTCCACTACCACAACATCGCACACAGAGACTGCAAACCAACGAATGTTCTCATTGATCCCTTGACGTACAGGTGTGTCCTGTGCGACTTCGGCTCCGCCAAGCAGCTGGTGCCCCAAGAAAACAACGTAGCGTACATATGCAGTCGCTTCTATCGGGCTCCCGAGCTGGTTATTGGCAACCAGAACTATACCTGCGCGATCGACATCTGGTCCTTCGGCTGCATCATGGCAGAAATTCTCCTCGGCCAGCCCCTTTTCCCTGGTGACTCTTCCATAGACCAGCTAGTAGAAATAGTACGCGTCCTTGGCAGCCCAACAGCCGAAGAGTTCTTAGCTATGAACCCCACATTGAAGAGCGTGAAGTTCAAGGACGTCAAGCGATATCCCTTCTCCAAGATCTTTAGAAGCAAGGCCCATACAGACGCGGTTGATTTACTAACGAAGGTTCTAGTCTACGATCCAAAGAAGCGCCCCACGGCAATGGAAATCCTCGCGCATCCTTTCTACGACATCTTGCGCGATCCAGACACGCTGCTTCCCAATGGTGAGCGGCTTCCAGCATTCCTCTTCGAGTTCACAGAGGAGGAAAGGAAGGCAGCGGGCCCTGAGCTTATGGCCGTTCTAACAAAGAACAGAGAACAGTTCAACATCTTGTCAAGCCACTGAGTACAGCTGCAGAAGTGTGTAGAAACCTAGATACAAGCAACATAAAAAGACCAACCATCCTGTAAGCGTCAACCGGGTGTTAGTAAATCGCCTCTAAGGGCCCCTGCTCCTGCTTCTACCTCTACTTCTCCGCCGCCTTGGCGTCTGTTGGGCACGGCGTTCGGGGCACAGACGGAGATCTGAAGTTCACTGGAACTGTCCCTATGTCCTGCTGGGGTGTGTGGGGGGCATCTGATGACTGCTTCACGCGATCAATAGGATTTACCATTTTTGATTTTCAAATCCGGATCCAGGGTGGAATCGGTGCAAAACTCAGAGACAGACATCAATTTACTGCGAAATCAATCACTTTTTCGCAAAGGAATAGGTAAACGCCCTACCCTCCCACTTCTTAGAGCACGCAATCCTACCTGCCAAAGAGGGATATGCCCCGGGAGTGTCACAGTTAGTGACTATGTCTTCAAAGACGGCATCTGCCATCCAAGCGGTGATGTCCTCGTGCTCTTCGTCGGCGTATGGCCCTGCAACTTCCGCTTTGGTAGTTACCCCCAGAGATTTGAGGAGTTCCGGAGCTGTCCCCTTACATGTCTTCAGCTCACTGCAACTCTTCGCAAGGCAATACTCTATATCCTTGCTGAGCTTGTTACAGACAAGGCACGCAAGCTTCCCGTCCTGGACACCTGGTTGGTCGAAGGCATTGATGTTCCAAAACGCGCTGAGGATCGTGACAACCCTCTCCTCGAAGGCGATCAGTTGACCAATGCAACGCTCACAGAAGCCATCTATCGTAATACAAACAAATGCACGCTCGTTTTGGTAGAGGGCCATTTCAGTTCCCTTGACGAAGGCCAAGAGCTGCCTCCCCATCGACCCTGCAGCCTCATCAGGATAGTCTGCGGCACGCTTGCGGCAGCGGATCATTTGCACAGCTGCATCCGAGCACCCCTTCTGAATTTGCTGCATGAAGGCATGTTGCTCACCAGTGCCCGTGCCCCCGAGAATAGTGAGTCCTGTCTTCAGTGGCAGAGCCTCCCTAGTGTAGTTCTTCCCGAGGGATTCCATGAAGAGCTGTTGGCAGTAGTGACTGAGGTGCTTGAGAGGGTCTGAATAGGCCAAGAGGATGAGATTGAATGGGGTAGACTTGTCCTTCAGCATCCAATCCAACAGCGTTGCATAGGCAATTGCCGGATTATGCATGGGGTTCTCCCGGTGGGAACGCGTGAGCTTGTCCATTTCCGACATTCCAATCAGAAAGCTTTCGAAGTCCACGCCGGCGAATGCAGCGGGAACCATCCCCACCGCACTGCACACAGACGTCCTTCCCCCAGTGGCTTCGTTCATGTGGAAGGTTTCGCGGAACTGCTGTTCGTTTGCCTGCTTGTCGAGTTTCGAACCCTCAGTGGTGACTGCGACGAAGCTATGGCCGGGCTTTGGGACTCGCAAGTCCTTCAGCAGGGTTAGGTATGTTGCACAGTTGGTGGCTGTCTCCGCAGTTCCACCGCTCTTCGAGATTACAACCATAAGCGTGCGCTCAAGCTTTTTGGCTGCCTTGGCGGCATCAACCACCCTCGTGCCCTGCGAAAGAATGGCTCCCTCCGTAACAAGTTCGATAACCTGTGCGAAGCTTGCAGGATCGGTGTTGGCGACAAAGTGCGCTGTCGGCATCCCCCTTGCTCGGAGAGCCATGTTGAAGTCGTCACCGTACTTTGCCGTAAGCAGGAGGTAGGGGCCAAGGTAAGAGCCGCCGATGCCGTTGTAGATGACATGGTCGTAGTCCTTGGCGTCAATGCACTTCTTAGCAAAAGCCTTCACGGTGTTCCAGAGAGCAATCGACTTCGCGAGAGAACGGCCTTTTACCTCGCATTCCATCCTAAGATTGTAGTGATCCACGGGCCTGTCTTCCGACTCCGTTGGGTGCTTAGTAACATTAACATTTTCAAGCTTCTCAATCCTATCCATGAGATCGAAGGCTGCAGCGTGAGCTTGCTTGTAAAGCGTTCCCTGCGCTCGCGCATTAAACCCGCGGAACCCGCCAAACTCCAACGCAAAGGAGGTGCGATCGTCGTAGAGTTTGTAGCCGCGGAAGTGCCTTTCCTGCATCCTAGAAGATTTAAATTTAGGAAGGCCCTGTAATGTAAAGGTCTACTGGTTCAAAATTATATACTGTTTATCTGATTAACATCTCAGTAGCTTAGGATGGGTTCTCCCCAGCAGTTATCAGCAGCTAATCCGTGAAATCCGGAAAATCCCAGACTAGTGGTTCTATGGAATTTCCGAAATTTGACTTCGTGGCTTAAATTATATTGCAATTATACTTAAATTTACAATTTTTGGGAGGCAAAATAAATTATGCGCAGAAAATTTCATCTCTTCCCAGTGCTTGATGGAGCTGCGCAGTGTTGAGGAGTGGTTCAAAGCCATCGATGACAAGGATATGGAGCGCATAATGTACAATATGAGCAACTTTCACCGCGTGACAAACAACGAGGGAAATACGGCCTTGATTCTGGCCGCGGGCCGCAATGAGCCAGAGATAGTCTCTCTCCTTGCGCAGCTAGAGTACGGCATGCGCAATAAACACGGATATACGGCGCTTATGGCTGCGGCTATGTACGATTCCGACGAATGTTGCAGAATTTTGCTTCCACTCGAGCAGGATCTTCGACTGCGCGACGGAGGAACGGCGATTATGGTTGCTGCAGCTGTCGGCTCTGTCAATGCCTTCAATGTTCTGTTCCCTGCCATGGGGGATTCCATCGACACAGCTGGGCGTGGAGTTCTTTCGGTGGCTGCCAGTGCCGGCCAATTAGAAATCGTAAAGCAAATATTACCGCCGAATGGAAATTACCGCACACAGAAATTGCCCCACGATATGCGGGCTGCGATTCAGGTAGCCACTGCGAACAGACATGACGATGTTTCTAGCTATCTCCACCAAATTCTGACGGACAATGGTACACTGGACTCGACTGTCAATCCACTGACTTCGAGGATGAAGAGCTTGCGCGAGCTGTCGCACTCTAATCCTGGTTTGGCTACAATGGGATACACGATGCCCTCGGTAACAGGCACCTACAACCCCAACGATCTCTCTCTAAGCACCCGTGGCTTCCAAGACACTGTTCAGTGCGAGCACGATCCCGATGAAATATGTAGTCACTGTCTCAAGAAGTACAATAACTTAAAGAGCGCCACGCCCAAGCCGAACATTACCGCACAAGAGGATGTTGCGAATGCGCTCACGACACCTACCCGATCCTTATCACAGACAAGATCGGGTTCGCGTGCCCTGTCAGCTCGTTCATCGTCACCCCACAGCATCCTTGGTACCACGCGATCCGGGATTGGTGGGGGAAACTATTCTAACTACGACAATTACCTGCATAACACTAAATCACAGCTATTCCAGGACCATGTGGCGAGCATGCGCGCTGCCAGCATACGGGCATCTAGTGTAGAGCGCACCAGCCGTGCATCTAAGGTTGACACTCCCTCTAGAATCGCCCAGGGAGAGGCCTCTAGACGCTCCCAGGTCAATAGATACCCAAAATCTGCAAAAGCAGCCAAAATGCCCTTTAATTCAGACTTTATTGCCGCGCTCCAAGACAACCGGATTCCAGATATACAAAACGAGAGCCCATATAATCCCGTAAAGTCCAAGTCACGATCGAGCTCTAACTATTCTGCCCATGGAACAAGGAGTATGGGATCCACCACGGCCTCTTCCCTCTCCACGGGCCCTGTTGGGATTACCACAGATGTTGGAAAGGACTCCTTCCCCCATGTCAAGAGCACTTATATAGACGACCTACCAGGGAAGAAGTCCTATAAGCATGTCGCCAGCAAGGTTGACAGCGGTATTGGGAACAACATGATGCCGTACGACCTGCGCAACGCTAGCTCCTACCGTACGGGCACAAAATCAGATTTATCCCCTTCGGTTGATACTACAACAACACACCTTAGTCCTGAAACATGCGACGACGAGCCTCCCCACGACGGCAACAGTTTGGAATCTAATGGCTACGCTCACTCAACATTGTTATCATCTACCATAGATCCAGAGAAAAGTGCTATCCCTGCAACGAAGTCTGTGACTAGCTCCTCAACGAAATCGTCTGTTTACCGTGACCGAACAACATCTCGTAGCCGTAGCAGGTCACCTACCTCTCCATCCCTGACTAGGGCGTTAGCAGAGAGCACAGCCACAAGCAGCATTCGAGCTTCAAATGTACAGTCTAGAGTGTCTCGAACAAAGAACCAGAGCCTCTCTGCCTCATTTTCAGCCACTAACCTGACAAATTGGCAGCAAGACCAGTTAACGAAATCTACAATTGAAGCAAGCATCCGGCAGCGGCAAGCTAACAAGTCTCCATACACTCCACGCAGCCTACGTGACGTCAAGTCCACCGGGTACACCAAGTCCCCCACCCAGGGGGTCACCCCTCCTCAATTCTATGTTCGACCCGTTAATCGCTTCGAGAGTGACAAAACGCTAGTTACTATAGAGCAACCGTACAAGGACGTCGTTGAGGACTCTTCTGCCACCGATAAGGACCAGCAGCTGAATAGACTCTCGAGACCTCGATCGGTCACGAAGCTCGTTCGCCGCCCCCTACATATGCTGAAACAGGAAAGCAATCTTATGGATGATCTACGTAAGACACTTGTCAAGACGCTTCACGATCGATCGCTTGAGGCTAAGAAGTCGCATGTACACTCAACGACAGGGCCGAAGATCCCTGGCGAGGCTCTTTATGACACACTCAACCGTGACCCATCTATGTATGCAACCGATGTACTCTCCGAAGAGAGGCAGTATCTAGATATCCCCTACACTTATGAGGAAGGCCGGCGTCTACTTGCCCAGTATCCGGAGAACCCTGCATACTGCCAGGACGAAATTCTAGATCACAAGGAGCCGGACCTAACCATTTCAGACACATCTACTGATCTGATGCGCAAGTTGTGTGCAGGAGAATGGTCTTCCCAAGAACAGCAGGACCAGACGCCCACTGGAAAAGCGAAACGCAAGAAAGGGGCAGATATGGGGACATCAAAGAGGATTTCAGATCTGTCTGAGGCAGGGCGCCAAGCCAACGATGGATCTACGGCCCTAATGTTTGCAGCCAAGTATAACAATGTGGATGCTGTAGGAAAGTTACTAGATTCAGAGGGAGGGCTAACTATGCGATCTGGACACACCGCGCTCATGATTGCGTGCATATACGGCGGTCTCGATGCTGCATTAATGCTAGCAGAAAAGGAGCGTTGCATCCAAACGCGCGATAAGTGGACTGCTCTGATGTTGTGCGCGAAGTACAACAGATACGAGGTGGCTACTGAGCTCGTCCCTCACGAATGTAGGTTGCAAAACAACATGGGAAACACAGCGCTCATCCTTGCAGCATACACTGGCTCACTTCCGTTTGCAACACTCCTTAGTAGTTATGAAAAAGGCATCAAGAACAAGGTCGGACGAACTGCCCTGATGACTGCGGTTAACTTTAACCACATGGAGATTGTCAATCTGCTCATTGATGCAGAAGCTGGAGCACAGGATAACGAGGGGACCTCCGCGCTTATGATAGCCGCACAGCAGAATAAGGTAGATATCGTTCATCTATTGGCGCCCAGAGAAGCTAAGTTAAGGGGAAGCATGCAGCGAACAGCAATGATGATAGCTACTAGGTCAGCTTGTAGCCGGATTGTTTCAGAGCTTTCTGACCTAGAGAGCGGACTCCAAGACTCTGATGGATGGACAGCTTTAATAATTGCGGCGCTCATGAATAATATCTCTATAGTTGAGATTCTCCGCGAGAAGGAATCAGGGCTACACACCAACAAGGGCTGGACGGCTCTTATGCTCGCCAGCAGGTGCGGGTACATTGAAGTTGTGAATCTCTTGGTCCACAAGGAGGCCGGTATCCAGATGGAGAACGGGTGGTGTGCTATCATGAGTGCTGCAATCAACGGACATACAGATATAGTCAAGCTACTGTTCCCCTACGAGGGCCACTTAAAGGATAATAAAGGAAACACTCCTATGTCTATTGCCTTCAAACGCGGCTATACTGAGCTCTACAATGTGCTCAACGAACTTAGTTTGAAAAAAGATGCCCCGTGGAGGCCTATTTAAGCTTTTAGTGAATGAAGTGATGTAACTGTTTCAAGATGAAAAGTCTTTGTTATTCAGCCATTCCAAAAATAGTTACACCAACCCGTATAGATGCTATTGCTACTGCTAGTTTCCGTGGCTTTGGCATGTTATACTAGAACCCCCTTCACTGAGGAACCCAGTCATGGAATGGGGGTACGCTTCACCCAGCGTGGATTGGAGAAGTTTTGTCAGAAAGGTTATGCTATTATTCCTGATATCATTGCTGCGATGTCTCCCTTCCAAATCCCAGAAATAACCGTCGGAACCCTTAAGTTTATCCTCTCCAACGTGAAGCCCCGCGCAGTGCGTGTTTCAACCATGAAGGTCTACTTGCAAGATAACAACTTTGTCAAGATGGAGGCCCGGGACGGACTCATGCAGCTCTCGATGCGACTCGAGGCAACCATCACCGGGATCACCGGGACCGTCGACTGCACCTTCACCCTCAAGGACTTCGGGGCAGACATCTCCCTGAGGCTCGGGGATGACTCCACCTGTCCCTACCACTTTGGGCTCTCCGAGATATCGAACGTCGTGTACTCGTCTGGGCTCGACATCGATGCCATCGGACTCGACACAGGCGGATCTGTCCTTGCAACTGCCATCCAGGGCATGGCGCCCACGTTGGAGACCTTAATAAAGGACACCGTACTGCAGTTCCTTATGGACACCATCTTTAAGTCGATAAAGCAGTCGATGCTGAACTTGCCGTTAGTTCACCAGCTACGTGACTACTTCACCGACCAGCGCTACATCAACGGGATAAATGTCATCGACAAGAAAATTGTAACCAATCAAGGCGGGCTTACAATGATTGCTGATGAAATAAGCTTTACGCCTATACTCTCCTATCCAGTTGGAATTTCATCTCCTCCTCCAAAGGCAGTCTACACCGACAGGGACTATGAGCTCTACTTTGACAGAGAGTCTTTTAACTCTTACTTATACATCTGGCATACGAAGTATGACAAGTTCAAGGCAGACGGTCTCACTGTCCCGTACAGCACCATCAGGGCGCAAAACATACCCGGCCTTGCAGAGGCCCTTGTGGAGGCCGGACTACTAAGCAGTGTTAGCGATCTTGGACTCGGGGTCACTCTGGCTCTGTCGGTCAGCCCCTCCAAGGACACTGCTCCCCACATACCGTGGATCGGGGCGGCTGCACTACCGGTCAACCTCACGGGGGCACTTTCTGTGACGGCCAGTAAGAGTTCCACCTCTGCTTCTAAACTGTTGGTTAGTGCAGAAGGCAATGTGCTCTTCTCTGCTCGACCTCGACTGAGAAAGCACACGTATGGGTTTAACAACGACCAAGCCCGTGCATACTTGGAACTCACTGAGCTAGCTAATATCACCATAACTAAGGAGGATAGAGAAGGCATGCATGAGTCCGAGCCCCTGCTGAAGTATCTAGTTCTAAACAAGTACTTCCCTTTCGTCAACGGCATTCTCATTGACCCAGGAGTATGCCTCATGAACGGGAACTTCATTGATCTTGCTAGCGTCAATCCTGTTCAGTTGTGCGATGAGGACAGGGTGCTTTTCGTCGCCGATATCGAGAAGAATCACTACTTTGCCTGACATCTATCACTTACAGGAGTCTCACGTTTGCCTTAAGACAGCTGTCTCTAGTGGAGATAGTATGAATCTAGCAGTGCTTGTTCACTGCTGTGGTTTAATATTGATTATGAAACTACGTTGTTTATAGCAACAGGCATGCGATAATTAATATTATATATCGCTTAATTCTGTAGCAATATATAACGTTATGTTTGCTGCTTTAACAGCAATTGTAAATATGATTTCATTGGGAAATGAGTATGCCAGCAAGCTCTTTGGACTGAGTACTAACTGGTTCGGCTGTTCGCTAACAGAGTGAGAGCTATGAACGATGGAGTATGATCCATATTGATTGAGACGCGCTCGATGAATGCCGTACCCAAGTCTTAGATACCGTTTGAGCTCCAAAGCAACCAAGCTAGTATCCTGTGGGGGTGGGCAACTACCTAATTCTGGGCACCGAGCAAGAAGAGCTCTAGACAGCTGCTCCACCAGATCGCTGCAGTACTGCATGAGGTGGTGGGGAACGCCATGTACATGACACCAGTCTGCCTTGTATTCTGCTTTTAGATAGGAATTGTAGAGGACTAGAAATGCTAGGTGGTCACTTCGAAGAGGCTGTACAATCGCTTTTTCACTAGCGCTCCACTGGATAGAAATGTCTGTGTTAATGAAGGTCTCAATGCACGAGATGATGACAATCAACTCCTTGTATACACTCAGTGCCAATGCATTATTGTGCCTGGCATCTAAAATGACTTCTGCCAGCATGCGACCGTGTTGAAACATGACCGAAAACTCAAACGTCAGAGCACCAGCTTCTGTCAGATTACCATTGGCATCGACTATAGAGAGGGCATAGAGCTCATCATAGGCTGCCGCGAGGTTGCATAGAGAAGGTGGCGAAAGAAATGGAAAGGTTCGGAGCTTAAATCCATTGGCAGTCAACCACAGTAAAAGGCTTTCACTGCGAGCCCGGCAGATTTCTGCCTCAGTCGCTGCAGGCATTTGAAGGTACATATTCCTTGTGTATAGCCTATAGCATTGACCTGGCCCCTCACGGCCCGCTCTGCCCTTTCGCTGATCAGCCTGTTCACGGGAGCACAAGCACGTTTCCAAGGCCGTCATGTGTAGTGCTGGGTAGTAGCGGGAGACGCGAGATAGCCCCAAATCAATGACAATGCGTATTCCCGGAATCGTAAGCGATGTTTCCGCTATGTTTGTTGCCAGGACAATTTTCCTTTTGCAATCTACAGGCTTTTGCAGATTGGTTTTAAAGTGTAAACAACTATTTTGCTCTGTCAGTGGAAGAAATGAGTGCAACTTGAATAAGGCCACCGATTCCCTGCCTCTGCCAACAGATCCTTGGTCCATAGACAATCGTGGGTCCTCCAATTCTTTGGTGATCAGCTTAAAAGCTTTGTTGATTTCTGCTTGCCCAGGAAGGAAGACAAGTACCCCAGCAGTTAACGGCTCGGTCTCATGCAAGTGCCTGACAAGCCGAGCCAAAACACTGAATTGGTCAGGGGCCAATAGGGTACTGTTAAGGCTATCAATGTAATTGACGCGTATTTGATGTAATCTGCCTGGGATGTGTACGCGCAGCATGGACTGGCCTCCGAAGAAACGACGAAAAGTCTTATAGCATGCAGTGGCAGACATGAGAACAAGCTTTGTGCGCTGAAAAAGACTGGGGCGTGTTGCAAACAACCCACATATAAGATCTAGAGACACTGATCGCTCATGGACCTCGTCAAGTATCAACACCCCTATAGAGGACAGGAAGGCACCTCCTGGACGCACCCAATTGAGTAGAATCCCTTCTGTGACGTACAAGATGCGAGTGTACCGGGACCGACACTGACTGAGTCGAACCTCGTATCCTACAGTGTGTCCCAGGTTCTCACCCATCATAGCAGCAACGTACCGCGCTAAGGATACGGCGGCAATGCGGCGGGGCTGGACCACAACGACCAATGATTGGGGCGAGTTGCTTAGATTGCCTCGAACTTTGACAATATCGGCCAGATGAGTACTGAGGAGTTGAGGAATCCGAGTGGATTTTCCAGAACCTGTCTCTGCGTGAATAAAGGTTATATCGTTGCTCATGATAGAGCTTAAGATGGAAGTAAAATATAACTCTACAGGAAGTGAGGGAGGAGAAGCCTCCTGACCCTCCAGTCTCTTTCGACAAGGCTCCTGGAGAGCCGGCCGAGAGTGTTTCTCTACCATTTAAATACTTTAAATAATTCAGGAACAATGCCTCGCATAGAGCATTGCTCATTCTGCTCCAAGCCGGTGTACCCAGGCAAGGGGATATGCTTTGTGAGAAATGACAGCAGGGTTTTCCGCTTCTGCACAAGCAAGTGCCACAGGAATTTTAAGATGAAGCGTAACCCTAGAAAGGTTCGCTGGACAAAGACGTATCGTTTACTGCACAACAAGGACATGGCCACCGACACCACGTATGACTTTGAGAGAAGACGGAACCGAGCCGTTAAATATGATCGTAACCTTTGGGAGAAGGCCGTGCATGTGATAGACCGTGTAACGGAGATTCAATACGCCAGGACAAAGCGTCATATCAACAGCAGGAAGCGTGAACACGCACTTAAGATGCTCGCGACTAAAAGTGCCCAGAAGCATGGATTCAGCGCAACAATGGACTTCAACTCGGTAGACCCGCTTCAGATGGCTGCGGTGGAGAAGGTGAGAATGAAGAAGAAGATCAAGGAGCGTCCATATCGCCCTATTCTCCGCCAAAAGGAGATCGAGGCGCGTGAGCGATTGAAGGCGGTCGTAGATAGCGAGGTTAAACAGCCGGTATGACTTCCCTTCTTATCACACAGAAACCCGAGTAAACACAATAATATAGTTCTATATAGTGCTTGATAGCGCCTGAGTTGGTGATTCTGGGCACAGGCGTTGATCTGGGATCTTAAAATTTCTTCTTTCCTTGGGCTTTCTACTGGGCTTGATGCCTCCCAAAGAGTCAGTCAAGCCGAAGAAGAAGCCTGAACCGCCACCACCGCAGTATTTTGATGATCGAGGAGCCCCATGTGACTTTGAGAAGTGGATGGGCAATCTCAAGAAGAAGTATATCATGTTCTGCAAAGCCAATAATGAGTCTCCACCGATGTCCCAGCTGCTGGCCAAAATCAAAGCTGCGCTGGAAGAGGAAAAGGAGTTCACCACTCTCGGGCTCAGTGGCTTAGACATCAACGGGGCTCACATACTACCCCTGGTTCAGTTTATGCAGGTCTATGGAAAAATCCAGCGACTTGCTTTTTGGAACACCAATCTTGGAAATGATGGCTTAACCTCGCTGTCTTCCCTTTTGCCTGGAAATAAAGTTCTTAAGCATCTCACGATATCTAATTCTAACGTTACCGAAGAGGGATATGGAGCGTTGTTCCATGCACTCCCTTATTCAGCTCTCTCGACCCTAAGTTTTGAGCATTCTCCCATGAACTCTGCGGTGCTTTCACGCCTGGGGGTAGCTATTGAGAAGTGTACCAGTCTGGCGCGGCAACAAGCAAGTGCAGCTATCGAAGAGTCTCTAGCACTCTATCTTGCAGAACAGGAGAAACTAAAGGCAGAGGCAGAAGCCAAAAAGGGTAAGAAGGGTAAGAAAGGAAAAAAAGGGAAAAAGGGCGGCAAGGGAAAGAAGGGGAAAGCGCTCCTTACTCACGAGAAGCCCATCAGCGAGGTGTTTAACGAATTCTTCACACTGAGGGAATTGAATCTAGGATATTGCGGAATAGATCCATTACTAGCCCCCTCTCTTAGCATCTTAGTCGAGAAAAGTTGCAAATTTATCCCCACACTGATACTGAGAGGCAATCCCTTTGGTGCGTTTGGTTTGGGTGAGATAGGGGCAGGCCTTTGTCGCGCAGCAATAGACCTAAGTCAAGACGAGGCATCACTGGCCTCCTTGACTGCTGCCCAGCCATGCAATACTGCATCGGGGAACCTGCCACCATCTGCATCAAAAGAATCAGTACAATCAGAGAAGCCTGAGAGTGCTGCCGATCAACCAGTTACTCAGGTCGAAAACACGGGTGACGAGGGCCTGGAAGCTAAGCCTCCGATAGTAGAAGCACCAGTCGAAGATGTATACGTTCCCCTTGAGCCTATTGGCTGCCCTTTAATCCAGCTTCAGGTCTTGGATCTTTCCAATTGCTCTATCTACGAAGCGCTCCCAGACTCCTATGCAAGCTTTGGGGACGGGGTCATTGCATGCGCAAATCTATCAACAGTTCATCTTAAGGACAATCTTTTTACAGATGCAGAGCTCCAATGGATGAGCCCCGGGCTTCTTCTGCAGCGAAGCCTTATTGTATGTACTCTTCCAACAACCCTATCCAAAGAACGCGTTGCAGAACACTATCTTGTATTCAAGGAGCATAAAAAAATCCTTGATGAAGACGCCAAGCGGCGTAAAGGAAAGAAAGGGAAAAAAGGCAAGAAAGGCAAGAAGGGGACTAAGGGCAAGAAGTAAATATGTAGTAGCGCAGCGGCGTCCTACGTTTTTACGGAGCAGTGCCTGTGCATCCTCGCAGCGGCGATTAAAAAATGAATTACTCTCAATACACTGCCTTAAACGAGGACGCAGTATCAGAATTATTTAAGCGAAGGCTTGAAGAGCTACAGAGGAGTTGCAGGCGCAGCTACCGGCAACCTATTGTCGGCCATAGACAGCTGGATATGTATCAACTGTTCAGGGCTGTGCAGGCCCGGGGAGGAGCCAAGAATGTCACACAGTGGAAGGAAATAGGTAAGAAGCTGGGTCTTCCAGCCAGTGTCACCAATGCTGGGTATACTCTTCGTACCAAGTATGAGTCGTATATTCTTCCATACGAAGAGATACTCTGCAACGAGTTTCCCCAAATGGAGTTTGCTGATCCAGGTCTGAGCAGCACACTCCGGGGAGTTACCAGTATCTCTGCGCCCATCTCATTGACTCCGCAAGTGAATAGAGTCCTCGAGAATGTCCATTCTCCACCATCTCTTGCAGAGCAGGTACATGCTGTCGGTGACGGTGTCATGTTTGCTAGCGACGATGCGCTGTATCGTCAGCCTTTGCCAGGCTTTCCGGTAACAGTCAGCACTACCACTACTACTCAGCCTCAGAATAGCTCCTCTACCCAATTCCCAGCATCAAATAACTGGCTTGTTAAGCAGTCGGAGATCAGACCACATGATTCCTCTGTGGCAAATCTTAATACCTCGTTCGATGCCAACGAACAATCTTCTAGCAATAATTTATCAAAATTACAATTCAATCCGAATCAAGGATTGTTCAACCCTTCGCAATCCTCGTATGACTTTCAACGTCTTCAACTTGCCACTCAATCATCCGGAAAGCAAATTCAGTATCATGCCGCCTTGGCCAGACCGTCCATGTTGAGGAGATTGCAGATAAGGAATCAGAATTTTACAGACGAAAATATAGTAACCTTTTTGAACTCACTTCCGCCCGTTGAGCTCTTGGTGATAGGTTCACTGCGGAATTTGACCAGCATGTTTGATCCTTCCCTACTTCCGATGTCCCTAGTCAGTCTCCAGTTAGATGAAATTCCCTCTCACTTGCTTGAGACTGCCCTGCAGGTTGTTAAATCCCGAAACATTCAGGATCTATCCATTACCGTTTACAACCCAGAGGCAAAGTCCACGCTGGTAGATAGATCAAAATGGGAAGGCCACGAGGTAGCAGAAGGAGGGAGCGTATCTAATACCATGATCACACACAGGCATGAGCCCTTTACGACGTACAATAGCGCAGGAAGCATGCACCAAGAGCCATCAGAATACCCTCGCCAGCACATTGAGTTGCATGCAACAAGTCCTCTCAGAAAAACGACTTCTAATGAGTCCAGCTTGTCAATAGACCAAGGACCTGGTGCTATCGTAGATTATTCTGATCATTCTAACATTGGGCACTACTCCGATTGGCACGATCATATTAACGACTTTGGGTATTAGCATATATGCGAATTTTATTTTAGTCTCAGACTCCTCATAATCTAGTTTAACTGTACTAGTATCTGACTAGCATGCCAGAGAAAAAAGACATCTATACGTTATCTGCAGATGGCATAAGGGTTAGAACTGGTAGCACCATGCTCTTTCCTGTAAAGGGACTGAATATGCAGCGCAGGGCAGATACAGTACTGCTTCTGCTTATCAGGAGTACCTCGGGCGTGTGCTCCCCATGATCTAGATAGCTTTGGCGGCGGCGCTTCCACTCATTCAAAGTCTCAGAATTGCTGCACAAGGCTTCGTTTCCGGTAACGCAGAAAAGCGCCATATCCTTATATTCGTTAAGACTATCCGTTGAAATCACGTTAGACACAGCGAACTGTACATCAGAGTACCTCTCCAGAAGCTTGTTGCACGAGCATATTAGATCGCGAGCAACGGAAAATAGTCCCACTCGAAGTGCAGCAACTCCCCCAAGGTAGTACGAGAGCACGGCTGCTGTTTGGGTGGATAGTTCAACTGGACTAAGAGGGTAACCCCGAATCAAGTTGTAGAGGCAAGCAAGCTCTATAGACTGCAACTCCCACTTGGGGTCCCTAAGAGCAGCCAGGACGAATGCATTGATTTTAGCTGTCAATGCTCCAAAGATATGTTCTATGGCGTGAACGATAGAAGGAGCAGAGGGGTGTGAGGCTAGTCTATAGGCTCGCCCAATGTATACAGAAAGAGAGTGGGGATCCAAGAGTCCTGATCCACTCTGAAACAGTTCTCGTGGACTCTTTCCATAGAGATTAATCTCAACCAGCTCGGTATCTGCAAGTGCATCTGCACTATCTCGGTCAGATGCTGTATCATATGGAAAATAGGTCTTTGCAAGAAGAAGGGTTTTGACGTAATACAATCCACGCAATATCCTTCCAGCGTGGATGAAAGAAAACCAACTTGGCAGGTAAATGCCGTAGCAATCAACGGGCCTGGCGGTTGCCTGGCGACCACGCGCAGCAGACAGCAGAAGATCTAGCATCTCGCTGCCCAGGCTCGATTGGATAACGAGTTCTGCTGCACCGTAAATACTCATAAAGTCTCCCTGTAGTGGATCTGAAAGAGTCAATAGTGCAGCAGGAAACGCTTCTCCCGTAAGTACTAGGATTCTACACGCGAGTTTGGCATTGTTTTCAGCGACGAGCTCAAGGGCAGCCTTAATAGACTTTCCATTTGCTAAGAAGTTCATAGCCGTATGGTACATAATAAGAGTGCGTAGATGCAACGAAAGATCCGTGTCCTCCACTTTGTATGCAATAATCTTGGCCAGGGTCGTTTCTCCGCTGACACAGCACTCGTAGCATGCCTGCCGAATAAGGCTGTAGCTGCCCGTGAGAGTATGAACAATTTGCCCCAGAATTATCAGCTCAATAAGTGGCGTAATCATTTCCTTTAGGTTCATCCTTACCTGCAGAGATGTAGAGGCAACGGTCTCAGTGATGGTTGAGGCAAGCTCTTGGCGTGCTTCAGGGGTCGGCAAGAGAGGCATTAGCATAGTCAGATACTTATCTGCCCGCAAATACTTAAACAATTCCATCATGCACGGGACATCGCCCAATGCAACGAAAAGCTTAAGGGCAATTAAAAACTGGTGTTTGTATGCTTCAGACTTAAGTGTGGGCTGCTTCCGGACAAATTCATAGAATTGATATTTTGTTTTAGAGAACCCGGGATCAGTTTCATAAATAGGAGCCTTTGAAGATGTCAAACTTTTCATGCAAAGCTTGGCCAGATTCAGGGCCTCCCAAAGGAGAACCGGGCCAGTCGCCACAATACCATCTGTCACCAAAAATTCCTGCAGAGCTAGCTCATGAGTTACGACCCTTTTGGGACTGAACACATCAGTTGAGGCAAAGAGCAAGTAGTCAAAGAGCTTCATTAGCTGAAGAATCCCTGCATCGACAGGATAAAATAGAGAGAGTATAGCCCCGAAAATCCTATTCGGAGAAAGCTGAACTGGCAAGAGTTCAGAAGATGCCGAAGCATCCTTGCTGGACGTATTCAATGTTGTTGCAAGCAGCTCTCCCCGTTCTTTGCTTGCAGACCCTGCAAGGAGGGCAAGAGCATGAGATAGCTCGGGCCCGTTGGTAGAAGAGTATGACTTCTTAAAATTGTGATAGAGAAGCGGTTCCTCTGTTGCAATACGACAAATGCTATTATATGCGTTTAAAATAAGGCCTTGAGCTTCGGTGCTAGAGGCGTCCGTTAAATATTCGGCAACATCCTCAAGTGTATAGTCACGACTGCCAGGCTGCGCCCTGTTCTGTGCAAAAAACGCGGACAGAGCCCCAAGCGTTGCATGCATCATAGCTCGTTGTCCCAATTCCATGCCCCTTATATGAATTCTGCGGATAGTTACGTCTCGTGAGCTCACCACCATTTCAAATGGATAAGATGGAGAAATAGAGATCCCATAGACATCAGACTTGAAAGAAAAGCACGCCAGCTCAATGCCTGCAAGCCAATTCCATGCCCTGATTGTTGTATCCCATGATCCACTGAAGAGAATGTGTGGCAACTCTGGATGGAACTTCAATGGCCGTACGCGACTTGTATGCCCCTTAAGAGTACTGATGGCTGATATGCGTAGTGAAGTCTGGCTCCGTTTTGATTCAGGTACAATGTCTGCAGGGCAAGAGCCATCAGACAACAAGATGGGTCCTGTGCTGATGGGTGTACCAAAGGATAGCCTGAAGACTCTGATGGTACCATCATGGGAGGATGTAGCCAAAATGTCAGCAATAAGGGGATGAAATACAACCTTAAAGCAACCGCTGTCGTGTGCCTTGAAGGATCCTAGATGAGGCACCGGAACAAGCTTTGATAATTTCAGATTCAACTCTGATGCACGAAAGCGTATAGCTGACTCATCCATGTTTAGGTACCCCACATCATAGATATGTACCTTTCCATCTTCAGAAGCACATGCCAGAAGTGGGAAGTACGGTGAAAAGGCAAGCCCGTAAAGTGGAAACCTCCCAGATACAAATTCTATGTAATTCTTGGTGAAGTCAGCCGATGTAAATCCAGTGGTGGAAAGCCCTAGCTGAACAGAGCGGTTAAAGGGGTAAATCCGAGCCTTACCATCTAAGCTTGACGTGGCACAGAGGCACCCATATGAGTTAGTCCATGCATTGGAGATGACCCTGCCAGCGTGTGTTTCCAAGACCGCATAAATAGAGCCCCTCCAGACATCCACAATTGCACTTGCTCCATTGTGAGAAGAGAGCAGAGCAAGGCATGACGCCGGGCGAGGGTCCCAGCTAGCACAGATTAGAGGCCCCAGAAACCGCGATGTATCGACAGCTCCACCATCAACCTTTAATCCCGTGGTAATGCTGGCTTCGCTAATAGACGCATTCTTACCCATATTGGTTATATGATTACCTCCAATACTGCCAAACTGGCCCTCCAGAGATGTTCCAGTGGAGTCTATCCGCCAAAGCTTTGCCGTGCAATCAGCCGACAGTGAAATGTAGAACTTAGTGAGCTCCTCGTGGTAGCACACATCCAGAATAGATTCTATGTGGCTTGGATCCGTTTTATGGTTTATAGTGTATTGATTGCAATCAATCGAGAAGATAGATCCTGTGGATGTACATCCAACAAGATATGTGATGGTCATAGAAGCACGCTTTGTTGGAGACGTCGGGGAATGTGCACTATCTAAAGAAGAGCCCTGAAAGAATGAATCAATACTGAGGAAGTCGTTGTCGCTATAAAGATTGGTTCCTCCCTCCTTTTGTAACGGCTCAGAACACCGGAGAGCGAGAATGTCTAGCCCACGGGATACGACAATTGTGTGATGCACCTCATTGACGGATAGCTCAGTGCACTCTGTATCATCAAGGGTTTTGGCAAGTACATTAATATTGCAGATCTTTATAATTCCAGAGGAAAACCCAATCGCAATTAACCCTGGCTTATGCCGAAGGAAGCACGCGCAGCGTACTCCATCTATCTTGCGCCGACCAGTCAAGCGAGTAGGAACAGGAACAAAATCATGCAGCAATAATGTCCCGCAGGAATACACGCTTAATACTAAACGCGAGAAATTCTGATTAAACGGGTCAACGTCCACCGATAGAGCGCTTGAGTAGTTAACACCAAACTGCAAGAGACCCGGTGTCAGATAGATCATGGCAGCACTATTAGAGGTTAGCTTGACTCCGGTATTAGTAGCTAACTGATATGCATTATATCCCACAGGAAGTTGCGTGTCTGCTTTCAGGTCTAATCCGAGAAACTTGTAACGCTGCTTGTCAGTAGTCAATGCCTGATAATCATCTGATGAGATCGCTGCATACAAAGCCTCTGCACCTTTTTGTAGCATGAAGAGGCGTCCACTAAGGAGTCCGCCAAGTAGAATACCACTACTCGGATTGTCTCGAGTTTGTATGCCTACTTGTGCACTTTCAAACTTCACCGCTCGCAAGATATTGGTGTGCAAATAGTCGGGGAGTGATGCATGTACAACCTTGTTCGTCTCTGTGTCCAGAATGCCCAAAATGTCATGCAGTCTAGAAACGAGAACCAGGTAGCGGTCACCAGCTCCCGCAAAGTCGGCAACGTCAAAGCACGGTACGCTAGAACTTCTGCTAGCATAGTCTTCATCGTATATCTTCAAGCCCACCTGTACTGTGTTGATGGGGTGTGTGAGATGGGGAACCTGGAAAAAAGTGCACTCTCCTGACCTCATAATAGCGGCGAGAACTCCTTTGGTGTTGCATGCAATCGCTGAAATCCCCGATTTGCTTGTAAACGAAGAAATATGTCGGCGGAAGGGAATGTCTAATATAACTACTGTGGTTGTTGATGCATAAATAGCATATCTATCATAGCAGGAGATCGTATTCGGTGTGTATAGGCCGCACCCTGGATGGGTGCACTGCCATTCTTGCATTTTTTTAAGGTATGAATGCAGAAGCCACAGAAGTCTTGCAACACTGCTCGCCTCTTCAGCGGACACGAACGTACAGGTGCTTATATATCAATAACGCCATTGAGGATGGCAAAATCATAGTTCCAGAGTTGATATACGAGTCCAAGTACACACCCAACACAGTCACAGCGCTTCTTCAGCATGCGGAGGCGCGCAAAAAATATGCTTCAGGCAACCCCATTGGCCGGAACAAGCGTCCTCTTCAAAGCAGACAGGCATCCATTCTGAGAAAGAGCGATTATATAACACCAATTTCCGCGCCCTCTACTTCTCCACATCAGCGTCCATTCCTTCCTAACATCGGACGACCCGGTGCCAAACCTTTGTCTTCTGCCAGTGCGCATATCTCTAAGATAGCAACTACAGCTAAGCATGAAACTCCTGTGTCCCCGACACTCACTTCTACCCCACACTTCCTTGAAGCTAACCACATTGTGCAGCTGACATTCACTCCAGATGGTACCCACAGTTCACAAGCGTTTTCACCAAGCAGGGTGGCTCCAGGAAGTCCTACTATAAAGACCCCTAAGCAGTTCTTGGACGTTTCACCGCACAGCTCTATTAAGTCCCACCTGAAAGACCGGCCAGAACACAGAGCTGATCAAAACTCTTTATTAGGCGCAGGGCACCTGCATACTCCAGCCCCATCTCGTGTACATAGTCGCTTACAAGGTACCAATTCTGCCCTTGGTGTTGCTCCAGACAATAACATTCCTTCAAAGTACAAGGGTAGCACAAAGGCTCCAAGTGTAGACCCAGGCTTTTCTGTCCGAAGTGTTGTTAATGATCTTTTAGCGTTGCCTACTCCTCAAATACATTGCACATCACCCTCTCTTCGCATGCGCTTTCTAAACAGTAACCAATGAAGCCTGGGCCTATTATCTTCTACTTGTCTGTTGGCACATACCGGCACTTTTCTTTAACGAGAAGGAATTGCGTGATACTCACTCCTTTGCTCTATATCACGTTATCCGCTAGACTGCTAATTAGGTAGTATTTTTGCAGCTAGAGCTTAATTGTAAGTTTTGTCAAGTATCAATCTAGCAATCTTGAATCTATTAATAAAGTGAGATTAAATAGATTGCAACCAGGATAAGGCCAGATATGATACTTTCCCTAACAATGCTTTAAGCAAGAGATCTATGCTTGTCAAAGAGCTCGTTGCTGTTCCATTTGTTCTCCTTTGTTTTGCTATAACTGTTTCAGTATTGAGCCTTTATCTATAAACTAATCGTAGTTTTGTATAAGTAAATGCACAGGGTCTCCGGCGCAGCGTAGGAAGGCTATGCGTACTTCGACCACGACGCGCCCAGCCTTGAAGGTGTATGCAGCAAAGACGGGTGACTAAGATACAAAGTTTATTGTTCATGAATAAGTTGTCCCGGTGGAAAAGCACGGGAAGATTTAAGAGAAAGATCTAAATGACTTCGCCATCTTTTCAGGAGCGCTCAAACGAGCTTGATGCTGCTTATTCAGCGCTCACAGAAGCTTCCTTTGATGAATACAAGGCCAAAACAGTCCAGTTTCTGGATAGCTACCCCTACTGTTATGAGTATTGGAAGAAGCTTGCAAGTGCAGCTCTCCAGTATCGTAACATGGAGGAGGCCTTGCTGATATACCAGCAAGCCATAGATACCATTCCGTATTGCTGGCAGCTTTGGGCTGGATATATAGGCTTTGCCAAGCAATGTGGTGCCACCCCTGCCTACTCGCACGCGTTTACTCCAGAGGTTATTATTCAGCTCTATCGCTTAGCTCTTGATGAGTACGTTGGAGAGATATACATGTCCACAACCCTTTGGAAAGATTATCTCCAATTTTCTGTCGACCAGGTACTGGCAAGCAACGAACTCGATCAGGAGGCTGTTACTACTATTCTGAACACTTATATGTACATATTCACCGGGGCTGCTAAGTCCGATTCGTCTGCACTAGGCGTTATATTGAGAACCTCCGCCATAACTCTCTTAAATCTATATGAAAAACACCTCAATCTTGTAATAAATAAGTTTCCCTCTGTCGGGGATTTTGGCCAGCTGCTATCCAAGGCCAAAGGTGCTTTTAGAGAATGCTACGACACAGATGCAGCTGTACAACGGTTGTCCCTGTATGCGTGCATTGATAAGCGATCGTTTTATCACCACAGCCCATTCAAGCCAGAGCTGCTGGGTCGCTTTCGAGCACTTTACAGAGTACTCGTAGACGACTTGGCTACACCAGACAGAAGCAGTTGGACATCTGCAGAAGTCCAATCCGTCCTCTGTATATGTTGTGACTACGTTGACTTCTGGGTACTTTATATTAGAGCTCTTGTCCACAGCCAAGCGTATGAAGAGGCGCTTAATGTCTGCAACACTGCATTGTCCAGGTGCCACACTGGGTCCTCTGGCGCTATCTTATCGGCACTTCACATTGAGAAACTTCAAATCTTGGAATTGCAGAAGGATATGCCGGCATTAGATGATCTTGTCGTGTGCCTGTCAAATGACTTTTCAGGAGACCCCCTCGTTGTCTTAGCCCTGGCAAAGCACTGTTATAGGCAACAAAATTATGATAAGTGCATTGATATCATCTGCCAGTATGTTAATAGTAATGCTAATTGTGGTGAATCCGTCACTGTATTGCGATCAATTTGCCGGCTCTTAAGCGCCTCGTTCTTTGCTAATCTCGATAAAAAGGACCCAGATAAAGTGATGGAGCAGACATTATCTAAGTTAGACAGTATCTATGCAAATATATTGAAGACGTCTTCTCTCCCCAGGGATGGAGTCAAGATGTTGGCTGTGGAGCGGATGATCTCGGCACAGACAGCACGTGAAGTAGGATATCCATGTTATTTCACCCGCGTAAGGGATATTATTTACCGCGATTACTCAGAAGATCCCGATATCCTCGAAGCAGCTCTTTATACTCATATGCAGTGGCTGCAACTCCACGGCCAACTAACCGAAATTATTGAAGCAGAGGCACTTTTGCTTAGAGCTGTTCCTAGCCATCTATATTCTTATGTAGATGTCGTAGCCAAGAGCGCATCTTGAGGTCTCTGTAAAAAGTAAATTCTAAAAGCCAACATGGCGTCCCACTGTTTGAATATGAAGGCAGCCTTCGGGTTTAATAAGGATCTCATGGGTGGCGTGCATTCTCTGTTTGATGAGACTCGAGAAGCCATTCTTTTTCCCTCCTCTCACACACTTGTTTACCATGACTGCAGAAACGGATCCCAGCGCTTTCTTCAAGGCCACTCTAATATGATCTCTGCTGTGTGCGTCTCCAATGATAAACGGTGGATTGTTTCGGCCGATTTTGGGGGAAAGGATACGATGATCATAGTCTGGGAGTCTAAGACCCTTCTCCCCGTTCGGACAATAGTGGATCAAGTTCCTGGAGGTGTAATCCGGATGGATCTTTCCGATGACGGCGCTCTTCTCGCAGTTTTGTCCGGTGCCACTCCAAATGCCGCCAAAGTTATGAGCCAATCTCTCTTTCTCTTTGAGTGGTCCAACCCAGATGAGCGCCCTGTAGTTTCGGTAGAAATTCCTCCTCAGCTAGGGTTTCAGCGAGATGTGCGGTTTAATCCTTGTGATTACCGTGAAATAGTCACTAACTCTGCTTATCGGACTGTGTTCTGGTTGTGGGAAGAGCAGCTTGTTGACAAGGACTTGATCAACGTGCTGAGCTACCACTCACCAGACATTCACGTAGGAGACTTCAAGGCTTTACCTTCTGTGTTCACTGTAAGTTGCTTTCTACCCGGCACAACAGCAGCACTCACAGGCACTGTTGCTGGAGAGGTGGTTCTCTACGATGTCAACGGAAGAGCATTTTCAGACGGGTTAACCGGGAATGCGCCAGTGCGTCGCGTGCCCATTAAGCTCTTAACACTCCATGCCAGCTCTGGAAATGTTCAGGCGATAGCTGCTAACGATGAGATCATGGAAAAAGACGAGACTGTCATAGCAGAAAGTTACACAGCATCGGGGGAGTTTGGAACTACTCCGTTCTTGGTTCCTGGGCAGCCGTTCTTTCAGGCGCTAGTGAGCAACAACAAAATGAATCAGCGCGCTGCCTTTTACAAATACTTAACAGCGGCTCAGCAAGCTGCAGGTCAGATGACCACTTCTCCAACCGCAGCCTTTGCTCAGGCCATCACTTTTATCTGTGCTCGCTCAGATGGATTTATAATCACAGGAGGCCTTGATGGGTGTGTACGGATGTTTGACTTTCGTTTGCGCCTTCTATCGTGGTATGAAAATCTTGCATGCGGACCAATCACATCTGTCTCCATTGCAATGCCCCAGCATTCATCAAATAAGGATGGCTTCCAAGGAGGAGATGCCGACATAAGCATTTCTGCAGTGGCTCTCTTGCCTGGCGCAACACCACGGGAATATGCCAGTAAGTCTGAAGCGCTCCACGCCAAGTTTGGTAGCGTCGTTTTAAGAGACTTTATTGTTGGAACTAGTAGAGGCTCTATTGTACTGGTTCCAGCTGCTCTCTTCGAGTTTGTCGAGCCTAGCAAACGACGAGGGACATTACTCTACCAAGGCATACCACATGCTACATCGTGCACCTATACGCCTCGAGACACGCGAGATCTCCCCATAAGGCTTAACTACAATCTGAAAACTCAGGCATCGTTGCCTCTTTCATGGGTGGCGACGATGAGGGGAGACATGTTGCTATTTGACTTTACTAGCAATAAGATCCTTCGGTCCATTTCGCTGGCTGGTCACATCGCAGCGACAGAATCTGGCAGCAAACGCTTGTCGGGGACTCTTGCCCAACGCCACGCAGAGGGCTATGAGCAGGCGTGCTACTTAGTTCCTGAACACCCTCTGGCGCCTCTCAAGACGCAGTCGTATGCACATATCACAGCACTTTCTCTCTTCTGTCCTGCAGACGCTAGCAGACCCGTGCTACTTGCTGGGACTTCGGTAGGTAGCTGTTTGTTGATGGATCCGTTCACTCTCCAGGTATTAAGCACGTTTCGGCATCTCAGCCGGACAAAGACCATACCGCTCTTGTGCCCATTCTTGAAAAGGAAGTCTATCTCGATTCCTGCCCAAATAACCTACGTAAAGTTTTCAAGAGAAGGCGACATAATCGCTGTACTAGATGAAACGTCCTTCCTTACGCTCCTGACAAAGTCAATATCAGATGAACCGGCAAAAGATCTAACGACAGGAAGAATCACAACCGCCAATGACGCCACTGAAAAAGCATTTAATTATAGCACATACTCAGACATATTCCTTACGTCCCTTGTAACACCACTTCAGGCGCCCCCAGTGTTCATCACAGATGCAGACGATGCTAAGCAGTCAGAGCAAAGTAAAGAGAATGAAACAAGGACTGCCTCTGGTGTCCGGTTGCAACCTGCAGCTCTCTTGGCCCGTGCTTCTCAAAAGAAGCGGGCAGATGCATCCACAACTGGTCAGTGGACTTCCCTAGGAAGGTTAGTCATTACCAATAACGCCATTCTACGTGCAGTGATCTATTGCGACTTTTTACCGACTAAACTAGTTGAGGGAGGACGCGACCCTTTGGTTTTGCTGAGCAAGGATCGCTTCTTTACCATTATAGACATAGACAAAACCCTTGTGAGTCATGATCTGATTGTTGTTCACTGTAGATTCAGAGCAGAGCAGAGCGCCACACCGACCGCCGTTTGCTTCCTTCCACGGCCGCCATACTATGTATCCACATTGACAGAAGAGGAAAGGAACGCAGAGATTGATAAGTTGAATTCTGAGCAAAACGTTCTAAGCAGAAGCCTTAAGGAGGCGTTGTTCAGCTTACAATCTGAGGACAGCGGGGCTCTCTGTGCTAAATATAGACCGGACTTGCAGCCTATTGAGCAGCGAAATCTACTCCTCATAGCAAACAGTCATTATAAGTTTCGTCTTCGAGAAATAGAGGCTCTTCCTGGAGCCTTAGAGCTATCGAATCGAACCGTTTTCCCCGCGTCTCTGTTGACCACGGCACCACAGTTGTGCGCATATTTTACGGGTGGGTACACTCCGCAAGGACAGCTACCCAATTCTGCCATACTGCAGGGTCCGCAATATTGTGTCAATCCCAACCTTGCAGGGCCCTATCCGCTGCGCCGCACTGTTCTGGCACCGACATATGGTCTTCCGATCAATATTCTTAGACACATCTCGGCCTACATGAGCGACTCACGACATGACCTCTCCAGCTGCACACCAATTCTGCAGACAACTAGCACGGAAGAGAGGTATAGATACCGAACACGTTATGAGACCTTGAACTCTGCTGGTGCAATCCGTCACATTGCGCAGTACATAGCGTTTGCCACACCTCGCAAGGTCATCGGGCTCATGCGTACTCCTCTTGATGGAGCATCACACAGGTACATGGGTCTGATTGGCCATGCAGGAGAGGTATTGAGTCTCGACGTGTGCTTCTGCTTTAGTCCCGGCTTGGACGCGGGGAATACCTTCTTAGTGAGTGCAGGGTCTACCGACTTTGCCCTGTTCCTATGGGGGGTTGACTATCCTACTTTTGACCTAATGATAGATAGTACGGTGACCGTGTCATCGACTGGGCAGCAAAGTGGGCCGATTACTGGCCCAACTGCCACCGACTTCGCCTCATTCGATCCTTTCACAGCGCAGCTAGAGGGCGGCCCAACTGGCCAATTCTACGCAGAAATTCAGGACTACTTTAGCTATGCACAGATCAACGATTCAGAAGAAAAAGGCATCACTCCCAAAGAAGACGCTCGTGCTCCTGTGAGCATGCTCGACGAAATACTACGGGCTCTGGGCGTCTTCATATCCAACTCGGCAATGGTGGATGCCAAGGGGGAGATCATCGAGGAAGCTATTCGTGCCGCCCGTCTGCGGTTCTTCCTCTCTCGGTTACGTGCTGCACTGAAAGAAGGCAAGCCCCCAATTTTGGTTGAAGCCACGGCATTCGGCTATAACCCTCTAGAAGACTCTAACCAGGAGACCAGAGTCATGAGCGAGATGAGTCTATATGAGCAAAGCGAGTCCGGTCTGTGGGAGCTTGTTGGCGCCGATGACGTGACCCTGTCCTTACAAGAGTTCGTTAGGATCCTGGTCAATCACCGTCCGGTTTTGCCATATAAAATGGAGGACATCGTCCGTGCATTCACTGTCTTTGGGGCAGATGAAGCTGTTGGTGTCCTAGACAAGGCAACATTGATTAACGCTCTCGTAAACAACGGAGAGAGCTTTTCAGGTGGTGAGCTGATGGATGCATTGAGTATTCTTGCCGGGGGAGGCACATCCAGCGATACTTTGATGGGCGCTGGGGGGCTGCTGCCCGATCAGGTCTCTGTCATCGACTTTGCCAACACTATTCTAGGCTTCGAGACTGACCAGCAATCTGAAGGGAGGTCGATGGTACAGGAAGTCGAGGGGGGCGACTAGGGCTAGTGAGATTGCACCAAGACACACAGCAAGAGTAAGATGTAAAATAAATGACTAAAAATGTCTGCTTTACACAAAGATACTAGAAGGATAGGCCCCAAGAGGACTCTTAGCAGGGATTCTATTACAGGAGAGGCAGTTTTACTGGTTGAGCTGCCTATTTTGGAGCATGATACCAGCGATTCATCGGATTTACTACGACACATTCAGTTTTTACGGTATTCGAGGTCTAGATACATCCTAGACGTCAAAGCCATTACTTATCAGTCGGATAGCATACTCATTGTCATGGAATGCCCAAGAGGCGGGTCGTTACGGGCACATTTCGATGAATCCATAGCAATTTTACGAGAATATGAGGAACATGAGCTGTGGCGACTTCTGACGCAACTAAGCGAGATAGTTATGCATATAGGATTTTTATATACGTCCAATGCTATGCACATAGACCCAATTATTACTCCAGACACTTTATTCTATGATTCCTACGGAAACCTGCAATTAGATCTAGTCTATTCGTTAGAATATTTAATTAGAATTACTGGTAGATTCGAGCCATCGCCCCAGGACCAGAATGTTCAACGCTACAGGGACAAGGTAGCGACTGTGAACTGCGATGTATCTGAGACCTGCATAGCGTATTCTGTTGGGGCCATCCTTTACGAAGCTATTCTTCTTGGACTGGCTTCTTCTGTCCCAGCATCTACTTGGCCGTGTTATGTACAGTTTCAAGCCAATTCAAGGTTTGTCAATTCGATATCACACAGCTCGGCGCACGCAAAAGTCCTCCTAGAGTACGAACAATGGCGTAAGTTCTTTTCTCTGTATGGGCTTTGCAAAGAAAGCTATCGCATATGTTTGACAAGAACACCCTATTTTATGAAGGTCCTGGAGTGCTTGAAGGGGTTGAGCAACACTTTCACATTGCTCGGAACATGCGTTGATCGTGTTGGAATCTTCAAGCCAGTTCTTCAGGATATTATTCCACGAGATTTAGGTCTGCTGCTGTCTCCTCACTATCCACCCGTTCTCCCTATAGATTGGCTGGAGGATAGAGGCACGTCCCTATGCATAGAATTACTTATAGATGAATTGGTGGAGCAACTTAGCAGTATGCTATTGACACCATGGATAGAAAGGGAGCGGCCGATAATATACACCGAGTTACGCGCCAAATACTCTCAGAGCCTGCTAGCCTTACTTGAGGGGATGTTATCTAATACTCCCGAAAAGCGTACTACGGTTGCCACTGCTGTTACACACCCCCTAGTGCAGACATCGTATCACGTTGACACCCCGCTGATGTTAGCAGCAAAGCATGGAAATGTCGGAGCGCTTACGAGCCATCTGCGGGAATATGTACGGCGAAACGATGGGACTAACAACACTGCCCTGATTCATGCTGTATTATCCAGGCAATACGAGGCAGCTCTCCTCCTTGCTCCCCATGAGGCCGGCGCCGTCAATGCTGACGGGAAGAATGCATCATACTATCTTCTTGACGCTTGTACCAGTGCAGACTCTGCTCTTTCTGAAACTGAGCAAGAGATACTTCGCAGGCTGACTCCTATTCTTGCTACTCATGAGTCTCAATGGATATTTGCAGAGAAGAAAACTCTCCTAATGCTAGCTGCTTCTGCCAACAACATGACGTTTGTAGAGCATTTTGCTGCCAGCGAGTCTGCAATGACGGACTCTAGCTCCATGTGCAGTGCGGAGTATGCATTGCAATCGCGTGCTAAGGATGCCTTTATTCGGCTAGTGAAAAAGGAACATAACTTACTGATATCTGCAGGGTATACACCCCTCATGTTAGCTGCAGCTAGTAATGATGTCTTACAGCTCAAGAGTGAGCTTGAAGCAAGTAGTGCTTCCATTGGAAAGTATTCTCCACAAGGGTACACAGCATTGATGATAGCAGTTATCATGCAAGCAAGCCAGGCCGTGGAGATTCTTATCGCTCATGAAGCACGAATACAATCAACCCCCTCTCGACAGACGGCTCTAATGCTAGCGGTTACATCTTCATTGGAAGATATCGCGCTTTTGCTTACTGAGAGAGAAGGAGGGCTCAAGACGTTTACTGGCAAGACTGCGCTAATGTATGCAGCCGAGCGTAATATGATTAGGCTTGTTGACACACTTGTTGATGTAGAGGCAGGGCTTAAGGACCTGCAGCTAAATACTGCACTGATGCTAGCTGCTATCTCCAATAGTTCAGAGGCCGCGGCTCTTTTATTACCCAAAGAGGCGTGTCTCCTCAATAGAGAAGGGCTAACAGCGCTTATGTTAGCTGCCCAACGAAACAATATAGAGGCTCTACGCGTCATTTTACCGTACGAGTCCAGTATAAAGTCACCAGCAGGAGGAGCTACTGCATTGATTCACTCTGTATATTGCGGTAACGCTGAGGCTGTGAAGGTCCTAGCGCGTGCTGAGCCTGGATTTAGAAATCAGAGTAATGAGACAGGCCTGGAGATTGCTCGCAGGCAGAGGAGACGGGACCTTGTTTCGATTTTAGAAGAACATGAAACATTCAATCGACATGAGGATGGGCTTACGCCGCTTATGGTAGATGCAATTAGAAACGACGTCTCGTCTGTCAAGAGACACATCAAAGCATATGAGGAGAGCTTAAAAGCAGCACCTGCAACCGGCGTGTCTTCGCAAATAGGACTGCGGGATAACTACGGAAAAACGGCACTCATTCATGCCGTTGAGAACTCTTCCATGGAGGTCGTCGCACTTCTGGTAGACTATGAATTGGGGTTTCGGGACCACTCGGGCTACTGCGCCATTTACTATTCCCTCTTTGCCGAACAACAACTGGACGATGAGCTATTTTGTAGGCTATTTGACGTCGAAAAGGGTATTCTGGAGGACGCTGGCTTCACTCCTCTGATGATGTCTGTACTTATGCGCAACACCACAGTTGCTCTTTTGCAAATAGAACACTACGCTACGATAAGTACCAAGGATGGATATACAGCTCTTATGCTGGCAGCAATCTTGGGTAACGTGGATATGGTGGAGCTCTTATGCCCGCTAGAGTCAGGGTGCCAAACGAACACTGGATACACTGCACTAATGTTTGCAGTAGAGAGGAATGACCTGGAGACAGTGCTAATCCTCGTTGAGAGTGGAAAAGAGCTCGGGTTGCAGGAAAAGACTGGGTGGACGGCATTGATGATGGCAGCCAAGAACGGCTACTTGAAACTGGCAGCGCTGTTGGCCCCTCATGAACATGGTTATCATGATGCAATGGGCTGTACTGCTCTGCTTCGAGCCGTCCAAGGCAACCATTTCAGTGTCGTACAGGTCCTAGCAGACTATGAAGAGGGTTTGACTACCACAGATTGCTACCCCAGGGGATGTGGTTGGACACCTCTTTTCGAGGCAGTGTACAACGGCTACCCTAATTGCGTGGCATTTCTCATTGAGAGAGAGGTTGAAGTGCTGAACCATTCTGCCCACGATCTTCTCATGTGTGCACAAAACCAGCGCTCTAATGTCCCGCTAGAGAGAAGACTTCTGTGCAAGTCTATTATACATGAATTTATCAACCAAAGAAGTACAAGAATCTAATCTGGTTTAGAGGCAAGAAAGTAAATGTGAATTAAAAATGGCAGACGATCCTTGTAAAGTATATGTGGGTGGAGTCCCCACAAACGTAACCGAAGCGGAAATAGAGGACAACTTCAAGAAGTTCGGCAGAGTTACAGACGTGGTCGACACCAAAAAGGGTTTCTTTTTCGTCACGTTTAACAGCCCTGATGCCGCAAAGCTTGCCCTTATGGGGGATGTCACATTTGATGGTCGCAGATGCAAGGTAGAGATTGCAAGACCTAAGAAGCCAGAGTATACAGATAGGGACAAGTTTTCTCGCCCGGAAAGAGTTCCATTCAAAAGAGATTATCCCGATCGTCGCCCGTTCTCTTCTCGCGAACAAGGAGATCCTTATCGCCCTATGCGTGACGAGCATTACTCCCGTCCGGGGCCCAGAGATGTCCGCCCACAAAGGTCCGCTGAATACGATTACCCTCAGTGCTCCTTCAATTTTGCTGTACGGAACCTCCCTCCGTCGCTTTTGGCTATCTCTCCATTCAAGCAGTTCGTTCTCGACAACTATGGAGCCACGGATTACACCATAGTGTCGTCCGAGGTCGACGTCGGATATTTTGGCTCCAACTCGAAGGAAACAGAGGACAGGGTCAATGAGAAGAGCTCAATTAACTATGATGGGTGCAGATTAGTGATAGAGCCGTACAAGCGTGGGCCCGGAAGGATTGCGCATCGACAGGCTAGGTCGGATCACTTTAGTCGTCCACAATGGGTAGGAAAATCAACCGAAGATGAGTACGATTTTCCAATAAACGTTCAAGAGTCTAGATCGAACGACAACGACTATGCTTACAACCCTTCTGCGGAGCAGATGCAGGAATGAGATCAAAGACCTTCAACTTCCAACCTTTAATACTCGGACATCAGGGGATGGTATGTGAACCTTCTAATTCTTCTTGTATTGGCCGCCATAGTACAAGGCGAGGCAGCGAGGAGCATCAGCACCTCTTTATTTAGCAACCTTAGCAACAAGAAGTGACCACGTTAATTTAGATAGTGTGGGGTTATGCGGCGACAGACCATAGTTCTAAGAGCTGTGATGAAGAGCATTTGATTTGGTCTTCGAATGGCGTGACTTATGAATGTGCGGATGGCCTCCGGGGTTCTTACTGGTAGTTAACTTTCTTAAATGAGCAAGCTCGCTTGATAGAAGGCTAATGGTTAAGGGAAGCTCCCGCACAACATGATAGATAAAAGTGCTGAGCTGCT
Organism: Giardia duodenalis; assembly: GCF_000002435.2. Classification (NCBI taxonomy): domain Eukaryota; phylum Fornicata; order Diplomonadida; family Hexamitidae; genus Giardia; species Giardia duodenalis. The sequence goes on from NC_051860.1 coordinate 2,386,357, forward strand.
CAACATCAAAGTTTGATGAGGCGTGAGCACGTTCTGTGAGCTCATATGTCCATCGCTTCACTGCAGCCTTGAACATGCACTGAGTGTCAACATTTCTTTGAAAAATGTTACTGCCAATAAGAAGGATGTGCATGACCTTATCTATCCGGCCTCGTAGTATTGAAATAGGGTGATCTAATAGTAGCTCCATCACTCTTTGTGACTGCAACTCCTTTGTAAGATCCACACTATCACTTAACCGTCCTAGGACTGATTTGTACTCATGTTGAAGCTCAGAAACAAGTTGATCAGTTCCTTGGGAAAGGAACTTATGGACAATCTCGCTTATGCTTCCTTCTCCCCGTGGAAGTCTGTCAAACAAAAAGTAGGAAAGAATCTTCGGAATGGTGCATGATTCCCAGGTTTGGGGCGAGTATTTGGAGAAGAAGGGAGTCAGCTTAAGTGTTGTTACGGTCAGCTGGAGCTTCATGTGAGTCACATTGTTGAGCATATCAGTAACCAATCCGTTCGAGATAAGCATATCTAGAAAGTGAAACAATATGGCATAATTAGTCAGAGCACCTATCTGTGCAAGGGGATTTGTCTCGTAGATCGACAAGGCTAAATATACACCAAAAACTATGATATCAGGTAAGAGCAGACCACATGCTGCCGTAATACCCATGAGGACCAGCATCTCAATGTCAAAACATCGCTTTGTAGGCATGTGGTGGGCGAATATTCTTCCACAAAGCATGCCAAACGACTTACACCTGGAGGCCAGTTTAGAGTAGGAGCGAGGCCCCATCACCGGGAGCCCATCAGTATCGGTAATCTGCAGGCCTGCAGTTTGTGCGTCCTGATCAGTTGGTTTCATGAGGAGTAGAGGCAGTTTAGAGATGGATTTGTTATTCTTGTTACCAATGTACTGTTTGAAAACGCCATGAATGAACAGATACCGCGGTACCAACGAGTAAAGCATCGGTAACAGCGTTGTCTGCGTATAATAGTGACACATATCTCCGTACGACATGCCACATTGGGTGTTTCCGATTGTCCTAACATTGCTCCCATTGCTCTCCTTTTGTTTCTGGATATGGGTCTGGATAGGAACACCTTTTGTGTCAGAGACCTTGGATATCATTCTCTCTAACATGCCCGGGATGCTGTAGAAGTGAGGCGCGTTGGAAGAGAGCAAAGACCCGGCGTAGCCAGGATTTGCAAAGGTATATGCTTGCCTAAATGCATAGTACTCATTATAACTGCTATAGTACTTAGTTGTCTCGCCAAGCTTAGCACAATCTTGCGTTGCTGAATCGTAGAAAAACTTGTGAACATATGATAAAAACACCTTGATTGGCTGGGAATATATCTCTGAGGCTCTAGTCAGTGCCCCATATAGGAAAGCAATGGCTGGAATGGCGTCTTCAGAGCTCGCAATCTTCTCAATGGTGTCCAGCGTAAATTGCGCTAAGAACCACAAAGGATTAATAGATATGTAAGCACCAGACATAAACTCTGCACCTATCTGGGTAGAGTTAGAGATGGTGAAGAGATTTGCATACTCTATCAGCATGTTTTCAAAGTTAGCTGAGGGGACTGTGGAACGTATTGCTAGAGTAAAAATATGCGATTCCTGATCGAGGAAAGAGAAAAAAGAATGCTTAGAGGTGCAGGAAGGCGGGTCCTGCCAACAAAAAGACAAGTCCGCACACTTAGAAAAGCGCGACCTGACCGCCTCTTCGTAGATTGATAAGAAATCCTCGGACGCATCTTCAAGCGAGTCCTTAAGCGAGAGACAGCCCATTTGCAGATGGTAGCCAGCATGGATGTACTGTCGTTCAGAGAACTCACTTTCTCGAAGTTCCTCCATGATAAACCTACAATTGGCATTTAACATAGGAAAATCCAGCGAAAAGGCCGCCGCGATATCTGTTGGCAAAGAGCTGGACTTCTGATTGCCAAGTCCTTGATCATAGATAGCCTTCATATGTTCTTTAACCCAGAAGAGATTGGATGTAAAGCGGCCGGAGAACAGACCAGAATCACCAAAGAACCAATTCCGAATGCGAAAGGTGTCTTCTTCCAGACGCTGGACCTTTCTGGCAAATGCATTGAGACTGGAAACGCTTTTGCTGAAATTAGAAACAAGTTCCCGTATGCGCAAAAGGTTATCCACTGCTTCCTTCTGCCCAGACTCATCAATCTCCTTCAAGAGCTGGGCTAGATTGTTGCTGTGCTCAGCACGCCTTATAACCAGAGCTTCCTTTTTGCTTTCAAGGCTGTTCAGACACCCGTTTACCTGATCGCATTGTAGATCGCTATAGATCTGCATCGGGCCTGTGGTCGTTGTGTAGTGAGTAGGACAATTGTTGAGTTCGGTAATTTTGTGATCTATGTCTTGCAGAGTGATCTTGATGGAGTCAACCTTATCTCCTAATAGACTAGTCTTTGTAGTGATTATATTTTTGAGGGGATTGGTCGGTTCAGATAAGTTTTGTGTACGCAAATTGTGGATCTGCGTGTTGACAACTTTCTGGAGAGCATCTACTAGGGATGATAAAGCAGAAGAATCAAGGGCTTCTGGCCCGTTGAAAGCAGAATCAAATTGAGGAAGTTCTACAGAAAGGTCTATCAGAGCGCTCCCGATAGTCTGGATAGATAATAGTAGCTGCTTCTGCTCTAAGAGAAGCTCTTTCTTCCTGGCGTTAAGAACTATAATTGACTGGTGAAGAGAAGCGTAAAGCATGGTCATAAACCACGAGTACATTCCTGAGTCAACAGAACCGCCCTCCAAAAGCATGCTATTCATCATTGGAAGAGGCGAGAGCAGAAGGTTGCACTTAACCACTATCAAAGTAATGACAGAGCAGATCCGCTCCCGTGTTTCTGTTTTCTTTTCAGTGACAAGGAAGAGCATAAGCTCTCTGACCACTTGTAAAACGCAGAGGTAGCCATGAAAGTACCCGAAGGGCTCAATGCGATCAGAACCAGTACACGATTGAAATTGATGCGAAATGGCTTCCTCATCATTTTTGAAAGGTGGCGACTGTTCTGAAGAGCATCCAATAGAGTTCTTGACGCTTGGTGATGCCCCCGTCTGAGAGGCAGGAACAGCAGTCTTCTGAGATGGCTTGGAGGTCAAAACGCCACTACAACTGTAAGCAATTGAGAAAGCCGTGTCTGAGAGGAGTAGTCTACTCTTCACCTCCCTTGGAAAACAGGAGTCGACCAGTGCAGCAACAAGAAAGGTGGGATCAGCACCATAGGTAATGAGACAGTACATAAAGTCACTGGCCACCTTCTTATAGTGAGACGTAGACAAAATAGAACCATAGACTATATGTCCCGATATTCTATGGAGGTGAGTAGTAACATTCGGAACAGCCAATAATGAAAGATGAGACCCCAAGGCTGTCACCAGCGTTTTTGTCTCCAGAAAAGGAGGATAGCTAGCAGAGAAGAAGGCGCTGATTGGAGCCGCCTCCTTCACAGTGCCCATCCACGGTAGCGTATAGACAAGCTCATAAATGGATAAGAGAATCTCATAAGGAAGACGCGTGCTTGAAGGGCCGGTTCCATCCCCATCAAGAGATTTATTCAACGCCTTAAGAAACTCATTGCAGAACTCAGGGCCTTCTCTGAAGGTCCTGTATGCCAGAATAAACGTTATGTTAATGTGAGCATGCATTTTGTTTGCCACAAAGAAGAGCTCCGCTCCAGTGCACTCGTTGATGTAGAAGGATAGCATATCAATGTCTTGTAGAAACACCAGGGTATCTATTGTTCGGTATTTGAGAAAGCCAGCAGGTGCCTCAGCTGCCGGGTTAGGCAAAGGAAAAAGCAACCTAAGAATATACACATCAAGAAGATAACCTGTACGTATCAGGCTTTGAAGGCATGAGTTGGCTATAAAGATACGAGCGTCTCCGTGATTTGGCTCACAAAGGGGCTCCACCACAAATGAATCAAAAATGTACAACAGGCCTGGAATAAACGATGTGCAGGAAGGCTCTTGGTCCTTGTGTGTGTCGGTGAGAACAATTGTTTGCTCAATGATAAGCTTTCTCATAGAGCGAAAGCCCTGCTTCAGCAGTAGCAAAAGAAATCCATATGGGACCATAAAAAGGATGTCCATGATGGACCGATGTAGAAGGGTCACAACATCGTCAGCGCCGCTTCCGCTGCTCGAGAACGACAAGCGCATGAAGGAAGGGAGCTCCCTAAGTATCTCTGAATACGCACTGAAGAAGTTAATGATCGGGGTGCTGAAAGTGTTATTTTGAGCATATGACGACAGCAGTTTACGCTCAATACAACCAGAATATGAAGAAAGAAGAGAAGACGGGACCAGAGGGTGGTTTGCGGTTGACAAAAACATGAGCGAGAGCAGGAGCAGCATAAATGAGTAGAAGAGTGGAGTTCTAACAGTTATGCTGGAAAGAAGATTCCAATCCACAGGTAAATCTAGTGCAGGGGATTGAGCAGCAATAAAAGCCTCCTTTGCACACATGATAAGATTTCCTTTCATGTCCTGCTTGCAGCACCAAATGAAGAACGACAAAAGATCAAAGGATAGAGCAGAAGTAATGTGTCGTTTGGCTAAGGCAAAAGACATGATCATGGACAAGGTATCCAAGAGTAGTGGTTGTCCGAGTAGGGTATATAGTACAGATACTGACAGAGAAATAAAGGCATCTTCAGAAATATCTTCAGCCCAGAGACCGGGAATTATAGGAATATCTAGGTGACCACCGTACCCATTCTCCACTCGAAAAGTCGGGAGAACAAGCTCTGGTGTAGTGTATATGAATAGCTCGTCGATGTTATCGTAAATTCTTGTGGCTTCTTCTGTGTGTGCATCAGCCTTGATTGCTAAACCTTTGAAGGCGAACAACTCAGAACAATTAGCCGACTCAATTGGGGATTGCTTTTTATAGTTAATATGCTTCTGAAGTAGTAAATTATCCGTCTCAATTCCGTTGTCGTAGATATTAAGTCTTTCGCTATAGGAGCTAACAGAACTGTATGCGTTTGCCAAAAGATTAGCAGAGGATGAAAGTGAAGCTACTTTACCGAAGGTTTTGATAAGGAGCCAGTTTGCAGCTTTTCGATACTTCTTGACCCGTATCTCACCGTTGGATGAGGTGGGGTCTGTGATCTCTGTGGAGAAGAGATGCCAAACGATGCGATGAACGGCTTCCTCAGATACCGTGTAGGTGCACCGGTCTGCTGAAAACTGCGCCCAGATCGCTCTTTCAACTATGAGGTCGGCAGTATCCTGCAATAGTTTAAATATCTCACTGTCGCTGCGACCATCTTCACGCAAGTAAGAGCAGGCTTGCTGCAATAATGGCATATATGCAGGTGAATACAACTTCCTCGCTGTTACTTCTTCTTTCAGGAAAACAACGGCTTGAACGTGTGCCTTTTCATATTTATCTTCGTTCAAATCAAATGAGAAGTTGATAAGCGTACACACTCGGGCCAGGACAGTGCGAAAGAGGTGGGCAAAAAGTGTGAAGTATGTCTGATAGCCCCGTGTGATCTCCTTTGAGGCTTCAAAGGAGGAGATGTAAGAATACACGCTAGTGAGTACAGCAGATGGGGATCTAATAAGGAGAATCTCACATAGGTCCTGGGCATTTTGATAACTTGGCGACGAATCCGAAAAAGCCTCCGCAATTACGTCAGAGATTATTGATTCGTCAGCTTGCATTGCAGTCAGCACTATCTCTGCAACTTGAGAGTAGTGGTACACAGCAAGCAACTGCATCCATGAGCGTCTATGTGACATTCCTTTTAAAAACTTTGTTTTCGTTTTTTCCTTTGACAGCTTAAAGATCTCTCTTCTTACCGATGACTGAAATACTGCTTTACCAAGAAGCAGAGGAGTTTGTTCGAAGTTTGCAGTCTTTTGACATATACAACGTGGGTAGCAGAGAGTGGCATGCCCAGCACACACGTCTTGTCAAACTGAACATGCAAACCCACCAGAATATGATGTTTAATCGTGAGGACTATGTTGCTGATCTTATGAACACGTATAGGAAATGGGATGTCATCATTTCTGACCTTATATGCATACACTTGTTTAAAATTCACGTCTTTCCAGCCATTGTTGCAAACCTAAAGCAACGGCACACAGATGAACCTATTCGCCCAGACCTTGAGCCATGCATGGCACATTTTCTGTACGATCTTTTATTCCATGAGGTCGTACTGGCGGAATTTTTGGCATCTACTTGCCTTGACAAGCTTCCAGAAGCAGAGCACCTCGACGACCTTGTGGACTGGTGCGTATATCATATTACAAATTTGATTTCAAAAAAATTCACCAGATTGCCCTGCGCCGGGAAAGACAATTCAGAAAAAAAATCAAAACTTGATCCACGTTTTCCCACATCGGAGCTAAGTGCTGCAGTTTCCCAGGGACTTCGTGACCGTTTAAAACAGCAGGCTCAAGACTCTAGCAAATCCATGCTTGAAATTGCGCAGCATCTAGAAAATAGCATTCTGGGCTTTTTTGACCAGTTGGTAGAGAATGATGTTTCTATTAATTACAACACATCCCTGACTGTTCTATCCTTGCTGCGAGGCCTACTCTTTCACAAGCTCCCCATCTCCCTTCAGTCAAAGCTCAAAGCCACTAGGATATCGGTACTTGTTGCACAGCTCCTTACCAAGAATGTCGCTGCGCTCTATGGAAATATTGCGCCGTGGCAACGAATGCTTAATGACAGGTCCCTAGAGTACTGGGACGGAACATCCTGGTACAAGTATGCCACCAATGAAGAATCTAATTATAAGCTGACCGTGATGGAAGCTCAGGTTTGGCTAATCCTTCTAGAAGCTAGAGCAAACATCCCCGACCAATTCACACAAAACGAGTTGTCTGTCTTCGATTCCATAAAGGGACGGCTCAATGAAACTCTTGTCAGCCAGCTCCCTGAGTTGAAAGAGTATAGGCTTTACCTAGAGCAGCTGATTCTTCAGGGTGCCCAACAAGAAGCTAGTTCAGTGCTTGCCAAACAGCAGCAAAAGATACGCGAACAATACGGTCTCGCAGATGACTTTACTCTGGCTTCCGATGCACAGTTATATTCTCCAGGAGCTATTCTTGTTCAAACAGCCAACTATTACGAGTCCGAGCTCACCCTTAAAGTACGTTATTGGTATCAAATGCATACAAAGGCGCACACAAAAGGAGAGGTAGCAAAAACAGGGCCCACATTTATTACAGACATGACTGATAAGGAAGAAGAGTCCATAGGAACCTCCGTCACTTCATTTGAAGCCCTCTCGCAAGTCATCAAACAAGCAATGTATGATGCTCTTGCAGAAGAGTATGTAAGACTGATGGGGACGCTTAGGGTGGAAGACATAGCAGATACTAGTTCCACAGGGGTGTATCTAGACCACTATAGCAGCGTGTTTCCTGTCTGTACCAACTGTGGGGTACTTGCACGCAACAGGTGTTCTCGATGCCACAACGTTTGGTACTGTGGAAGAAAATGCCAAAAGATAGACTGGGTTGCCGGGCACTCCAAAGTATGTAAGCGGCAAGATATACCGAAGTCTGACATAATAATGCAAAAGAAAGAAGAGACAGAGCAGAAGAAAGGCATAGAGGGAAACCCCGAGTACGTAGAAGAGGAACAGATAAATCCCTTTGATCAGCCAGACTAACGAACAATCAAGGCTTGTTGCATGTAAATCCCCCTTTGGAGCTTTAGAATGGCACGGTTTGGTTCCTGAATCAGGCTTTAACGCAGCAGAGCTACATACCTGACATCTTAGGTAACGCGGCTGACTGGCTGAGAAATGGATACAGTTGTACGGAGATAGATAAAGAGTGTATGATCTTCTGAGTTCTGAAGATGGAGCGACAGCCCAGGCATCCCTTTATAGCAAAAGTCATGTCTTTTTATTGCTGGCGTGGAGCAGAAGAACAGTGCATTCCATGGATCGTGTGTTTCTATGTATTCTGCTCCTGGTGGCGTAAGTCGATATGCATTGTAGCCATAGATGTAGCTACCCCAATGACAATTTATCGGTCGGTACAGTACATTCTGGAGAAAGCTAACTGTGGCTTCATATCCTCTACGCAACGCTTCCTTGTAGTCTGCCTCTATAATGCATAAGGTGCGATGCTGGTTGATATGCTCTTTGCTGTGCTCCACTCCTGCGGTGTGCGTTGGTATGTCTATTATGTCATAGTGAGACTGATTGCAGAAGTGATTAGTTAGGATGGTATCGCTAATAAGTGTAAGAAGGCAAAAGACTAGCATACCGTTGAGCTCAATACACTGAACGTATCCGTCTGGTGGTATCAGTTCTGGAGCAGCTAGGTATACCTTATGGAACGGCCCTATTTGAGAGGGGGGTATCGTGGTGACGGTGCTAGTATTCTGCTTTTCTTCTTCTAGAACTCTTCGCATTGTGGCAAGAAATTTCTCTGCCACTACTTTATTCCTACAGAGAAGCGCTTGGACAACTGCATCGCAAGTTTCATCGATGATATTGAGATAGGGAGAAAATGAAAGCTGGGTGTTTCTCTCCTCTATTGCAAGATTGACGGTGTGCTGCTTGAGTCTAGCAGTCTTAATTTGCTGTAAATCCTGATTGTCAAGCCATGCTGCCTCATCGAATGCTCTACACACAATATGAATTTGACTGGACAAGGGTGCTGCTCCAGGTAGGAACTTCACCGGCTCGACCAACAGCGAGGTTCCAAAAACTAAACCCAAAGTGTAGGGATTGACTCTATCTGATAGAGAATTGACTGTATCGCTTTGAAGATCTATATCCTCATCATAGCAAACAATTCCTGGCTTAATCGCTGAGCCACAATTTTCGCAGGCGGCTACAGAGCCATCACGTATAGCTTGGAGGACAACCTCTGGAAGGCAGGAACGCCCACATGCCAAGCAGGCGCCCGGGTTACTAAGAGATCCGTGTACCTGCTTGACATCTACAACCTCGCTGAGCCCCACGCCACGTTCCAGTTCATCAATGTTCTGGGTCAAAATAAGCTTCAGGATCCCCTCGTCTGCAAGGAAGCGAAGAAAATAGTGTGTAAGCGAAGGCCTGATGTTAGATATAAACATTATGCTTTCGTGGTATTCCCTCAGAACACTATAAACAACAATGGGATTTTGAATAATGCCCCGTAAACCAAGGGCATATCTTAAGAAGAAATCATCGTCAGAAGGGTCGGCAACCTCTTGCTGGAGTGCATAGACAAGAAGGGGATAAAAGTGCTGCACCCTTCTGAAGATGGATCCTGATGAGCGAAATGCAGAAAGACCAACAGCTGTACTAACTCCTGCCCCGAGTATGCAATACGCTTTGGGCTTGGGGGCGCCCTCACCGGGGAAAAGGGCGGCATATAATAAATCAATCTTGTAGTTCAAGAATGAGTTTTCCGACTCTAAGGAGAAAGACTCCAGAAAAGGAGGCTTAAGTTGCCGTATTTCAGCCCTCTGTAGTGTGAACACTTTGCTCAGGACCTTGCCCAGGCCTTTTTCTTTACTACGGCGCTCCTCAAGCCGTCTGTCCTCTTCTATCTGCATTTTTTGAAAACTTTAAAAGTACCACGCATCCAGTGATTGTGTTTAAGTTTCTGCAATGCGTTCATATCTCGGCTTGCGTGTTCTCGCAGGAGATTCTCTCAGCTCTACTGAAGATATCTTACAGGCCGTTACAGCGTCGGTTGGGTGCGAGTCCGACGATATTGATCTATTTGTGCTAGAAGAGGTTTCGGGCGCAAATTCCGATGACCTGGTTCTAAATGATGAACTGTACTGCGTGGTTCCGATCGACAGCGAGTTCTACACGGTCGAGGGCGTAGCACAAAGATTAGCTCAAGCCCACAGTGCTGCCCAGGAGTCGGACCCTGTTAGCTCCTTCGTAGTGTCTCACATCAGCCCGTCTATTGAAGACATGCCGTCATTAACAAGTCAACTAGAGTCCAGCGCACAGGTAGATGAGATGCGCAACGCGATGACCTTGCTGTCACTCTGCGAACGGTACAACTCTAAGGCAGAGAACATGAAGGTTATGGCTGACATAGTCATCAGCCAACTCATCAACATGCAGCTGCACGTGGAGGCAGGGGTCCTCTCCGTGCGAGCTGCTTTCAAAGCTGCAGATGTCTCCATGTGCCTTAACAAGCTAGACACAGAGGCTCCGTTTTCTGCGGCAAAAAGGGTAGAAAATCAGAGTCGACTCGCTAGGTTGATTGACTCTGAGCGAGGAGAGTATAGGGACCTTATGTCTCGTTTGGAGGTCTACAGAAAGAGGCTGCTATCTATCTGAATTTTGTCAAAAAGCTGATTGTAATTACTAACTAAAGCTATCTACACCAAGTGTCCACCGTTCACAGGTTACTTATTTTATTCAGGCATTGATAGTCTACTGTGCCACTTTGTAAACAAGTTGATAGACAAGCTTTCCAATTAAAATAAAAATCCCTGCCACCACCCTATGTGCTCGCGGCTCAACCCATGCGAGCGGCTGCATAGTACACTATCGGAGCGAGTCTTGTCCAAGAAAATCTTCGGAAGAACTGGTCTGATCCCAGACATGCGTGCCTTCACTGCGAGCTCCGCCGACACCACTCTCAATGAGCAGCAATATTCTTACGCGACCCTTTTAGCAAGCGTTACCGAGCTTGAATATCGCACATTTGTGAAAGATCTTATCGCCACTATGGATCCTCTACCAGTTATCAAGCGGTCTGGCCCTGTGAACCTTCACCGCCCATCAGGCTCTCTAATTGGTGGCCACGTAGCCGACTTGGTTTCTGCAATCCATGCTTCCACTCAGCAAGTAGCCTCTGAGACCACTTTGCATAGTGTAGATAGTGTTCAAAAGGTCTCTGGGATTCCCTCTAGATCAGAGCATCACAAAAACGTCGATGAGCCCTCCCTGAAGTTAGTATCTGCATCTTCCCTTTTGCCCCCAATGCATTTTCTCAATGCCTGCCCTTCTTCTTCGAGTACCGAGCTCCTCGGAGGTGTTGACGAAGCGCCTTCCTCAGTGCGAAAGACCAAGGATAGTGATAAGCGCGGTAAACCCCAGTCGGCCTCTAGTAACTTGGCAAAGCAGCTCATCGACGAGGGGATACTTGTGGACCTCAACATAGATATATACAATAGTCAAAAGCTCATAGGCATGAAGTCTGCTCTTGTTGAATTGGAAACCTCCATTCTGGTACCTGTTAACCATCCGCACCTCTACACAAAGGGTTTATCTCTCAATCGTGGAATCCTTCTCTATGGACCGCCTGGCAGCGGAAAAACATTTCTGTGCAAGTGTGTAGCTGCTGCAGCAGGTGTCTCGTTCTTCATTGTGACTGCATCTCACATCATGTCGAAGTGGCAGGGTGAGTCAGAGAAGCTTGTCAGCTCGCTTTTTCAGCTGGCTCGTGAAAAGGCCCCGTCCATCATCCTTATAGACGAGATTGATGGACTTCTGTCCCAGCGTTCGGGTGACGACAGCGATGGAATACGGCGTGTTAAGAATCAATTCCTGCAATGCTTTGATGAGACAAAGCACTACAACAATGAACAGATTCTCCAATTTTCATCCGACTCTGGTGCCTCTCAAGAACTTATGGGGCCAAGCTCACCTGCGCGTTCCACCTCCGTTGAAAGGCTTAAGTTTGTCATTGTGCTAGGCGCAACAAACTTTCCAGAGGCAATAGACCAAGCAGCATTCAGGCGGTTTGATAAGCGAATCTTCATCTCTCTTCCTGATACCAATGATCGCGAGCAGTTTCTTTTGCGTAACCTCCCTAAGCACCTTATTGAAGAAGAGCCTGACTTACCACGGCATATAGCTGATAGGACGCACAACTTTTCTAATGCCGACTTGGAGCTTCTATGTGAGGGAGTCAAAAATTGTGCCACGCGGAAGCTTGTAGAGGCCGAGTACTTTATAAAGAATGCGAAGAACGAGTGGGTTATCTGTGAGCATGGTGACACGATTTTAGAAACGGACACGCCGGAAAACAAGGCCCTTCGTCCCCTCCTCTTCAAGGGGAAGCTTTCTCAACTCCCGAAGGGTAGGTGCAACTTGCCGAAGATCACCCTCAAAGACGCTCTCGATGTTCTTCGCAATACATTTCCCTCAGTCACAGAAGCAGATATGAAGAAGTACCACGATTTTGCCCAGCAGTTTAAGCACTCATAGAGCCATTATCCAGAACAATCAAAGGTATTCTCCAAATGCGGCCATAGACAATTTACAAGAGACCTTGGGCTCATACCAGTCCTGTTTCTGATGCCCGAACAGATGATCCGCGACGAGATGCCTGGCTGCTCAGCTGTTCCAGTGATGTGATAACCTCTTCCTTAACCTTCTTTGCATTTACGAGCTCCTGGTGTATTACACTAAGCTCCCGGTACTCTGTATCTAGTTTATCCAACCGCTCCATCAACTTGGCATTCTTTTCGGTGAACTCAGTAATATCGTTCTGATAGCAATCTAGCTTCTCCATGAGCTTCAGCGCATCAGTACTCAGATCCTGCTCATGATGTGTTGATCCCAGAGAGGCGCGCTCCTCGGGATTGTCCACAGACGCACGGACACAATCCACGATAGACACATGAAGGTTGTGGAGCGTTTCATCGACCTTCTCGGGGCTATTAACGGATAAGTCACTGATAGAATGGGTGCTGTGGTACATATCCCTTGTTGTATAATTGATGGACAGGTCGTCTCTCCATGTAGTAATGCCCGAGCTTGGTCGTCCGCCACCCTTGCGTGATGCTGTTCCATCTAACCTAGTACCACTCTTGGCGCCAGTGGTTGCGCTCTGAGATCTCTTTGGGCTCTGGGCTGTGCCGCCAGCGAACGGGGCAGGAGTCCCAAAGGCACTAGTCGGGGCACGCAGAGGATGTGCGTTAGTTCTAGAACCGATTTCTGCGCTCATGACCTTCCGCTTGTTGGCAGACATTACGTTCAATCTGTCTCCGAAAAAGCGCGTGTTTATGTTCGTTCGATAATCAAATGGACTGAATGGGTTTGGAGTACTTTTGATGTTTCGTTGTTGATTGGTTGGCCCCATAAGCTCTTGCGGCACGTCTCGCTGCTCAAGGAACTCGTGCGACTCATTCAGTTTTGAATCTGATATGCCCAGCATGCTTTGAATGGCCTGTGTTGTTGGTGCGCCATGCTGGCCGAATGCGAGTGTGGAGTTATCGGAGATATAGCTTGCAGAAGCGGTGGACATCATGTCTTTTCGTTCCAAGCTCATCTCTGTCAGGCCCAAGCGAGATGTAACAAACTTCGGGCTAACAATAGTCGACGCTTTGTCTAGCGTTATTTGCAACGCCATGATCTCATTCTCCTTGGCTTGGACGATGTCTAGAAGGTCATCGTTGATAGACTCCACCTTTTCTAAACGCCTTTCTGCGATCCGCGAATTCGCCCGTAGCTTCTTAGTTTCAATCTTCAACTCTGTAACCTTCTGACGCAGTGTTTCTACCGTGTCATCTTCGGTTAAGCTTATTTCTCCTTGCGGAGAGTCTATTCTGTTTTGTGTAAACGCTTCAGTGTCCAAATCGTTTTCTTTCGTCAGATCAACAACGTCCTTCTGATACATCTTTAGCTGAGCTTCCAGCTCCTCAATTCTTTCTTCATAGACCATTCTTTCGTCCCTTTCAAGTGCACCAGTGGTGCAATTGCTCTGTCTATAAGAAAGCAATGAAGTCTCATGAGGCTCTGAAAGTCTATCCGTGCAGAGTCCGAAGTCACGTGTTTGTGGGCAGGACGTCTCAGACCGTTGGAGAGCGTCTCGATCCTGTTCAGAAGGCTTTGAGTCTGCACTGCTCTGTAGGTGGCGTACGCTCTCCGGCTCCTGGTCCTGACACATATCCATAGGGTCGGCTTCGGAAAGGGTAGGGGAGGACATTTCTGTGGCCTCGTTATTTTGGGTCTTTCCAATCTGCGAAGACATCAGGGATTGCTCTGCTATTTTCTGATGGAGTAGATGCTCAAGCCGTGCAACTTCTTCTGCCAATGCCTCCTTCTGTGACTCGAGTTCCAAAATGCGGCGTTCCTGGCTCATTCTAGTCGTAGGTGGCAGTGCCGGCGGTGCCATGAGCGACGTAGGAGGGACATGTTCGGACAAATCATGACAAACAATGTCTATGTCCGACAGGGATGTACTGCCACTATCTTGGCAGAAGTCAGCAGGGTATACATCTGTCAATTTCTCCGACGGTGTTCCAGCTGTCAATGATAACTTGTTTGTTAATTCGAGTATTTGTTTCTGATACGCAAGGTTTTCAGCAGTCAAACGCTCCAGCTCCTTGTCCTTTTGCTCCATGTCCACGAGAAGCTTGTTGGTTTGCTCAGCGTCGACAGGGTTTGACTCTGTGGACTGCTCCATAGGAGCATCAGGTCCTGTGGTCATCGATTTATCCGTAGAGCTACGCCGCCCACTTGCAACAGACATAGCCTTTGGCATGTTGACAGAAAGTATACTGTTTCTGGCGTCATAAAGCACCTCGCCCTCTGATGGGTCGTTGCCAGTATCCGCTGGTTTGCTAAATAAAGAGCTCTTGCGAGGCCCGGGGCTTACCGACTGTGTATCTGCCAGAGAAACCATAGAGTCGGCTCCTGAGCCATCATGTCCCTTGTTCATTCGGGCCTTGAGTGCTTGATTTTCAGCGGCCAGTTCCATATTGGACTGAACAAGCGCAACCATCTTCATCTCCAACGAGTCCATTCTGTCTGTAACAGTGGAGGCTAACTGCAAACGCTGCTGGGCGTCGATGTGGGCAGAGCTTCTAGAAAGTTGAGATGACCGAACGGACATGGACTGGCGTAAACTGTTAACCTCTCTGAACGTGTTTGCGTATGCTTGCATGAGGCTTGAGCGCGAATCCATGGACATACTTCTTCTGGTGGACAAGTCTTCCAACGCGAGATGTTCATTGTCCGACTCGGTAGCTCTGCCGAGAAGGCTAGTTCGGATTATAGACACTTCATTGGGCTTACCGTGCAACACTGCCTTGATTGTCTGGACATTTGGAGCAGGCGTAATGCTTGACGTCTTCGAGGACTCAGGTTGAGGATCATCTTTCTCCCGCCCCCCAAGGTTGGACCCTGCTCGGTGCGGTGGCATACTGGAAATATGACCAAGGGATGACCCACTTTTTGGCTTTTTGGCGGAGAGGGATGCATAGGGCGGTGGCTCAACTGACGAACTGTATTGCTGTGATGCAGAAGACCTAACGTCTGAACGTGAATCCCGGGATGTGGAAACCTTGCTAGTGTCTCCAGAACCTGTAGTCGTAGTCGGGTGTGTGTTGGATGTGTGGGTAATGGATGTGTGTGCTTGACTGCTCCTTTGGACGGAAGGCTGGGGTGACATAGAGCTGTGAATCGTGGTGTTGGTTAAGTTGCTGAAAACTACAGACTGCCGCTCCATGGATCCAAGAGACCTCCGAACGCCCGAAAGAAACGTGCCTTCCAACGGTGCGAGAAAATTAGCAATCTCCTGAAAATCCAGCTCAAGTGCAAGGACATAGGCGGTCTTTCCAGCGAGATCGGTGTAGCCTGTTTCTCGAAGACTCAGTTGCTTGACGGCGTCAAATCGGCGATTGAGGACAGCGTGCATCATTGCGGTCCGACCATCCACGTCTGCGCGACACTTCTGATACGGAAGAAGACTAATAATTGCATCGATAGAGCCCTCCATTGCTGCTATCATTAGGGCGCTACGGCTGTTTTCAGTTGCTATGTTCATCTCATAAGGCGCCAGCTTCTGACAGATGTCCGCCGAGTTAATACTAGCTGCTATCATCAGCGCAGTGTACCCACTTGAGTTGCGCAATGAATGCTCGAACGAGGCAAGCAAGTGCACCATCTCTGTGTCCTTTGCGCGGACTGCTCGCATGAGCCCCGTTTCTCCCCGTTCGTCGACGGACTTCTGGTAGGTAGCGATGTTGGCGCGGACCGCTGAGTAGTTGCGCGTTCCAATGGCCTGGAACCATTCCTCCGCGCTGCTGAAGAGCATCCACTGATTTGCTAATATAATAAAACTAAAACGCCTTTCATTTACCTCTAGAGAAGGAGACCTACACTCTCCAAAGGACCTTGAGAACCTCTTCAACCGCATCCTTAAAGGCGTTGACGATATCCTTGCCCATATCACCAAACTCTGAATAGTAGTTCTTTGCGTTGAGACACTTGTCGCAGAGGAGCGGGCTCAGGCGCGTCATCCTAGCGATGTCGCCCTTCTTATCGGCTGTGCATGCATGGTGGATAAGGAACGCGGCTCCGTTGTTCATACCAATGTTACGATAGTGGGCTGTGTGGAGCGCCCAGTAGAGCGGCCCCGAGGTTAGAGCTGCAAAAGCCTGGATCATAGTCATCCCAGCAACCTTCTCGAACTGGGTGGCGATAGCCTTGTACTCGCTCTCTACGGTGGTGGACATGATGTCAAAGACGGTCTGCTCATCCTTCTTCGAAAAAGCCTCCTTGAGCTTAAGGGCATCGCCATTGATGTTGTTCCTCGGAGCACGGTCAAACTTGATCCAAGTGGTATAGAATGCACGGTAGCTAGTCGTGGACTTCAGGGCCTTTTCAAGCTCCTCAGGAAGATTCTTACGGAACTGTTGAGTGAATGCAACGACGGTATTGTTCCAGTCTTCGCGATCACACATGATCAACAGGTCAAGGAGGGCCCTGTGGTCGACAGAGCCCTTCAGGGCCTTGGAGAGATGCTTGGCACGCAGGACAGGAAGCTCATCCCAACAGTTCGAGACGATGGTGGCAGCATCCCCACCCTTGAGCATCTTGTTGATGTGGTCGTCCGGCTCTATGGAGTAGGTGCTGCGATACTGCGCTCTGACCTTCTCTCTGTCCGAGGCACTGTACTTACACGCAACCTCTGCGATGGCACGCGCAGACTTCTGCAAGATAGCGGCATTCAGGTCCGCTACGACCTTGGTGACAGTGTCAGACATTTTTATTTATTGTTGCCCAGTCAGATGATTTTCGTTGAAGAAGCCACGGTCCGCTTGAATCTTCTTGAACAGGTGTACACATCAGATACTTTAATTTCATGCAAACCTGGCTCCGAGCAAAGGTTTTTTCAACAGCTGTTCTGCCTATAAAAGGTATAAAATTCACCATAAATCGTTCAAATAAATGTTACAACTCGTGACCACTCTAATTCTTCTACTCCTTAGTCTAGCCGATCCTTCCTCGGACGCGCTTTGTCTGACAACTCTTGTTGCAAATACAAATGGAACAGATACGTGGTTTAATAGGACGGATTGGAGCACCAGCATAGATGCTCAGACCATGTGTATGCTTCCGGGGGTCGTCTGTGACGCGTCTGGCCAGGTTAGACAGCTCCACCTCCCTGGAAACGGCATCATAGCCCCCGATTTCAAGCACTCTCTTCCACCGTGCATTGGAAGCATGGACGGACTAGAGTACTTGAATCTCACCGGAAATGCGCTCAAGGGCCAAATAGCTGACCTTCCTGCGCGTATAAAAGTAGTCGACTTGACCAGGAACAGTTTCACTAAGCTTCCCTCCAACATATGCAATTTGGCTAACACCCTCGAGATATTCCTTGTGGCAAATAACCCACTGACAGACGGAGTAATCCCTGAGTGTACCATGAGCATCCCATCTATAGACTTTGGCCGCACCCAGCTTTCCTTTCCGGCTGGGAAGAGCTCCCTGACAATCGGTGCTGACACAAAGTGCTTTGGTCTTGCTGATATTTCTGCTCCTGGTGTTTCTCTTGTGCTTCCAACCGAGACTGCAAATCGGCTCACTTATTTGGACCTGTCGAACATGGGCCTGTCAGGCACACTTACCACTGACAATTTTAAGGCTCTACTCATGGGGACTGACGTTATGCTAGGATACAATCAACTTGAAGGAGAACTGGATCTAAAGGCAGTGTCAGAGGGCATACAGACTCAGGGATATTCGAAGATAAGGCTGTTGGATTTATCCAACAACAACTTCAAGGGCCTCATGGAAGGGGTGCAAGAGCTAGAGTCTCTTCTTCCTAAGTTCGGCCCCGATATCTCTGTAATTGATATCTCCAACAATGCACTCGTTGGTATTGCACCCAAACTTAATGAGATTGCCAACTTTCGTGAGAGATTTCCGCATTTGATAGGCATCAGAGCTAGCGGAAATAACTTTTTCTGTACCAAGGGTGTCTATGGAGTACAGGAGTCCAAGATGTCAGCTCCTGATGGTAGTAGCGATTGTACTCTGCTATTAACTACGGGAGCCACCGTTAAGGAAGTGATAATTCCGGCAGACTATTCTGACCCCGAGAATCCTATCGAGGAACAGCGCTACTATGAAGTCAGCCTCGTGCTGCGGTCAGGGTCTGCCACCAAGCCCTTGGACATCTCCAAGTTTGGAAGCACAGACTTCAGCTTTGGAATATACGATAGCGACCCCCAGACATCTGTTATGATCATCGAGGGAGTTGGGTTGCAGGCTGACGTCTCAGACCCGGTGGTCTTTACAACCTCAGGCCGAACTACAACGGACGAAGCCTATGCAGCAATCAAGAAGTACGTTAACCTCATTGACGATCAAGGGAGCATCCCACCGAGCGTGATTACAGCGTTTTGGAAGACGCACGCGTTAGAGACCCACTTCGCGCTGAGTGGACCTGAGGTTCCTGCTGAGCATGAAGTGTACAGGACAAAGAATAGCTCGGATACCTTTTTGGGGACGATCTACTTGACAGGCAGCGGGGAAAGCGAGGAGCTCCACGAAGTTATAACACAGATTCTAACGCCGATGTTTGCCAAGTTCCCGAAGGTGCGCCGTTACTTTTCTGTCTCCTTCACGAGCACAGTCGAGCCGTATCAGTACAATACGTTAAAAGGTTATTCTCTCGTTTCCCCTGCGTCGGCTCTTGCCGACACATATATCGGGTGCTTCTCGTACTATACAGACTATAATCTCACAAGGCTTAATGACCTTATGGAGTGCATGCATCCAAACGGCAGATTTGACCAATTGCCGTACATCCTCGAAACGTGTACGGAACAGCTCCTAGTCGGAAGATACGGCCTTTCTACAGCAAAGCTCAATGCCTTTAATCGCTGCTATCATGAGACCCGCGGAGTTTACCAGTCTCGCCTTGACATTTATAACAATGATGTCAAGACGCGTGGCGTGGGCAGCACCACGGTCATGCGTCTAGGTGAGGACGTCTTCTGTGTTCCTCGTAACTCTTATTGTCAGTTCACCTACGACACTACCAATTTGACTGAAACCGCATACCAGTTTGTTTGGTCCGCCTGTGACCAGCTGCGCAGTCAGCTGGGAGAGGCATCAACGCTTGGTTGTCCCAAGTATGGCGAATATGAGCCAGAGACCCCGCCGGAGCCGAACCCAGACCCTGAGCCTAGCCCCGATCCAGATCCCAGTCCAGAGCCGGACCCAAGTACCAACGAGTCGTCCATCAACGTTGGCATGACCACTGGAATTATCGCCGGTGGTGTCCTAGTGGCTGTTTTGATCGTGGTTATTCCTATAATAGTCTCAAAGCGTAGGAGGCCCAGAGCCTCTACGGAGTCCGAGGCTGCGCCATTGACTGGACACGACTATGCCTAGAAAATTACTTCAAAGGGTAAATAATCAAAGGATTCGATATTTCGTACTGATTGTCCGGCAAAAAAATGGGGAAGATAGATCTTACCGACCAGGCCATTGAGCTCAAGATAGCAGGTAAACAGATGGAATCTCAGGCGCGTCGCCTCGAGACTGATGTTAAGAATCTCCGCTTGGAGCTGCAAAGGGTGATTGCATCTAACAATCGCGAACTCGCCAACACAAAGGCAAACCTCCTGGTTGCGAAGCAGAACCAGATAAACCAGCTTTATAAGCTCGCCGGTCAGATGGAGATCATTGCCACCCAGCTGGAGATAGGCGGCTTGATGATGGAGAATGCGAAGGAAATCAAAGGATTGAATAAAAATGTGAAGAAGGCTCTGAACACAATGGACACAAAAGCGCTTGCGAAGATCATGGACGAGTTTGCGAAGAGCGACAAGAACCTCTCCATGAACACCGCCTTCATGGGCCAGATGATGGGTGAGCAGACGAGCGCCACCATGGACTCCCAGGTCGCCGCCAAGCTGATCGCAGAGGTCGCACTGGAGCAAAAGCTCACGCTCCCCTCCTCGTTTGCAGACCTTGTGGAGCCCGCCGAGGCCCAGGTGGCCCAGAGCGTCGAGTAAACGGACAAAGGCCCACGACGGGACTCGAACCCGCGACCTATAGCTTAGAAGGCTACCACTCTATCCACTGAGCTACGCGGGCACACTCGCGCGCAAGAACGTAAAAGCGCATTGGATAGCCCTTCGAAGATTGCTAGTTTACCTGCCGGAGGAGGCTCGCCAGGATCTCCTCGTCTGTGATCGCCGCATACGTCGTGATCGGGTTTTCGAGGACCGTCCGGAGCGCCGTGTAGATGTCGCGCAACGAGGAGCGGCGCCCCCGCGGCAGAAACGAGAGGATGTCCTGCTCTTGGGGGCTATCGCTCTGGAGGATCCCCACAACATCGACCGGCCCCGTGATCATCTCGATCCCCTCGCGGATGCGCCTCGTCAGGAGCGTGTCGTCGAAGAGGCCGGGCTGATAGGCGGTGTTCGCAGGGTGCTCCTCCTCGATATCAGAAATCTCCTGTATGTAGTCTGTCCCGGTGAGGAATGTGTTAGCACCAGTGAAAGACGGGCCTGGAAACGGAACGCCCTCCTTGGAGTTCTCCGGCTCGGCAACAAAGACGTCCGTTGCATATCGCGGAGGCGCAGACTGTGCACGTAGAATATCGACACGCTTCCCATCATTAGCCGATTGGATACTGTGTGCCGCAACAAACCTTTCATGCTCCACTATCTGGGCGCTCTTGATTGCCCCATCAAATGGCTCTGTATCACTGGGGTCGCTGATATCACTAACATCATCAATCAGCGAAAGGCGCTGAGGGTAAAGACTGGCAGGCGCACTCTTGTTGAGCACTCCACAAATTGATGTACGAACAAAGCTGGTGACGAGCTCTGCAGCTAGCGTCTCATCGGTCAGGTCCATGTCTTGCACCACACCTCCTTTTGAAATGGCTTTATCGTGGATTGAGTATGGAGCGGGGAACGAGGCATCAAAGGTCCCGCGGTCTTCGCTCTGCAAATGAAGCTTGTATACCATTAGAGGAGACTCCTCCCCGCTGTGTATATCTATACTTGGCTTTGGTACTGTGCTACGTTTAGGGGTATGCATGTTATCCTGCGCAAAAGTTGAGTCGGAGCTGAGGTTGTCTGAAATATTTCCTGCCGTAATCGAAGAAGCCCTCTTTCCATACAGCATGGGATAGGTATGTGATTGAGTACCGACTGGCGACTTGACCGACGCAAGAGCCCTCATGATGATACTGTTGTCTGCATATTTCTCTCTAGCTGCCACAAGATACTCGTCCACTGCTGTCTGCCCGGTGCCTAAGACTAAATTGCGGCGGGTGCTATCTGGCCGTTTGTAAAGCGGTGACCTTGGGGGAGACTTCGTATTCGGCAATGGGCTCTTAGAAAACTTCTGGGTTCCATTAGGAACGGCCGAGAAAGGCACCGGGGTAAGGCCGAGTCTAGTGGGGTCTCCCGTAATATCGCTGCTGGCTGACGGTGCAGAAAGGCCCAAGGTTGGCGCAGCTACGATACTAGCAGCCGGTGCTCCAATCCCTCCCAGTATGGCAGCAATTGAGAGGGAGGACTTGCTTGCTCTAGAGGCTCGAGTTTTATTGCTCAGCCCACTATCCCTGCCCGTTGAGATAGAGCCATGTGAGCTACGACTCTGCTGAGAGTTGGTCTTTGCAGAGCCGGGGATATGCATTGTGTCGGCTGTCGTTATCAAGTAGGAGGAAAGCGGCTTTGCTGCTGAAATAACGGACTTTGATGCTGGACCTGTCCCCGTAGACTTAAAATCAGCGCCAAAAGACACGGAAGAAGATTGATCAGCTTCGTCCGACACAAGCTTGAGCTTCTCCATTGCAGTGTTAATAGTGTCTAGCACAGATTCAGTAATTGTCGTCTTCTGATTAAACTTATCCAAATCAGTGTATTCTAAGCCTTCTAGGTCGTTGGTGAGCTGTCGCAACGAAGAGGCGACATCGGTGACGCCAGAGGCAGAATCACAGCGAAGCTTTGATACACCTGGGATCTTAGGAAGCGACGTATCAATCTTGATGGGAGCCGATTCACCAGAGCGGAGTGCGTGTCTAATGCCGGAACTCTGAAACAGGGAAATCTCGATGGTTCTAAATGTGGTTTCCGGCTGAAAATAAGGATTGCGTGACTCGCTGATAAGATTCCCGTCGAAATCTAACCAGAGAAAATGGACCGGACCCTCTTTGGTAGAAACGGTGCCAATACTATTGTGTGCTCGAATAATGCTAAGATTCTTACTTGGTGCATGCAAAGCATACGACCTTAGGTGGTCTACACAACCTATGCCAGGGTTATCGGACAAATCAAGCTCAACTATAGTTGAAAGTTCCAAGAGAGAACTGAGGAATGAGTGGTGCACGTTGCATCCCCGAACAGAGAGTCTCTCAAGATTAGGAAACGCCTTGGCAATTGCAGAGAAGAAACTCGAATTTATAGGAATTCCGTCCATTACCAGGGTCGTGGTACTAGTAACAACAGGTATGTTAGCATGTCCTGAAGGAACAAATTGGTCTGTGACCCCTAGAAGAGGAAAAATGTATCCATTATTTGTATAGGGCGGTATATTACGTACTGGACGCTCTAGCTTTAGATATTCGTCCACTGTGAGCCGTGCTTCCTCGACATTGGTTGTGGGAACCTGAAGAGAATTGTTGGAAAGAATAACCGTTTGAAGCAAGGGGAACTTAGACAATAGAGCACATAACGTATAGAAGTTCTCGATAAGATTGTTGGACAGATCTAGCACCCGGAGGGTTCTGAAAAGGTGTGCTTTTTCCAGCTTCTCTGGCGTTTGGCTGAGGAGGCCGTGAAGTTCGAGGCTCCGTTCTATCACATCATCTGTGACAAGGTTTGAGGATAATCGAAGAATGGTACAATTGAACTTTATAAAGTGATGAATCCCGAGCCTATTATCGCTAGCATCCACCTCGACAAGATTTGGCATGAGTGTCCGCATGTCAGGAAAGCCAGAGACGGCCCCGTAATTTCCCTTAGCAACGTTTAAGTGTGTTTGGACACGCAGATAGTTCTTCAAAACTTCCTTTTTCTTGACTCTAAGATCGTCTGCAGATGAAGCCACGTTTCCCAGTTGTTTGGAGAGGGCGAGGCTGTCAAATATAGACTGAGGTGTGATAGTATTCGGGGCTTGCATTTGCTTGACTGTTGAAGAGCTGCACTTCTTGGACGACTTCTCCAGACCTAGTGTACTTTTCTGGGAGGCGTTACTTATTTGCGAAGATGAAGTATGTGCACGTTCCTGAGATTGGATGTCGAGATCGTGTGTCCCGATACTAAAAACCTCTTTCATGCGCGGTGCAGGTCTACGCCTTGGATCAAGAAGCTGCTTTCCAAGTGGTGGCACGTCTGGGCGGTGCTGAGACTTGGTTGTTGCATTGGAGTTAAACGGGACCATATGAGCTTTTATTTTTTGCTCTGAAATCATGGGAACTGGTGCGAAGCAGAAAGACGCATCAAAAGCGACGCCATCGGGGCACAAGGAGCGGCCCAACAAGTCTGACAAGCGTAAGAACTCTTTCAAGGCGTCCCATGCAAAGCGGCTGGAAGATGCAATAGCCTGGATGTATCACTGGCACACAGACAGAAGCACCTGGACCTTCGACAAGAAGCAGCAGACGTTGCTTGTGCAGGCATGGATGGACTCAGAGCGCATGCCCAAGGACACCTTTGCCGTCTTCTGCCTTTTTGCCGCGGGAAGTGAGGCGGAAGCCTTCAAGCGCCGCTTGTTGCAGGAGGCAGAAGTCATGCTCACTCGCTACAGAAACAACAAGGAAAACGAAAATCTCCGGAGGCAAGCAAAGAGGGCAGTCAAATTGAAGGCCGCCCTCAGCAGCGGGAAGAATGATCCTGAGGCCCAGCTCCTGGCGGACGAGGTATAGTAAATGAGACGCTTATACCATCTTATGTCGTGCTACGTATCGTACTGGCAGTCTACGCTGCCGGTGCTTGATCTTTGAGCCTCCGGCAAAGATTAATATGAGGCTTGAGAAGAGGGCTAGCACAAGTACAACAAGTGATATCACTAAAGTCTTACGAATGGTGGCGAGGTTGCTTTTTAGTTGCCGCCTTTCAAAACAATACAGGCTATCTCCGTCGCGTGCGCAATGGACACATCCAGGTATTCCAGCAACCACTCCGTGACTTGTTGAGCAAGGAATGCACAAGCCTGATGCCTCCGTAAACGCCGGGTAGTAGCCCTGAGCACATACGGTGCAACCATTTGGCTCTGCTGATCCGGTGCATGTCTCGCACGATGAATGGCATAGGGTACAGAGCCCCTTATCGAGGAAGTAGCCCTCGGGGCATATAATGGGCGGTTCAGAAGCGCGATTCCAAACACAGGCGTTGAGCCTCTGGTTAACAATGTATCCGCGCGGACATCTGACGCACTGGCCGTCCTCTTCCTCAATGCACTGAACCTCATAGCTCAAAGCTACGCTCCAAATCAGTGCCAGAACAAGCATCTTTTATTTACTAGTGTGTGATCCATGTGAACCATACTGACCTCGTGGCGAGTTCTAAATACTAAATGCGGTGTACTAGAGAAGGACAATTAAAAATGGAATGAGGTTATTATTGCTTCTTGGCTTAATTATTCAGGGCACCACTGGCGTTATATGTACAGATGAGATTCTAATATATGACCATGAGGACTTTGCCTTGATACAAAGCTGTCCCAATTCTAAGTTCCTACTGATGAATGATATTGCCGTTGTGGGCCCCATGCCCATAATTCCCATCTTCAAGGGCACCTTTGACGGCCAGGGGTTCTCTGTTGGTGGTATTGTCGTTTCAGAGTTATATGATAAAGCAGCTCTTTTTGACACATTTTCAGGGTCAATGCGCAACGTTACCCTCTCAACCATGGTAAGTGTCGTTAATTCAGAAGCTAAATTCATCTCTGGGTTTGCAATAGAGCTTGCAGATGCGTACTTTTATGACGTGAACATCACTACTACTATTACCGTTAAGGATTGCATAGCAGGAACTGTTATTGGTGGACTTCTCTCTTCCACATCCGAAACAGCACCGGGGCTTGTGGTCGCCTCATCTATTACAGTCATGAACTGTGAATGTGTGGTTGGAGGCGCCATTGGCCAATTAGATAGCAACTATACCACCCTGCTTCCCTCTTACTGGTCTTCTCCCATCACTGTATACTCCACCATACAGTTGTACAATTCTTCTAGTACCGTTGGTGGCTATATTGGGATTTCTGAAAAAAACATTCACTCCCTTGTCCTCAGGGCCTCAATTGAGGTCTTAGGGAATAGCAGTCACAACTGTGTGATTGGTGGGGTTGTTGGAGACATTAGAGGGGCGGTTATTCACTCTAATATAACGTTGCTTAAGATGTACGTCAGTGGGTGTGCAAATAATGAAAAGTCTGTTATCGGTGGAATAGGCCCCTCTCTGGTGTGCTCCTTCCCCAATTGCACCATAGTCGAGGATATTAAGCTGTACATAAACCTCTTCTACACAGATGGTCTCTCAAATGCTTGTATTGGGGGTTGCTTTGGACTAGTAGACCAAGTGTCTCTTTCTTACCTCCATCTGCGCTTCTCACACGTAGAGGTAGAGTCGCGTTTTGGAGGCATTGCATCCACTATCAACTGCACGAACATTGACCAGGCTGCAATCTCAATTGATTACATTACATGGGTTGACTCGACAACGGATCCATTTTTAATAGGAGGATTTGGGGCTCTCGTAGACAACTACACAACCATAGAAAATTCACTGGTTACAGTGGGTGAGGTGAACCTCAACTATACATCCATTAATCCTAGTTACTTTGGTGGGTTCGTGGCAAATGCTTCAAAGCTCCTCATTTCAAATTCTTACGCAATGATTTTTCTTGCCGTCCTTAATACCTCCCAAGTTGTCGGAGCCAACTCTTCGTTTGGCATTATGCTTGGGCGGATCACTTGTAACACTGACGAACAAATACGAATCATTTCATCCTTTGTTGCAGCTGACACAATTCTTGCAAATGGGCATGGTTCGGAGCTCTTTAATATCGGAGGATTTGCAGGACACCTTCTAAATCCTACCACCAACGGGCAGTGCTTTGTGTTGGCGAATTCGTGGTCATCTATTAAGTTTCGCATCAATGAGATCAGGAGAGGCTCTGGGTCGCCTTTTGCTGTAGGGGCACTGATAGGTAACCCGGGAGACTCTTCGTTTCTCATCACAGATGTCTATGTCAAGGCTTACTTTGACGTGGTTAACATTCAGCAATATAAATATAATAATAACAACAATGATGGAAAGTACAACGCAATAGGAATATTAACAGGGTTCTATAGCGAAAGTGCCGCCACACCTACCAAGAAGCAGATGCAGATCTACAGAGTTATATGCCAAGTAGATGTTCTGTTTGAAGAAAACTTTGCAAGAAACATATACTATGTGCCCAGTGAGCCTGTTTGTCTTCTCTGCAGTGATATCTTCATTACTAATACCTCTAGCCACTTCTATGGATACGGATCAAAGGGAACATACTTGGCCGACCCACTAGAGATGCAGCAGCGCGACTTCTACACCAACTTCCTGTTTGGTGAGGACCAGATTTGGCAGTACAACCTCGACTTATACCCCTACCACACCTCCCTTCCGTTCCTCTTCCACCACCTTTCTGATTTCAGTTCCGATAGTACGAGTATTAGGTTCATCACGCCAATCTGTAATCATCATCTCTGCTGGAACTATACTCATGTGTGGAATGGGCAGCGCTCAATGACTGTTCTGAATCTTCAATACCTGAGCAACCAATGCTATATTGAGAACTGCATCCTTTGTTCTCCCAGTAGCTCATACGTGTGTATGAAGTGTGCCAGCGGGTACATTTCAAATGCGAGCGGTGACACCTGCCTAGAGTGTCACAGTAGCTGCATGAAGTGCAGCATCCCTGACCTGTCAAATCAATGCATAAGCTGTGCTGTCTATGGAGAGGTCTTCTTTAATGAACGGTGCATTCCCAATCCCTATACCTGCAATCTGCCATATTGTCTTCTCTGCAGCTTTACCAGTGCACGGAGCTGCGCTGTGTGTGTTCCTGGTAAAGGGGTCCAGGAGGAGAACGGCTACTGCACAATCTGTAAAAGTGATTGCTATACATGCTCGTTATCTCAAAAGTGCTCTAGCTGTAGTAACTACACAAGGGAGGCTTTACAGGGATTCTGTGAGTATAGTGACACAGGGTGCTACAACACGTGCAAGTTCTGCAAAAGCGACAATCTTGAAATGTGCTTAAAGTGCAGCAATAACAGCTACACGTTAGATGAATATGGAAACTGCCAGAAACAGCCAATTCCGTTTTGTATGGTCTATAATTGTGCAATATGCAGCTCAGCAGATAACTTTATTTGTAATGTATGCAAAAACGGATACTACTTGACCAAGAATAGACTGTGCAAAGCCTGCGAGGAACACTGCGCTGTGTGCTCTTCATACAGCGTCTGCCTCGAGTGCATGAATCCAAAGACCAGGCCCATAGCGGGGATATGTAACTACTCAACTAACTGTAGCATTAGTGGCTGTTCTGTCTGCACACTAGGCGTTGAATCCAGTTGCTTGACGTGCGATACTGGTTACGTTCTAACCGATAACACCTGCCAGCAGCTGGTAAATAACCATCTAAGACAGGTCACAGTCGCACGAATGACAGCAGCAATCTTGGCGATGATAGCTATTACCATCAACATCGCTTATCCTTTGATACGCTATCGCAAGTACTTGAGGGACGAGACTGCTCCTTTGCAACCAGAACCTTCTTAAAGCAGGTAGATAGGAAAGCCAGAAGCATCAATCCAGAGAAGAGGACAAACATCATCCACATGTAGAGCCAGAGTTCTGTTTTCTCCTGTGCTACGAGTACACACGAAGAGTTTCCATGACTATCTATGTTTAGCTGATAACCGTCTAGACATGTCTGGCACTGCACGCTACTCTCCTCTTTAAAGAAGTAGACACAGTTTGGGATCGTCAGCTCACAAGTATTGTGGGTATTATTCAGGTAGTAGGTGATTGCGCAGCTTGTGCAAACTATTTCCTGTGTGCTAAGAGCTCCGCTTGCCGGGACACACGTTCGACAATTTGGTACAACCCTCGAGCAGGCAACGCACTCTCCATTCTTCAGGTAATATCCAACTATGCACTCTGTGCACTCTATGTCACTATCCCTTGAGATAGTGCACTTTGTGCAGCCAAGGAGATATGCTCTGCAAAAGACACATGTGCGATTGACCAGGACATACCCATCCATGCAAGCACTACAAGAGTCGATGTGATACTGTTTGCATCTCTTGGGATTACTTTGCAGCTTTTCACATTTATTGTTCTTCGCGAGATAGTATCCATTTTTACAGGCAAAGCACGTAATGGTCCCGTCATTTAAAGAGCACTCTGCACACTTTTCTACCACTGTCGCACATAGCACGCATGTTGCACCAGTACCAGGGTTAATTAAATAGAAGCCGGAAATGCACTCTGTGCAATATGGTTTAAGGCCATATACACAGCTCTTGCAGCCTCCACTTATCGCCAAACAGCTCCTGCACTTGCCATCGACAAACGTCATCCCCGACTTGCAGACTGTGCAGGTGGGATTCGGGCTTGACACACACATTGTACAATAAGGATCTATCTCTGTGCAATTGCTGCAGCTATTCTTGGCAATCATTTGCAGTCCTTCGTTGCATGCAAGGCAAGTTACTTTATCCTTTGTCTCGAAGGCGCATACCGTACAATTTGGTATGACGTTATGACAAAATTCACATACGTCTGTTGTGGATACTGCAGCCGTTTTCTCAATAAGCCCATACCCAAACCTACATTTGATGCAGCGCGGTTCGGAGCCTTCCATTTTACACTCTTCGCAATCAGGAAATATGTCCTCACAGAATACACAGCTGCCATCGTGGATCACTACATAATTGTCAATACACTTGTTGCAGTTGTAGACCAGCTGCGCTTTTGAGAAGGAGCATTCCAGGCAATTTGGGATCTGAATACGACAGTTGATGCACTTTGATCCATCGAGCCTGCCTACTGCATAACTATACTCGCAGGTATTACACACTATAGTCTGGTCTTTCAGCTGTATGCAAGAGTCGCAATTATTGATATATTCTTCGCACAGGGAACATCCACCCGCAAAGTCAAGAAACGACCTATATGCGCATTCGGTGCATTCTACTGTAAACGAGTCTCTGTAGTAAAAGCAAGGCAAGAGCCCCGGGCCAGGGGTCTTTGAGCAAACGTCTGGGTCTGTTGGGAAGCTTAAACACGTACACTTAGTACAGTTCACAACAAAGTCCTCGCACTTAGCAGGAAGGCAGTCGTAGACATCCCTTGTGTCCCCGCCGGTTGCCAGGAGGAGTTCTCGCTGTGGAGGCAGGCCCATCACAGAAAATGAAAAGGACTTCCATGAGGCACTGTCCTCTATTTACTCGCCAGAGTAGAAAATCCTGAATAAGTATTGATACAGTTCTACGTCTTTTGAACACTGAGTTGTGTTTCATCTTAACTAAAGTACTGGCCGTCTGTGGAGCAAGTTGGTGGAGATCAAGGTAGGAACTTTGGGAGTGATGTGGTGCTAATGGCTGTCAATGCAGATCCTAGATGCATTCGAAGAGGAGCAGATTCCGACGAGTACTGCTCCCGGTAGGGTATACCTGCGTGGGGGGCGGGCTGCTTCACTGTTGTGATAATGTATTCAAGGAGATCTGCAAAATCAAAGTCCTTGAACCGAATGTAGTATTCGATAACATCAAATCCTCCAGCGTCCTTACAAAGTCCTTCTACCTGGGCTAGTAGCGCAGATGCTTCTCGTTGACGATATTCAGCCGCATAGTGGATTGCACACTTCCCCCTATTATCGCAAATGCCTGCTTCTAGGGGGGACAACAGCCGAATAATGCTTAGATGGCCGAACCGAGCGGCAGCCATGAGCGCTGTTCTGCCATTTCTATCTTGGAGTCTTGCCTCTGTGTTCATCAACATCTTTACCAAGGCAAGGTTGTTATTTGCAACAGAGAACATGAGTGCGCTGGCTCCGTTGAATTCAAAGCCTGAGAACCAGACCGTTGCGCTGCAGCGCGCCCCAGCTTCCTTTTGCATAAGCATAAGGGCTCCTTCAACGTTTTCTCTGTCGCATGCAAACATCAGCGCAGTCATTTTAAGGACATCTGTACTTCCTGCCTGTGAGAAGAACTTCCTCATACGTGGAATGTCATAAGTGGATGCAGCACTCATCAGCGTCGTGACCTCTTTTTCTTTATCGGCGTAAAATTCAGGGGCTGTGCATGGCATCTGCTCTGGAAGGGAGTCCTTAAGAGTTTCTAAGTACTGCACAACATCCCAATGCTCGTTCTGCAAGGCACGCAGGTATGCCGAGTCATTTGCCTTTGTCACGACACCAGCTTCGTGGACACACGCTTTGCAGAGCTCCAGGTTCCCTGCGGCGGCGGCAAAGATAAACCTTGTATAACCGTCTGCAGTTGTCTCTATTTTTGAAGATGCTGAATGCGTTCTATTGAGGATAGCCTCGTGGTCGAAGAGTACTTCCCTGATGATGTCTGTTGCGTTATCTTTCTTGATAGCGTCACTCTCTTGGGAAAATATGGTTGCTGCAAGCTGCTTAGAGCCAAGAAGCATACAAACCTTGGTGAAGTAGAGAGCTCCTTTGCCAGGGTAAAAAGGAACAAGCGCTGTGATGATCTCAGACGCCTTTGTTAGACAGGCCTGGACCACAATGGTGTCCCAGTACTTCTCTATTATCGGACGACTGTGCCTAGCAATATACGATATTGTGTCCCCAGAGACATAATTCTGAATAGCCATTGACAACGCATTAACCTTGGAAGGATCCTTGTTAATTATTAGGAGATTAGATTGGTAGGGCACAAGAGCCTTAATTATGCTATCATTCCTTAGCAGGGTTGCAGCCATTATCTCTGTTGTGCAGTACGAGTTCGTACAGTATGATATCTCCGTTGGAGTAGACTTCTCATCCAGTGGTAGCTTTCGTACCAGCCGTTTTACCAAGTGAAAATTGTCTGTTATAATCGCATACCGAAGTGAAGCCTGCCTCACCTTGTCGCTGTCAGAATAAAGAAGCTCCAGCTGGTCAACCACTTTGGCCAGCGGTACAACTCTGTACATCTCTCTGATGGAGCTGACATGTCTCAGCATGCTGATTGCGTTGTGAAGCTCTTGGCTATACCTATCTGTATGAGGTTCACGCGAGACTTGGGATTGAGTTCGC
Source organism: Giardia duodenalis (assembly GCF_000002435.2). Lineage (NCBI taxonomy): Eukaryota > Fornicata > Diplomonadida > Hexamitidae > Giardia > Giardia duodenalis. The sequence goes on from NC_051860.1 coordinate 2,417,848, forward strand.
TGCATACCAAAGTTGTATTCCGTGTCCACCATGCTGAGATCACCCACCCCAATCATAGACTCCATCTGAATCGAAAGCGACGGGGTCTCGTTGGCTGTTCCGTTCGAACCGGTCACCGAGGTATTTGGATTTTCTTGTTGCTCCTGGTCTACCAAAATATGTCTGGGCAGGGATGGATGCACAGGGTTGCTATTCTTAGTAAAGTTAGCAATGCTCACAGTAGCCCTTGGGCCATCTTTTGAGGTCACCAACTCAGGAAACGATTCGTCGTTGGGGATGGTAAAGGATGGACATGTCATGGACAGAAAACTATGTTCTACCTTGTCGCTCTTCTCGTAGTCTTCTTCTCTACCTTTATGGATAGGCCTGGTATCGCAAGAGTTTTTCTTCGACTCAGTAGCTTCGCTGGGCTGGCACTTGTGCTTGGTGCGTGCATAATTGCTTACCTGACTTAGGCTGATACTAGACAAGAAGTCACTAGTATTGATGGACAACATGCTGCCCATGTCTGTGTTGCTGCGCTGATGTCGTTTGTTGAATACGGTACTCAGCACACGGTTCATTTGGACCGGAGTCATGAGGCTTGGGGGTAGACCCATTGGCGTGTGTGCCGTGCTCTGTAGCTCCGTGAGAGTCGTCATGATGGTGTGCACTTTCTCCAGCAACCGCCTCATGATGTCATCTCTCATGAAAGCACTGGAGTCCTCCTCTGTGTCATCGTGAAGAAGAGAGTCCAAAGAAATAGACTCTCGTAGAAGCATGCTCATGATGTCTATCTTTATACAACCACGGGTATCCTCCATGTGCGGTAAAGAAGACACATAGTAGATGTTGTTCATGGAGAGATGAGTACAGACTACCTCGGCAATCTGGAGACTTATGGAAAGAAGGTAGGTACAGAAAAGCAGGAGCTGCCCAAATATGGCCCAAAGCTCCTCTTCGTAAAGATAAAGATTATTCTGCGCAGCTACGAACACATGTTCGCTAAGATATATGCCTTTGTAGTTCGGAACTATAAATATAATTTCCCGCTTCTTCAAGGAAAGCTTATAGCGCAAAATGGTCATCAATGTGAAGTGATCCAGCTTTGAAAGGTACTGGGCACATTTTAAAAGGAGATCTTCCTCGTACTTGGAACTGGCGTTATAAATGAAGACGTGCTGAAGCAGATTGAAGGAGTTGGACGGGGTACACTTAAATGAATACACGTCCTTCGGCCTTCTGACTTGCTTAAGAAAGGGCCTGAGGCCTGTTCTCAGCCCAGGCTTCGCCGTGCTAGGGTGAAGCACAACATGCTTAAGCTCAGTCGGCACACACGTGGCCATCAACAAACTTTCTTTCTAAAATAAAGGTGTACGCCATGGCATTCAAGTCATGTGTCAATAGAGGAGGGTTCAAGCAGATTAAAGAAGTATACAGGAGCTTTCCAGAGTTGACTCTCGCTCTCCGTGAAGCCAGCATGGAAAGCTCGCAGATCATCTTGGCATTCGACTTTTCAAAATCCAATGAATGGTCTGGGGAAAAGACGTATCGGCGTAGTTTGCACGACATTACTCAAGAAACCCCTTATGAGAAGGTGTGCAGGCTTCTTATCCCGGTAATAACGTCATTCGACTCGGACAGCATCATCCCTGCTATCCGGTTTGGCTGTAGCGTATCAAAAGATCAGATAGTTTGCCCTCTGAACCCTTACTCCAAGTCCCCGGAGTGCCAGGGCTTTGCGGAGGTTCTGCACAACTATCGCGAGGCTGTCAGGATGGTGAAGCTTTCGGGCCCGACGTCTCTCAGCCCCGTGGTTCGGTACGCGATTAACATCGTGAAGAAAACCCGGGAATATCACATTCTGATCATCCTTACTGACGGCGACCCCGTGTCCAGCGTGGCAGATGCAGATGCAATCGCTGAGGCATCCAACTACCCCCTCTCCATAGTTGCTGTTGGGCTAGGTGACGGCCCATTCAAGATTCTCCAGTCCTTCGACACACAGTATTACAACAGACGCTTCGATAACTTCCACTTTGTCAATTTCACCGAGTTGGAGACTAAGTTTATAAACAGCAACAGACCCGACCTGCTTTTGGCAACAGAGCTCTTTGTAGAGATTCCAAAGCAGTACAGAATAATAAGAAAACTTGGCTTGCTCTGAGTACGAACACAGCGCTAGTTACATAACAATAAGGATAACAATAAGGCAAGGACGTTTATTCTACCTAAGATGCACTGCCAGCTTCCCACCAAGCAGTCTTACCAGTTTCCCTTGGCCTCTTCCTCTGCAATAGCGTCCCTCCAGGCATCCACTGCCCGTTTAAGATCGAAGGCTATGTTGTACAACGTGTTGTCTGTATATTGCTTAAACGATGGTAGCTTGTATATGTAGTTCTCATCGTTGATATAGTAATACATTTCACATGGATAGCTCAGCAGCCCCCCTTCGGGCTCCACGCAATACCCAGCTATCAAGGCCCGAGATGGGGTATAATCCTGGATCTTGTACAAAATCACCTTCCCACTGTCCAACTGCTCTCTCGTGAACTCCTCCGAGAGGTGTGACTTGTCCCTAATCCAGTCCTCGAGTGTTGTCGGTCTCTGATTTTTGGTCTTTATGTTGACGCAGTACTCGTTTTGCTGGCAGAAGGGAGAGTGACGGAAGTAAGCTAATAGGCGGTCCTGCTCCGTATAGTTCTCACCTGCAAGCTCGTCGTTGTTATTGTAGAGATCGTTGTCGCACCATGAAAGAACCAGCCTCTTGCGGTCCATCTTTTTTGGGTGCTGTTTTCAGACTGTCTTGCAAACTCTCTCACGGGTCTCACGTGATTCACAGTAGCTTGGCAAAGGATAGCATGTCGCCATATGCATTGAAGATCCCTGAGCTCAACTCCTTAAAGGAGAGGAGGTCAGCCACAGGGATCGTGTTCAGAATGGTCAAAATGGATGATATCTCCTTTCGTACGACAATGATGGTGTATGTGGCGCACACTAAAAAGGCTCCTATCATGACCCCGTAGACAGTGCTGACGGCCAACTTGATATTTCTCATCTTGAACACTGGACTAACATATCCCTCCATGATCTTGTTTATGTCACCCAGGGTGAGGTTTGTTATGCCTAGATAGTCGTCCTTATCATACACATCCGATAGTCGGATCCTTTGGTTGACTTTGTCGGCTGCATCCCAGATTCTCTTCCGCACCTCTTCCGTTGCGACTAGGATGCTCGTGGTATAATTGATGAGGAGCTCCTTTATGTCATACATCCCAGTGCTGTTTGTATAGCTAAATCCTGGCAGTAGCATGGTGGCTGCTGACTGGGCCACCTTTGCATATTCATTGAGGTTCTGTATGCGAGTATACAACTCGCTGATATGCATTTCTTCATACGACAAGTCTGTGTTCTGCAGAGTTGCCAGTGTTAAGTTTATGAGACGCGAGTTAATGAAGACGTTTCCCAAGGAGTTGTAGAGCCTGGTCTCCGTCCACCGTTTGGTTTCGTCCGTTGTCACAACCTCAACCCTGAACATGGCCATCAATAGACTGATCAGCAAAACGAATATTAGTACGATGAAGGCACCGACTGTCAGTCCAAAACTGAGTGCAAGGCTGTGCCTGTGGGTAGTCATTATCTTGAAGACGACAAGGCCAGTCCTTGTAGGCGCAAACTGCAAGTAGACGTAGAGCAGAACCAACAAGATCACATGTATCACAAGAAACCATGAGATGATACGCTGCATAAGAACCAAGAAGTTATCTATTTGAGTCTCGACAGCAAGAATCTGTCGCGTCAGAGAGTTAGTTGTCAGCTCGACTTTATGTGAAAACAAGAGTAAGTTCTTGAATAGGATGTTGCTCCCTTTTGAGATGGATTTTATGTATAGATGGAGCTCCTTGTCAGTTAGACTCTTTAGTCTAGCGTATGAATATATCTCAACGCAGTTTGTCGGACCCGCACATAGAAGGTAGTCTTCATAGTACGATGAGTACTTCTTGTCTGGTACCGGCTTACTAAAGTTGAAGACTTCGTCTAGATAGACATCGGCTGTGTACTGCTGGATTTTCTCTGGAAACATTTCCCTCGGTAGTATACACATGCGTGCCAGCGCCACGTTAACCGAAAATACCGCGTGGCGGATATTATAGTAGAGGTCTAACATCTGGTCTGTGTCGATAAAGGGCTTGATACTCTCGACTGCGTCTACCAGATGGAACTTGGTATTGAGCATTACTGGTCGCTGCAGGGCCACATAGATATCTTCGCAGGCATACCTGTAGGCTTGATTGGCGTCGTCCCACTCCAAGCTGGCGAGTTGCATGTTATAATCACCAAGAGATTCCAGGAGTTGCAGTCCTAAGCTGTTCAACCGAGAGCTAGATACGTATATGCGCGTCATGTGTGAGACTGCCACCTTATTGTTAAAGAACTGCGTGAAGCTGGCCACTATTATTGTGATAATTACAGCGGCAATAAGTGATGCTAATACAGCAAAGAATCGGGGTAAGCTCCTATAAGAATAAAGGTCAACCCAGACAGGGCTTCTTGGGCGAGTGGTCTTAGGTATTTTGACTCTGGGTGCTGAGAAGTGGTGTAGCACTAATAAAGTAACAGGAACACAGCTCAGAAGGAGAAGAAGCGAGAACAAGTGCTCAGTCGTTATGTTCTTCTCATCCAGCTGCTTATTGATCGATGTTGATTCCCGCTGTTTGGCTATGCTGTTCATGAGAAGCATGCTGTGAAACGCTGTGAGCTCCGCACACGGGTCCTTCCCCCTCAGCTCTGCATAGGATGGTTGGAGGATGGAGAAGCTGTTATTATAAACGCTCCTCTGCATCTCTATGAATGCCTTTATTCCGACTGTTTCCTTTTGGAGGTTCTGCCGGTTGAGCATCGGCTTGTATACCTCAAATGGCGGCAGAAGGAGGGCAGCCTTGTACTCATTCTCTTTGAAGGTGGGTGGCGGAGATGATGAGGCCCCGTAGTCTAGTACAAACATTACATACTTACTGGCAAGGTTGCTGTACTGATTGATGATCATAGAATAGTAATCGTAAGATGGGCTGCGGACAGACATTGTATAGAGATAGATGAGCTTTTTTGTGACGTCAGCAAATCGAATGTCCCTGTCAAGGACAAATGGAGCCAAATGCGGATTCTTGATGGCACGGGAGCATGTATAGTATAGTCTATACGGCTCTGTCTCTGGCTCTGTAGGGGTTATGCTTGTGTGCTGGGAAATAGACAGGTCTACCAGCAGTGTATCGAGAATGAGGTCCTGAAGGAGAGCGTAGTTTTGTCGAAGCCATGTGAGCCTCCACTGTGGACTGGCATATATAATATGTTCTGAATTATCAATGTAGTCATGAGTGGATCGACATTCCTGGCTTTCTGCAGGGCTTGTGGCCTTCTGCAAACAGCTTTCAAATCTAACCACGTCTCCTATTGTTTGGTACGCTGGAGTAACGTGTATTGGCTCGATATCGTTGCTCCAAGGTTTATTGTAAAACGTGGGATCCAAGTCCTCATCGGGATATCGCATGGACTCAATAACGGATGCATAATATGGGCCAATTCCTGTCTCCGTGTAGGAAATAATTGGAATGGAGTGGAATATGTACAGTAGTACCATGCTTAACCCTATACATAGTAGAACAAATACCTTGGAAATGGCCCAGACGACAGATGGCCTGTCATATTGCGCAGAAAACGTCTTGTATAGTTCTACTAGTCTGCTATAGTCGTATCGGTAAGTGAGCTTGCCCTGCATATCACCAAGAGAAGAGCTGGTGTAACACGCACTGCTAGATCCTGATAGCAGGTTGGAGCTGCCGTCACTGGAGGAGCTGCTAGCTTCTGTCTTGGGTTGCTGCTCAACACACAACTGTGGGGGACACCTTCTCAGCAGCATATCTTTCTCTGCAGTTACCTCAGAGTGCATGGACACAAGATGCTCAAATGTCGGAGTGTACTTCACGTTCTGGTACGCAAAGTTGATCCGTTCTTTAGAATAGAACTGTGCAAATAATAGCCTATAATCAAATCGTGCTCCTGTTCGTGACAGAAGATTGAGCAGAAGGTCAGAAAGGTTTTGAAGACGAACCAGAAAGATATTATAGCTTGAGAAGGTGAAAATAAGACAAAAACCTACTGTTCCCGTTAGCGCCATCAAGAGTACCTTGAGGTGCGTAGAGAAGTTCTGTATCAGCAGAGAAGATGTTGCCACGGTGAACATGCTGTTCCAAACGAACGGCACGATATTGATGTAGATATTGGATCGCACACCTTCTATCTTACTTTGGATGCACTCGGTAATCAGTTGATGGTTGTTTATATTCCAGAGGCTCAGCTTGTCTAGTGCCTGCGGAGGTGGAAAGCAAACGAGCATATCCTTATACGGGTTCTGAAATACAATTGTGCCGTAGATACGTGTGGGAATCGGGGTTGGTATGAATGAAACCATCTTATTAGAGACCTTTAGAATGTGGAAAAAGGGATGAATTGAAGAAAAAGCATACTGCTCTAGATCCAGGCCTAGGTTATAGATTTTTTGAGACATATCTTCATATATGTCGGATATGCTTAGGTAGTACAGCTCCTCTAAGTCCTTTGGGGTGAAAAATGTGTCTATCGGCTCCTTATTGACCACTCTCTGGGAATAGCTATCGTATATTTTCATAAAGGCGATCTCGTCCGCTTGAACAACAGCGGCAAAAATACTGGCGGCCTCTATGACGGAGTCGTTATACATAAAGACTCTGCTTGCCTTGTTGATAATGAAGAGAGAGACCACAAAGGCAAGTAACGAAGCAACAGTGTATGCGAGGTTTTCAGGGTTGAACACCGTTATTGATCTAATTATGTCTTGATGTTTGTTTAATAAAGTTTTAACAAACCTCTTTGCAGAACTCTTTGTGGACCCCAATGAGTCATGGAATCCAGTGGTGAAGAACCGGCGCCAGAGGCGACGGCTTTTCTTAGATCTGCTTCTGGTTTTGCCATCTTTTTCCATGGAGGTATCGAGTGCTGTGGACAAAATGGCCATGTGGTTAACTATATTTATGGAAACCGGCGATACCATTAGTGATGCCTCTGCACCCTTTATATCGGCATATGTTCTGTACTCACAACGCTGAAGAGACAGGGGGTTGTCAACGACTGCATAGTGGCAGTAACTCAGGCATGGGGGCAAAATCACTATGGACCCCTCGGGAGTATACGATATGTAGAAGGATTGTATGGACCGGTCCTGTGTGAGGATAAAATTCTGGATGTAGTTTCGGACGGTTCTGACCGATTCACAACAACTATCCTGTTGTATCAGGGGCGCTCCTGGAGATATGTGATCTACTAGCACTGACTTTGTACGCGTTTGACCGAAACTAGAAAGAGAAAGGGTGGAGAACGTGCCAGTGGCAGGGTCATCCGAGTGCGCAGTGGACTCTTGCTGGCTAGACACGGGCGAGTCCGGTAATTGCTTGATATCAGATCCATCAGTGACATCAGAATCGTCGCTATCCTGTTCTTCTAGTGCATCCTCGGGTGAAATAGCAGAATCGTGACTGCTGGTGGAGGAGTCAACGTCAGAGCTATCGGATATCATTGACGATGTACGCCTCCTCATATAATCAGAGTGGAAAAGGGAATTGTTTAGGTTGCTGAGCTCCTTGTTATTTAAGGATGGCTGAATATGGCTAATGAGGGGGAAGATGCTGAGCTGGTTAAGCGGCCAGATGGTGTTATAGAGCTCGTGATAAACCCATGCAAGTGTGTGCGTGGCAGTGACACAGTAAGGGTACGCTATGTACAATCGTTTCGCCTGCTCAACGATGTCCTGATACATCACATTCTGTTTGTTGCATAGCACCATAAGCTCTTCAAGTCTGACGGTGGAGAAGTGGCAGTCCTGCTTTAGGTTATTGCTGAGCTTCGTGATACGATCAATATTTGTCAGACACGTATCCGCATTCTCAAGGATCCTGCCCAAGATAGAGTTTATGATCATACAGGAGCAGATGTTCATGGGCCTCGTATTCGCTAATTTCGGGTTCGCAAAGTATTTGTACTTGGTAGGTGGAGCAAAATCCAAGGCATTCGCGTAGTCGCGTTCGACCTCGACAAGATCCTCCTTATTACTAATACACTGAGAGATAGAGTCGTATATATTGTCTAGGCCCAAGTACTTGATAATCTTGAATCTACTCAGCTTTCTAAGAGTGCCATGGAACTGTTTCATGGTTGACATTGGGGTAACATCGGGATTGATCTGCTCATTAAATATTGCACTGACATCTTTCGGTGTAGAGAGGTAAGGGGAGGCGATGGAAAGGGGCGTTGCTATGCTCGTTATTTTCTTGGTACCTTCACAGATTGGTGACTGATTATCAGATATACCTTGTTGCTTGTACATTTCTTGAGGAGGAGTATCATCCAGATAGAAGAGCCTGCTGGGATCGAATAGTCGTCTGAACTGGGGGTGTAGATCCTTGGTGCTCATCTTAACAAGAACAAACCCGCAGCACGAATAGAGAAGTGTTTCAAGCAAAGCGTTTAGGGACCAAGCGGATCTGGTGCTAAGGTCTAGCTCCGGAGAATCAAACACTAGGTCTCGGAGGAATTGTGGGGAGAGCTGCTGGATAATCCACTGAAGCTTTGACCGACAATCCTTGAGATTTGCAGCAGAACTGGCAAGAGTATCCTTAGAGCCTCGTGAGAGGTGATGAATAGAGAACGTCGGCCTGTGAAACAGCCACCTCTTCCTGTTGTTAAGTGTAAGATGCATGGTATCATTATCACGCCTATAGACACGCAAAGGTATATGTGATTGCTCAGAAACTTCAGTACTTGTGTAGCATGCTATATTGTCGCTCAAGCGGTTCAAAGAACGCTCCTTTCTTTCTGTGACTGTGATGGATGCGAGCTTCGGCTGGACTCCAGACTCACTAGCGTTAGGCGACGGGGCATTCAAGTCTGAGTAGCCCACGTCCGAAACGTCTATCGTGGCAAGATCTTCCTTCTCTGTGGGGGTAACCGGAGAACTTCTTCGGTACTGCTGAACATTGATGAGCACGGATGACTTGGCAACTTCGTCACCCTGCCCATCTGGATAGATACAGGCCTCAGAAGGTGATCTATCCTGCTTCTGTGGCTCTTTTGCTTCAGCATTCGTCTTGCCTTGCTTAAGATGACTTTGTGATTCAGGACTGGACTCAGACCTCTGCTCCGAATTCAACAGCATTGGCTGATTGATCAAAGAGTGCTCTGTGCTCTTGAGGATCATTAGCAGAGAAAAAATCTCCAGTAGGTACATGTTGATTTCGTACACGATATGTTTGTCTTTATTGATAGATGCAGTGACTCCGCGCAGGTCTTCCTGTGATTGCGAATCCTCCTCTTTGGGGGCATCTAGAAATGCACGGAGCACCTCGCAATCAAGCATGTCCAGAATAAGGCATATGTATGCCAGTTTTTTCTGTTTAGAACATCTAGCAATGCACCCATGGGCTTGCTTTGTGCCGCGCCTATAGTCACGGAAGCCTATCTTATTAGTCGCTGAATCTAGCCTCAATGAATTGTACAGAGCGATGATGTAGCAGAGACAGATGTTTTCTAGCGCTACATAAAATCTTCCGTCTGTAATTGCGACACGCTTTATATGGGATGTGAAAAGTAAGAGGCTATTGTAGAGCATCTCCGGGGTCAGGGATACTCCGGTGTAGGTATAGTCTCCGTTGTGAAGCCTGACTATTGCCGCCTGCTCCCTTCTGTACTTGCGGATGACAAAAGTATAAGATAACAAAAATGTGAAGCATGCCCAACAAAGCACTGTCACGGTGTAAATCATGAAATGGTTGGTCGGCACAGGTATGATAGTCATTACAATCCCCACCAAGTTGAGTCCAGAAAGCAAGCATAGAATTGCGATAATGACCGGAGTCAAAAAGCTGCAGAAGGGCACGATACAGTTAATGATAATGCTATATGTTACAAACACAAGAACAAAGCCGTGTAGGCACCTGGATGCAATCATCCAGTTGGAAAGGCCGCGCATAAAGCCAATAAACACAATGTACAGGGGGCCCATCACGAAGGAGATGATATAGGGCACTGCAGCAGTTAGCAGATACTGGATTGGGGTGAGGACAAACGTTGTAGACGCATAAAACAAAGACATGTAATTGAAAATTGTAAAATAGAAAATACTAAGGATTGCTACGATGAGATGGCAAAAGAACAAAGTAAATCTCTTTTGGATTGCATTGTAGAATAATAAAAACGACGACCCAAAGGCGTATATCAATCTAATGCTTGTTAGAAAGTAGAAGACTAGACGCTTAGCTCGGGCTGCTTGATAGTTTGTGTTCCCCTTTGTCAGAGAGATGTGTAGAGCAAGAGAAAGGACAAACCCCATAACTAGAAAAGATGCCTGGAGTGAAACGACGATGGTAAAGAAGATATAAAGGCCCCACGGGAAGGTGACCTTAAGAAAAATGTCATTAGGCCGTATGTAGCTAGTGATACAAAAAGCCAGAAGGAGGTAGAAGAAGATCTGATTCAAAAGCACGCTAACAAAGAAGGGCCGACAGATGCTGTATTGACGCTTGCCAATGAGAAATGTAACAAGGCGCCTTCGCGAAAGACGCATTATGTTCTGCCAGCTTTGGCTGGTGCGCGGGGTCTTCATCGACAATACCACACTTGGCAATTTGAAACCTTTTTTGCCTGATGTCGAGGGCCAATCGATCCTCACTTGTACCTCTGCTTGTAGATATGCTCTTAGGCGTTATGGATGCAGAGCCCTTTGAACCCCAAAGCTCGCAGGTAGTGGTGGGGTACATAGCCGAGCGAAATATGACCACAGCTGCCTCCCAAGACCCTTGTCCTAGTACCTATGGACATTAACTAATGAGCTAGTTTGGTTATCGTCCGAACCAGGTAGAAAACAGGCAGTGGTCGAGTGGGTGACGTTTGTTAGACTTAATGCTGAATGATAGAAAGCTTGCTAATATTTACTGGGGCATCAGTCACTCGTTATTGATGGCGGCAAATACGGCATCCAATGTCCGCATCTGCTGCTGGATTGTTTCTGACTTCTTGCTAAGCTTAATTACATCCCGGAAGCACATAATGAAGCTGGTGACGTTTGTAGTTATCTTCGTAAGGTCCTTCATGATGGCCCCTGTCACCTCATCGTCTGTCAAGGACCCATTGGCCACAGCACCAGTCTCCGAGTCTGGGTTCGTTGCAATGCGAACTGAAGTCTGACAGATAACCACTACGACGAGTGTTACTGTTAACAGGATGAACGCTTGATCTAGCTCTTCTGTATATGAGAGGACGTCCATGACGAAAAGTGAAAGCTCAAAGGAAACCTTGCTAAACACCGTTAAAACGCAGCTAGATGTAACAGCGGGTATAATCTCAAAGATTGTATCGAAATTGGACTTGAAAAGGTTGTGCGCACGCTGGCGAAGCTGTCTGTGCAGTGCTGTCACTTGGGGGGTCTCTGGGGCAGAGTCGCAGGCAGTAAGCGTGGCTTCGTCGATGCTCACAGTAGTGGCCTCTTCAACAGCATCAGAGGTATTGCAATCGTTTGCGCTGGATGATCCTTGGGTTACTGCCCTAGCACTGCCATTGAAGCTATGAGCAGACGAAGCCATTGGAGCCAAGACCTGCTTATCGGTACAGAAGTTAAAATATGCCTCATATCCCTCGAAACCATAGTACGCTAGCCCCAGAGGCTCCCTCGTCTTGACCTTCTTCCTATTAAATAGGCTGGTGACTCGTTGAGTTTGGGTGCAATCGATAGAGTCTAAGCATTCACCCGAGAGAATAAGCGAAACAATCTTTATGACTGCACAGCTAACGGTATCAATGCGCTCCTTTTCCATCAGGATGAATGAGCGATACACATTGCTCATCTTAGTGACCCTTAGAGCTATCCCTACGGCTTCATAGAGGGTTCTTGAATACAGAAGCGTGACGCCACACAGGTATGTTAATCCTTGAACATATGGCGTCTTGCTGCTGCTTATGACAGCAACCAGGACGTCACAGAAGGAAGGGAAAAGGGGAGAGTTCGTCTCAAATAGCTTTAACTCTCTAAAGGTGCGGTGGGCATCAGCCATAAGGAGTCTATTGCCCCGGACATAAAAGACACTCCACACGTGACCCTCTGCCTCGTATATCTTATCGATAGGTATAAGTGCATCGCTGGAAAGGACTGACCCGTCCTCCTGAGTTCGATAGCTGTTGTAGTATCCTGCTTCCATGGCTGCAGTATCGACATTTAAAGGCATTGTGTGCGTAAGAGGACTCGCCAGTATCTTCTTACATATGACTTCTGCCTCCTGGGTGTACTTGAGTGTCAAATACGTCCACGAGGCACGTCTGAAATATGCTGGGATCTCCCCATGCTGCATCAGCAGGGCAGTTAGTCCTTCAAGGGTCTCGGCTGAGGGAGATTGATTGAGCAGGCGCGACCAGGTGAGATCAGCGAGAGCTCGGAGATCTGGAGTGTTGAAGCAAGAAGGTTTAGTAGTAGTTGGTACAGGGATATTTAAAACCTGAAGGGTCCCGTTACGCTTTGCAGCAAAAGCAACCTCCGATTGGACGGTAGTCTCTTCAAACTTTGCGACGTAAGCATCGATGACCCACAGAGGGATGTCCTTGTTCCTTAGCAGTACTCCAAGGATCCCGATTTGCTGTTGTTTGCCGATGACGTTCATTGTCTGTCTCTACCGATTTAAGGTTTTTTTGAGTTTTTTGAACAAGACCACAAATGTCCCTTGTTCAGGCCATGGGCACACGTGTCCTTTTAGACCTGACCAAGAACACACTTGGCGGTGGGGCGGTTATATCATCGTGCAGCCAGAGCTGTGCGTCCTGTCCTAGTGCCGGTTCATGTGGCGCGACCAGCGGCTACGGAGGCTTTGGAAGCGACAATGGAGTGACATTCACGACTCAGACAACTTCAGGCACAAACACAGGTATTACTGCAGGTACACTGGGTGCTGCTGTCGTACACCAGAGTGGCCAAATGACCGTCAACGATGCACAGCAAGGCAATAACTGTAACATAGGTCAAGAATTTCTTCCCGTGCAGGATATTAAGGCAAGACCTTTAGACTATTCGCGGACGAAGAAAGGCCCCTTTGACTTTTTGGCAGGAAGGGGGTCTTTCCGGCACCATTCACAAGAACAGCCAAGACATGAAGCAACCTCTTCTCAATCAGGAGACGTCGTTGCAGACGTGCTCAGAGACCTGGGGCTGCTCTAGGAACTGCAAAAGGCGCTAAAAAATCGCTCGGATGCTTTGGACAGACATACTTCATCTTTGTCAGCAGTCATCTCTTCCTAGCAGGCTTGAGGGAAGATTTACAGCGGCTGTCTCCGCCTGTGATAATCACCTTCTCCTGAGATGTCTGCTGTCTGCCGCACAGTATGGAAACGTCCGGGCTGTGGAAATCATTAACAAGGCCACACAGGATCGTATCTATACTACCAAGCATACTGCTCTATCTGTTGCCATAGAGTACCACCATGAAGCCATAGCCAAAATCTTGCTCCCAACCGAGGCTTGCATCACAAAGGTTACTGTGGCTATGAGCCGAGTAATAATGGGCGATCAGCTGCACAGTGTCGAGGCCCAAATAACGGCGTCAAAAGACTTATGTTTTAAGGAGCTGTCCGAAAGAGATGTAGCGGGTCGGAGTCTCGCCGAGTACTGTATCCTCTTTCGACGCACGGCCCTTCTCACGAGAATATTGGAGCAAATAATGGAATTTCATTTGGACACAGACCTACTTCGCACTGCCTACCACGAGCCAATCATCTTTCTTGCCATAAGGGAGAGAGACCTAGACAGCTTTGTTGCTTTGTATGACTTCTGTTGTCGCCACGGGTTAAACCGCAGCATAGATAATCAGAGTTTGAAGAGTTACTCTATGTCCACGGGAGCTTCAGCCATTGTGTGCTGGCTATCCAAACGACCGGAGCCTGGAGGTCATTTAAGCACTACATTGACCATTGAAACGCAGAGAAAATCTGTTACTATCATAGGATTAGCAGACTGTGGCCCAGGTTTTAGCAAAGTAGCTGGACGTCCACAGTTAGAAGGGAGCTCCGAACTTCAGCAATCCGATCCCGCACTCACGCCTGCCAGTGATAAGGAAAAATCTACTTGCCTTTCCGAGAAGTCTGAGCCTTTAGTGTCCATGCTTTCACGTGAGTTAGAGGGATGTGCAATGAGGAATCACGACAGTACGTCTGCTTGCGATAAACACATCAAGGAATCTGGCCTCTCTTATTCATCCATGCTCAACCAGCTAGCTCTAATTGACAAAGACGAAGCTCTGCAAAGGAGTGTTCACTCGTTCATACATACAAATTCGGTGATAATGAATATCGTGCGGGCTAGCTTCTACAGCAATACGTCAGGCACTCTAGAGACAGATACGAGCCAACACAGACCTCTGTTGGCAGAGCTGTCTGCCGTAAAGCTCTGTGGGATGCATCCGGTGTTTTCGATGAACATCATAGTGAAGCCTCCTGGTGTAGTTGCAGTGCAAGAGGCTCTTTTACAGAGTGAGGAGGTACTGGGTCTGACTCCATTCAGTGATCCACAACGCTTCACCCGATTAAACCCCCTGAACTATGATGATGCACTAGACACACTAGAGTGGTTTTTGAATACACCCAGTAGTGACATGGGTAAGATCTTTTTGCAGAACAAACTGGCTGTGGAAGTGCCATTTAACCGGTCCCACAGCGTGGTTCGGCTTGAAACAGGTATCGATCTGATAATGCACAGTAATTCACCTTACTTCGAGATGGTTCCTTCGTGCGATGTGGAATGTAGGACTGAAGATGGTCGCCTACTTGTTTTGGCGAGCTTCAACAGTGAGCTAAAGGAAGTTGTCGCACATATGCAGGACAGATATGTTTTTATAAGTGACTTTCTCATTATGGGATTGAAGGGCAGATATGTTCGCGACTTGCTTAAGACAGGCAGGCGTTGGCCACGTAGCGGTCAATATGCATTATGCACCAAGCATGCTCGCTGCCAACACTTATACTCTTCAGTGTGTGAACCAATGTGTGCATACACTGAAATAGAGCAGTTACTGCAGTACACGAGGCGGAGGATTTCCAGCGGGCAGAAGGTCTAGGACTGTTCTAGAGCTGCTATACACGCGCTGATCCTCGAGGATCTCATCAACTGTTATTCTTTCTGTAGGATCAAGGGACAGCATTCGCTGGCAAAGTTTTGATAGCTCAGGGGTTTGGAGCGCTATGTCTGAGATTTGAAATTCCTTTCTGCTCTCCTGAACGGCATCCACGAACAGAAGGCTACAAGTGCACATTTCATACACCAGGCATCCTAACGCCCAAACGTCACTTGCCGTTGTTAGTACTCTGTCTTCTAGCTCTGGAGGAGCATACGCCCTACTCCCGTAAACCTGTAATTGCTCCTTGTCAGCCAGAAGGGTCAGGGGGCACGCAAAGTCGAAGCCCGAAAGGAGGACCGTACCATCGTCTGCCACGAAGACTGACTTGCTCGTTATGTTCCGGTGCAAGAAACCGGTGTAGTCCCCAAAGGTAGCTGAGGTGTGCAGGTACTGGAGTGCTCGGGAGAGAGCGTTCATGACAGAATAAATGAATTGGACTGAGGGAAGTGCATTGCTTTTCCGGAACCGCTCGAGCACGTCGGAGAGAGATCCGTGCTTGTATAGTGGAAAGACTAGCCAAAGGGTATTATCGTCGTAGTCTGCGCTGTACAGCACGGGCGAGTCAATGTTAGAATGTTCCAAGGAGTCCAGCAGAGGGCCCTCTTGGCGTAGCATATGAAAGTAAACGGAGTCATCGCTCAGCTCACTGCAGTCGACCTCTCTCACAGCATAGATGTTGCTTGTGGCAGGATCGATGGCTCTATATATCACCGAGTGGGCGCCGATCCAAATCGTCTCGGTGCAGAGGAGATCCTCGAGGCTCCTCATTGTGCAAACGTTTTGCGCCAGCGATTTACTTGGGCATGACCGTTCCGCTGGGATCGAGGCGGGCCAGGGCCTCCTTGGAGGAGAAGGGATCGACCTTACGCTCGATGACCAGAGGATCACGCTTGGGCACGAAGGTCTTCTGGACGGCGTCGGACTGGAGGATGCGCTCAATATCCGTCTGGGTGATGCAGGATCTCGGGAGCGTGTAGTTCTGCTTGGCGGCGTAGACGTCATCAAGGGACGCAAACGCAGACTTCGTCCAGAGAATGAGGCGGCCTGGGTGCGAGCCTGGGGCCAGCTCTAGAAGACGGATGCTCGAGACGTGGCAGAGGTCAACGCCCGGGAGATTGCGGAACCCGCGCGCGACATCCTCTGTGTTGTAGATGACGAGAGGCCCTTTCCTGGTGATGTAGCGGCGGTTCCTCATCTTCCCGCGACCGGCGCGGATGTGTCGACTATCCTTGCAGCGCTCAACGTCACGGAGAACGCCGACGGCCTTGATGATCGCCAGCGCGTCCTTGGTCTTGGTGACGTTGTCTGTGTCGACGACGAGGGGAATGGACGGAACATCGGCGATGCGGTGCCCGCGTGCCTCCACAAGGGCCGCGTTGGCTGACGCCGCAAGGGCTGACGCGACGGCATACCTCCTCTGGTTCAGGTTGACCTTGCGGCACCACCTCCTGATGACTGTGGTGGGGTGGGCCATGTGACCGCCGCGGGCGAAGTTCGCGTAGGCGCCGATCCCCCCGTGCTTGCGAGGAAGGCGCGCCACGGCACGCCCCGGGCCCCAGGAATGCGCAGTGCACTGGACACCGGCGTAGCGGCTGACCGCATAGGGCGTCCTCAGACATTTGCGGAGCTGCGTGTGGACAAAGTTGATGATATCGGGACGCAACGGCACATTGAACACCTTGGGCCTCGGAAGCTCCGCAACCTGGGTTCCTGTGGGGCCGAAGACCTTGACAGTCGGGTTCATCCTTCAACAATTTTTTGGCCCACCGAAGCTGACAATATTAATTTGGCTTCTGGTGTCCCAAAAAAAGGGCCCTCGATGCGCGAGACAGAGTTCTGCACACACATTGCTCACAAGCGTGAGTGCCGTATATGCGGCAATTACAACTCTGTCTACAGAAAGTATGGTCTGTTCATCTGCCGCCGCTGTTTCAAGGAGAATGCTGGCAAGATTGGCTTCGTGAAGCTCCACTGAGCTGAGCGGGCTAAAGTCAGAAGTAAATTTACTGGCCTGCAGCTAGTCACTCCTTTGGATGAAGGCGGCTGCCCCGCGCAGGATCCAGTGCCTCGGGTCTTTGCTCGTCGGAAGATGCATGTTTAGGACGTAGTTGGTGCTGGTGCCTGTGGTAGAAAGAACCCCATAGCGAAGAGTGGTAGTGTACAGGGGCATAGCATACATCTTCTCTTTGTCAAGTTCTGTGCACGGGGCAAACCAGACAGGCCCCAGGCTAGTGATCATCTGTCCATAAACAGGCTCTGTCAACTCCTTGGCCTCCGCGTCCCACTGAGCAGACTCAACATAGAGCCCAGTGATAATCAGCCCGGGGTCGTTCCGGTCTGGGGCAACCATGGTGTCGACTTCCGTGGTTGTAAGAACGGTGGTGGAGATGGCCAGGGCATCGATTGGTATTCCCTCAATGCGAGAATAATGCTGAAGCTCAGCAGTGAGAAGTCCGTGGGGGAAGAAGAAGGCACCTATCCAGAAAGTCTTGGGCACGTAGCCCTTGATTTGCCAGCGGAAGTCATCGACTCGGTAGTCGACTCCTTTCTCTCTGTCCAGCTCAATCCAATCGGCCATAAACTGCACCCGATCGATCAGATCCACAATCCACGAGCTTAGTGGCTTGAGCGTGGGATAACAAACATCTGTTATCATCCGTGGAATCTTGTTCAACAAAATACACTGATAGACGTCCTCCAACTGGGGAGACATGATCGCCAGTCCTTTAATTGCCTTCCCCACGTCCTGAAATGCAACTCGGACAAGAGCCAGAAGCTTGTTATACCGTTCAGATTCTTGCTTGAGAACTGCGTAAAGAGGAGAGGGCATCTTGACCGCCTTTCCGTTGGACACCACTGATATCCGCGGAGGAATGTGAATGTTGCTTGGCAGTAAGTCTGCGGGGATGCGATCGAAGAGGCTGCTAGCGAATTTAAGGACCTGTTTGTCTGCTGGAGACATAGACTCGTCGTCTCCACCGTCCTGGATCTCCGGTTCTTGGCCTTTGCTGCTAGCGTCGGACTCAATTGCGGGTGCTTTGCTCTGTGCCTTTGCGCTCTCGATGCGCTTCTTGCGCTCCTCATTTTCTATGGCAACGTCAGCCTCCTTAGGAGACATGGAAAGCACTGAATCTACTATAAGGTTGGCCTCGGAATGCTGATAGGTAAGCTCTGCATTAGCGTGGAGCCCAAATAAGCTTGGAGACGCCTCCACAGGAAATTCGTGGGTGAGCCACTCTATAGTCGACGCCAGGCTCATCTCTGGGTTGGGAGCTTTGTACACCTTTCCACTTGGGGACACCTTGCTCTCCTGACCCTCCTCTAAAAAGAGTTCTGGTTGGTCGGTGAAGAGCTCTGGATTGATGATGCATGAAAGGATTGCATTAATGCAGCGTTGGTCTAGGGAATCCGTAACGCGTCCTCCGAAGGCAATAACCCCTACCATGTACTGAAGGGTCTGGTAAGGCACTGCGTTGGAGAGGGACTTGAGGAAGTTCTGGCCAGATGACTGCCCAAGTATGTTTGATGTTCCAACGGTTGACTCAGTTAGCTGCAGTGCAACGGCACTATCCACAAGATATTGACGGATGAACTTGCGGCTTATTTCCAGATCCGGTATGCTGAATTCATACGGGTTATTATACGCAACAGACCCAAACCTTTTACGCTCCAAAAGAGACGAGTAGAAGAACGCAACACCGAAAATAAGCCTGTGCCAGTGACGGAGTACAGCAGGGGCCTCTGGAACAGAGTCGTGGAGCTCTTCAGTGAGACCCATATAAGAGAGAATCAGATTGGCCTTGAGTCCACGAGGAGGCTCGTGTGAGATCTTGACAGATGAAGAAAGGACTGACTGAGGGAACTTCGATGTGGGAAGGGATGTGAGGAAGAGGCGGAAGTCCCTGTTGATTGCTGCACCAGTGATATCACATCCATCTTGATCCATGGTTGCCAAGTTCTCTACGAAGCGCGCGAGGTTTGGCATCCAGCTGAGACAGAGGTGGCAATTCTGAAGACAGACCCAGTCGCCTTCGATAATGGCGCGGGCGAGCATTCTTTCTGCGATGACTCCCTGACCCTGACCAAGTGAGAGTGTCCGCAAACCCTTGTCTGCTCCCTTTTCCTTTGAAAAAGCCACCAGCTGTGCGTGCGGGTCTGTCCCTGCACTCAGCACGAAAATAGTTGGAGTAGAAAAGCTGGTATCCAGGTACGCCTGCTCCATACGGAACTGTGGAGGCTGGACATAGTACTCTCCTATCGTGTCTGCAATATATTGAGGAATGTAGAACATCAAACGACCTGGATTGATCGCCTTTAAGAGCATAAGGCGCTGGAACGGAGCAAGCGACCTGATAAAAGCACTAACTGACAGGGAGAACGGGCGCTTTCCGTTATAATTTCCACGAGCCATATCGACAACCAGCTCCAGGTCATCACTTTCTAACCATGCTTTCCAGCCCTCAGGATCATCACGCGACGAGGAAAGGAATTCGTCATATGCCAGACAGGCATGTAAGACCTTATATATGGCATTGATGTTTGCATACTTAGAGCCATCCTGGCCAAACTGAAGAGTGGCAAGCATATGAGAATAAAAGTCATCGGGCACTTCCGACTGTTTTTCGTTGATTTCCACGTTCTTGAAGATGGCCCATTCCCTGCCAGTTAAAGCCCCTGAGGCACGCTGAATGGAGACGGCAACCATAAAGCTGAAGATCCGCTTATGTTTTTCGAAGATGCCTCTGCATATAGCTCCGTAGGCTGCCTCCGTGATGGCGGATATCATGCTTCCTATTTTTCTCTGTAGAATTGCACTCTCATCACTTTCGAAACTGGCATCGGCCGCTAGTAGCCTATCAGGAACTCCAATATTGGACTCTGCCATTTGGTTACGTTGGCTCTGCTCATCGTCGTCCAACAGCAGCCCAGCCGAGGCCGAGGGCTCATTTGTACCGATGTAGGACCGGTTGTCGCTGCGCCTCGAACTTTCAGCAGCGTGTGATACCCCGCTAGTTTCGTCTGCAAGGCTCTGGAGTTTGCTGAGGGTCCTTGTGAAGAGCATCTTAAAGAAGTCAAGAGAATAAATGTACATGGAGTCAAGCGTCGAGAGGCTAGCAATGACCTCGTACAAAATTCGTCCTCGCTGTGCAACCGGGCGGAAGCGCTCACGAAGTGCATCAACCCGCTTTGCAGTCTGCTCTGCGTTGACGACTTGCTCATCGATACGCTTCTGTGTTTGCTTGGAGTCCTGGAGAGCATTGATGAGGTTTTCGTCGTCCAAAAGGTTTCCTGTAGCATTGGCTAACATATCAAGTAACTTGTCTTGCAACTGCGTTAGCGTTTCACGGCCCTCGGCAAGCTGCGAGGCAATCGTGTCCTTTTCACGCTCAAGCTGTGCATCTTCGACAGTAACAACGAGAGAAAGAAGCTGTTCCTCCAGCCCCTTCGATGACACAGCCATGTTCACAACAGACGCAGACGACTGGATGTCTGGGTTGTAGTTGGGCTGCCGTTTGCGCGTAGCGAGATAAAGGTTGAAATCTGGGTTGTACTCTACTTCGTTCTCACCTATCTTTATTGTACACTGGCCACCCTTCTTTATAAGCTCTTTCCGGAGGACAGACATCACTGAGCCGTCAATGTCGTCTTGGAGATTTTCTATCAGAACAGGAGAGCCCAGACGTATGCTATTTTCGAGCGTCCGCATCATGTTATCGACAGCGGTCCCAGAAGTCAGTTGAAGGCCGTTCTTCTCCTCCAAGCGCTTTAAGAAGCGAACACCCTGACACTCTGGATCGATAAGAAGAGAAAACCGGGTCCCCTGCGTCGCAATGATTGCAGATTCTACGCTTCCGTTATCAGATGGGAGCGTGCACTGCTCTTTCCAGTTGCGGATTTCGCGGGGGTCGGCAACAGCGGGGTACTCTGTCAAAGCAAAGTTGGGAGAGAAGTCTATTCCATTGAATGCAGTTGCCTTCCACTGGGCAAGCACGTTTCCGCGTTCATCTGCAGAAAAGGGTCCCAGGTAGGCAATGTAGCCAGCACCAAGTAGGGCATCTCCAATAGCGGTCTTCAGTCGTTGGTTAATGTCTGCAATACCTGCAATCCATGCATCGTATTCATTTGCAAGGCCAGCAATCAGCTTCTCTGCGCGGTCAAGCCGTACCTGCGTTTCCTCGATTTCTGACTCTAATCTGGTTCGATTGGCAATACTCTCATCATAAGAGGCCTGCAGAGCATCCAGCTTTGCTACAATGGCCGCAAGGTCCTTCTGCTTAACAGCCAGTGCCTCCTGCTGGGTCTTGAGGGTCTGCTCGGCTTGAGCCAACCGTTCACGCTTAGGCTCTATTTCAGCGAAGACTTTCGCATATATATCGATGGCACGACACCACATACACAGCGACTTGGCTGCCTTGGAGACCTTCTCAACCTTTGCTGGATCAAAGTCAGGATTCTGTGTGTACTTTCGAAGGGAGCGCAGAGTTTTGGGCTTAATGTTGTCTTTATCAAAGGTCATAAGGCTCTGCAGGAAGTCTGTCTTAGAGAGAACCTTCTGCGCCGTGTCCCAGTCTTGCTTCGGTGTCTCCATTAGAATGCAAACGGCCTCCATAACATATCGCACAAGTTCTGGAGGCGACTTGAATGACTTGAGTTCGGAGATATCATTCTTGTTAAGACTCTTAAGGCTATTGATGGCCGCGTTGAAGGCCGGCATAGCCGTGTCCAGGTCTCGCTGGGCGTCATCTTTGATCTCCTCGGCTTCTGCTGCAACCTTTGCAACCTCTTGTTCCTCTGCTTGAACGACTGTTCTAATCTTGTTGACCTCCTCTGTTTCCGACGACAAGTTTACGAGCAACGCTTCTGTTTTCGCAACGGAGTCAGCGAGCACGGGCTGTAGATTTGTGAGGGTCTTCTGCATTTCGCTAACCTGCTCACGCGTCGAAACAAGTTTTGTGAGACCAGACTGAAGGATAGACTCCCTCACCTTGAGCTTGCCGACTGATTTAGCAAAAATTCGCTTAAAGAGGCGAATGAAGGATAGGAAGAGCGGTGGAGTAATATAAATGCGGCTCTTTGTCTGAGCAAAATACTGTTCAGAGGACGCCTCTGTTGATCCATGCATAACGACACACGCCTCTGCAATGCTCTGTTTTAGAGCAAGGAGCTTGTCGGTACGTGGCTTGCCTTCACGGGAGTGCGGGGCAGAAGTGGGGGTTTCAGATGCCGCACTTTGGTCGGCTCCCAAGAACGCCGGGTGGATGCTGTTAAGCTCGTACATAGCCACACCAGCTAGCGCTTCAGCGTTCCAGTTTGCAAACCAGTCAATAGTCATACAGCTCGAGAGAGCCGGGAACATCCGCAAGCGGCGGCGAAGGCTCTCTCCAATTGGTGAAAGACAGAGGCAGACGTGGAAGTTGCTTCTTGCGTTTCGGTAGAAGAGTTGCCAAAGCTCATGAGGCAAGAAGGATCGCTTACTGCTAGACTCGTTATCATCGTCAGCGACCGACGCCAACTCGATCGTTTTCTGCATTATCTTCTCCTTCTCATCGGGTTTCCAGAGGGACATTGGAAGCGCAACGCCGTTCAAGATGCCATTGAGGATCTCAAGGAAATGATCGTGGGGATCTAGCTGCGACTCCGAAAGCAGCAGAATAGTTGGAACGTTCTCGCAGCCACTTGTAAGCATACAGCGCTTTAAATCCTCGTTAAATTCGTTGAGCCCATAGAGCTTAGATGCTGCTGGGTAAACGACCTTTGCGCCCGCTGCAAAAGCTGCAAGGCGGACCAAGCTACGCCGCCCACTTCCGGACAAGCCAATCATGAGCATGTGTCCGCGAGGCTGTGTGATGACGCGGAAGAGGCGAGAGAAATGTAGGATAGCATCGTGGAACATGACTAGACGCGCAGATCCAGCAGAGTCGTCATTTTGGATGGCGTTATCGAGAAGCTCTTGGAAGTCTACCTGACTCTTTGCTCCAGCAGAAGGCGGAGGGTCTTCCTGGACCTCTGAAATGGAGTCAACGTAATAGTTAAGGCAATTCTCGACGTCTCGTGTCTGGTTGAAGAGATTTCTGTAGGGACAGTACACTCCGTCGCCATAGGTTCCTCCAGGATTGGCCCAGCGCCCATAGATTAGCTCAGTGCATTGTATTGGGCAACCTGTCCACAAATTTATGCGCTCGAGCATGCTGCCAAGCTCCTCGTCAGTGTAGACCTTCTGCTCCAGGGCGGCAAGACGCTGCACTTCATCGTCAGATCGCTGCACAGGCTCTTCAAAGTCAAGCTCAATGTAGTACTCGTCCTCCTCAGCTCCCTCGTCCAGCTCCTTCTTGCCATCCTCGGATGCATTAGACGTCTTTTGCTCAAATTGTACAATCCTGTCTTCAAAGAAGTACCAGATATTCTTCAGTAAGACTTTGTCAAATGTGCCGCAGTCCTTGTCGTCAACTAGACGGTCTCTGAAAACGCGATAAGACTCGTGCACAAGCAGTGTGACCAGGCTAGGCAGAGACGTAACCTCATGTGGGGTGGTAGAGAAAACTCCTCCAACCACTCGAGCAATATCTCGGACGTTAAACGAATAGTGCGATTTGAGCGGTGTTGCCCTGATCTCCTGCTTGGTTGCACTATACAGGCGGACGACAAACTCAACGCACGTACGCAGACTCTTGCGAACTTCGGGAGAAAAGGTCTTAGATGACTCCCCGGTCGACGCCATGAATCCTTGAAGAAGATTGCCGAATATGCTGATCATGGCTGAATCTGTTAGCTCAGGGCAGCTAAGCACCACAAACTTCCCACTAAACCGACGCGTCACCTCATTGCGCCCGCCTCCCGGAGGCTGGGACGCACAAAGGAACTGAAGCCCCTCCAAGGTGCGGAATACAAGCTTCTGGCGGTCATAGCACCCTGATTCCGAAATGATCTGCCTAAGAATCTCAATAGGAGGCTGAGATCCGTATGTGTCCGGAGTGGGCATAGTTGAGTCATCAATGAAGACATAGAATGACTTTCTTTGATTTGCTGGACAAAACAGCGTTTTTCTCTTCTTTTCCATCTTCTCAATGATTGCGTTTTCTACGGCTGCAGCGCGTGTCTGGGCCGACATCGGAAACTCGAGCGTGTTAGCGTTCAGGTAAGCAGCCTCCTGAGTGAAGTCGCGCTGCTCTTCATTTGGTACCACAGCGGTAGGCTCTTCCTCCTCTTTAGTATCGGCGCTCTTCTTACTTTCTGCAGGCTTCTTATTCAGCTCTATATTGCCGATACAACGGTTGAAAATGGTCTTAACGATAGATGTTTTGGAGGTCCCGGTAGGCCCACAGAGAAAAATGTTGTTACCATTGCGAAGGAGCGACTGAGTCACCGCACACATTTTTATAAAGTCTGGCGTCGGAACAATCATATCATAGACAGACCCTCCTTGCTGGAGCACAAGGGGATCAAATTTCTTGCTGCCAAACAAAGTGGCCATGGTGCCGGTATCCCACGGAGAGTAGCCTCGGGTTTGATTATCAAGCTTCCAGTCATAGATACTAGCGGGCTGGCCTCCCGGAAGGTGGTCAGGAGGAAGTGCTACGGCAAGAGAGGAGATCTCCGCAGGCATGTCGCCACTGCTGGCAAACTCCTTCGGGCTTGTTAAGAGTGTACGAAGGAACTTATCTAGATTGATCTTATGTTCAGCAACAATACTCCCTGCTAAGCCCCATGCAATTGCAAAGATAATGCGCTGCTCCAATATGATAGAAACGACCGGCGCTATTCCAGACATCGCTCGACTTGTCAAGACTTCAGGAGGGGGCAGTCTCTCTAAAAAGGTCGAGATGGCTGTCTTCTCAGCAAGGACGGTGTCCGCTGCTTGGCCGGTGGCTAGTTCTGGAGCTCCTGAGCTAGCCGTATTACGCGACGCACTCTGCACACGTTCCCTGTTGATCGCGCTTGCAGCCTCGTATTGCTCCTGGATCTTTTTCTGCATGGCTATCTCTGCAACCTTATCTTTTGTGAATGCAACGCGCTCAGAAACAGCTGCTTCGAGGATCTGATAAAGAGAAAAGACCAGTTGGAAGTCGACTGTCCGCATCTCCTCTCTGCAATCGTTGCGCAAAAAGCTGATCACCTTTGGGTAAACCATACAGAGTTGTCTGTGAAGCCGAGCTAAAAGCTGCACAGTGAGCTTATGAAGCAGTTGCTCAAATGTCTGGAATTGCCGTAATGGGCGAGGATATGTAGGAACTGACAATTCAACTGTCTGCGCGTCACCGCTCTGTGCAGGGGATTGGTTATCGATCAGGGGCTCGGTGCCATGTGCATCTGCCACAGGTAAGTCAGGCTTGTACTCGTCGATATTCTCATCTTCCTCGTCAGGTAGAAGAGTCGTCGAGTCCATGAGAACCCTGGCCGCGTCTCGCAGTTCAAATAGGTCGAGACTGAACTCCTCGAGACAAACAAGAGCAAGCACCTTTTGAGCAAAGTTGGAGCAATTATCAACAATAAGAGACTTTAACAGATTATTGTACCCGATGAAGTCGTCAGAAAAGTAGATCATTCCACAGCGGCTGACTGTGGCAGGCGACGCTTGGCTAAGGTCTGCTACCTCGAAGAATAGATTAACCTTGTTGTGGAGGCGGATACGTTCTCCGTTGGCTAGGCAGATCATTTTATTGTCATCTAGTGTTGTGTTCAGATTCTCTATCCAAAGGGCGTCCACAGGTGAGTCAAAGCAAATCCAATGCTTTAGGTGAGCATTGTTGGGATCGATCATCTTCCGCGCAATGACAGCTATCAGGCCATCAGTCCAATCATGAGAAATACTATTGAATTCCCCATAGAGCTCTGGCATGGTGACGGCCTTGCTGTTTAAAACATACTGGGCGACGGGATGATAGCCATCAGGGTCCATATTCTGCGCAGCTCGCTGTTCGGCTATGGCAGTGATAGCATCTGCCAAGACATTTCTAGCCACGGTCTTTCCTGTCAGAGTGTCTCCTACCGTCATTAGCCCATGTCTTATAATGTGAGTATCATAGATCTGGAGAATCTTGCTGACGTATTCAGCACACGGTTGAAGCCCTTTGGCTGAGAGAATTCGAACAATCTCTGCGTGTAACCCGCCGTGCTCCACAGAGGGAATCTGGACGCCGGGGAAGAGATCCTGGATAATGCCCATGAAGAGCTCGATATCGTCAACGAGGAACTTCGGCAAGTTGGCATCACGCATGGCCTGGATGAGGACTATGTCCTCGCTTAGGTGAATATACTTGCGCCGTAGCCCACCAGCCATGACAAGGACCGATTTGATCGCACGCATACCGAAATCGTAATGGCTCTGGTGCGATAGCTGCTCCGAGCTGAGCTTGTAGAGCTGCACCATCTTGCGGCTAAGGACCTTGGCCGTTGTAAAGCCCTCTGAGAAGAGAATGATCTCCGCAATTAAGGCGTAGTTGGGAACAACCATAGAGATAGGGCGGAAAAGTGCCTTCAGGTTATCCGGAAGCTCCACACGGCCCGCATACCCTGGGTTCATTGTGATGAATATACCGCAGCGCTTTGTCGGATCCCCGTTACCGACCGATATGTCTAGGCCATCTTCTGACGATCCTCCTGCGTTGAAGAGGAAGTGATCAGCGCCTGTAAGGATTGCCGTTTGAATGCAAAGGATCTGGGATGCTACGACAGAAAGAACCTCAACCTCAATGCGGTTGAACTCGTCAAAGCAGCTCCAAGCACCGCACATCACCAGGCCAATAAAGAACTTCCCCATGGCAGCAACATTGAGCCCCTCTGAACAGTTAAAGACGAGGCATTGGATGCTCATCGCTTTAGCAAGGTCCTTTGTCGACTCCGTCTTACCTGTGCCTGCAGGCCCCTGGGGGGCCCCGCCCATGAAGTTCGCCAGCGCCGACGTTAGCGTAATGAAGCATCTGTCCGTCAGTGGTGTGAGAACCAACCGTGTACTGATGCCCATGTACTCGTATCCGCACGTGAAAAATGAGTTTGTCTGTCGAATAACAAGATCTCCAGAGAATTCATCGGAATCCAACTGAGAATGCGCTACCCTTTTCGCTTTATCATTATGGTGCCAATAGTAGCGGAGCTGCTTCAGCCACCCAAACTCTGATGGGATAAGACAATAGTTTTCTGAGGAGGAATCTAACAAAGAGCTTGTGACGTCACGGCTATGGACCTCTAAGACAATAAGCGTCGAGATGAGCCCCCGCTGCTGGCTGCTCAGATCTGTCATGGTGAGGGAGACTAGTTCGTTAATCTGCTTCAGAAGATTTTCACTAAAGCGCTCCATAGCCTCTCTCCCACTAGATCCCTTTTCGGCATCGATGAGTAAGGCCTCTTCCACCCCATTACACCACACAGCTTGGCCAGCAGCCATGACACACTGCGCAGGATGGTCAAACATCCATTCTTTGCGTTGCTCTCCGACCCGAGGAGAAAAGCTTAGAGTGTGATACATGTTGTAGCGCACCGTATTCACCATTTCCTTTTCAAGCGCAGTGAGCCAGACTTCCACTAGTCCACCAGATGGAACGACGCAGTTGACAAACATGACTTTTTCGCCCTCAGGAGAGATCATGGCAGTTATCTTCTTCTGGGGACCGGAGGCCGGTAACGAGGGCTCGTCCTCATCAGCATCTTCTGTAGTTGCCATTCGTTTGCGCCTTTTGGCACTAGCCGATGTGGTAGTTGTAAGTGGTTGCTCACCCAACTCCTCGAGCTCTATATCTCCAATAGCTTCAAAGATTTTCCTAAGGAAGGGTCTAACAGTGCTGGGCTCCGTCGTCTGAGCAAGAATCTGGAGAAGTTCGTCGTTTGATAGGAAAAAGAAGCGTGGAAACGCAAGACGCTTGGACTCAAGGTAATCTTCGAGACGTTTCTGGATTACCTCCAGCTTTTCATTGGCAGCTGTCAACTCCTTAAGAAGGTCGTGGTTTGCAAGGGGCGTATTTGGGATCCCTGCATCCACGACTGTCATAATGCACGGGTTGCTTGCAACAGTCTCCATTAGCTTCTGCCAAAACGCATCAACCTGGGAGAAATCAGCGGACTCGCGTGGAAGCTGTCTGCGGATATCATCTGGTGCAAAGATGCTCTCCAGATACAGCCAGGTTTGCTGCATCTTGCACCATTCGTCTAGCACCTCAGCAAATGTACTGAGCTTCTTTTCCCATGACTCCACGGCCGGTTTGATCCCTGCAATGTATCTGGATCCAGCCATCGCTTGAAGAGTAGAGGTGGAGTCTTCCAGCTGCTGATAGATCTCCTCAACGCCAGAAATTATGTGGTGCAGGACACCAGAACGAGAGCTGTATTCCTTGACAGCCAGGACGGTTCCTTCCCATATACACCGTATTTTCTCCAGAGAAAGCTCTATGTTGCGCTCTCCGCTTGCAGTAGCAGAAATCGATGCTATCTCGGCGCGCTTATTCAGAACACCAGCATCTAGGAGCGTCTCAAACGAAAAACCCGAGTTATAGCTCAATGACCCTGGCTCCTTAGCAAATGGCTTCAGAGTCTCAAAGATCTTTTCCCAGTGGCGTGGCTTTAGGTTAATATTCCCCAGATCAGCGATTAGCTGGGACTTCTGCTTCATAGATGTAACAGCCCTCTTCAGTGCAGCTGCGACACCATCCTCTGGGAGAAGTCTAGCGAACTTTGTCGAATCCTTAGTTGCTTCATTAATGAAGCTTAGACACGTTTCTGCACTGAGGTACTTGAACTTGGCAACAATCGGGTCTACTTTTTTCTCTGTGTCATCAGCACTTTCGTCATGAGCATCGAGTGCATCATCGGCTGCCGCCTCTCCTTCAGCTGCGTCCTTTTCGCCTTCGACTGCCGAGGCAACAGCAACGCCAGCTTCGTTAGGCTCTGCCTCTTCCAGTTTGCAGTTAATGACGGTGTCTATCCAAGAAGAGACCATAAGACGATCCTCGAATATGCGCCATTCGTGCATGCGTTTCCACATGCGACTTCGCAAGTCCAGATCTTGTTTGATCTGTGCGATGGTCCCTTTCAGCTCCGTCAGAGTCTCGATATTCGACATACAAACCAGCTGACTAGGAGTAGCATTCTGGCCTGGGGAAAGCTTAAGGGGCTCCTTCTTCGTCCTTGGCTTCTCAGGCTCGTCTTCGTCCTCTTCTGCTTCTGCGTCCCGATTATACCATCCCGTAAGGATGTCATTCTGATCAGACAATCCACCGTAGTGCTTTGTCATATCGTTAAGCGTCGCACTCAACTCATCGATGTGGCTGACAACAGAGCGCGGATCGGCGTTAGAATCACAAGCAGATCCTGATAAAAGCGTGAGCCTAATGTCGTTGATGTCGTTGGTCGTCGTGGTGATCATTTCCTTGAGGGAAGATGCCATGACATAGTGCTGGTCCTTAACTAACTGGTCAGCCAACGCGCGCCTGTTCTGTAAAACCTGGAGCTCCCCATGAAGCGTATCAACAGAGGTGCGATCAGAAACAGAAACCTTAAGACCAAGGCCTGGAATTGACGGATTGAGTTTTGCATCCATAGTAAAGAGGTCGTCAACTGTCGTAGACACATCAAAAGCAACAAACATTTGATTAGGAGGGGTTGACTGGAGATTGTTCGGTGAGGTTAGCATAATTAGGATATCATCAGCCAGCTGGACCTCAGAGATGAGGTGCTCAATTTCCTTGTCGATCGATCGGTTATACTCTATGTAATTACAAAACTCTGTAAGAGTCTTCGGCTCGATAGAAAGGACCTTTGTGTGCGTTTTAAACGCAGTGGTGCACTTGGAAACGAGGTTGCGCAGGACAGAGAGAGCTGTATTCTCGACGGCCTTGAGCCCAATAAGGGGAACAGGCTGAAGAGTCTGCAGGAGGCTGCGCGCGTCTAGCTGCGTGAATCCTGTCGAAGTATTTGCAGCCATGCGCGAAAGAATCTGAGACCAGCCCCGGAAGATCGTGATTTGACGTTCCAGTGGTCGCGTGCCATAGGCTGCGCGTGCCGATTCAAATGTATCCTCCAAAAGGCGGCGATCCTCTAGTGGGACCTGTTGTGGATTAGGAGGATTTTTGAGGTAAGAGTGGAGCTTTGTGACTTTCTTGTTTGTTGTGGGATTCACAATGAAACTTGGTAGAAGGAGCTTTAGATCACAGCTGAGCGTATCCTTGAACTTTGCCGCGTAGAGCTCCTCGTTCCAGGTGGAGAGAAAGGCGTGAATAGGATAAAGCTGAGAGTAGCTCTTCGAGAAGGCCTCC
This sequence comes from Giardia duodenalis, assembly GCF_000002435.2. Classification (NCBI taxonomy): domain Eukaryota; phylum Fornicata; order Diplomonadida; family Hexamitidae; genus Giardia; species Giardia duodenalis. The sequence continues at coordinate 2,448,305 of NC_051860.1, forward strand.
AGCTTTGCAATTTGCTCGGTCGAACTATCACGTATTACCTTGAGCGCCGCCTGGACCTCTGCATCGTTGCTGGCGATGGTTGAGATATTCTGAGGGTTGGGGAGCTGTTTGTTGGCTAGAATAAAGTATTCTCGGAGGGCGGCCAGCTGGCTGAGATGCGTCTGCTGTGAGCATACGTTAATGGCCTCCGAGACGGAGTCCAGAAGAGTAGCCTGTATCTCATGCAGGGGTGGATTAAATTGAACATCTCCAACGAGGGGAATCTCCTCGTAGCGCTTTCCTGGGGGAATTTCTTGGAAGAATATTTCTGAGATAATAAGTCCGGGCGTGGCCGGAGGAGGGTTTGCAACTGCGTTTGCTAGATTCAGGGTGCTGGCATAAATCATTTCGAGCATGGCCTCATTGTACAAAAAGTCACAGAGCACTATGAAGTCGGAGATAGTCACAAGTTCAAACTGAGCCTGCTGTATTGCTCGGCGTCTGTGGAGCTGCTCGGCTTTTGTAGCGGTAATGGACTTGACCTTTGCTATCTTCTGCCGCATAAAAAGTGGAAGCTTGGCCTGGTCCATCTCGTCATCGTCACTCGCCCTCTTTCGCAGCTCATTGCAAAGAGCGGTGATCTCGGTGAGTATGCTGTCGTTGGCTGCGTCCAAGGATTCAGACACTGTGCGCTTTGTGTGTATTTGCGCAGCCTTCCACGCCTGCAGAGGCTGCGCGATGCCAGAAGGCAGCGAGGGCACGTCTCCTGACCCGGAAGTGGTGAGGCCCTGCGCGGATGCGCTGATGGCACTTTCATCTGCATCATCACGCTTGGGTGCAGTAGTGTTCGAGGTAGCCCGCAAGTCAATACATTGAGACATCTTGATGTCATACAGTATAGCCCATATGGTCTTGAGAGACTGCAGGAAGTGTGGCCTGGATAGGAAAAGAGACTTAGTAATACTCTTGCGATTACGACAGTAGCGTTTGTACTTTCGGAAAGCTATCCATGTCTGTAGGGTCTTGAGCTGATAGAAGTGCTTAAAAAACTTGTAGTTCCGCAGTATGTCAAAGTTAGACGCCTCCAATATCCATCTATCCAGCATGGTAAACTCGGAAGCATCGTCGTGGAATGCCGTCACGAGGTCGCTCTCTATTGTCCTACTGAGGATGTTTGGGTCGGTCTGTTCTGGCTTCCGGCGGTGGCTCTTGTCGCCCCTAATTCCTGTGTCGATGCCGGAGCTGCGGTGCTGGAAGCCATCATTGGAAGAAGCGTCCCCAACAGCGTCGCAATGCACCCTGCTGGTAGCATCATTGCCGTCGCTAGCTCCGTCTGACCCTGCACAAGGGTCGAGTGCAAAAAAATCAGTGTCTGTGCCGCCGGGAATTCCATCCTGGCGCAATGGATGTGCTAAGTTTTTATCGACTGTCTTTTCAAGTTTGTAGAGGCTCGGATTAAGAGTGCTCTTGTCATTGATCATGTCGTAGACCTTTAAAACCTTGACGTCACTATTGACCACACGCATGACGCCGTTCTGGGATATTGTGTAGTAGACAGGAAGCTTCTTTGCGACGTCACCGTCAATGACGCGTAGGCTGTAGGGGTTATATACCTTGTCAACCGGGGTGGTGGTGGGCGAGCAATAGACAATCTTGACGACTGCCTTGTCGGGCGTCCGTGCAAAGTATGCAATGACGTCAGCGCCCGTTTTCATGCCGCCCACGAGTCTCTCAGATGTAATAATCTTCTTGGTTTCTGCATTACGGGTGCGCAGAGTCTTAGACGCATTTGATATAATTGCTGGGCGCGCATTCTTGAGCATCCCAGGCGGTAGGGACGCTTCTGAGTGCATCTCAAGGCGGTGCAGAAGACTGCCTGGAGCCCCTCGAATCGTGCACTCCCCGGTCCCGAGCGTCCGGGTGCATGCGCAATCAAGGGTTTCGTCGGCTGGTGTGATATGTGCTGGTCGCACAGGGTCGAGGTCGAAGGGGGCATACTCCTCCTCGTTGTACGTGAAGAGCTGATCGGAGAGATGCGGCGTTTGGCGCGATGCGTGCTCCTGGGCTCTCACCAGCTCCATGAAGTACTCTGCGCTGGATGCGTGCCTAGGGGCACCCTCGCGACGGGCCGGAGTGTCTTGGCGAGACATGCTTTTTTGTCCTGACTCGGATTTTGTGCTGAATTTACATGTTGCTATTTATGAAACAAAGCTCACGCATACACAGGCTCCGGAAAAATAAATGTAGCGAACCCACGCGCAAGCGTTGCTACGAGGCGATGGAGACAAAAGCAGTTACGTTCGCAACTCTCTGAGGGTTCCTGATGCTTCCTTGGATGTCCGAGCCTTCCTTTACTTAATCGACCGGCTGCAGGTGCGGCAGCATCGCCTTCAGGGCGGCTCCGCAGTCTTGCAGGTTCGTCGACATGTGCGCCGTCCGGAGGCGCGCGTACGCCTTTCCGTTGACCTCTGATTCACAGTGCAGTGAGTTGAGCCTCGTCGTCACGGAGCTTACAGACGTCGGATGCGCATTGTGGATCGTGGCAAGAGTGATGTCTGTGAGCCGCGCCATTTGCTGGACAGCTAGCAGGGGGTTTTGGTAGACACCAAAGACACCAAACGACGAGCTTGCCGGGTTCCAGTCAAAGAGGGTGCCGGTCCGCGTGAGTGAATCAAAGACGATCCCCTCTTTCATCAAGGCCACCATAAAGGCCGTTCTGTTGATGGTCTGAAGGTCGCGATGCCAGAGGAAGGGAAGCGAAAGAACCACCATCGGGGCCTTAGTGATCTGTCGTTTCACAAGGGAAGTGTCATTGCGACTTAGAACCCCGTTGATGCTGTCCCACGAGAGGTCTGCAAGGGCCATTGCCGAATAAAGATGGCAGATACCGGGAGTGAACCCGAACGATATGTTAACGAGAACCGCTGTGCTCCCGCTCTGGCTGGTATAGACGCGGTCGTTGATAGAGGGAGACACGGATTCATCGCCACGCGTTTGCGCATTAAGGCTGGAACAAGGAGGTCTTGTCCTTGTGGTGCCAAAGACTGTCGGAGACAAAAGGCTATTGAAGTGCGCCACTTCACTGTCATAAACCTTAACACAGTCGCTTGCAGATAAAACTTGGAAAGGATTCGGGCTGACGCTCATCGACTGCGTGGCCGGCGATCTTATAGACGGGGATGCCGTGGAGGGGAGGGTGCTACGCGTGGAAGTACTTCCCACGCTTATGTTGCTTAGATGTTGGCTTTCTCCTGCCGAAACCTTCGTACCCTCGGCATAAAGATAGTGGAGGACCACTACGCCGTGAATTCCATAGTCAATCAGCTTAGCAATAGTGTTGGCTGACTGCCTCTTTAGGGTGAAATAGATAGAGTCTGGAGCAGGTGATATGGTGCCAAAGGACCGTGTAGGAAGATGCGTCCCTGCCAGTGAGGAAGAAATGTCAACACTAGAGCCCAAGTATGTCACAACGGGCCGCTCGGAAGGTTCTATGTAAATGATAAGCCGCGCAGCCACAAAGGATTGCTGCAAATCCGCTTTTCTTGCTGATAAGATGTAATAATCGCCCACCCCTAGACTTGAACATATGTTCTTCACCACTCGTTCGTGGGGTTGCTCTGCATCTGTGATCGGGAGGATGGGATACAGCATGATTCGCCGAGTATGCTTAGACTCTCGTGTAAGACAGTACGATCGCATCCCTGCCAGCCCATACAGCACAGCTTCTGAAAAGACGTTAGCAAGGCCAGGAGTGAAGGGTGCAATGATGTACTCCGTATCGCTGGAAACCGATCTCTCGTTTCTTAGATACTTGTGGAGTTCGGAAATAGACTCAACAGCGAAGATTTGCGACTCATGGATGGACGTGAGGACAAGGTCTCTGCAATTAATTCGCTGGCTATGAAGAAGCATTGTTGTCGGTAACCTGAACGTCCTGGTGAGAGCATAAAGCTCAAAATCCGAGACGGAGTCGATGTTGGAAGAGAAGTATGGCAGAATCTCTAGGTCTTTGGAGCCTTGTAGTCGCAAGGCTTCCAAGCACACCTTATCAACGGCTCTTTGTAGCTCTTCGATAGTATCTGGAGACGACAGAAGCAGTGAGATGATAGACCCTGTATAAGATAGGGTGACAGGGCGGTCGAATGCGTTCGCCTCCAGCGTTGACAAGAGAGTAGGGTGAATAATCACCAGCTTAGTCTTAACAAGAGTGGATAGCTGAGCTGGGAAAAAGAGGTTTTGATAGTTGCCAGCTAAAGAGGAGCCGTCAGCGTGAGTTGACGCTGAGGCTGCGCCATGCGTAACTGAATCAGGATAGGCCTCGGTGAAGGGAGTCGGGGAGGTCTGAGAGGCCCGGGGACCTGGCGTATCACTGAGAGTCTTGTTGGCGTGGAGTGGAGAGCTGTGTCTGGAAGGCACCTCTGGGCTAGGACAGCGCAGCAAGCTGTGGAGCATCTGGTTCCTTTTAAGGAGCATAGACTCTTGGGTAATACCAGTTAGAATAGATTCTATATATGCAAGAGAGACAGAATGCTCAGCCACAACAACGAGCTTTAGAACAGTTGGGTCGAGTAGGAAGTGAACGAGACTGAGCGGGCAGAAGGAAAAGCCCATGCTCGGGGTACTGTAGGAGTTGAAGAGAATCGCAGACTCGCCTCCGACGCTTGCGGGCGTAGACAGAAGAACGATGGGTACGGTGAACTTTCGAGGCCGAATCTCTAGGGCCCCTGTCTGCCGGGACCGCGCATCATCAAAGAGCACCCTTTCTACTCTATCATAGCAGACCGGCATGAAGTAACTAACAATAGGTTCATTGTATTTATGCTTAGAGAAGATAAATGCATCATAAGCCACGCTAGACGAGCGGCGCGCCACGCTCAAGGCACACAACTTGGCCAGGAATGCTTCTTGATGCTTCAAGAAAGTATTGCGTGCCCTGTCCGCTACCTTTGCACGGCGCTCTGCATAGGCACACCTGGCCAAGGAGCCTCTGTAGTGAGCCTGGAAAGCCAGGGCTGCAAGCCGGATGGTCACAAACCAAGTGCGCCGAGTGAGCATTCTGTACACAGATTGGACGACCAAGGCTGCTTTCAGTTCGGCTGGCCTATCGGTGCTGAGGGTTCTGCAGATAGGGTCGGCCACTTGACTGTCTTGAAAATTCGAAGGGCTGGCATGCAACTCAACACTTGCTCCTGCGGTTGTATTGGTCACCGATAAATTGCTCATGGAAAGACTCGCAGAGTCCTTCAAAGACTGAGTGCTTGAAGCTATATATTTAATGGCGGACTTAGTACTGCTCAAAGGTCCCAGGACATGCATCGAGGCGGCGCAATTCGGTCTTTCCTGTATTCTGCTGGCGGGTTTTTCCTTAGGCAACGTACTTCTGCGTTCCGATTCCTTGCGATTGAACAGTGCAAGACGGTCATTTGAAGAAAGATGCTTAGCCGGAGAAGGCTTGGGGGGCTGTGGCTTCCGCAATGTAGAAGTGGCCTTCGCGGGAAATCCCTGAAAATACGACTTTTCTGCCTCTTCCCTAGATGCAGGCAAGTTTGGCACACGCTCTTGCGGCACCTGCTTGAATCCCGAGCCCTCGTAGGCAAGAGCAGAAGATTTATCCGTTAGTGCAGCTGACTTTGGCACATGTCGTTTAATGTAGTCCATACGAAAGTGCAGAGAGCCTGTTATGTGGCTGTCAAGGGCACTATAGATGAACTTGCTCTCTCCGGCCAATGCCACCACGGGTTTCGGAGGCGGAAAGACGTTTTGCAGAATGATGTCGGGAAAATCGTCTCCGTAGATGCTAGGATAGAGTTGCGTGACGAACGAGTTTTCCAGTGACCCCAAGAAAGCGTCCTCGTAGCCCATCATGAGCGTCTCCAGGAGCGGCCAATCTGAAAACTCGACGTCCAGAAAAAGCGCATTCATCGTCCGCTCCATGTCCTGTGCTAGGGTGCGCATCCCACGCTCGAGCAGGTTAAGAATTAAATGCAAACTCGCTAATCTGTTCTATTTTATGACCTAAAAATTTAGACGTTTTTGAACCCAAGTATGTATTTACTATGACACCTTTTGCTAAAAGTCATACTTTTTCTTCGCCTACCCGGTCAGACTGATTTTCCAAGAGACGCACTCAGAGGACTGTACCCGAATTTCGCTCCAATCTATTAGTTAAAAAGTATGAAAGAAGGATCCCTGCATGACTTGGGGGAGCCCATAGAGCTGAGCGTTGTTTCGCAATATGCTGATAAACACGAGCCCCTACCTGGTGCTATTGGCGCAGGAGGACACCAGAACGCAAGTGGTGTGCATCACCAGATGGATGTCTCTGTCCACACACTGACTTCAATATCTGCTGACCTGTATAATCATAACTCCTTTGGCAGAGAAAGAATTAACCCTGTCCCCACGCTTTCCTACGGGGAACGTCTTCCAGCGGCCTCCTCGGTTTCTGATAAATACCTGCGTCAAATCACAGGTTTCGATGCAAGCCAAGCTATGGATTTACCCGCGTTATCTGGGAATCTGCCTGCTGTATCTTACCTTCCCTCTAGCACTCTTCCCTGCCTGCCCTTATCGGCTGCGAATATGGGTGTCTCTCAGATAGTTGAGAGAGCTGCATTCATTGCTCCCAGCAATTTGCAAGCTAATTCTGACCTGGGCCAGAATTACTCCAATGGCATATCTGTCCAATCCATTCCTCATATTCCTATCTCCGGACTGCTGCCGACAAAAGCACATGATTTTCCGAGGGATGGAACGCTATCTCCTGCATCATCAGATGACTCAGGTATTGGTAGTTCCTCTTTTCTGTGCTCGATGGATCAGAGCTCGTGTCCTATCACAAGCACATCTAGCGCCTTTCAAAGCAGTCGCTCTCAGAGTGTGTCGCTTGCAGCTCCAGGGCCCATTCCCCCTTCAACGCCTTCCTTAATATCTCGGTCTTTTTCCGGAGCATCTAGACCTAACATTTCAGCCAAGGACTTACAGACATCGGTTAGTTTGTCCTCGCAGACACGTAGTGCCACAAAGAGCTTCACTCTCCTAGGCGATTCACTTGGAGGTGCTCCGTCCCAGGATGGAAGCTCTACGCTAGTTGCTTCCGCCACTGTTTCGGAGCCACGATCCCTGCGCAAAGCTACAACGCGGCGTGTCGAGTGTAGCATCAGAAAAACCACCACAGAGAGAGTGACGATTCGCGAGCTGCCAGCAGATGGCTATTGCTGGCGCAAGTATGGCTCCAAGCGTCTTCCGAACAACTCTCATCCCAAATCCTACTTCAGATGCTCTGTACCTGGATGTCAGGCAAAACGGTATGTCACCGAGACTGACAACAGGGTGCTCAAGACAGAGTACATTGGAGAGCACAATCATGGAAAGAGTTCCAGCACCACTCATGAAGCAACTAGTCTGGCGGACGTGTGCCGTCTTGCAGCCCTGGGCCAAAACTTCCTCATCAAGAGTGATTTGTCTCTAAGTGTACTGTCTAAAACTTTCCTTGACCTGGCAGTCCTTCTTCGGCCGAGCATCTTCAATAATGATTATTTAATCTTAAATGGCTTTGGATCCATAGTTTTGGATGACTCAGATAAGCGTTATCGAGATCCGATTAATGGTCACGAAATTATTGAGATCTCAGACAGTATCTATCCTCTATCTGCACTGACGTCAATGGTCATGACTTTCTTCGCGAAAGGAGTTGAGCTCAGTAATGCGGTCAATCTGGCCATCACGCAATTGAACAAAAGTTTTCGTGAAAAAGCTATGTATGCAATCAGAAAGCAAGACAGTCGCGGTCGTAACCATTCGGATGATTCGTCCCTTGTGGCGATCCCCGGTGAAGATCCCTCCACAAAGGGTTCATCGGCCCATGCACCTCGTGGACGTAAGCTGATTATCTCGTGTAAGCTCCCTAGCTACGATCAAATAGAATCCAGTATTGACTTTTTTCGATGGAAGAAGTACGGCCACAAGCCCCAAACAGACACTCGGCTCGATTCGAAGTCGTATTACCGCTGTGCGTTCTTTAACTGTCCGGCTCGTAGAACAATCACCTTTTTTTATTCCCTGAGCTCCGATGGTACCGAAACAGTTGAGTCCGTGATTGTGCAGTACGAGAATCAGCACACACACCCTCCTGATAGGACTAGGATACCCTACAAGGATTGCCTTAAACTCCTAAAAGCTCCAGATCACTTACCAATTCAGCCAATTAGGTCTCCTGACCATCCCATCTTTGCTAATCCCACGTCATACTTGGGTGTCACAGGGGTTACCGTTGCCCAGCGACCCGTGTTCACATCACTGACACCTCACATGACCGCACCTATTGGAGACCCTGCTGGCCACCATCCTATAGCCATGCAGCACGGAATGCCTGCGCAGGCATCACATGGAATCTCCGACATAAACACTGTCACACACGGAGCTCAGCTGGTCTCCTCCATGCAGCGTAGCGACTCATTTGAGCGAACCTCCTGTCTACTTTTCCCCCGGGTAGATTCTATGGCACTTCAAGAAGGGTTGTCCGGGCTGCACACAGACCAGAGTCTCTACGGATGTGCTTCTGGGTCGCCAGGCTACGGAGCATCGTATCCGCTTGCTACACAGCCAGACTGCAGCAGCTACAGTCTCGTGCGCTCCAATTCGTTCTTATTTCTCAATCAGCTAGGCCAAGCTCAGTCACAGCTCGATCAGGTGATTGACGCAGGGCATTCGTCCACAGTTGGTAGCTTCGGGTCTACCAGCAAAATCCCTTCGATTACGCCTCACTCAATTCACTCTTCGAACATGGAAAAGGATCTCCTCTCCTATTGCTCCACAATCGTACGGGGGGATGAGAACATTAACTTGACGAATGCAGAGAATGAATCCATAAGCCGCATGCATGACACCTTGCTGGGCCCGATGGTTAACGTTTACTCTTGACGCTTCAATGTTTAGACCCATAGTTTATTAGTAAACCTTAAAACCACACGTCTATGGAGCCACGCTACTCCTGCTTTGTAAAGACTGGCATTTGCAGTGCCGGTCTACTTGAGACGGGGTCATCCGTCGAAAGCTTTCTGATCACCACAGCTGCGGGCACGCTCTCTGTATTGACGCCAGATTCGTCTGGGTCTTACCGTTCTAAACCCTTAGAATTTGACCCTCAGAAAGTTGTGGCAGCAACGCCAGCGCTAAGGCCAAACAGTGCCTTTCTGGATTTGGCCTTTTCGGCTAGTTCTTCTGGGGTCATGTCCGTCAATCTTTCCGAAGATTGCCTCTACACGGTTAATGACCTCGTGTGTGATGCAACCCTTTTATCCGCTGTTTCTATGTGCCGACTCACCACTGCGGAAAGATGCTTTGTTTCCATGCTACGCAAGAATAAGTCTAATGTGGCCAGTGCGATTCCACCCCTAGTCCTCCTAGCCCAGCAGTGCAATGTTTCAGCGTATAGGATACCAACTACCGCTAGCCTGACGCAAAATCAAACAGAAACTTTCTGGGTTCCCACGGGAGACGTTGTGGTGCACATGGCCACCTTTTTACCACTAGCCTCTCACCTGAAGATGAGTGAGGGTGATTCGGAAGTAGACGAGGCTGAGCTAGATTACTTTGTGGTTTCACGGGATCGGTATGGGCGTTACTTTCGTGGAGAAGAGCTTTTAGCAGAAAAGCGGCTCCCAACCCATGTCCTTCGCATGAAGACATTGGGCCGGTTTATTCTCTTGTTTCTAGCAGACCACTCCCTCTATCTCTTGTACCTTAATGAAGTGTCAATACTTCAACTGCATAGATTCCCTAGTGATTGTTCGCTGATCGATGCGTGTCTCCTCGAAAAGCCATCCAGCAACATCTTACTAGAAAAGCGTCCACTTTCCACTAGTACATCCTTCAAAGCCCTCGAAGCAAAGACAATAGAAGAGAGCTTTGACCTAAATCCCACCACAGCGAGCACTAGTAAAACTGCAAACAGATCAACTGCCGATGGAATACCACTAATAGTGAAGCTCCAGCTTACCAAGATTACATTTAGTGTGCTCACGTTCCACCCCACTGCTGTGGACAGAGGCATGCCTTCAGTCATGGAGCTACCAATCCACGACTTCCCCATTGCGCTTCCTGTTACAGAAACTGCATTGTCCACGAAATCAGTTAAATGTACGATCGACTCCGGCACCTTGTCCGCTTTACCAGACAAGTCGCTGCTGTGGATCATTGCTAGCGACACCCTTCTTACTTTTTCTGTTAGGGTATTTACTGACATTTATTCTATGCTACTAGCGTATAACTTCAGAGGACATATCTGCAATTCAAGCCACGATTTTTCGCAATCCAATGACGTGCACGATGCAATGCATTTGCTCGCCAAGAAGCGCACACTGATGGCTCAGTTGCAACTTTTGCGGCAACAACAAGTGTCCAACTCTGCACAAGAGTCTTGTACTGACGCCGACAAGGATCAGGGGAACGATGGTTCCAGGGAATATACATTTGGAGACCTGCTCCGTGAAGCACGATTGTTGGGTATTTATTGCGCAGATGTAGAGTCTCGTTCGATGCTCCTTTCACTGAACTGCTCTCCTGGCCACTACCTAATTAAAGTCGCCCTTCCTGAGCAACTATTTGTACACAGTTTTGCTATATTAGATCCTAATACTGGAGCTGCGAAATCAGTATTTGCACCACTTAACGTTAGAGATGCTAGTTCTGAATTCAGAAAGATCTGCTGCGGTTCTGGAGACAGCTCCGTCGCAGCGTCTCTGGGGCCTATTGTACGCGATAGTAGTCTGCACATGTCGACACGGTTCTTAAATATGGAGCATCGTATCCAGCATGCGCTGCTTCTCAATGGACATGATCATGCAATAGATGTGGTCAACGACACGACGGTCATGGAAATAGACAAGGTCCGCAACGTCTTTCTTTCTGAGCTAGCTCGAACTCATCTTTCAGAGAAGTATACCACATCTCTTCCATCCTCTCACCATATCTCACATCACCTTAACAAAAACGCACAGCCAGAGTCAATTGTGGAATTACCTATCTCGTCAGACATCATTGAAGAATATGCTGGATCAACTATTATCCTGCAACTAGCAGTAACACAGACTAATTTATCCTCGGCAACTCATGGCATTTCAATCCCAATTTCCGTAAGCCTGCCAGTGTGTCCAATGATGCGCCTCTGTTCCAGTTCCTTTTGCAGTACATTGGCCTCCTTTGAAGGGGGATCTTTGATGGTTCTCTTGGAAGAAGTCGCGAGTCTGACAATGAACTTTAACAACTATAAGATTTTAAGCACCAAACTGGCGGACATTCTTTGCAAGCCTATTCTTATAGCACTGCCAGACGATCACGATGCCCTTGATGGCAAGTTAGAGCAAGCTAACGAATTTGTTTTCTTTGTGGAGAGTTGTAACTCAACAAGTCTTCTACAGCTCCTCTCTGAAGCGTCCGATGATGATCTACCCCTTCCCAAATTGTTAGGCTACTCCGTGGAAAGCAAGTCACTGGGCCTCCTAGCAAAGACTAGAATAGCCACAGTGTTTAGAGTACATTGCTTCTTTGAGAATCTTCAACTTACCAAGGTGCGGCTATCTGGATTAGACATCACTCTCTTAATAAGCTTTGCGCAGAAACTTGCAACTGTATTGCTTCCTAACGGAGCGGATGTGACCTTGTTTCGTGAATTGTGCTCATCACTCAGATTTAGCCCTAAGGCGCGCTCTTTCTTGACTGCAGTCAGGTCTATGTACAGAAGCTCTCAGAATCAATTAGGGCATGTTTCTGCCGGGCTTTCCGAGCTTTCGTCTCGCATGCTTCTCGACTGCGACCAAACTCTCGATCTCACCAGTGTGTGCTTTTATCGAAGAGCCTTAGATCAGCTTCAGCATCTTAAAAATAGCATACGTATTACTATTAAGCAAGCTCTGGACGCACAGGAAGCCAATAAAGCTTTTGGTTATTGCCAGGCATACCTAGACTCACTAGAAGCATCTCTCTTATTTATCAACAGCTCCAAGGTAGATGACATCAAAGCGTGGATGAACTCAGACAGCAGTCCAGCCGTTTTAGAGTGGGGCGAGTGAACTAAACATCACACACTATAGAGACATGCTCTACTGTTATAGAAAGCTGCTTAGAAATGAGGTCCCCGATAGCCCATAGGCCTGGCTGTTCCGATCTCCAATGGCCCAGCGCTGCCATGCTAATCCCCCGGTCCCGCGCAGTAGAGATAGCGCTCTCCTTGGGCTCTCCAAATATAAATAAATCCACGTCTTCTATCTCGTCAATCAGGCCTGAAGAGCCTCCAGAACAAATATAGACGCGCTTTGGTGGGCTATTAATTGCAAAGGAAGAATTAAACGGCCAAACTCTTGTACCGTAAAACGTCGACGAACAAAGATCATTTTGTTGAGGAGTGCGTGTATCCACCTCGTAGGCCCTCCTATCACAAAACTCGCTCAACCTTCGTATTATCTCCAATCCAGACAGATTGCCGGGATTTTCACAGTAGCAGCCGCACGAGTAAAACTTCTCCAGCAGAAGCCCCGCAGCCTTACAGAGCTGGGCATTGTGTCCAATAATAGGATGAGCATCCATCGGGAGGTGATATGCAAATAGGTTTATGTCATGTTTGAGGAGAGGAGTCAACCGCTTCTTTATCGAATCGGTTACTCGAAGGAATGATTTCCCAAAGAACCCATGATGCACAAGTATTGCATCAGCGTTTCTATGGACAGCTTCTGCGATAAGGTCACCACAGAGGGACACACCTGTCACCAAGGTCCTAATTTCCTTTCTTCCTTCTACCTGGAGTCCGTTGTACTGACCATCTGGCTGCTCTTCATACACCTCCGACAGAAACTGCAACAACTGGTCTCTGGAAACTGACATATGCTATCCTTTTATTTACAATGTGTCGTTTGAACGTATTTTTCTATGAAAACTGAAGTTACAATACAATGTGTCCCTAGGAGAGGCGCCCGCCGCCCTCTGCCGTCTGCCCCGTGGGCCTCTCGAGTGCCCGCGAGGCGATCCGGCTAGCGTGTCCGCGCCCCTTACGTAGGCAGGGATTCTCGCCGTCTCTGTCCCGCCGCCCTGGGCACCAGCACAGGGTCGCTTGCTGCGCCATCGTTGGTGCCTCTCCCGTGCCGAGCCAGGAGCACTGCAACCGCTGCAGCCTCTGTGTCAGGGCGGCCCGCACTGTTTTGTGGGTCCTCCTATGAGGTGCAAGCCGCGTGGGTGCCCTGATCGAGGTCGGCTAGCTGATCGGAAGCCTGAAGCCGGAATGACAGGCGCTCACAGTCTTCGACAGCTTTTGGTTCTGCTACTAGGGACAGATACCCACGATGACTATGCCCCCATCAGTTCGAATACAGTTGGCTGCGTTGTGGCCACGTCGTCAGCGTGTATCGGCTGGGCCCCTCAGAAGCTAAGAGTCTCGTCCAGAGCCCTTTCATCTCTATTTTGTTTCCAGTACTACTCCTGGAAGTCTACTAGCCCTTTGTCATGGTTAATGTGCAATGTTTCTAAGCTCTCAAGTCGTGGGACAGCCCGAGCACTCCTTGCCTTTCCCACTTCCTAGCAGGTTCACAAGCTGAGTTAGAGACGGCCGATTCTCCTGGCCCACAACTAATAGACGCTGTACTAGCTCTACTCAGCTGCGCCTTCGGCTCTGTTTAGGCCAAGCTCCCAGTTCCCTGGAGGGACACCCTCATTCCCCATATCTTTAATAAAGGCTAGAGCATTCATAGCCATACGTTCATGTAAAATATAACGCATGCTCCAAATACTCGAGGTGGTTATGCCCTTTCCTACTCCATGCCCCCGGGACTGTATGCATTAGCATGACTTCAAAATATGCTCTGTTGAGCCTATCTTTTGGAGCACAGAAAACTAAAAGAACGGAGCCATGTTTTCGCCATGATCGAACTCGGTTACGACTAGATATACTGTACTGCGACAGAGGAAAGCTCTCCATTAGAGTGTCTTTTCTCAGACACGTGAAATGCGCCATCAGAGCCGAAATCCGACGAACCATCTCGAGGGCTTTGGCCTCTTGGATGGCCATTCTCCACTGTCTGAAGAACCTTATTGCGTCTTTAAGAGCAGACTTATAACATTGCATGCACAGGCAAAAGGTTCTTTGTTGTGCAATACCTGTTTGTATTCAAAGGGATGTAAAGGCTTGAAGAGCTGCATAGTACACAGGTCGGCCTCAGTGGCGTCCGGAATAATCCCCTTCAATTAGATACCCCTACCTACCTCGTCCAATGTGTCTTTCAATGCATAAACAGTTCTATACAATCCTTTGCCAATCACTATAGCCAGCTTAATCATCGGATCATCACTCGTTTCAGTTTTCTCAGACATTTTTAGTTGATACTCGATGAGCTGACCTAATTGGTAGTGCCAAAGGTAGCATGAAGTTTGTCTGCTTTGCATATGGAAGGATCTGTTATATCCTTACAGAATTTGGCAGTGCAATGTATAATTACCAACAAGGATCTGTAAAGCAAATAGTCACAAGTTTTGAAGGATTTAGCAAGACTAAAAGTCACTCTCAGACCTCAACTTGAGTATAAGTGATGATCCTATCGAGAACTAAAGGTCCATAAACGTAACGGAACAGGCGAATAGTCCGATAATTATTTCTTCTTGAAACGACAGATTTTTTCATGCTTCTAAGTGATTAAACTAAAGACAAATTCTAGGCTAAATAAGAGCCCCGGAATCCCTTGAAGCATAAGCTATCCTATTACTGGGTTATTATAGAATCTAACTAACTCTAGTACTGTGGAATGGCAACCAGGTTTAAAGTAAGGGAAGATCTATGTGCTTACAGACTTTAGGCCCACGGGATAGGGGTAGCAAATCATATATTTGAAGCTAATTGTTTGCCATCTTATCTTCTAGCTGATTCACAGTAATGTGTATCCTTCGCACCGCAAATGGTTTCTAGTATCAAGAAAATGCATAGCAACTCTACCGGGCTACAGCTAAAATAAAGCAAGAAGCAAAGTCCACGGATATATGCCCAACTATACATAGTTATCATAATTGGCTAGGGCCTCGCGGATTACACAGTGCCTTTGCGATGTGCAAGATAACATCGTATAGTAATGTGCACTCATCCATAAAGTAGCACGCATTATTTGTACATATTGATGTAGCAGGGCCTGGTATCTCCAATTATCCGGATAGCTTTCTAACTCGACTAGTAATAAGTTGCAATATCTTTATTCTTCGCCAAATGGCCAGCATTTTCTGAGGGTCTAGACCAGGAATAGTGAAGTCAGCATTCAATTGAGTACTTGTACACTGCACATAGGGTGGGTTGGTCTCTACGCATCCAAAGTTTGTAGCGGAAACTCATTGCGTAACTATCTAAGAATCCTATGCAAAATCGATAGCTCTTAACGCAGATAGGCTATCTTTTCAAATCTACAAATCGCTAAGATCCCCTTTCTAAAATCTTCGACATCACAGACCCCATGCCAGGCAGCAAACCTTGTGCTACATAATATGAGAGCCTCTAGGATGTGTAAACACCTGTGCGGCTACAGCGACGTATCTCCATTCACAGGTGCCAGTAGAACCGATGGACACTGGTGAAGCATATCGGTGGGTGGAAGATGTAGTGAGTCAGGCATTCTGTATACTGTCATTCACCACAGCTCCCGTAGTGAGCCATGGGGAGCCTGAAGACTGGTGCTCTATGGCGGCGTGAGTGTGGGTGGTGAGCCTAGAGCAGTCGCCGAATCGATGGTTTCGGGACAGCTTCTGTCATGAAGGATAATAGAACAGTGCAGCGAAGAACAGGTAACCCAAGTATCAAGAGATACACCTATAATGGCAACCAAGAGAAGTGCTATACATAGTTAGTGACCAATTCCCTTAGACAGGAAGCGGCAGATTATATGGCAGAAGAGAAGTGTTGTTACTGTCGGCCGATCAAGCATTCTAAGACATCGAAGCTGTGACGATGCATCTACCAGTGAGCTCCATCGTGCATTCTGAATGGCACGTTGCCCAACTAAGCTAGGGAAGTTCAGGAGATGACTACGCCCTTCTGTCATCGTATGTGCCCTTTGTGAACACATGTTTGACCCAGCATCCTCTGGCACTCAGAGTAAACCCAAGTGCAAGCAGGGTCAGGCTCATTGAGGCACACCTGCTACGAGTAGCCCCTAGTGTTGGCCAGTCACACCTGAGAGCGTATCTGTCTAGGAGAGCTCTATGTAGGGCGAGGAAGACCATCCTTCGCTGGTTGGCCGTGACTTGGAGCTCAGAACAGACAGGAAACTGAAGTGGTGGCTGGGCTATTGCTCCGCATCGTCTGTGCAGCCATGGCCAGGTCAGCCAGAAGGATGCCTCGATGTGCACATGATTGGCTTGTGTCTGAATACTAAAAAAACTTGAGGCAGCCACCGCGCCCGCCACCCCCAGGACAGAGCTTCTGCACGTATGGCTAGCTCCCCTTGTCAGTTCAGTCTATTGGTCCAATAGTCTGGGAACCCTCTGCCCCGCTCTCTGGCGTACGATGTATCGCAACTGCTCATAGGGGTAAGCAGCATGAAAGAGGAATTGCATGTGTAGACAGCGTGTTATGCCCGTCTCAGAGGACCGAGGTGTCTAACTACAGAGCGCTGCACCGAGCCATGCGCCCCACTGCCTTGCACTGGGGGCTGCCTCCACCACTGCACTTGCTACAACGGAGCTGTGTTGGCCCAGCAGATTAAGTAGATACTGCATCGACCCTATTTGACGATGTGTACACATCGCGTGATGTCCAATGGTGGAGCGGACACCGTGTGCCAAGGTGTCTGCTATTAACGAAAAACAGCACTTGGTTGCACCAGAGATGCTTCTGTGTAAGCATGGGGTCTTCACACCTGTCCCCTATCAGCTATAGTGCCAGCTGTATATCCAGAAAGGTCCTGCAGAGCACTCCACCGTCTTTCAAGGTGAGACATGGGCTCCACACCTATAGCTAGAAACAGAACTCTGTACACCAACTGTTGTGACCCTCGTGTGGTAACTGGCCTGTATCATAATCAACTTACTAAACATCTATACACTTGTCTGGATGCCCGTTGCTGGTTTTAGACGGACCTGCGAAAAGGTTTGCCTTTGTCCGCATGACCTAGTGGTATCTAGTCTTGGTGACAGGCTTCAAGGAAGGAGGATGTTATTTGGGTACACAGAAGGCTACTCGTGTACAAAGATTCTCGGGAAGCAAATTTAGACAAAGAAGATGGAGAAAGCCAGGGAGCCCACTCTGTAATAGGATGACTAGGTATAGACCCATTTACAATAGGGAAGCACGTGAGTCATTCTGGCTTCTAAACATGGAAAGATCGTGGAGTCTGCGGACGACTTGGAGGCTGATTTGATTTTGTGCATTTGTAGCGAGGCAGAGGCTTTTGAAGACCCACCTGTTCCGAAGTCGAGGGAGCTCGTTTCCTCTCCGTACGTGGCGCAAGACCCTATTGTAGAGGTATACGGTGCACACCAATATCAGTCAGCGTGTTTGCTACTCAGCAGTTCCTCAGTTGCGTCTTTTCGCAGTAGACGAGCCACCGGATGAGGCTCCCACAATCCACACGATTAGCTTTATAGTGCTCTGTAGATGGCCATCCACCCTCACCAGGGGATGACTACATGCATTACGCAGTTTGAGGTACTTGGCAACCAAGGTGGCATAGTTAGCTCTTGCCCACTCAAGCTAGACCTCAACCACCTTGCCAACCACATTCCAAGTCACGGTGTTTGTAGATGTCCACCTCAAGTCTACAAGGTGCATCCCACGACTGCACAGCGCGGATAGAACCCTTTACCTGCTATAAGAGGCGCCAACCAGTTTGCTGCATCTGGATATCCCTTGTGCGCCCAACGGAGACTTAATGGATCACATTGCTGTGCACACCAGCCTCTCTGCTCGCGAGCTGCTTTAAGGCTCTCTCATTGTCTCGCCTCCACATGGTTGTCAGACTACCAAGCACTTTGTAACGTCAGCTGATCACCCGAGATATCAAGCTTTCGTACAGCGGGTTGCTCAATGTGACACGAAATCTAGAGGGCACTGACTTTCTTAGCTTGCTGTCCATATAGCACTATCATCAATCTTCAGTCCAGTTGACCAGCACACAGTCCGTTCTCTGGCCAGCCAACCGGGCCTAGTCTTGCTGGTAGACTTTCGAGCATAAGAGTATCCCCTGACAGCGGTGGCCACGCTGTGTACATTGCCCGGATGATCACTCTTGGCAATGGCTCCAGGACCTGGGCACCCCAGACCAGAGGGACGACAACGGCCCAGTTCGTCTACGGCTCCACTATCCCTTAGTTAGCATGGAGTGTGGCAGCCCAGATAGCGCTGGCCGTCCGGTATCACCTTTTCTCCGGTGCGCGGGGGTAGCCCTCGTGTGAGAGGCGCTGTGATATGTTGGCTGGAGCCGGTCAGGCGAGCGGGACCACCGCTCTAGAAGTGCTGGCACATCATTGCGTGTCCGAAGGCATGCCCACCTCAGTGGGACCATCCCAGATGAGGACGGACGGGCACCGGTTCCTAGATGGGCCTGCGACCGGCGAGGGACAGTCTTTAAAGACGATCGGCCGGCAGAACCTGCTTCAGTGGCATAGGAGTCGACAGGGGGCAGGCTTATCGACGGTCTGCGGTGCAACCAGGTTAAGTCGTATGACAGACGGACATCCATCCGTTCGCGGTGGGCATGTTGCGTGTCCCTAAGCAGAGGGGGCAGTCGTAGTGAGTCGCGATAGAACACGCAGCCATCCTCCACGGGGCATCGCTCCTGCCGGGCCTCAATGTAGGACCTCGACAAGCAGTGTCTGAGGCATCTGCTTGTGATGACCCGTGGCTCGGGCTGCTGGGGATCGCACGGCCGGCTCCATCGGGTCGCTGGTCAGACATCCAGGAGAGCCTAGGAGTCCCTTGGCAGACCTTGTGACTGGCACAGCAGGAGAACTGGTCGCCAGGAGACCCTCACATCACAGCGAAGAGCGAGGCAGACCACTGTCTAGCAGTTACCATGCGATGCGCCTTGCAACACAGAGGAGGGGCCTGCACTGATCGATCCATCTCACAGCCAGCCAGTCACATGAAAGTCGAATCAGCACGACCCCACCTCTCAGTGCAGACCATGTAGAGACCCTCCCTGCCAGCGCGTCATGCAGCACAGGCAGATGCCACGAAGGGGCGGACTAGTGAACAGAGCTGTCATGGCCTGTGTGACAGAGCGCCGGGCCATAATGTTCTACGCAGTTTTACTGATCGGCCTTGCGCTTCAGCTGGCGACAGAGGAGTGCACACCTGTTTCTTCCGGTGGCCCCAACACTTGCAAGGCCTGTGACGCTGTCATCAACGGCAAGAAGTACTGCTCGCAGTGCAATGATACTGGGAATTCTGATTCCAGTGGCGCCCCGACAGACGGAGTGTGCTCAGCAGACAATAACGAGTGCAGCCAAAAACAAGATGGGAAGTGTACACAGTGCGCTAATAAATCCTTCATGTACAAGGGCGGATGCTACAAGGATAGCCAGGCACCTGGCAACACGATGTGTGAAACAGCAACTGATGGAGTGTGCACGCAGGCTAAGGCTGGGTACTTCCTACCACCCGATGCTGATAGAGATAATGCACACCAATCGGTCATACCATGTGGAGATGACACAGTAGTAACGCTTGGAAATAGCAAACAGTACAAGGGCGTACCGCACTGCACTCAGTGTGAGAAGCCCACAGAGGCAAGTGATACTACTACTGCCAAGGCTGCGACGTGCACGGCTTGTGAGGACGGGTTCTTTGGGGCTACTTGTGAAGCATGCCAAGACGAGAATTGCGCTACGTGTGCCATGACAGGCAATAACAAGTGCAGTAAGTGTAAAGGAACTGGTACTAAGACATATCTGAAAGTGGACGGTGGCAGCACAGGCACGTGCGTCGAAGCATCTGGATGTACAGCTGCTACGTTTCCAAAGGTCGATGAACAACAGGGAAACAAGTGCGCTGCATGTAATAGTGTGCCAGATGGTGGAATCGCTAATTGTGCGACGTGCAGTCTGCTCACTCAAGGATCTAGAGCCGCCCCTTTGGTCACATGCTTGACGTGTGAACAAAATAAGTATCTCACTCCAGAAAAGAATGCGTGCTTAGATACCTGCCCTGCTGGAATGTATGCCGTTAGTGGCGATAGCGGCAATGTTTGTACCCCCTGCCACGAGTCGTGCGCAAGCTGTAGCAATGACGCAGCAACGTCGTGCACGGCCTGCTATCCGGGGCATGTGCTGAGTCGGTCGTCTGGTGACGCAGGAACGTGCATAAAAGAGTGCACGGGAGACTTTATGGCCCACTGCAAGGCCGACGGCTGCTCACTGAACGTCGGAGGCTCGAAGTACTGCGATCAGTGCGAGGAGGGGTACGCCCCAGTCGACGGCGTCTGCACATCCATACCTGCAACAGCGAGAGATGCCTCCGGATGTAAGGCAAGTGGCGGGAAATGCACTGAGTGTGGGGCAAACTACGCTCTGTTATCGGGCGGATGCTACAACACACAGAAGCTTCCTGGTAGCTCTGTGTGTACGGCTGCACAGAATAAGGGACAATGCCAAACGTGTGCCAATGGACAAAGCCCAGCTGGAGGAAAATGTCCGGCGTGTACTGAAGGATGTGTGAAGTGTGCGGGTAGTAAGGAAACCTGCACAGATTGCTTAGCAGGGTATTACAAAGGTGCCGGTGATAAATGCTTCAAATGCACGGATAGTGATAAGGCTAGCTCTAATGCAATAACTGGTGTAGAAAACTGCATAAGCTGTGCCCCGCCAGCTGGTGGCAATGGCCCTGTCACCTGTTACGTAACGCAACAAAAGGCTGACGATGGCACCGGCGGAGATACTGGAGGAGACAGCACGAACAAGAGCGGCCTCTCCACGGGCGCCATCGCGGGGATCTCCGTCGCTGTGGTCGCTGTCGTGGGGGGCCTCGTGGGCTTCCTCTGCTGGTGGTTCCTCTGCCGGGGGAAGGCGTGACTTAGGTAGTGAATGCTGTACAGTGATAGTGATAGTGCTATGTGGTGTGACATGCTCTGTGGGTGACTGCAAGAGCTGTGTGATGGATGATGTGTGTGGGGAGTGCAGCGATGGGTTCAGCATAGAGGGTGGCAGGTGTGTGTCTTCTGGCACCAACAGGAGCGGGCTCAGCGCGGATGCCATCGCGGGGATCTCTGTGGCTGTCGTCGTCGTCGTCGGAGGGCTTGTCGGCTTCCTCTGCTGGTGGTTCGTGTGCAGAGGAAAAGCGTAGATGTACTTAGGTAGTAAATACGTCACTGTATAAGCCTATCACTCCTGTTTCCAGGGCCTCGCCTGTAGGTGCATTCAAGGATCTCACGGGCAATTCTTATTCAATTTCTGGCCGTCCGGAGATGAGGGTTGGTTTTGGATAACATAACGAGAGAGTCCTCTCCAGTGATATATCCAGAGCCTAGCGCCTTCCCCGGTCGCTCCGCAGGGGTGTGCTCAGACCGAATGCGTACTTCGGTCCTTTCGGGGTTCAGGCCTTCTTACGGACTCTCTGGTCCACCAATGGCGCCTCTTCTTGGTCTTCCTTCGTGGCGGGTGAAGCTCCGGTCGCTGTCTTTTTTAGATGCCCCGTCTGTCGGGGGCTGCCATCGGGCTCTCCGCTGGCTGGGCCCCTCGGTGTCCGTCCGGCTGTGGTTCTGGGCAGTGGTCCCACAGTCGCGGTCACGTAGGTCCCAGTGGGCCGGCTGGTGGGTGGGGCGGGGGTATGGGGCGGTGAGGCTGGAGGGGCTCTGGTGGGACCAGGTGGTGGGTGTTCGTATGTGCCCCTGAGCTCCTGATGAGTGGGGTGATCGCAGCTGTGGTGACTGGGGGCTGTCCATCTGTGACTCACCCCTCTGTGTGCTCGTGGTCTGTGAGTGCCTCCACCCAGACAACGCCTCAGGAGCCGTGCACACCGGGACAGAGAGGATGACCAAGGGGGTCAAGCAGCCCCGCTACGAGAGATGAGAGTGCACAGCAACCAGCCTGATCTGCAGGGCTGCTCGAGCGATGTAGTGGTAGACGGCTCCCTCTGACAGCGACCCTGGTGACTGCACTGGCCTGCTCTCGAGGCTGAGTGACAGTGTGCACAGATGGACCTGAGTGCAGGAGGACCATCCACACACGAACAGACTGTGTAGACCCAGAGAGGACTGGAGTCTGCTCGGGACACGCTGACTGTGCCCCCATACGAGAGCACCAGGCAACCACCCGAGCACCCGAGAGGCAACAACAGACACGGGCACCAGAGATCCCCAACCAGATACATTGCTACGCTCATCCACAGGGGCATCAGAGGACCAGGTGGGGTCACCCTCACAGTCAGGGCCTGATAGGAAGCCAGAGGACTCACGCAGCACAGTAGGTCCAAGGGAGGCACACTCCAGGCAGGTGAGCAGTGGCAGAGCCCTGACAGCTGCCAGCCCCCATGACACCCAGGCAGGCACCAGACTCACCGAAGACTCCGCTGGCCTCGACTGTCTTCATTGATGACCCGAGGGGGCAGCAGCCAGAGGAGTGAGGAGGCCTTCGGACGCCACAAGAGGCCCGGCTGTCCAGCAGGCTACGAGGCAGACAGGTGACCTCTGAGCACCACCCAGGCACAGAGCCGACCATCAGAGTGATGCCCGATCACAGAGATGATCACGAGCACCCTCCACTGCACTCTGAGGGGCTGTCAATCATCCCAGCTGCCTCTCATAGCAGACCTCCTTGGGGGCAGTGCAGTGGGTCCCAGCTCATGCAGGAGGGTGCACGCCCCTCGGCATAGGATGCCCCGGCTCTCCCCGAGGGGTCATCAGAGCCACGAGAGGTGTTAAGGTTAGTAGACCACACCGGGAACTCCCGAGGGCACAGCAGGTGATGTTGGGTGATCCTCAGCGTGCTCCTCTCTGATGGTAGAGCATCCTGAGACCAAGGAGGCTCACCTCTGCCTACGGACGACACACAGCGCTCCACAACGAGGACCCACCAGGAGCAGCACAGCTGGTCACGGGGATAGTGCAGCCACCCGGTGCCCCACCGTGTTAGTCTTTTGAGTCATCACACTAGAGGCATGAGAGAACCCCATCCCATCCACAGGCTCATCCACACCCCTGCTGGCCCGAGGTGAACTACCGTCGAGGCACTGGACAGGGCATGCCAGGGGCTCAGCAGATCCACACAGAGCATCAGCACAGAGCATCAGCGAGTAGCAGGAGAGGCTGCGATGGCCTGCCTCAACCCTCACGCACCAGCCAGACAGAGAGGCAGTACTGCCCGAGACAAGGGGCCAAGGGAGGCGCTCAGTCAGGGGGACACGACACGATCGTCGGTGCCTGTGTCTTGGAGTGCAACGAAGGCTGGGGATCAGACACAACCACCTTAGCAAACAGAGCGGGGATCACCCACCACCCCACTGGCCCACTAGACCCAGGGACACATACAAGCACCCCCCACCTCAGCCCCCACCAGGAGCCTACCAGCCTCACCGCCCCATACCCCCGCCCCACCCACCAGCCGGCCCACTGGGACCTACGTGACCGCGACTGTGGGACCACTGCCCAGAACCACAGCCGGACGGACACCGAGGGGCCCAGCCAGCGGAGAGCCCGATGGCAGCCCCCGACAGACGGGGCATCTAAAAAAGACAGCGACCAGAGCTTCACCCACCACGAAGGAAGACCAAGGAGAGGCGCCACTGGTGGACGATGTACATGGTGAGTAAGCGGAATCCCAGGCCGACTGAGCAAGCATTCCCGGGTGTGCACACTCAGCTGAGCACACCCCTGCGGAGCGACCAGGGAAGGTGCCAGGTTTTAGATATACTAAAAGAGAGGAGCTCCTCGTTATATCATCCACAACCAACCTTTGTCTCCGGACACGGCCAAAGGAGCGAGAATTTATTCGTGAGATTTCTGGATCGTACCTACAAGCACCCGGTAGCACATCCATATAAGCTACATAAAGTAACGCGTTTACTACCTAAGTCTACGCCTTCCCCCTGCAGAGGAACCACCAGCAGAGGAAGCCCACGAGACCCCCCACAACGACGATGACTGCGACGGAGATCCCCGCGATGGCGCCAGTGGAGAGCCCGCTCTTGTTCGTGCTACCACCGGCACTGTCACCGTTCATGAGGTAGCAGAGAACGGAGCCAGTACTAGACGATGGAGGAGCGCAGCTCATGCAGCCAGCAACTCCCTTGACACTTCCACTGTTGCTGTCACACGAAGTGCATGGTCCAGCTGCTGATCCGACCATATAGTACCCAGCTGCGCATGACGTACACTGGTCAGAGCTATCTGCAGCTGAACATGTATTACAGGTTGAATGACACGAGGGGCATGCTCCATCATTGGGCCGAAGACTATTAGCACATGTTTCGCACTTACCCCTGCTATCAGCTAATGTGCATATCTGTTTGCCTGGCTGCTTGGTAGTTTCATAGCAGCCGCCTTCCTTGAGGAAGTAGTTAGCGGCGCATTTGATACATGCTCCATTATTCATTTCAGTACAGAAAGCTACTCGTGCGTTACTTGTTGTACAGACCCCGTTCAGAGGAGCCTGATTATCCACTGAGCACTGGGAGCAGTAGTCTGTCCCGCCGATCCTTGCCCCACAGACCTTACATCCGTTCTTGTCCGCCGTACACGCATCCCCGCAGGTGCCCCCTTGCACAGGATCACTACTTTTGTATATTAATGCCTTGCCAGCAGGACAAGCACTACACTGATTGTTGGCTGGCCCAACGCACTCAGCGCACTCAGGGCTGCATGCCTTACACTTCCTGTCAGTATCTCCATAGTATCCGCTGATGGTCGTGCAGTCAGGTATGCACTGGTTTGTTGGAGTGAGATAATTGTTGTCATTACATTCAGTGCAGACCTCTCTGTCAGTCTTCGGGTTATCACAGGCCTTGCAGTTGGGAGTATTGCAGGCCCCTGCCTTCGGAACACACGTGAGCCCGTCCTCTGACGGCTGGTACGTCTCCGTGCACGTGCAGATTCCTCCTGCCTCGTTTGCGTTATCGGGGCACTTCGCTATGCAGCCCTTTCCGTTCGGCTGGACCTTCTGTCCGACCGTCGCACAGCCCGTGCATGTCTGCTCGCCCCCAGGAGGCGTTGCGCACGTGCTACAGCCGGGTATCGGTGGGTCACAGGCCGTTTTCAGGACACACGTGAGCCCGTCCTCTGACGGCTGGTACGTCTCCGTGCACGTGCAGATTCCTCCTGCCTCGTTTGCGTTATCGGGGCACTTCGCTATGCAGCCCTTTCCGTTCGGCTGGACCTTCTGTCCGACCGTCGCACAGCCCGTGCATGTCTGCTCGCCCCCAGGAGGCGTTGCGCACGTGCTACAGCCGGGTATCGGTGGGTCACAGGCCGTTTTCAGGACACACGTGAGCCCGTCCTCTGACGGCTGGTACGTCTCCGTGCACGTGCAGATTCCTCCTGCCTCGTTTGCGTTATCGGGGCACTTCGCTATGCAGCCCTTTCCGTTCGGCTGGACCTTCTGTCCGACCGTCGCACAGCCCGTGCATGTCTGCTCGCCCCCAGGAGGCGTTGCGCACGTGCTACAGCCGGGTATCGGTGGGTCACAGGCCGTTTTCAGGACACACGTGAGCCCGTCCTCTGACGGCTGGTACGTCTCCGTGCACGTGCAGATTCCTCCTGCCTCGTTTGCGTTATCGGGGCACTTCGCTATGCAGCCCTTTCCGTTCGGCTGGACCTTCTGTCCGACCGTCGCACAGCCCGTGCATGTCTGCTCGCCCCCAGGAGGCGTTGCGCACGTGCTACAGCCGGGTATCGGTGGGTCACAGGCCGTTTTCAGGACACACGTGAGCCCGTCCTCTGACGGCTGGTACGTCTCCGTGCACGTGCAGATTCCTCCTGCCTCGTTTGCGTTATCGGGGCACTTCGCTATGCAGCCCTTTCCGTTCGGCTGGACCTTCTGTCCGACCGTCGCACAGCCCGTGCATGTCTGCTCGCCCCCAGGAGGCGTTGCGCACGTGCTACAGCCGGGTATCGGTGGGTCACAGGCCGTTTTCAGGACACACGTGAGCCCGTCCTCTGACGGCTGGTACGTCTCCGTGCACGTGCAGATTCCTCCTGCCTCGTTTGCGTTATCGGGGCACTTCGCTATGCAGCCCTTTCCGTTCGGCTGGACCTTCTGTCCGACCGTCGCACAGCCCGTGCATGTCTGCTCGCCCCCAGGAGGCGTTGCGCACGTGCTACAGCCGGGTATCGGTGGGTCACAGGCCGTTTTCGGGCCGATTCCTGCTAGAACCGTTGTGCACACTAAAAGAATTACTGCCAACATTAAGTTTAAGCTTACGCTCGATTATTATTCTCTTCAATTAAGCTTATAATTAATCCATAAGTTATAGACAAACCACTGTTACCTTTTGATAAATCAATTAGAATGGAAAAGAATAAAATCAAGAGCACACCTACCAGAGGCCGGCTGATAGTGCGGTTCTCCCTGGCTTCAATAGAAACAGGATGAGTGAGGGCTAGACTCAGATCGTGCGTCCCTTGCGGAAACTAATAATTGTTCAGAGATGCATTCCTATACATTGCTGTCAGTATGTTTGTCGACTTTTTTGCAGAGGCAAGGTGTAGATTTAGGTAGTAAATGCGTTAACTGATATGTGCAGATCCCTCTGTGCCCAGCTCGGGCTCCTCAGTAGCATACCTGGATCTGATGGATAGAGAAGCACACCTACTATAAGCATCTCTTGCTGATGGCCTGTAACCACCTTTTACAGTCCAGTGTGCATCCTCTAGTGCTCCACTTCCCCCTGTGGCCAGTGTATCTCTAGGGCGAAGCAGACTCTTTTGAAAAGGTATTGACCTAGCACCATGAAGGAGCGCGGGGCACTGCACTGGGCCCGTACACAGGTCAGAGGCCCGTAGTTGTAGGTCAGCAAGATCCCGGTGCGACGGTCGGGTGCTCGTCCATCAGAGCTCTCAGGATGGTGGCCAGGGGGCAGGAGCGACGCCTTTCTTGTCGGTCGCGACGCTGGTCAGTTGTCGATGCAAAATGTGCAAGGCCCCACAGGCGAGGAGCACAGAAGGGCACAGGGAGCGTAAGGCCACCAGCAACTCGTAACTTTTTATATCTTGGTGGCCGGTCTCAGCACTTCGTAGGTGCAGATATGAGAAGCTGGGCCGAGTGATCTGCTGGTGGAGGGGCCGACACACACTTCTCTAAGGGTTCTGCCATGGGTGACGACGATGGTAGGCCGCACCACTGCAGGACCGACGCACGCCAGAAATAGATGAAAGGCTCGCAAGCAGGTGCAGACTGGAGCGCCAGCCGCTGGCCGGATCACCCGCACAGGCACGCTCTGGTTACTTCAATAGATGGTTCAGTGGCACCTTAACGGAAAACACTGCTGCGCTCCACTTGCTGGCCATTTGAGGCACGCAGGTTCGATTGGTCCCAGGGCCACCGCTAAGCGTGGCATGACAGGCTATCTCCCAACATCGGGCGACGGTAAGACTCACGCCTACTTTTAGCCAACTGAGCTCGAAGCAATCCATGCCCTTGCGGGTCCATACTGGCGTGGTCTGTACAGCTATGCGCAGTGATGCATAACAGACCTCGGAACCGTAGACACCCTGGGCGCGCCCCTTGCTGCGCAGGGCCAGGGACGCCGGGAGGGCTCGGGCCGCCAAATGCCTTGGTTCGCAGTCTTTCGCAGGAAAACCAGCTAGGAAGCGTAACCGCACGCCTCTTCGAGGTGAACGGGAATGGCGCAGCACTGTTCAGATTATAACCTAAAGAGCATGAAAGTGTGTAATCATCTGTAGTTTGTCTGCATCCTTATATGAACAGAAACTTCCAGATTTGGCTATTATGACTTCACTGTCCCCTTCAAAATCCATTTCACGTACATATCCTTTAGCCACGTGAACGGTCGCAATCATGCTAAGCCGCTGAGAAAGGGCATCTTTCATTGTTGCAGTCTTATTTTGGTACTTCCTAGTCATCCTCTTATCATCGCAAGATTGAATCCTCTGAAGCTGGCCGTGGGTATCTACCTCAAACGAATAAATAACACTCCGTGTCTCTGAAAGTGTGTCTTGAGCATCAAGTCCTAGAGAAATTTTCATCGTAAGCCCTAGTGGTGTATTAGGATCCTCTACTTCTACTGTATCTAGTTTTCCATTTTTTGCTTCAGTGGTACAGCTGGCAGAAGCTTTGAAGTCTTCGTCAACTATCTTGAATAAAGGAGTAAGCACCTCTACTGTAGAACCAGATGATGTGCTACTCCAGTCTTCATTTCTCTTGCCTTCTATGGTACTGCCCCCCACTACTGATAGCCTAGTCAATGGATTTTTAGATGTACTAATATTAGTATGGGATTGATATTCTTCACAAACTTTACAAATAAAATCTTTGGTTCGTATTCTGTTAAATTCCCTAAGATTGCTAGCTGTCAAAGTACAGTCATTATATATAGTCCCCGATATAGAATAAAAATATGCTAAAGCGGACCCAACGCAGTCAGTTATACCAGGATTGGTGCACTGATTGGGCTGTGCCAAGGCTATTGGGTCAAGCTTGTACTTAGTGTTGAGAAGAGGGAGCGAATCAAGGAGTTGTAACTTTGATAGATACTGATCTACTAGGTGCTGCCTTTTAGCCGAGATCTTGAGACTGTTGCAAATATGAACAAAGTCGTCCTCGCCGAATGTATTTTTCTTGTTGGTGCGATGGGATTTTTCATAATCTCGAATCTTGTTTTTAACAATCGTGCTTGATATACTATACAAGGCAGTCAGAGCATTACCAAATGCGTCTGCCGACAGACACTGTGAGTAATTTGTGTCATGAAGGTAATACGATAACAGATAAGGAAACCCTCTGATCTTTGGAAGGCGATATAAGAAGTAACATATTTGTACATATACCTCGCACGTGATGACTTCGACGCTCGTGTAAGCATACTCCCAGATGAACCAAATATCTTCAACTGTCGCAGAGAGCTTATAGAGTGTCTCTGTACAGACAACATCGTACTTAGTGAACTGCTTGGCAAGGGCCATGCCCAGTGTACGGCGAGAAATATGTCCATGGCCGTGAAAGTCAAGAAGGTGGAAATCGTGGGCCACTTCTGCTGGCCTAAATGCAAAGAAGCTAAAGTCGGCATAAAGCCCGTCAGTGCCTAGAGAGCCAGATGCACGTGTATGTCCTAGTGCACCACGTTCAGCCCTTCCATTAGATTTCTTGCTGTCATCTTGAGATGTCGATCGAGCTTCCAAACCCTGTATTGAATAGCCTTTTGGGATTAGTGGGAGCACAGCAGTCAATTTTGTGCGAGGTTTATCCTTGGGAGGTTTTCTTTGCAGACATTGTTGTGGGCTATTTTTCTGTTGACTAGAAGACGAAGAAGAAGAGGACAGCTTTCTCTTTAATAGTCGGGCCTTCTGACTAGGCGATAGCATCGCCAAAAACATATCTTCGTCTTGGCGGCTGCCAGCTAAACCCATGGTCGACGCACCAAATGACAATTTTTTGCTTGAAACTGACCTGGTTCCAAAGCTCAATTACGAGATAGAAGCACCCGCTGCCAATGAATACGTGTCCTTCCAAGGCAATGGTCTGAGACAGTAGACTTCAATTCCCAAAATTTTCATTTACCTTTTAATGAGTGGAAACAACCCTCTGAAGAAGCTTGTCACCATCCAAACCACTTTAAAGAAGATTATGATGCGAATAACTAACATAGAAGAGCAGATAGAGCAAGAGGAGCGCGAAAAGGCGCGGTGTATGATAGGGATTACCCGAAGCATTATGAAGAGACATATAGAGCAGAACAAAACTTTGGAGCGTGAGCTAGCAATTCTTATGATGGTGGACGAACGTCTCACAAACCAAGCGAATGCTAATGAAAAACTTAGTAGAGAACTCGTCAGCCTCGTGACGTACTTCAAAGACGCAGTGATCCCAAGAGAGAGGCAGCTGGCTCCTGTGTTCGTGCCGGCCATGACGCCCCAGACCGCCCAGGTGATTCAGAAGGCTCCGGCTCCAAGGCCGCTTTCTCACATTCGGCAGATCACGCATTTGAACAGTTCGGTAGGGTCTTTCATTACAACCACAGCAACGCCTGTTACGAAAGACGTATCAAAGTAATGTCTACCTCTACCGTCATCAAAATCATGGTAGACTTCTTGTAAATTTTACCTTTAATCAAATGGAGAAAGACCGCCTGCAGAATAGGTCGACACCTCATGTGGTCGCTATGAAGCATAGCACAAGTAGCTTGTTTCATGATAGTAAGCGGGCAATCCCTGGACCTCCCAGATCGATTGCTCCCGTTGATCTACAGGCATTGAAGCGGATTGCAAGCAATGCAAGCTCTGCTATTCCACCACCCTTGGACTCCTATGTACCTAAGGCAGAACAAGTGAAGGGCCTGGCTCATATGTGCCCGAAGTTGTTCGAATTGGGCAATCGCTCTGTAGTTCCACTATCTAAGGTGAAGGCTATCCCGGCCTACAAGGGCACCCCATATGACCAGCGAGCAGATGATATTTCTATCTTAGTAGCAATTGCTCATGAGAATCTAAGCTATTATCGAAAAATCAATCTCCTGGTATTAATTCTAAACATGGTCTCTAACGTGTCTCAGTATCTGCACCAATGGATTGCTAACGATTACGCTCACTATATTGAAAAGAAGAAGGCTGGAGACACTTGCATTAAGAGTATCTATGATCCAGCCAAGCAACCAGCAGCTGACCTCATTCGCGACCCGGAGTACTTGCCGGACATGTCAAGGTTTTGCAGTGAACATAGAAAATACAAACCAGAACTGTACAATAGCACGATCTCTATTCTGTCCGACTGCTTCTCTGACGCTGCATCTGAGCCTCCATCAATACTAGAATCGATGGTCAACACGCCCATAGGTTCTTCTGCCACGTCGATCCCCTCTGAAAACTCGTCAATCTCCTCGTTATCAGATCTGTCCACAGCCAGCGTCAGTGCCGAATTGCAGCGACGAAAAGTCATGAGAGAGTCTGTTTCTATGACAACAAGCAGCCTATCCGAGGGGTACAAGCAGATGGAACTAAAAACACTAAAGCAGATACTACAGACTACTTTCAGTTGTCAACGAATAATCCCATTAGTTGATATAGAGAAGCAGCTGAAGCGAAAGCATCCCAAGGTAAACGCTCTTAAGCTACTCAGAGACCTAGCAGACACCACCACCTGCATTACAGTTTCCCAGGGAGATGTATCTATTGATTGGGCTAAAGCAAACTTCTGAAGCGGCATGCGTTATTCTACTTTACGGTAAAAGAGCCTGTATTTAGCCATGAATGTGTAATACATACAACCAGATCCGTGATGTTACTGGCCCCAGTTGAGTCGGGACTGAAGTGTTGGGCCACTGCTGCATGAATACACTCAACGGATGGGTTCTCTAGCACTAGCTTAATGATGCTACGGAGGCTCTTGTCTAGAAGCTCACGTCCTATCACCGTCTGTGCCTTTTGATATAGCTGCTTATATCTGTGTGCTAGTTCTGCCCGTAGTACCTTAGTATATTCAGTATTTAGAACTATTGGCGTAAGGACTCCAGGCTGGCTCATCTTGCCATTTGCAGATTGTCCAGCACTAGCTAGGACACCAAACATGGCGAGTGCTTCTGCTGCATCTGAGCGCCGCTTTTCCTCCTTTTCCAGCATGTTATAGATGGCGTTGCAGAATGGTTTGGAAAACTTTTCCGGAAGAGGGTCGTACTTTCCTTCAACAATCTGCATGGCAACAGATACAATTGTTCGCCCCGTGAAAGGGCGTTTTTGCGCCGCAAGCTCATAGAGTGTCACGCCTAATGACCATATGTCCGATTTTGTGCTATACATATGCTTAGAAATGAGCTCTGGCGAGAGATAGTAGGGGGTTCCGACCAGTGTCGTTGCAAGGGACGACTCTCCAAGGACCTTTGCAATGCCAAAGTCTCCCAGCATCACACGAAACGGGTACTTTCTTTCTTTCGAAGATTCTACAGTGGTCTTTGCGAGGAAGATGTTCGCCGGCTTTACGTCACGATGTATCACATTGTGTGAATGCAAGTATATGAGAGCGTTTAGTATCTGTGTAGCAACATAAGTAATGAACGGCTCATCAAAAGGTTCTGAAGAACTTCTCATAAAGTTTTGGAGATCTCCCTTGTTAGCGTATTCTGTTATGATGTTGAGTGCTCCGTTTTCTAAAAAACTTTGCTTGTAGGAGACTATGTTTGGATGGAAGAGTTGTGATAAGAGATTTGCCTCCCTAAGCGCTCGCTCTCTCTCGGCAGCAGGTAGCTGCGCCAGGGTAAGCTCTTTGATAACGACACTGGCACCAGTCTCAGTATCCTTTGCTAACCATGCAATTCCATAAGCACCTCTACCAAGAATACGATTCTTTATGTACATCAGTAGGGTAGTATGAGTCCTTCGATATTAAATTTAGATTAACGTATGCAGTTACTGGCTACAGTAATATAAAACGTGTTGAGAGAATATTACAGATTTCCAAGTAGCACGTTTATTTGTTCTAGAACACGGTTGGTGTGGGGCAAAAAATAATGAGAGAGCGACTGCACTCCCAGTTCCATAAAAACAGTGTTTATATCCGTAGTAGTCAGCTGGGGGCTGTGTATAAAGCAGAGAGACTGTCGGATGGAGCCACCGTTGCTGTAAAGGAGATTTCTCTGCGGAACATCCCTGATGACCAATATGTGGCTCTGTGCCGTCCGTACGAGCTGTCACGCTACCTTGCTCACCCACACTTACTAGTATACCATGAAGCGTATGTCATTCCTGGAGAGCGCTGCCTTCTCGAGATGGAGCTCTGCGAGAATGGCGCACTTATCGACGTCCTGGATGACCTTTACAAACGGAAAGAGCATCTCGAGGAGTCGTTCGTGTGGGAGATAATTGCACAGATTGCAGATGCTCTTGCCTACCTTCACGACGCTGACAAGCCCCAAGGACCAGTTCTCCACAAGGCTGTCAGAGCCTCGAGCATATTCATTGGGGAGAGCGGTCTAAAGCTAGCAAAGCTAGGCTCAACACGCCACGCATCAGAGCTCACAGTGTTTGGGACCAGGCACAAGCACGATATGTACCTTCCTCCGGAGGCCACAGTGCGGCGAACGCCCACTGATAAATGGGACATCTGGGGCCTTGGCTGCCTCGCAGTTGAGGTGTGCACCCTCGGGACTGTTTATAACGACTCCTCGACAATGCTTAGCAGATTATCATTTGATCTCCGACCTTACTCGAACGCTCTTGCTTTCATGGTGGCGAGTTGCCTCAGTGTGTGTGATAGGGACAGACCATCGGCTGTGGAAATCAAGGGCCATATAGAGATAAAGCGTGCGCTACGCCGCGTCAATCCGTCCAGCGTGACAAAAATTTGCAATCCGGAACTCCGGGCTCCAAACGAACATGGATCTGAAACTGACAGTTTACAAGATGAGTGTGAGGTAGAAACAGACGTAGAAGTTTGTACTGCTGACTTCGACCACAGCATCAGCATGAGCTCGCCCATTGTTGGAGATGGTGTCATAAAAGCATCCCTCGGTGAAGCTAGCCAGTGTTCTCAGGTCGATCTAACTCTATCTCGAGGGTGTGCACACAACGGGCTCATATCTGACGATCTCATGGAGCTTATATTGAACGACAATTCCCACGGTGTATCTGCTCAAATAGACAGGCTCATGAACTGCCTCAAAACAGCCTTAGATGTAGCTGCATTCGAATCTAGGCCAAATGCCCTTCGGATTATTTGTGAAGCAATCTATACAAACGCACTTCCCATACAGATTTCTAAAAGAAAGGGGGAACGTAGTCTTGGGAAGACCCCCTTGATGTTTGCAGCAGAAACAGGTAATACAGAGAAAATTCTACAACACCTTGACCAAACAATGCAGTTATTCTACACCTCTCTTCCTTCTAGATCCGATCAAGGTGTACACCATGGTGTAAGCAATAATAGACATACAGATGAAGTGACAGCGCTGATGATTGCTGCTTCAGCAAACAAAGTTGAAGCTGTAAAGCTTCTCCTCTTGGAAATTGGTGTGCAGAATCAAAATGGGATGACGGCATTGATGTTTGCAGCCATGAACGATAGCGTTGAAGCAGCAAAATACTTAGTTGCCGAAGCGGGGTTTAGAACTGCGGAGGGAAAGACTGCCCTTATGCTTGCAGTTTATAACAATGCAACGGAATGTGTAGAGCTACTCAGGGGGAGAGAAAATCACATCGCCGACAGAGCTGGAAACCGAGCTATAGACTATGTGTACACATCCGGAACGAAGGTCCCTTTATACCATCAAAAGAGAATGGCAAGTATCTTGAACAGTTAACCGAAGTCTGTGACACTTCCGCATATTATGCAGAGAAGTCATAATCATCTAGAGCGTCGTAATCATCATCTAACAAGTCAGATACCGTAAGGTTATCATGCTTAGGAATGAATTCGTTATCAAGAGCCTCTACCTCCTTGTGCTGAATCCGGTATCCGGCATATTGAGATGAGTAAGGTATGGTGATCGCCTTGTTCTCTCTTTCTTCTTCAATATTTTCACCATGCTCTCTTTCATCGGTGAATGTCACACTTTTCTGCCTTACCTGATTTTTTGGTGTGGGTGCCGGTGTAGTCCGTCTGGTAAGCTTGTGTGCGGATGCTTTGTATTCAGAGGAACTCGAGGCTTGTGATGGATGTGCCTTCTCCTCGTTGTGGCTGTTAGCAGTTGGCCTAAGCTCCCTTGAAGGGTTTCTAACGACGGACTTTACGGGATTCTTGTCATTATTGCTTGCATAATCGTCTTCGTGTTGCTCTGAATCAGATTGCATGTTAGATCTTGGTCCTCTCCGATCTTGTTGACTTTGGCGCTTTGCCGATTTATTAGCGCTTCTCTTATTGTAATTTTCTTGATAATTAACCACTGCAATCCTTACTTCGCTGTCCTCGTCGTCATTTTCACTGTGGCAGGAATGGTTATTTGTGTGCACTTGGGCTTTCAAGTCTGGGTCTTGCTGCTCTGGGAGGCTGCTTTTGTACGCTCCACTTCTGCTCTTTGTCTTTACAACGTTGAGTACACCATACCCGACACTTTGAGAGACATCAAGGGGACCCGAAAAGAGGGATTTCAGAAGCTGATGATTCGACACATGAACCTCTTGTGATGCGGAGGAGTCATCAGCGCCCCCAGATGACGCTAGCACAGTAGGCAGGGGCTTTGGCTCAGAGAGACTTTGTTTTGCAGATGTGCGCCGCATGACTCGCCGTATGGGACCTGTTGCTTGCGCACTCTTTCCACGCCCGTTGCTATTGGAGATATTAGTATTGCTTGTACTGCTGTTTAGTGGCGCAATAGCAGAATACTGAGCCTTGCTACTTTTATTGCTCGCAGAGGGCAGTCGTTGATCTGGCTGCTGCTGTGTCTTCAACTGATCTATATTCTGGACTCGAAGTTGGTGCGGACCAACTGCTGCATTTGAAAGGGATTCTTTTACTGCCTTGCTATCGTGCATCTGCTGGTGTTTAAGGTAGTCTAGGCGCTTTTTCTGTCTCTGCTCGTCGGTGAGGTCGTCATCAGGTGATCCGTATGCAAGATCTTCTAACGTCTTAGAAGGTCGCTTGGGAGGATAGTCAGACAGTATGGAGATAGATACCCCGGCTTGGTGGCTTACGTTTGTGCTATCGATAGAGTAGTTTGCCAGTTTCTTGTCCAGTTCAGACAGCTCTCTCTTCAATGCCTCTTCATCATCGGTGCATTTGGCAAGGTTTCGATTCAATTTCACGGTTTCTAGGCCCTCGAATGTCTTTGGTTTCGGGGCTGGCCTTGTTTTGAGCTCTACTTCTTTGTTTTGTAAGATAGGAGATAGTCGCATGATACCATTTGCTAATTGCTCGTGAGCAGACGCAGAGAAAAACATGTGCGTGTGGGCCTGGTCATTCGTTAGATGGGGCTCCAATTGAGCCGAAGAGGTAAGTGCTGGTATAGCAGCTTGAGAGTACCGCTGCAGTCCATTATCATAGACACTATCTGCGTAGTTTGTGTCGTCTTCATCATCAGAAGATTCTGCATATGTTGGAAGTTGGCGAACATCATCAATGGCTCGCTGTAGACCTGCAGCATTATTCGAATTGATGGAAGTAAGGTATTCATCTTCTGGCGGGACTACGGGTGCTGATGTTTTGGCTTTGGCTTGTGAAAGGTTGGCTATGGAGGTATCTGTACTAGAGACACTGAATTCGTTAGCGTGCCGCTTATCGCTACGACGGTCAACTGGTCCACCTTTCATTTTGGAGGGCGGAAGCTTATTCTGAACGGAGCACATGGCAAGCTGATGTGTTTCCGAGACGGCACGATTTTCCTCCAAAACAAACGTCTTTGCGCCCTGGGCTTCTGACTGCAAAAATGGGACACATGAATCCATAAATGCAGTGTTCTGTAGTTTTCCTCTGGCAACTTCTTGATAAACATTGTGTAGTATATTAGTAAACGTTGTCCCTGTGTGGTCAGTTGTTTCGTTTGTGGGTAAGTGCAAATCTGCCGACCTGGCGGATGACCTGAATTCAGCCGAGGGCGCCGGAAGCCGGCTAACCTTGCGTTTCTCTGCCACTTGTCTCGTGTGCGCTATTTTGTACTGCTGCATTCGTTGATGCTCTTGTTCCTCCAGCTGCCTTGTCTGTTCATCATAGCGTTTTATCCTGTCACGAGTCTCCTTAGCAGCGCTGGAAGACGAAGCCGAGGGCGCTGGCTGACGCATACTAGTGGATGGTTTCGAGGCTGATCCATGCGAGTAGCTGTAAGCATACCCGTTCCCGTCCATTAAGGGCGCCCGACTAGCCCTGGGCGGCTCCCTCAGGGCCATGCGGTGATTCTTTTTTGGACTAGCCTACACCCGCAGCCAAAGAGCATAGACAGAGACACGGGTGAGTAGTTGACATTTACTGGGCCTGCAGAGAAGGCAGGCGTAGAGAGTGCTTAAAGGCTCAGGGCGTTCGATGCGCACGCAGAAACACAGGCCCCACACTCTATGCACGCATCTGGACGGGCAACAGATACAACCTTGGCCCCCGATGGAAAATCGAACACGTCTGCAGGGCACACCTCGCAGCACTCCATCGTTGCGCAGCACTTAGCAGCATCAAGCTTGATCGGCATTTTTAAAGTGGAACATCTTCTAGTATTTACGAATGCGGTGGGAAGTCTAAATTTACAACTATCAATGCAGCGTTATACATACGAACGTTGGGCTGGACGGCGAGGACAAAGGAAAAGTCCGATTACACCGTACAATATTAGCACAGTAGTAACGCACACCACTAAGAACATAATTATGGACCCGACGAAGCGAGGCATGTGCTCCGACGAAAGATTGTAAGGGTATGCAAGACAAAGAAACGAAAGGACAACGAGGGAAGCCCACTTGTTGAGCAGCAGAGGGTTCGTGTCCAGGAACTTCCTCATGATTGCAAGGTCTAAGTGGCAGAGGCCAAACAGGATTGTGATGAAGCCGAAGAAGAGTGAGCACATGAGCCAGTAGAACTCAAACCCGCCGTTGTTGATTTTGTAGAAGATAGACAAAATGAACGCAAGACAGGTCAGAAAGTGCGTGATAGAGAACACACACTTTAGTACGGTAGCCCAAGTACCCTTGCTCACAGGGTACGTGTCTGGGATGCGAACGGGAAGACGCGCTTTTGCGTACTCATCATCGTCGTTTCCGAGGTTATCCCTATCAGGAACCGGGGGCTGGGAAGCCCTGAAGTTGTTAACGGCGCTGTTGTCAAGGTTCATCCCGGAGCTCCCGATAGCGTTCCCGGGTTCTGAGGTCTGCCATCCCGGCTGTTGCGCTGGTGCATAGGGATTGCCTGAGGCGATGGGCCCCGGGGCCACCATACCGGCAGGAGCGCCCATACCCATAGTTTGGGGCATGTTGGAGTTGTACTGCATGTCGACAAGAAAAGCCTTTTAAAACTCTATAAAATCTTACAGGATAAGACACGTGACTCTTATCTTTAACATTTCATTTAATTTATCTTAATAACCTTTTCACTGATTTGTCCTTTAATAACTTTATTTTTCGGACATGTCCACTGATAGAGAATGTGCACAATGCAACTGGGTCATGGACAGAGATGACGTAGATCTCACCGTAGCAACCATGGTGAGCGACATCCTTCAGCAGTACTCACGAGATCCTCATAAAACTCACGGTACAAACCGCTCGGGGAGCCCCTGCTCGACTCAGGCGTCTGTTCCTCTATCCGAGATTACTGGCTCAGAAGAAGAAGCCTCTCTCCGGCCCATTGCTCACAGATTAGGAACTGTTCCCCGTCCTGCTTCAATGAATG
Source organism: Giardia duodenalis (assembly GCF_000002435.2). Lineage (NCBI taxonomy): Eukaryota > Fornicata > Diplomonadida > Hexamitidae > Giardia > Giardia duodenalis. The sequence continues at coordinate 2,486,699 of NC_051860.1, forward strand.
CAGTTGCAGACGTGAAGACGCGTCTTAAAGAGTATAAGCAAAGGGTCAACCACCTGGAGGCAGAAATTCGCAACCTGGAGCAGACACTCATCGACGAGCGCACCAAAGCATCCGTATATCAAATGGAACAAGAACAGCTTATTGCTACCATGAAGGAGAGCTTTAAGCAAGAGAACTTGAAGCTGCTGGCGTCCAACAAGCAAATTGTAGAGAAGCTCCTTGCAGAAAAAAAGGACCTGGCCGACAAGTATGAGGAGCTGGCCAATGATCTCCACAAAGCCAAGCTTGAGCAGATGGGCAACGTAACGGCTGCCTCTGAAAACGAAATTCTCAAGACGCAGTTAGATAAGCTTAAGCAAGAACACGTGTCACTAAAGGCAACCTTCGATGAGCAACTTGAGAAGGCCAAACACAGAATCCAAGTAACTGAAAGCAAGAAGCGAAAGCAAGCTGTTGAAGAGGCCATAGAGCAGACCAAGCATACGCTAGCATTAGGATTAGAGCCAAAGCTCCAGGAGATGGACCTAGCTCATAAGACAGAGACATTAAAGCTCACAGCTGACCATGAAACAGCTCTCCGACGGCAAAAGCAAGACCTGACTCTTCAGCACGAAGAAGCCTTGGCAAAGCAGCGTACAGAAATTATGAAGCAAACAGCAGAGGAAATCGATCAACTCCGCGAAGAGATGCAACAGAAAATCAAACGAGTCAAGGCAGAGTTACAGCATGAACACAGCCTAGAACTAGAGACCATCAAAAAGAAACTGCAAATGGAGCACGATGTGTCTGTCAGCACAGAGCTTACCAAGATGCGCGGCCTTCTCAACGAAAAAACATTAGAATGCGACATACTCAATGACAAATTGCAAAAGTTGAGTGCAGAAGCTCAGAAATCTATAGAGCAGCTCAAGCTAAGCTACATATCTGAGGTAGACAAGTACAGAGTTGCCTATGCAAATGAGGTTTCAGTGATTAAAACGCAGTACAAGGAGCTAGCAAGAACACTCTGGTTGCAGAGTAAGCCAGAGATGGTGGAGCAGGTAAGGACGGAGCGCGATAAGATTCTCAAGTCCATGGCAAAGACATGGGATGAGAAGATCGAAGCAGCTCGGCTGCAAGAGCGCACGGTGGTGACTGAAAAGGAGGCTGAGATAGCTACAAAGGACGCGAGGATTAAAGACTTGCAGCTACAACTTCTCAACGCTGAGGTAGAAACGAGCAAATGTAATGCAGAGCGGGAGGCTTTAACTGGTAGAATTTCTCACCTTGTTAATGAAAAGGATTCTTTCATGACTAGGCAATCCTATAGTTATGCTAGGCTGCAGATGAGTGTGGAGGACTATCGCTGTCGAGCAATTCGCCAGCAAACCAGACGGCGCGACTTCGAGGCCAAGATTAAGAACAAGGTGCAGGAGAAGCTTCTGGCCATTGCTCAGGAGAAAGACACTCTAATAGCACAACTCACTGAAGCCCTGGAACTAGAACAGCAGCGCTCCGCCGAGTATGTCGCACAGCTTGCTCAGCTGCAGGAGCTGACAAATGCCGAGTGATAGATGTAGAGGCATGCATACACGAACATATGCACACCAACGAATCATTCACTTACTTGAAAAGTTTAGTCCCCACGTGGAACTCTTGATTGGCCCCTTTTTGTCGACAATTTGGGGTATCGCGTTCAGTTTAGATAGATCAATCCGTTGCTTAGGGTCGTAGTTTAACATGCTCTGTAGCGTTCCGATCAGCTCCTCGCTATACTCCCGCTCTCTTAATTCATTCACGTCTACCTCAAAGCCTTGCAGCTTTTTCAGTAGCTCCTCGGGGTTTGCAGAGTATGCAGGCGGCTTAAGAGCACACACACAATACACAAGAGCGCCTAGGGACCATAGATCGCTTTCTTCTGTGTATCTCTCCATTTTGAGGACCTCTGGGGGACAAAATCCCAGGGTGCCGAATATGGTAGAGCTCAATATTACATTGTCCAGCAGTCTAAACGTTCCGGAGTCAGCGAGTTTGCAGTATCCGTCGGCTGCTAGAAACACCTTCGATGGCTTAATGTTTCTGTGTACTAGGGGACCCATGTCGGTATTGTCCTTCTGTGGAGAATGGTAATAAAGAAGAGCCTCTGCTAGGTGAGAGAGAATATACCACACCGTTTCCTCAGGGATCACGCGCTCCTTCATTCTGTAAAAGAGGATCACATCCATTAGGCAGCACCTTTCGTAATACTCCATTACAAAATGACCAAGGTTTTTCGTATCATTATAATAAACATCGTAATACTTCACAAGGTTCTTGTGTGACAGTGAGCATAGCTTGATGAAGTCGTTGCGTACGACAGATCTGTACCTGTTCGGTATACTTGTAATATTGACTACCTTGACTGCATAGTCTTGCCCTTGACTTCCATCATTGCACGCTGGGTCCAGTGACCGTACCACTTCCACGTGTCCCAAAGCCGTCTTTGCTAGGACGGGGCCAGTGGAGACATAATGCTCCTCGAACTTGGCCATTTTTTAAAATGCCTGAGAGGTCTGCAGAGGCACCACGTTACAAATTATTTAATATATAACCGCTCTGGATCACTGGACAATCCGTCCTATAAATTTTCCATCCAGAGAATAGATAATTACATACTTGCCATACCTAATTGTTTTATAGTATTGTAGTAAATTCCTATTGACACTTGGATCTCTATCAATATAGATTGGAAGGAAGAGCCTAGTATCTTGCTGCGGCATGCCCAAAGAGACGCTTTGGTGCTGGCCTGTCATCTTCTCTGCTCCGTCTCGAACAATTAGCATGGAATAGGACAACAGCTCTAGGCGCATGCTCCTCCTTGAGATTATGTCAGTCAACTGAAGAGTGCGAAGTATAGTACATAACGGAGGGAAGTCACGAGCCCTGTCCACATTGTGAACAGGCCGCCCCTCCAGTTTAAATGAGCCAGTGACCTCTGGAAACGAGGAGACACCGTACACGGAGATAGACTTGGCTGCAAGCAAGCTTATGTTGCTAGAATTGATGAAATAAGGTGCATTGTTGGTTGAAACGATCTGCTTCGAGGATACGCGGTCAAGAAAGGCATCAAATGTGTGTTGCATGAACTGGAGAAGAGCTCGTTGGCAGATTACAGTGTTAATTGTGGTTAACATTATGAGAGAGTGGATTGAAAGATACTGCAGGTTGATTCGAGAGTACTTCTGCAAGAGATACATCGCTAGTTCTTTGTCCAATGACTCATAGCAGAGGTCAGACAGCCAGTAGCGAGGAGCAATCTCAACCGTCATGACAATCGAGAGGACGTCCTCTACGCTGACTCCTGGACTGATCTGGTTTAATTTTGACGAGGTATTTGTCACGCCACAAAGGAGATTTAGCAAGACGTTACATGTCTTGGCTATTACAGTTTGTCTGGTTGGCAGCGTATCGTGGTATGACTTCAAAAGGCTGTGCATGCGTGCATACATTCTCGCGAAAATTGGCTTAATACGCCCATTGCTCTGGATGAGGGAGAAAGAAACCTGGTCGTTTTTGGCTATCGCCTGCATACGCTCCTTCTCTAGGGTAAATGTGCGGAGAAGAGTAAGCAAGTCGCCCTTCTCTGATAAATCTAAAAGGCCTAGGCAAACTCTAAAGGCTTTCTTCATGCGAATGTCAGCTACAAGACGCCGTTGGTCATCCAGTGAAGTGGATCCAATCAAATTACAGTTAAAGTAGGGAACAAGGGCTTCATCGAACTGCTTGTACAGGCTTCCTAGGGAGATAACTGGCAGAACTTCGTTGTTGTAGTATCGCATAAGATAATGGCCCACTCCATTAGAGTACGCTTTAACGTACCGAAATGCAGGGGCATCGAATGCTAGCTTGTACCGCAAGTGTCTGGGAGCAAACACCGGTATGCCATCGCCACCTGAGCGTGCCAACCACAGGTGCACCGTTTCAGGAAACGATGTAGTGTCCCCTATATAGTCATAGCCAGAGGGCTCCTCAACCGCAGTCAGCTGTGTATAGATGGACGGAGGATTGAGATCAAAGAGAATGTAAAAGCTTTGTGGACCATTTTGCAAAACAGACGGATTAGTATAGCATAGCATTCGTACACTCAGGTGAAGGAGCCCTGTGTGACCGGGTAGTGGATCAACCTGCGTCTGCTTGGCCATGGTATTGGTGATTCTCTTGTAGTGCAGGGCGCCAGAGACCACCATTGGCGAGAGAGAATCGGTTAGCTTAACGTGGGACGTGGCGCTCTTGTCAGGCTGATATTTGCTTTCCTGGCTCTGCGGCCAAGCCCGCTCAAAGGTCTCTCGCTGAGTACTAATCCGTGCCCTTAGCGAATCTGTAGCCTCTATGGTTGTCGTTGCAACAAACTCCCTCTCCATGCCGGCAAGCTTTATGCAGTGAGGCTCAGTAGTTGCATATGTATCCAACGGCTCAAGCAAGAGCCTGTTTTCAAAGAATGTGGTAGGCATGTACGCCATGCGAAAGATAACACCAAGAAGCCGTGCATTTTCATACACTCTCCCAAAGAGGCAATTGAGTAGCTGCCGTGTTTGCTTATTGTGCTCAGGTCCCAATCCTTTATTAGACGGCTCACGCAATAAAAAGCATGAAAGCTGTTCCGGATTAAGGTATCCCCCGGGGAATTCTAAAGTATGGGTGTATATCTGCTGAGGTTTGGACCTCTTGTCGCTCCTATTATCAGTCTTACTCCAGGCATCGTCAAGGCGATAGGAGTGCTGCGTTATCAAGTGTGCAAGACTGGTTGCAGTAAAGATGACGATGGCCTCCTCTTCTTCGACGATGTTATAATAATGCTCAAGTGGCAGGCCTGGCACTTTGACTAAAGACTCTTGTAGACCTTGGGAAGCGCTTACTTTGTTGTCGCTCCAAATCTTTGCTTGCTGCTTGAGTTGACTACCTGGCATGAAATTAAGATAGGATAGCTCTCGCACACGATGATCAGATGCAGATAGGGAGTGCTCCGATCCTGCTCCCTGATGTCCAAACAGCCTCTGCGAAGGAATGAATGGTATCAATGGAATCTTTTGTCCTGGAAGCTTAAATGAATAGATGCACCGTCGCAAGCTCCGCTTAGACACAAAGTCCTGATGGAGAGCAATCAGCTTGATAAACATCTTATGCTGCTCTGGGGTGCATCCGTTAAGTTTAACGTTGGTCGGTATGACATCTGGATCTAGTATGTAACTAATGAATGACTGATAATTAAATTGAAGCTCACGAGTTTTCATAATATAGTTTCGCAGATTGAATAACAAAAGGACAAGGTCTCGTCGCGTGAACGCCCGAAAGTCTACCTCGGTGGCCCGTTGACGCTGCATGGAACTCTGTGTCTGAAGAGCCTTCTCACTACGCTGTAAATAGATGTGCAGAGGGAGGTTGTCGATCATCGCCTTTGCAAAGAGTTGACAGCAAATGGTCGGTGCGATTGTCAGAAGTGCTCTTGAGACAAGGCTGTAGCTGGCCCGCCCATTATAAATAGCAATTGACCGCTCCACTTCTCCAGTTGAATCGGGATTGGCTTCATCTGGTGGGGTAGTGTATAGAATAAGATGCAGCTCAAGTGCAGAAGCAGCCTTGCTACGACATGGGTTTTTTAGATCACAGTTGCATGCCTTACACTGTCGTAGTTGTGGAATAAGCATAGTATTAAGTACACTTGAACCTTTGGCAGAAAACGCTCCTTCAGTTGAGTTAGGCAGTGTCCGATAGACGATACGAAGTCTGTATGGAAGAGCAGAATATGAGGGCGATCGGTTAAGCAATAGCGTAAACAACTGTATTGTTAGTTCAGACTCCTGACTCACATCACCATGCGCTGATGTCCTCTGAATAAACTGACGAAACCGTTTGCACTCGCTGCAGGCCTTGTTACTCTCCAGAATCACCGAGGGATTGTATCCTAGAAGAAGGCGCTCAATCGCTCTGTGCCATAGCAAACTGTCGATATGAGCCACTATACCATATAGTTTGGAGAGGCACATAGCGCTCCCAGAGACACGACACGTTGTGACAGTGGTATTCAGAAACGCATACGTTGCTAAGAAGTCAGACTCATATGCAGGATTGCATCTGAGATACTTTAGATATGCAGAGTTGATTGGAATGGATTTGATTACAGAGCCTGCCCATGCGCCTGAGGGTTTGGCGCTTAGAAGGCCCGAAGGGCTGATAATGTTTGGTAATGAGTAGGCTAGTGCCACGAAGACGCAGCACTCTGCTTTCTGTTGAATGGTCATATCTGTAATAGGGCTTTTAACAGACATGCTTTCCTTCAGAAATTCGCTGTAAAAACGAACGCTTTTGTCCCACATAGCCACCGCCACATGTGCATGAGGAATGGGAGTTGGAATAAAGTAGCCTCCGTGGTAGTAATTCAACTGTTCAGAAATGTTTTCAATGGACATAAATAGCGACGAGTTCAAGCTATTCATGGAGTCTCCCTCGTTGGTTTTAAAGGACTTGATGTCGGCTCCAAAGAGCGAATACTGTGTGTGGGGTATCTCCATAGAAAACCGGCATGTGCGAAGAAGGTAGTTAAACTTTCGCAGCGCCTTATAAACCTTCTCAGTGTAAAGAGACTTCGTTGTATCCGTGGGAGGAAGGCTAAACACTGTTGTTGGATCTATGCCCTCGAGTACCAGATACCTATTAGCCTGCGGCTGCGCCTGCAGTTCCTCGAACTGCAACTTGGAGAAATGGGGTTCCGTATTTCCTGCAGACAAGTCACTTATCAGAAAGAAGTACCTAGCAAAATCTGACATGAAGTCCACAATGGTATCCGTATAGGAGTAGATAGCTGCAGAAAAGATACGCTGAACAATTTTAGTAACATCCGCCCCTTTTATCTGGAAAGTAAGCTGGAGGCGTCCATCACCTCCAGGGCTTATGATAGAGACGGCAAGTCCGAGAGATGCATCGAGAACAATTTCAACGGAAGATATTTCTGCCTGGAGTCCTTCCCTGGTGGCATCTACCAGGAAAGTATTGTTAGCCAATATTACCTTAAAATGATTATAGAAATCTACGAGAGGTATGTTGATATGTGAAGAAAGCTGCGAATGTAACGACATGATGAAGCGAAAAAGAAAAACGCTGGATTGGCTGCGTGTAGATAGGTCCGTACTGTCCGTAGAGTAGTATGGGATTCTTGTCACATCAAGATACTCGGCGAAGTCTGGGCCTTTTCTGTGCTTGACACGTGTATCTGAAAGCAGCTGAATAAGCCCAAACGGATAAGTGTATACAGGCCGGAAGAAGAAAATAGCATAGTTATCTTTCCGCTTTGTCTGCTGATAAAGGGTAAGAATGTGACCGATTGTTTGGTGGGATCCTTTCCCGACACCCAATGCCAAGCTCTTTACTGCAGTCAAGGAGGTATCCTCATCTACAGAATAACCGATCATATACTTTAGGTCTATGTGTGGATAGAAAAGGCCGACGTCCTCAAGCATACAGCCCCCAAGTTCGTATACCTTCTCAATCAACGAATTGCTCCATACTGTCAAACGAAAAATGACAGCAAAGCAGGGCTGCAATAGCCTATGTTTATGTTTATCAAAGAAATGATGAAACGAGGGAACAGCGATTTCATGGAGCGCATCTTGTAGCTGAACACCGTAAGCGTTGGGAGCTCTCCGGTAGAAGCTTGCCCTTGCTTGAAAAGCAGAGTTCTGATTGGAGGCCTTGTACATGGCAAGCTGTGTCACCATCGTCGAGGCAGCTCTTGATGAAATAAAGTCACAAATAATCGAGTGGACCATGTAGAAGCGCGTATCAGTAGGACGAATAGAGGTCATCTCGAGACTCTTACGTACACGCTGCAACTTCTCCTGTATGCACTCTGTAATAGAACTTATCATTATTGTATTCTGTGCTAGCTCTGCCGGGTAGAACTGGAGCTTCATAAGCTCCATAGGTAGAAAGTCAATCCCGCTATTGAGATAAAAGTTTATATCAGTAACAAAAACGCACCGGTAGAAGTCTGTTTTTACGGCAACCCTAGCGCCACTTACAGCCAAGGACATCCCCGCAGGCTTCAACTCTCGTACCATGTAACGAACTACTTCCTCGGTTGTGGCACGCTTATATTGTCCGTGTATGAGTGATTTGTACCGTTCCTTTGATGCCTGCAACATACTAATGGGGGTGGAATAGAATGGCCACCGGGTCAATCTTGTCCCGGGCGGCCCCGAGAGCATGACGATTGCCCGGTCAACCGCGTAAATGGGGTCATAGAAGCCGTGTACTTCAGTGAAAGTAACTGGAAACTCATCCACCGAGCGCAGAACCCGATAGTGGTCATGGGACGAAGCCCACCGGGAAAGAATAAGTTGCTTGCCCTTGGAAATAATATCTCGCGAGTGTGTCGAGTATATCGGTAAAAGATGCTTCAGAAAACTCAGCAAAGTTCTAATCTTGGAAAGAATCAAGATCGAGCGTGTTGCTGGGTTAATCTGGCCCTTACGGGGAAGCTCCTCTACAACTCGCTTGAGGGCCTCATAAAGGACATATTTTAATAAGACGTAATTAGGAATGCTCTCTTCTATGGTCTCGCTGTCTGCTATAACGCTGCTCAGATCCTTGCAGCTGGAATCATGATTATTCATTTTATTTACTAGCAAACGGCCGAAACTTGCTTAGAATACGAAAATAGACCCTATCCAGACAATATAAGGCGGTGTCTCATATAGCCGCCTTCCTATTTTTGTTACTTAGGAGTTTTAAAAGATGAACCTTGCTATACTAGGTTATAAGTTATGTCTGTTAGTAGATTGAGACGAGCTGTATGCCACCCGGATACGTCTGTTACCGTAATCACAGCACCTCCGTCTGTGATGTCTACCTGCTCGTCGGCGTCAAATTGCGAAAATGCGTTCCAGTCTGCCACGGCCCTACTAATTTGCTCTAGCTCATCTGCTGTGAAGGCGTAGTCTGATGCTTGTGTGGTTGATAACATTGCATCTTCACAGCTACTGTCTCCATCTGTGAGACTACCCCAAGTGGTACTGGGGTCACAGTCTGTGTGCTCTGACACATGCTTAGGTACTGCCTGAAACAGATGTAAGGGCAACAGATTGACCACATCAGTCTTAGCGACAGAGTCATGCTGGGGTGAAGGCGTGATATTAAGTGTTGTTGGGTCTTGCGTGGAAATAGCGTTCTCGTTAAGGTCAACAATGCTCTCTATAAGCTGTGGAATATCTTTTGATACTGGAGCACAAATGAATTCTTCGCTCTCTGAATCGTGTGGCGAATTGAGACAAGAGCTTGGCGCACTAAACATAGGACTAGTAGAGTCACGCGACTGTGCCACAATGCGCTGCTTAGGTGGTGATGGTTTATCTAGTAGAGAGAGACTTCGGAAATTAGCTGAATCATTCAGATATTCTTCTTCAACAGAGGAACGTGTAGGCGCCCTCTGTGATAGACTTGAGCGCTTTCTCACCATGATAATGTTTGTGGGAGAAATCCGCGGCTTTGATGGCTCTCTGTGTGTCTGATAGGAAACAGCTGGCTCGCACTCGCTGTCACTTACAACGATGGCGCCGACCGAAAGTGAACATCCGTTAGACAGCGGCCTCTGCACAGCTGTGTCAAGCATCTGCGTCTCTGTAGGCGACTGATAGGGAATAGCAGCCGAAGCCAGTTGCCTGTCATAAATGTCTGGGGAAAACCGTGAAAGTGTTGGATATATAGAATGATTGTCTATTGCTGTGATACTCTTGCTTGCCTTGCTCATAGTGGTCTTCCTAGGCAACTTGTTACTGTCCATTGGCAGGCCTGGGACACGTATGGGCTGAAGGAGAGGAGACGGACTGACGCGTGTTTCAGTCAGCTTTGATGTTACATACGCCTCGATGGGAACAACGGTTCGCCTGGATCCTACCAGGAGAACAACAGATCCTTTGAATAAACCTTCTACGCTGGGAAGAAACCGGACGGAGATGCGTAAGAGTGGTCCCTCCGGCCTGGAAGAAACCTGTAACGAATGACACGAAGAATATATGCGTATAAGTGAGAGGGGTGCGTCCATAACTCGTGAGTCCGCATACATGGTAATTGTCTCCGGCTCATCTATAGTAACCCTGTCTAAAATGACACGCTCTGGGGTAACGAAGGAGGCCGATGGCCTTTCACGCGCACTGGCAACGCGCTCTCGCACAAATCGAGTCAACAAGGTGTTCAAATGGGCATTTGATCTCTGAGAGGCTCGCGGTCTTGGAGGCATTCTGTAACTAGATTCCGTCCGCCGCGCTTCGTTTAGCTGCGTAGATGATTCCAGAGCCAATTCTATATATTCTGCGTGGACATAACGCAAAAAGAGGGGCCTGGGGATGTTGAAGTATTCCTGGCGTGTATGCTGTAAAAGCTGCACAATGTCAGTAATTGAGCGCCCAGACCTCATCGCTTCCTTCACATCGCGAGCCAGGAAGGGAAAACGCTGCTTTATGTCCATGCCAAAGCCGACACGAAAGGCGACCCACGCTAAAGAAATCCTTAAACTGTAAAGGTTACGAGGTGGTCGTTTACAAAAGCGTTATACCGAGGATACAATCGGAGGGACAGTCTCCTTTAACCGAATGTAGTTGGCATAAATGTTTTCAGTCTGTCCAAATTCGTTCCAAGGCTCTGTGTAGATGGAGCAGCCGAGGCGGTGCATTGTATCCAGGAAAGTATGGTAACACCTGTCAAGCCCCTGCAGATAGGAAAGGGGGATGGATGCCTCACATGGCCTACAGCGTACATTGTGGATGCGGTAGTAGCATGTTTCTGGAGTCGCATCCAAGTAGAGGATAACCGTAGGCAGCGGCAGGTCCTTTAGTTGGCTCTGGTACTGCTCATTATACAACTTGAAATCGGCGTCTGATATGAATCCGTCTTCATAGGAGTTGAGCGCGAAAACTAAATCACTAAAGACAGAGCGGTCAAGCAAGACGCCCTTGGCAGTCTTCGACGCCTGAATTGCCTCCTTGTATGTATTAAGACGCTGGTTGAAGAACCAAATCTGCATCTGATACCCCCATTTCTTTGGGTCCTCGTAGAAGAGCTCAAGGTAGGGATTTTCCTCCACAGGCTCTGTAAATAGCGTCAGGCCATACATGTTGGCAAGCTTGCTGGCGAGAGTGGATTTACCAGCTGCTATGTTCCCTTCTAATATGAAAATGTTTGGCGCAACGTAGCACATTTATTTTTTACGATGTAGAACGGAGGCTCGTAAGACGCGAAGGTTAGTAGGCAAAAAGGGAAATGGCTGCAAAAAGAATATTAAGGGATAACTACTCAGCTGGTAGCAGTTCTTTGCTAGGCCTGAAGATCTGATGTTTTCCGCCAAAATAGTCGTTCAATCTTTATTAATAGAATAGCAGGTCGGTAACGTGATGAGAGGCAGTTCGAGGTATCCCCATGGTTAGCAGACGCTGCTGGACTGTAGATGGGGACTCTATTACAAGGGACTTGTAAGTAGGATAGGTTCTCACAACTGCCTCGGCGACGCTGGGTGAGTAATTGCAAAGAATATTTCTGATGAAGCAGTGCCAATCATTACAATCATTAGAGTGCATGGTCGGCAAAGGACCAGAATCAGCATCGTCTGATGGACAGACACATCGACACCGAGAAAGGTCAGAGGTACTTCTGAACAGATATTCATATATGCGTGCAGTATGCTCTGCACTAACACTTTGAATGATAGACGACACGTTTCCCTTGCTCACCTCATTGAGCACAGCCTGGAAAAGCTGACATTCATGAATGAGGAGCAGTTGCGGATCCTCTACCAGGAGAAAGGTGGGAAACCTCGCAGGACAACCAAGCTGCCGTTGAATGCGTCCATCATAGAGAGACGCAGACAGGTCAGAAATGGTCTTTCGCTCAACTAAAACAGTAGGGTGATCATTACTCAATATAAGACAGTCTCCTCGAGGAAGTTTAGCAACAATTGTGTATTGTGCAATATCATGAGGCAGTAGCCTCGCATACGATCCCTCTCCACGGCAATCTAACACGAGTCTCGATCTGCACTCGATAGCTGTTTGATTCGTAGGGTCAGCCCGATGGGCATCGTTCAAGATAGACTGCTCATTCTCCGTGATCTTTTCTATCTCGTGGTGCTGAGGAGATAGCTTCGCAAGTATACCAGCCCCCTTCTTTGTCAAAATAAGCTCATTTTCTTTCGATAGCGTTACGTACTTTAGCTCTAGAAGCTTGCTTAGGGCCGTGTCAAATTGTACTTGCAAGGAGGATGGTTTCATCTCGACAGACGGAGACTGGGAAAGTGTCTTTGTGCTAGTACTGCTATCTCGGATAGACATAAGAGCATTCCAATATATGTCACCAATTCTAATTCTGGTCCTTTTGCTTCTAGACTCTGCAAGCGCCTCTTTTCGAGCATGGTATTCTTTCTCTGAGAATCTTATGAACTCCAAGTCCGCAATATCTAGGGTTGGGGCAGCAGTAGAACGCTCCGATTCGGGTTCAAGAAACGAACCTGTGCGCTTGTACACAGCGTCAATGCCGTGAAGGTAGTCCTTCAGTGCAGAAGAGAGTCGATAATGGAGCTGTTCGGAGATGAGCGTCACAAATGCTGACGGCTTCATACAACTTATAAAAAAGGAGGTCAATGTCACTGGAAGCATATTCTCAGGTGCTTGTGCGCAAGGTTGGGGATACCTTTGATATATTCGATACTGAGAAGAATGGAACAATTGATGTCAGAGAGGTAGGAACTGTTCTGCGCTCCTTGGGGGTGTACCCCACTGAGGCCCAGCTGCACTCCATGCTGTTAGAAATACAGCAGGATGAGCCGTCCATGTATGTTTCTAAGGCATCGTTTATGGCTGTGGTGTGCCGGGTGATCAGCACAAATGAAATAACTGGTCCTGCTCCGGATGAACTTGCCCGGGCATTTGCCGTTTTGGACCCCAACAATACCGGGTTTCTAGAAACGGAGCAGCTCAGGGTTTACTTGACTACGAGCGGGGAGCGGTTGAACGCCGATGAAATGGAGAATTTTAGTGCCTTTGCCACAGATACAGAAACGGGTCTAATTGATTGGAGATCCTATCTAACTGCTGTGACAGACATCCTGTGGCAAAATGATGACTAAGATAAGGCCAGGGTGAGATGGCTTGCCTATTAGGTGCTAGCTCGCCGGAGATAGTTTGCTTAATTAACTTAAAAATGCTGACCTTTTATGCGCAAATTGCGGCAGCAGAGCGTGCCCCTCTAGTGCCAAGCATTGTCCAGCAATTAGATCCTTTTGAAGGGGGGCTGTGTCTTCACTCTCTTGGGTCCAAAGACCTTCGGATTATCTTTCGTGCAATACTGGCGCAGCCCAAGGATTTACAACGCCTCATCATAGAGGACTGCAATTTGAGCTCCCTCGGCGTGGCACTAAGCAATGCCATCTGCTCGGCAACTGAGCTAGAGACCTTGATCTTCGACAGGTGCCAATTTGCAGTCAACGCTCTGTACACACAAGTCCTAGCCAACCTCCACCTTACTAAAGTAAAGGCACTCTCTATCATCAATTGCAAACTCACAGATTCTCAGCTCATATCTTTTGCACGCACTCTTGACAGCCTACCCTACCTTACCGAGCTTTCGCTCTCGCACAACCACGTCAAAGATAGCGCTATAGCGCAGCTCTTTAAGGCTCTTCAGAACTATTCTCTTGATACTCTGGACTTGCGGTTTTGCGGCCTGGGGTTCCAGAGTGCCAAAATCATCTTGTCGTTTCTTGACCGATACCCAGCAAATATAGGTACATTGCTACTGGACTACAATAACTTTAGTGCGAATTTACAGAATCGTCTCCTTCAACGATGCTCTGACGGTGCTCCGCGGGCCTTGGACAAAAGCCAAGGCAGTAGTAGGTCTTTAAGCAGATCCTTAAGCAGGTCATCCAGCAGGAGTCCACAAGATCGTCGTCTTTCGCATGCTATGCGCACAAATGTCTGCACTAAGATAAGTGGATTCCACGACGACGCGCTCCAGAATACTGAGTCAAATACGCTTACTCAAACCCACTTGGATATCAACTCTGGTACACAGATACACATGGATTCTCTTGAACTTGCAGATATACAGCCCAATAATCAGGCAGAAAGCGGTGATATGAATCCGATGGTGTTACCATCTCAATCTGCTTCTGAATTGACTCTAAACTTCCCCGGCACTGAAAATTCTTCTACCATGTTACATACCATTCAGCATTGTATCAATACTAATGAGCTTACTGCCTTTCTAGATGCTCATCCAGACAAACATGGGCACCCGCTCAATGTAGACTTCAAGACGTTCAAGTGGTCCTTTTCAGACATCCTTAGTACCTTCCAATCTATTATTTTTTCCTGCCAAAAGCGTAAGGAAAAACTCGGGAAAGCTGACCTTCGGAAGATGCTCAGTATCTTGCATTCCTTGCACAACGGTTCTGTGACATATAACGCACTCCTGAGATTAGATATGATATATAAATTAAAGTGTGCAGGCAAACGGAGTGATGCGTACGTAGTGTATCAGGAGAAGAAGGCTGGCTTACTGCTCAAAAGCTCGAACTTGGAACAAGTCGCTGCTTCCCATCAAAGCGAAATGCAAGGTTTATTTACTCGTATATCAGACTTACAACAACATATTAAAAATGTTACCATACGGCTAGAGGGTGGTAGCCTCGACGAGGAGATTAACGATCTAGAGAAGAAAATTTCAGCTACAAAAACCAAAAATGTGGAGCTGTCTACTCAGGTAAAAGAAATACAACAGCTTTACGATGAGCTACTCGCCACTGAGTATGCCCAGCAATCATCTGCAGCTGGGTATGTTGATAATCTCCGAAAAGAGTTTCCAGTTTATGCCGAAGCCAGAGAAGGATACTGCAAGTACCTCTACAATCTAATAGATGAGCTGCTTGAGCGGGTGCGGAATCACAAGAATGAACTGAAAGGTCTTTTGGATGCTATCCGTGTCCGCAGTGTATAGGTAGAGGGTGCAAGTACGAATTTTCTCCTCTCCATGCTTTGTCTCTGTAGCGTTTGGAAAGCGATCAGTATGTATTTGTTGGTAGATAGATTGGCTAAGTAAGTATTCCTTTATAACAAGCTTGAATCATGTATCGATACGTGTCAAATTACGATATCAATTACCCCTAGGAGAGGCGCCCGCCGCCCTCTGCCGTCTGCCCCGTGGGCCTCTCGAGTGCCCGCGAGGCGATCCGGCTAGCGTGTCCGCGCCCCTTACGTAGGCAGGGATTCTCGCCGTCTCTGTCCCGCCGCCCTGGGCACCAGCACAGGGTCGCTTGCTGCGCCATCGTTGGTGCCTCTCCCGTGCCGAGCCAGGAGCACTGCAACCGCTGCAGCCTCTGTGTCAGGGCGGCCCGCACTGTTTTGTGGGTCCTCCTATGAGGTGCAAGCCGCGTGGGTGCCCTGATCGAGGTCGGCTAGCTGATCGGAAGCCTGAAGCCGGAATGACAGGCGCTCACAGTCTTCGACAGCTTTTGGTTCTGCTACTAGGGACAGATACCCACGATGACTATGCCCCCATCAGTTCGAATACAGTTGGCTGCGTTGTGGCCACGTCGTCAGCGTGTATCGGCTGGGCCCCTCAGAAGCTAAGAGTCTCGTCCAGAGCCCTTTCATCTCTATTTTGTTTCCAGTACTACTCCTGGAAGTCTACTAGCCCTTTGTCATGGTTAATGTGCAATGTTTCTAAGCTCTCAAGTCGTGGGACAGCCCGAGCACTCCTTGCCTTTCCCACTTCCTAGCAGGTTCACAAGCTGAGTTAGAGACGGCCGATTCTCCTGGCCCACAACTAATAGACGCTGTACTAGCTCTACTCAGCTGCGCCTTCGGCTCTGTTTAGGCCAAGCTCCCAGTTCCCTGGAGGGACACCCTCATTCCCCATATCTTTAATAAAGGCTAGAGCATTCATAGCCATACGTTCATGTAAAATATAACGCATGCTCCAAATACTCGAGGTGGTTATGCCCTTTCCTACTCCATGCCCCCGGGACTGTATGCATTAGCATGACTTCAAAATATGCTCTGTTGAGCCTATCTTTTGGAGCACAGAAAACTAAAAGAACGGAGCCATGTTTTCGCCATGATCGAACTCGGTTACGACTAGATATACTGTACTGCGACAGAGGAAAGCTCTCCATTAGAGTGTCTTTTCTCAGACACGTGAAATGCGCCATCAGAGCCGAAATCCGACGAACCATCTCGAGGGCTTTGGCCTCTTGGATGGCCATTCTCCACTGTCTGAAGAACCTTATTGCGTCTTTAAGAGCAGACTTATAACATTGCATGCACAGGCAAAAGGTTCTTTGTTGTGCAATACCTGTTTGTATTCAAAGGGATGTAAAGGCTTGAAGAGCTGCATAGTACACAGGTCGGCCTCAGTGGCGTCCGGAATAATCCCCTTCAATTAGATACCCCTACCTACCTCGTCCAATGTGTCTTTCAATGCATAAACAGTTCTATACAATCCTTTGCCAATCACTATAGCCAGCTTAATCATCGGATCATCACTCGTTTCAGTTTTCTCAGACATTTTTAGTTGATACTCGATGAGCTGACCTAATTGGTAGTGCCAAAGGTAGCATGAAGTTTGTCTGCTTTGCATATGGAAGGATCTGTTATATCCTTACAGAATTTGGCAGTGCAATGTATAATTACCAACAAGGATCTGTAAAGCAAATAGTCACAAGTTTTGAAGGATTTAGCAAGACTAAAAGTCACTCTCAGACCTCAACTTGAGTATAAGTGATGATCCTATCGAGAACTAAAGGTCCATAAACGTAACGGAACAGGCGAATAGTCCGATAATTATTTCTTCTTGAAACGACAGATTTTTTCATGCTTCTAAGTGATTAAACTAAAGACAAATTCTAGGCTAAATAAGAGCCCCGGAATCCCTTGAAGCATAAGCTATCCTATTACTGGGTTATTATAGAATCTAACTAACTCTAGTACTGTGGAATGGCAACCAGGTTTAAAGTAAGGGAAGATCTATGTGCTTACAGACTTTAGGCCCACGGGATAGGGGTAGCAAATCATATATTTGAAGCTAATTGTTTGCCATCTTATCTTCTAGCTGATTCACAGTAATGTGTATCCTTCGCACCGCAAATGGTTTCTAGTATCAAGAAAATGCATAGCAACTCTACCGGGCTACAGCTAAAATAAAGCAAGAAGCAAAGTCCACGGATATATGCCCAACTATACATAGTTATCATAATTGGCTAGGGCCTCGCGGATTACACAGTGCCTTTGCGATGTGCAAGATAACATCGTATAGTAATGTGCACTCATCCATAAAGTAGCACGCATTATTTGTACATATTGATGTAGCAGGGCCTGGTATCTCCAATTATCCGGATAGCTTTCTAACTCGACTAGTAATAAGTTGCAATATCTTTATTCTTCGCCAAATGGCCAGCATTTTCTGAGGGTCTAGACCAGGAATAGTGAAGTCAGCATTCAATTGAGTACTTGTACACTGCACATAGGGTGGGTTGGTCTCTACGCATCCAAAGTTTGTAGCGGAAACTCATTGCGTAACTATCTAAGAATCCTATGCAAAATCGATAGCTCTTAACGCAGATAGGCTATCTTTTCAAATCTACAAATCGCTAAGATCCCCTTTCTAAAATCTTCGACATCACAGACCCCATGCCAGGCAGCAAACCTTGTGCTACATAATATGAGAGCCTCTAGGATGTGTAAACACCTGTGCGGCTACAGCGACGTATCTCCATTCACAGGTGCCAGTAGAACCGATGGACACTGGTGAAGCATATCGGTGGGTGGAAGATGTAGTGAGTCAGGCATTCTGTATACTGTCATTCACCACAGCTCCCGTAGTGAGCCATGGGGAGCCTGAAGACTGGTGCTCTATGGCGGCGTGAGTGTGGGTGGTGAGCCTAGAGCAGTCGCCGAATCGATGGTTTCGGGACAGCTTCTGTCATGAAGGATAATAGAACAGTGCAGCGAAGAACAGGTAACCCAAGTATCAAGAGATACACCTATAATGGCAACCAAGAGAAGTGCTATACATAGTTAGTGACCAATTCCCTTAGACAGGAAGCGGCAGATTATATGGCAGAAGAGAAGTGTTGTTACTGTCGGCCGATCAAGCATTCTAAGACATCGAAGCTGTGACGATGCATCTACCAGTGAGCTCCATCGTGCATTCTGAATGGCACGTTGCCCAACTAAGCTAGGGAAGTTCAGGAGATGACTACGCCCTTCTGTCATCGTATGTGCCCTTTGTGAACACATGTTTGACCCAGCATCCTCTGGCACTCAGAGTAAACCCAAGTGCAAGCAGGGTCAGGCTCATTGAGGCACACCTGCTACGAGTAGCCCCTAGTGTTGGCCAGTCACACCTGAGAGCGTATCTGTCTAGGAGAGCTCTATGTAGGGCGAGGAAGACCATCCTTCGCTGGTTGGCCGTGACTTGGAGCTCAGAACAGACAGGAAACTGAAGTGGTGGCTGGGCTATTGCTCCGCATCGTCTGTGCAGCCATGGCCAGGTCAGCCAGAAGGATGCCTCGATGTGCACATGATTGGCTTGTGTCTGAATACTAAAAAAACTTGAGGCAGCCACCGCGCCCGCCACCCCCAGGACAGAGCTTCTGCACGTATGGCTAGCTCCCCTTGTCAGTTCAGTCTATTGGTCCAATAGTCTGGGAACCCTCTGCCCCGCTCTCTGGCGTACGATGTATCGCAACTGCTCATAGGGGTAAGCAGCATGAAAGAGGAATTGCATGTGTAGACAGCGTGTTATGCCCGTCTCAGAGGACCGAGGTGTCTAACTACAGAGCGCTGCACCGAGCCATGCGCCCCACTGCCTTGCACTGGGGGCTGCCTCCACCACTGCACTTGCTACAACGGAGCTGTGTTGGCCCAGCAGATTAAGTAGATACTGCATCGACCCTATTTGACGATGTGTACACATCGCGTGATGTCCAATGGTGGAGCGGACACCGTGTGCCAAGGTGTCTGCTATTAACGAAAAACAGCACTTGGTTGCACCAGAGATGCTTCTGTGTAAGCATGGGGTCTTCACACCTGTCCCCTATCAGCTATAGTGCCAGCTGTATATCCAGAAAGGTCCTGCAGAGCACTCCACCGTCTTTCAAGGTGAGACATGGGCTCCACACCTATAGCTAGAAACAGAACTCTGTACACCAACTGTTGTGACCCTCGTGTGGTAACTGGCCTGTATCATAATCAACTTACTAAACATCTATACACTTGTCTGGATGCCCGTTGCTGGTTTTAGACGGACCTGCGAAAAGGTTTGCCTTTGTCCGCATGACCTAGTGGTATCTAGTCTTGGTGACAGGCTTCAAGGAAGGAGGATGTTATTTGGGTACACAGAAGGCTACTCGTGTACAAAGATTCTCGGGAAGCAAATTTAGACAAAGAAGATGGAGAAAGCCAGGGAGCCCACTCTGTAATAGGATGACTAGGTATAGACCCATTTACAATAGGGAAGCACGTGAGTCATTCTGGCTTCTAAACATGGAAAGATCGTGGAGTCTGCGGACGACTTGGAGGCTGATTTGATTTTGTGCATTTGTAGCGAGGCAGAGGCTTTTGAAGACCCACCTGTTCCGAAGTCGAGGGAGCTCGTTTCCTCTCCGTACGTGGCGCAAGACCCTATTGTAGAGGTATACGGTGCACACCAATATCAGTCAGCGTGTTTGCTACTCAGCAGTTCCTCAGTTGCGTCTTTCCGCAGTAGACGAGCCACCGGATGAGGCTCCCACAATCCACACGATTAGCTTTATAGTGCTCTGTAGATGGCCATCCACCCTCACCAGGGGATGACTACATGCATTACGCAGTTTGAGGTACTTGGCAACCAAGGTGGCATAGTTAGCTCTTGCCCACTCAAGCTAGACCTCAACCACCTTGCCAACTACATTCCAAGTCACGGTGTTTATAGATGTCCACCTCAAGTCTGCAAGGTGCATCCCACGACTGCACAGCGCGGATAGAACCCTTTACCTGCTATAAGAGGCGCCAACCAGTTTGCTGCATCTGGATATCCCTTGTGCGCCCAACGGAGACTTAATGGATCACATTGCTGTGCACACCAGCCTCTCTGCTCGCGAGCTGCTTTAAGGCTCTCTCATTGTCTCGCCTCCACATGGTTGTCAGACTACCAAGCACTTTGTAACGTCAGCTGATCACCCGAGATATCAAGCTTTCGTACAGCGGGTTGCTCAATGTGACACGAAATCTAGAGGGCACTGACTTTCTTAGCTTGCTGTCCATATAGCACTATCATCAATCTTCAGTCCAGTTGACCAGCACACAGTCCGTTCTCTGGCCAGCCAACCGGGCCTAGTCTTGCTGGTAGACTTTCGAGCATAAGAGTATCCCCTGACAGCGGTGGCCACGCTGTGTGCCTTGCCCAAATGATCACTCTCGGCAATGGCTCCAGGACCTGGGCACCCCAGACCAGAGGGACGACAACGGCCCAGTTCGTCTACGGCTCCACTATCCCTTAGTTAGCATGGAGTGTGGCAGCCCAGATAGCGCTGGCCGTCCGGTATCACCTTTTCTCCGGTGCGCGGGGGTAGCCCTCGTGTGAGAGGCGCTGTGATATGTTGGCTGGAGCCGGTCAGGCGAGCGGGACCACCGCTCTAGAAGTGCTGGCACATCATTGCGTGTCCGAAGGCGTGCCCACCTCAGTGGGACCATCCCAGATGAGGACGAACGGGTACCGGTTCCTTCAGAGGGGCCTGCGACCAGCGAGGGACAGTCTTTAAAGACGATCGGCCGGCAGAACCTGCTTCAGTGGCATAGGAGTCGACAGGGGGCAGGCTTATCGACGGTCTGCGGTGCAACCAGGTTAAGTCGTATGACAGACGGACATCCATCCGTTCGCGGTGGGCATGTTGCGTGTCCCTAAGCAGAGGGGGCAGTCGTAGTGAGTCGCGATAGAACACGCAGCCATCCTCCACGGGGCATCGCTCCTGCCGGGCCTCAATGTAGGACCTCGACAAGCAGTGTCTGAGGCATCTGCTTGTGATGACCCGTGGCTCGGGCTGCTGGGGATCGCACGGCCGGCTCCATCGGGTCGCTGGTCAGACATCCAGGAGAGCCTAGGAGTCCCTTGGCAGACCTTGTGACTGGCACAGCAGGAGAACTGGTCGCCAGGAGACCCTCACATCACAGCGAAGAGCGAGGCAGACCACTGTCTAGCAGTTACCATGCGATGCGCCTTGCAACACAGAGGAGGGGCCTGCACTGATCGATCCATCTCACAGCCAGCCAGTCACATGAAAGTCGAATCAGCACGACCCCACCTCTCAGTGCAGACCCATGCGGAGGGCCTTCCTTGCCAGTGCGTCATGTAGCACAGACAGATGCCACGAAGGGGCGGACTAGTGAACAGAGCTGTCATGGCCTGTGTGACAGACGCTGGCACAATGTTCTACGCAGTTTTGCTGATCGGCCTCATGCTCGAGATGGCACGGGCAGCGCAAGCCGGAGACGAATGCGAAGAGGTAACTGGCAGCGAACCCAACACTTGCAAGGCCTGTAGCGCCGTCATCAACGGCAAGAAGTACTGCTCGCAGTGCAACAGCGGTGGGTCTCAATCTGCCCCGACGGACGGCAAGTGCACAACAGACAACAACGAATGTAGCCAAAAACAAGATGGGAAGTGTACACAGTGCGCTAATAAATCCTTCATGTACAAGGGCGGATGCTACAAGGATAGCCAGGCACCTGGCAACACGATGTGTGAAACAGCAACTGATGGAGTGTGCACGCAGGCTAAGGCTGGGTACTTCCTACCACCCGATGCTGATAGAGATAATGCACACCAATCGGTCATACCATGTGGAGATGACACAGTAGTAACGCTTGGAAATAGCAAACAGTACAAGGGCGTACCGCACTGCACTCAGTGTGAGAAGCCCACAGAGGCAAGTGATACTACTACTGCCAAGGCTGCGACGTGCACGGCTTGTGAGGACGGGTTCTTTGGGGCTACTTGTGAAGCATGCCAAGACGAGAATTGCGCTACGTGTGCCATGACAGGCAATAACAAGTGCAGTAAGTGTAAAGGAACTGGTACTAAGACATATCTGAAAGTGGACAGTGGCAGCACAGGCACGTGCGTCGAAGCATCTGGATGTACAGCGGCTACGTTTCCAAAGGTCGATGAACAACAGGGAAACAAGTGCGCTGCATGTAATAGTGTGCCAGATGGTGGAATCGCTAATTGTGCGACGTGCAGTCTGCTCACTCAAGGATCTAGAGCCGCCCCTTTGGTCACATGCTTGACGTGTGAACAAAATAAGTATCTCACTCCAGAAAAGAATGCGTGCTTAGATACCTGCCCTGCTGGAATGTATGCCGTTAGTGGCGATAGCGGCAATGTTTGTACCCCCTGCCACGAGTCGTGCGCAAGCTGTAGCAATGACGCAGCAACGTCGTGCACGGCCTGCTATCCGGGGCATGTGCTGAGTCGGTCGTCTGGTGACGCAGGAACGTGCATAAAAGAGTGCACGGGAGACTTTATGGCCCACTGCAAGGCCGACGGCTGCTCACTGAACGTCGGAGGCTCGAAGTACTGCGATCAGTGCGAGGAGGGGTACGCCCCAGTCGACGGCGTCTGCACATCCATACCTGCAACAGCGAGAGATGCCTCCGGATGTAAGGCAAGTGGCGGGAAATGCACTGAGTGTGGGGCAAACTACGCTCTGTTATCGGGCGGATGCTACAACACACAGAAGCTTCCTGGTAGCTCTGTGTGTACGGCTGCACAGAATAAGGGACAATGCCAAACGTGTGCCAATGGACAAAGCCCAGCTGGAGGAAAATGTCCGGCGTGTACTGAAGGATGTGTGAAGTGTGCGGGTAGTAAGGAAACCTGCACAGATTGCTTAGCAGGGTATTACAAAGGTGCCGGTGATAAATGCTTCAAATGCACGGATAGTGATAAGGCTAGCTCTAATGCAATAACTGGTGTAGAAAACTGCATAAGCTGTGCCCCGCCAGCTGGTGGCAATGGCCCTGTCACCTGTTACGTAACGCAACAAAAGGCTGACGATGGCACCGGCGGAGATACTGGAGGAGACAGCACGAACAAGAGCGGCCTCTCCACGGGCGCCATCGCGGGGATCTCCGTCGCTGTGGTCGCTGTCGTGGGGGGCCTCGTGGGCTTCCTCTGCTGGTGGTTCCTCTGCCGGGGGAAGGCGTGACTTAGGTAGTGAATGCTGTACAGTGATAGTGATAGTGCTATGTGGTGTGACATGCTCTGTGGGTGACTGCAAGAGCTGTGTGATGGATGATGTGTGTGGGGAGTGCAGCGATGGGTTCAGCATAGAGGGTGGCAGGTGTGTGTCTTCTGGCACCAACAGGAGCGGGCTCAGCGCGGATGCCATCGCGGGGATCTCTGTGGCTGTCGTCGTCGTCGTCGGAGGGCTTGTCGGCTTCCTCTGCTGGTGGTTCGTGTGCAGAGGAAAAGCGTAGATGTACTTAGGTAGTAAATACGTCACTGTATAAGCCTATCACTCCTGTTTCCAGGGCCTCGCCTGTAGGTGCATTCAAGGATCTCACGGGCAATTCTTATTCAATTTCTGGCCGTCCGGAGATGAGGGTTGGTTTTGGATAACATAACGAGAGAGTCCTCTCCAGTGATATATCCAGAGCCTAGCGCCTTCCCCGGTCGCTCCGCAGGGGTGTGCTCAGACCGAATGCGTACTTCGGTCCTTTCGGGGTTCAGGCCTTCTTACGGACTCTCTGGTCCACCAATGGCGCCTCTTCTTGGTCTTCCTTCGTGGCGGGTGAAGCTCCGGTCGCTGTCTTTTTTAGATGCCCCGTCTGTCGGGGGCTGCCATCGGGCTCTCCGCTGGCTGGGCCCCTCGGTGTCCGTCCGGCTGTGTCCCGGGCAGCGCTCTACAGTCGCGGTCACGTAGGTCCCAGTGGGCCGGCTGGTGGGTGGGGCGGGGGTATGGGGCGGTGAGGCTGGAGGGGCTCTGGTGGGACCAGGTGGTGGGTGTTCGTATGTGCCCCTGAGCTCCTGATGAGTGGGGTGATCGCAGCTGTGGTGACTGGGGGCTGTCCATCTGTGACTCACCCCTCTGTGTGCTCGTGGTCTGTGAGTGCCTCCACCCAGACAACGCCTCAGGAGCCGTGCACACCGGGACAGAGAGGATGACCAAGGGGGTCAAGCAGCCCCGCTACGAGAGATGAGAGTGCACAGCAACCAGCCTGATCTGCAGGGCTGCTCGAGCGATGTAGTGGTAGACGGCTCCCTCTGACAGCGACCCTGGTGACTGCACTGGCCTGCTCTCGAGGCTGAGTGACAGTGTGCACAGATGGACCTGAGTGCAGGAGGACCATCCACACACGAACAGACTGTGTAGACCCAGAGAGGACTGGAGTCTGCTCGGGACACGCTGACTGTGCCCCCATACGAGAGCACCAGGCAACCACCCGAGCACCCGAGAGGCAACAACAGACACGGGCACCAGAGATCCCCAACCAGATACATTGCTACGCTCATCCACAGGGGCATCAGAGGACCAGGTGGGGTCACCCTCACAGTCAGGGCCTGATAGGAAGCCAGAGGACTCACGCAGCACAGTAGGTCCAAGGGAGGCACACTCCAGGCAGGTGAGCAGTGGCAGAGCCCTGACAGCTGCCAGCCCCCATGACACCCAGGCAGGCACCAGACTCACCGAAGACTCCGCTGGCCTCGACTGTCTTCATTGATGACCCGAGGGGGCAGCAGCCAGAGGAGTGAGGAGGCCTTCGGACGCCACAAGAGGCCCGGCTGTCCAGCAGGCTACGAGGCAGACAGGTGACCTCTGAGCACCACCCAGGCACAGAGCCGACCATCAGAGTGATGCCCGATCACAGAGATGATCACGAGCACCCTCCACTGCACTCTGAGGGGCTGTCAATCATCCCAGCTGCCTCTCATAGCAGACCTCCTTGGGGGCAGTGCAGTGGGTCCCAGCTCATGCAGGAGGGTGCACGCCCCTCGGCATAGGATGCCCCGGCTCTCCCCGAGGGGTCATCAGAGCCACGAGAGGTGTTAAGGTTAGTAGACCACACCGGGAACTCCCGAGGGCACAGCAGGTGATGTTGGGTGATCCTCAGCGTGCTCCTCTCTGATGGTAGAGCATCCTGAGACCAAGGAGGCTCACCTCTGCCTACGGACGACACACAGCGCTCCACAACGAGGACCCACCAGGAGCAGCACAGCTGGTCACGGGGATAGTGCAGCCACCCGGTGCCCCACCATGCCAGTCTTCTGGGCCATCACACTAGAGGCACGAGAGAATCCATCCCATCCACAGGCTCATCCACACCCCTGCTGGCCCGAGGTGAACTACCGTCGAGGCACTGGACAGGGCATGCCAGGGGCTCAGCAGATCCACACAGAGCATCAGCACAGAGCATCAGCGAGTAGCAGGAGAGGCTGCGATGGCCTGCCTCAACCCTCACGCACCAGCCAGACAGAGAGGCAGTACTGCCCGAGACAAGGGGCCAAGGGAGGCGCTCAGTCAGGGGGACACGACACGATCGTCGGTGCCTGTGTCTTGGAGTGCAACGAAGGCTGGGGATCAGACACAACCACCTTAGCAAACAGAGCGGGGATCACCCACCACCCCACTGGCCCACTAGACCCAGGGACACATACGAACACCCACCACCTGGTCCCACCAGAGCCCCTCCAGCCTCACCGCCCCATACCCCCGCCCCACCCACCAGCCGGCCCACTGGGACCTACGTGACCGCGACTGTGGGACCACTGCCCAGAACCACAGCCGGACGGACACCGAGGGGCCCAGCCAGCGGAGAGCCCGGTGGCAGCCCCTGACAGACGGGGCATCTAAAAAGGACAGCGACCCGGGCTTCACCCACCGTGAAGGAAGACCAAGGAGAGGCGCCACTGGTGGACGATGTACATGGTGAGTAAGCGGAATCCCAGGCCGACTGAGCAAGCATTCCCGGGTGTGCACACTCAGCTGAGCACACCCCTGCGGAGCGACCAGGGAAGGTGCCAGGTTTTAGATATACTAAAAGAGAGGAGCTCCTCGTTATATCATCCACAACCAACCTTTGTCTCCGGACACGGCCAAAGGAGCGAGAATTTATTCGTGAGATTTCTGGATCGTACCTACAAGCACCCGGTAGCACATCCATATAAGCTACATAAAGTAACGCGTTTACTACCTAAGTCTACGCCTTCCCCCTGCAGAGGAACCACCAGCAGAGGAAGCCCACGAGACCCCCCACAACGACGATGACTGCGACGGAGATCCCCGCGATGGCGCCAGTGGAGAGCCCGCTCTTGTTCGTGCTACCACCGGCACTGTCACCGTTCATGAGGTAGCAGAGAACGGAGCCAGTACTAGACGATGGAGGAGCGCAGCTCATGCAGCCAGCAACTCCCTTGACACTTCCACTGTTGCTGTCACACGAAGTGCATGGTCCAGCTGCTGATCCGACCATATAGTACCCAGCTGCGCATGACGTACACTGGTCAGAGCTATCTGCAGCTGAACATGTATTACAGGTTGAATGACACGAGGGGCATGCTCCATCATTGGGCCGAAGACTATTAGCACATGTTTCGCACTTACCCCTGCTATCAGCTAATGTGCATATCTGTTTGCCTGGCTGCTTGGTAGTTTCATAGCAGCCGCCTTCCTTGAGGAAGTAGTTAGCGGCGCATTTGGTACATGCTCCATTATTCATTTCAGTACAGAAAGCTACTCGTGCGTTACTTGTTGTACAGACCCCGTTCAGAGGAGCCTGATTATCCACTGAGCACTGGGAGCAGTAGTCTGTCCCGCCGATCCTTGCCCCACAGACCTTACATCCGTTCTTGTCCGCCGTACACGCATCCCCGCAGGTGCCCCCTTGCACAGGATCACTACTTTTGTATATTAATGCCTTGCCAGCAGGACAAGCACTACACTGATTGTTGGCTGGCCCAACGCACTCAGCGCACTCAGGGCTGCATGCCTTACACTTCCTGTCAGTATCTCCATAGTATCCGCTGATGGTCGTGCAGTCAGGTATGCACTGGTTTGTTGGAGTGAGATAATTGTTGTCATTACATTCAGTGCAGACCTCTCTGTCAGTCTTCGGGTTATCACAGGCCTTGCAGTTGGGAGTATTGCAGGCCCCTGCCTTCGGAACACACGTGAGCCCGTCCTCTGACGGCTGGTACGTCTCCGTGCACGTGCAGATTCCTCCTGCCTCGTTTGCGTTATCGGGGCACTTCGCTATGCAGCCCTTTCCGTTCGGCTGGACCTTCTGTCCGACCGTCGCACAGCCCGTGCATGTCTGCTCGCCCCCAGGAGGCGTTGCGCACGTGCTACAGCCGGGTATCGGTGGGTCACAGGCCGTTTTCGGGCCGATTCCTGCTAGAACCGTTGTGCACACTAAAAGAATTACTGCCAACATTAAGTTTAAGCTTACGCTCGATTATTATTCTCTTCAATTAAGCTTATAATTAATCCATAAGTTATAGACAAACCACTGTTACCTTTTGATAAATCAATTAGAATGGAAAAGAATAAAATCAAGAGCACACCTACCAGAGGCCGGCTGATAGTGCGGTTCTCCCTGGCTTCAATAGAAACAGGATGAGTGAGGGCTAGACTCAGATCGTGCGTCCCTGCGGAAACTAATAATTGTTCAGAGATGCATTCCTATACATTGCTGTCAGTATGTTTGTCGACTTTTTTGCAGAGGCAAGGTGTAGATTTAGGTAGTAAATGCGTTAACTGATATGTGCAGATCCCTCTGTGCCCAGCTCGGGCTCCTCAGTAGCATACCTGGATCTGATGGATAGAGAAGCACACCTACTATAAGCATCTCTTGCTGATGGCCTGTAACCACCTTTTACAGTCCAGTGTGCATCCTCTAGTGCTCCACTTCCCCCTGTGGCCAGTGTATCTCTAGGGCGAAGCAGACTCTTTTGAAAAGGTATTGACCTAGCACCATGAAGGAGCGCGGGGCACTGCACTGGGCCCGTACACAGGTCAGAGGCCCGTAGTTGTAGGTCAGCAAGATCCCGGTGCGACGGTCGGGTGCTCGTCCATCAGAGCTCTCAGGATGGTGGCCAGGGGGCAGGAGCGACGCCTTTCTTGTCGGTCGCGACGCTGGTCAGTTGTCGATGCAAAATGTGCAAGGCCCCACAGGCGAGGAGCACAGAAGGGCACAGGGAGCGTAAGGCCACCAGCAACTCGTAACTTTTTATATCTTGGTGGCCGGTCTCAGCACTTCGTAGGTGCAGATATGAGAAGCTGGGCCGAGTGATCTGCTGGTGGAGGGGCCGACACACACTTCTCTAAGGGTTCTGCCATGGGTGACGACGATGGTAGGCCGCACCACTGCAGGACCGACGCACGCCAGAAATAGATGAAAGGCTCGCAAGCAGGTGCAGACTGGAGCGCCAGCCGCTGGCCGGATCACCCGCACAGGCACGCTCTGGTTACTTCAATAGATGGTTCAGTGGCACCTTAACGGAAAACACTGCTGCGCTCCACTTGCTGGCCATTTGAGGCACGCAGGTTCGATTGGTCCCAGGGCCACCGCTAAGCGTGGCATGACAGGCTATCTCCCAACATCGGGCGGCGGTAAGACTCACGCCTACTTTTAGCCAACTGAGCTCGAAGCAATCCATGCCCTTGCGGGTCCATACTGGCGTGGTCTGTACAGCTATGCGCAGTGATGCATAACAGACCTCGGAACCGTAGACACCCTGGGCGCGCCCCTTGCTGCGCAGGGCCAGGGACGCCGGGCGTTTTTAGGCTGTCTACCTGGATAGGGTTGTATTCTGGAATGAATAGTAAAATGAAACGCGCTCCAGCGTTCATGCTTAATCGAAGCATAATACATCACTCCAATAAATTGAATGCAAGATCATGAGGTTACACTTGTTTCATCTTTCTACATGGCACTACGTCCTTACCGTTGAATATCAAGGTGTATGGGACTCACTGCCTGGTACGATGCATCTTTGTACAGTTTTGCAGAGGGACACGGTCATTACACAACAAGGTTCAGTAGGTGCTCCCGCCTTCACATTTGCCACCGTCTACACTGAACGAAGCGTTGCTCTAGTTGTCTCCAGATTGTCTGTAGTTTACTATGACAAGGCACTCTCTAAGTACATCAGTGATCTCGATATAACTGCTTTAGATATTCTCGCCCTGATGCTAACCAGTAATGATGATTATGAGCGTGTAGCATTAGAAAGTTACAAGCAGATAAAACTAAAACGATACCGCTATGCCGGACCTGTTCTGCAAAACGAATATTCCACTATAGTGTTGCACAATATCATTCATGCTCAAAAGTCAATATCGTATCTTCTTAATAGGCAACTGCTTCCAGTCTCTTTGGCAACTGACATATTCAAGATATTAAAAAGTGTTGAGGCCTCTAGAATCCGCGATAGACTTAAAAGCGATTTCCAGAAGACATCACAAATACTACTGCGTCTATCCAGCTATTTTAGTGATATGGAGTTACTGTTAATTAGTCATGAGCCCTATTCTTCTCGTCTCTCAGATAAGGATGCTTCATTTATAATAAGGACAACAAACCCTTATTTCTCCATTGTTCACGTTCCTAGAGGGCTCGCTCAGATTGCTACGCCAACACCTGCACAACTCACATCACTATTGAACGCCTTTTCTCCCTCTGAACAGGCTAAGATTGTTATGGAATCCGGATGTACATTATCTGTTCAGATTTTGTCTAATAGCACTGCTGATGCCCTCAATCAAGAATATCCCCACACACTTGCATATCTTATGCGGCACTATTTTTTTCTTCCAACACTCGTCCCCTTACTCCTCCCGTTTTATAATATCAACAGGATATTCCCCGTGCTGACAGATCCACACCTCTCTTACCTACATTCGCAATCACCTGATTCTGTTGATGCTACTATCTTCTCTGATGAACCAGCAACCTGTACATCGCCCCTCTCATTAAAGCCTTCAATATATATCGAACTGGCGAGGCGCTACGATCTTCGCAGTCCAAATGACAAGTCAGTATGGCTGACACTAGAAGTTTCTCAGCCCCTTTCTCGGGTAGGGTACATGTATGCTCCTTATGTGATTCTCTCTACTGCGTTCTCGACCCATACACTGCACCCAGATGATTGTAAGATAATCTTTGACAGGGTGAAAACGTTCGAAGAGCAGCAAACGCTGTATTTTTGTCAGGGCCGCCTAGCAACTGAGATATCCTCTTCAGGAGTCGTTCTTAGCGATATTGGTATGTTAAAGCACACTGTTCTCAATCCTATCAATAAATCCATGGCTTCAAGTGACATGGGTGCGTATAGTTTGGCGGACGCCGTGGTTCCCATATTCAACCAGTCTCCGGTTGATGGATCGGCGTCTGCCGGGTACTTTAGTCGCGAGGAGTTCTCAGAGGTGCTGTCCCTGTTTTCCAACAAAGTGAGTGCATTAGAGCAACAGCTAGCTGTTATCCATGCTGTATATGAAGACCTTTACCTGGCTATTACAGCCGGTCCTCCTGCACATCTCACAAATGATTCTAATATCTTCTACTGCTTGTCATGCGAAGACAGCTGGAGAGCATACCGGCTTGACTGCTTTAAATATTGGCAGGGCGTTGCACCGTGTATAGATAACGGAGCGGCAAAGGCTTTGGATAGTTGCAGAGTGCTGTTAGAAACCGACACAGAGCTTTGCTCTTATCATCCAGCGAAGGCCTTGTCTGATAAGCCTGTCCAACTATCTAAAAAGGACCTGAGGCAATACACTGCTACTCAAGTCAATCCTTTGCCTCTTTGTAGTCTCATGAAGCGACCCATCCTTATTGATAAGAGATGGGCTCTGCAGCAACAAGTGATTCTATACGTTTCCGGAATGGAAAAGCGCTTTGCGTTATCAACAGGCCAGATCTATTTCTCTATTCGACTTCACTATCCCCAGCTGAATCTCTATATTATTAGGATAGAAACGGCACGAATACTTACATGTGGGCAGTTTATTGCCGCTCTTGTGCTTATAGAGGATATCAATCTCAGTCTTAGCGACTATTTGAACTATCTGTCTGATTCCATTGTATTTACGCATGCACCACCGGCTTCTACCCTTCCATCAACCAGCGTCTATCATTGTTTGTTTACTTTTAGCTTGGATGGGGCCTTCATTGGAATCCAGCCTTTGCTGCTGGGAGGACTGGGTCGTTATTATCGATCGGACGATGCTGATGCTTTTACCGTTCGTACTCTGGGCATTCCTACAAGGAGTCAAACAAAGCCTGCCTCTAAGGTGGCCACGGCTTCATTTGATAGCACTTTTCCAGTGTATACAGGGCCTCTGGTAGCATCTCTATATACACGCATATTAAGTGACGTTGCAAGCCTTGCTGTCTCTGTCTCTTCTAGCGTTTATATTTGCCTTCATAATTTGCATTTAGTTTTACATCTAGACGTCCTAACAGGAGAAAAGACGTTGATGGGATGTATGCAATCTCTCGTCCATCCGTACAGCACTCGATTTGTGGTATCTTCAAGTGCTTCATTGCCAATCTTTATGGACATGAAGCTGCAGTCCATATTGCTCCCAGCATCTGCATCGAGCCTAGTGGGAGAGTTGCTTTCTGACTATACTGACACAGAGGTTGTTGACATTCTCCAGAAGGATCATACTATTGACACAGGGCCAGCAGCTTCCATTGCCACATATGCATTAGAGGAGTCAGACGAGATTCGGACTCCAGGCTACTGCACAGATACATCTGAAGGCGAAGTCGATAGTAAAAGGAAGGGCTCTCCTACAAATCCCCAGACTAAGCTCGACATGCGGTTTTCTCTCTTACTGAGTGACAACGGTAGACAGTTCCTTAGGCCACGTCTATTCAAGCCAAACAGATTGTCCATTACTTACTATTCCAAAAAGCATGGTGTTTCTTTAATCTTTGACGACACTATCATGCACTTTCCACACTATCCGGTAGCAATTTCTCGTTTCCATCTTAAAGATACACACCTGATTGCCGTCATTGGCCAGGGCAGAAATAAAAATTACTGGGGAGTTACATTTACCGAGTGTACCTTTGGAGGCTCGTGTTCCCTTGTGCGACAAATGGTAGTTGACTTGGGGGTTCCGTATATCTGCGAATCTCACCCCGTCCTCAACACCACCACCTCCCAAGCTCCACCTTCGTCCACTGGCAAAATTAGTACAGCATCCATATCGTGCACCGGAGATTCTCTAATATTTACTGTCCCTACAAAGTCTTTAATGCCAGGAAATTCCGGACAGATGATCCCTGCGACTAGGCTCGTTGAAGTAGGATTTTACACGGAGCTCCGACAGGTAGCTGAGATTGCTGGTGTCTATCGCACGCACACACCATTTAGGATTGTCAATTATCAGATACGACCTGTTGAGGGCTGCTTAGGAACATAGTGGACACATAATCTGCAACAGGTCGGGCAAAGGAGCCCCGCACCGGATGCACGTATTGGACAAGCTATTCCCATCATCAGTGTCGGGTCCCCCCGCAGTTTCAAGACGATCTTCCTCCTTTCGCTTCAGAAATCTGCCGAAGATCTTTTTTGTAAGCATCACAAATGAGGACGTTCGTTCTTTTGTAGAATTTGTTGTGGTAACTTCTGAGGTGGTTTCTTGGTCTACGTGGGGACTTTGTGCTACTGTCTCTGGGAGTGGAGCCTCAGTACCGCTTAATTGCCGCATTAGCGTCATCAGAAGGGACTGAATATCGTCATTCGTTCTAGTGGGATCATCACTCAATGCAATAGCATCAGTGATAAAATCTAAAAGAGAGCTGGTGAACTGAAGGTGCGACCCTATTTGGCGTTGAAGGGCAGTGATAAGTGGAGCTGACTCCTGATGTCTGTCTCGCAATTCCGTGAGGATGCGCGTAAGTTCTGTGGTTGTCTTTAAGTGGTGACTTATTCCAGCTCTGAATTTCTGATGGAGTAGGAGCGTGTTACCTACTGGAGCATATGCTGCTGGGTCTTGGCCAGGCATATATCTAGAAAAGATGTTACTATTAAGAGTGGATGATCTAAGAGGTCTCCGAGCGGATATACTAGGAGATTGGTTAGAGTCATTGCTATCTGTGCTAAATCTGTCCGACTTTATTCGTTTATGCCGTGACGGATTAGTTTCACCTATAGTGTAAAACAGGTCACTCATGCTTACATCGTCAGGATGCACAGATGCGCTTTTTGCTCTATTGGTCCGCCGATACAGGATTGAACCTTGGGCAGGAGACGCTGGTATAAAGTAAGTAGCGTCTGGAGTATAAGTGAACTTTTCAGTGGAACCGATGTCGTGTACACTTGCGCGTTTTGATGCGGGCGCGCTGCTAAACTGCAATGACGAAGAGAGCAGAGCCAGCGCGTCTTCCACAGGCTTAGAAATATTCCCACCCTCAAGGGGCTCTAGATAATCTGCAATATGCTGATAGCCAAGCTCGTATGCAATTGCGTGGGCTGTCATGCCCCTGTTATCTCTAATGCTAGCCTCATATCGAGCAAGCTCCTTTACGCCATCAAAGTAATCTTCTCTGGCAGCCAGCATAGTAGCAGTCTGACCGTTCTTATTTTGCAAGCGAGCCTCTTGATCTATTAGTAATCTGATCACCGGAACACGACGATGGATCACAGCACTCATAAGAGCTGTTGCTCCATTTTCTGCTTGCAGTCCACCCTCTTCCGCTTTGAGCAAATCTACCAAATCGGCATTACCATTGTTCGCAGCCATCATCAGTGCAGTTAGCCCATGTCTGCACTGCATCCCCGCTTCTTTTAGGGCAAGAATACGCGCAGAAATGCGTTTGTTGCAGATGACAGCCATCATAAGCGCAGTCACCCCTTTGTTGGTTGTCATCCGTGATTCACGCTCTAGAAGTATCCTAATAATCTTGAAGTAGTCACGTTCAGCAGCTAGCATCAGCGCTGTAAATCCTACCGCATCTTGCATACCTGCCTCGTGGTCAGAAAGTAGCTGCGCGCCCTCAGTGTGATTCCGCCTGGTAGCTATCATAAGCGCCGTTGTTCCATTAAGTGTCTGCTTCCGAGCTTCATAAGGCGCAAGAATTCTCATAGCATCAAGCTGCCTATTCTCTGCAGCAAACATAAGCGCAGTTCGACCGTGATGGTCTGCGTGGCCAGCCTCAAACCTGGAAAGATGCTGGACAGCGCGCACGTTTCCCATGGCTGCAGCAAACATCAAGGCGGTGATTCCGTGACTTGTTTCCGCGCCGTGATGTTCTGCAGTATGGGTTTCTAGAGCAGCCAGGTCGTTCTTTGCCGCTGCAATCATCAAAGGAGTAACTTCTGTCGAAGTTAAGGGAGGCTCCATATCAAAAAACAAGTGTGCCAGATTACTGTGGGACATATCCAGATCGCTATCTAGATCGTGGAGGGTCTCAGCATTCCGCCCGTCCATCCCTTTTTTTGTGACAGGGAAATCTTTATTTATTTACTCTAAGAAGGATGTTGCCGCTATTTTCTGCCCAGAAACTTATCTGCATAAGACCTTACCAGCGGTGGGTTAGTCTTCTCCTCTGGTTTTGAGGTTTCTGCAGGGTTAGCTTTTTGTTCTGGCTTGGACGCAAGATCAGCTACCTCTGGCTTCTTGGTAGCTTGTGTCTTTGCTTTTGCCCTGTTCATCAGACTATTCATGCGCTCAGCTTTAATATTCTGTTTCGCCTTGACCTCGTTCTGTATCTCCTCCAGCACCTTGTCCCTATCGGCTTTCCAACTTGAGTGAAGATCAGTATAGACCTGGCGGCAATCACTTATGTATGACTCTACAAACTCATCCAAACCTGGAATGCTGTTATATAGCGCTAACTCCTTCATGCTTTCCATATGCTTTTCTTTCTCATAATTTTGAGACGTCTCATGTATCCGCATGAGAATAGGTTGAAGATACTCATGTTCGGTGGAGTCTAGCAGCTTAAGACGGTCTGTAGCCTCTTTTCTTGCAATAAGGAGAGTCAGCTCTGCAAGATTCGAGATACGGACATCACGGTCGAATCTCTTCTGTGCCCGATCATGCTCAAATTGGTGATGCTTGATTTTAATGAAGTCATTTGGAGCCTGAACGCTTTCGAGATCAAAAGATGTCAGATAGTTGATTAGATCAGTGTCGTGCACTCTGCCAGCCACTTCTTCTATAAACTGTTTAGCCAGTTTGATTTGAAGCTGCCGGATTTCTGCTGCACGCTTGGCCTTGCGCTGTTTATTCTGAGCTTCCAGGTCAAGCGCCTCGTCACGCTTCTGCCTCTGAATGACCATCTCCTTGTACTCCTGAAGCCTTTGCTGCTCTAGTTCGCGAGCCTCTTGAATCCTGCTCGTACGTAACTTAGCTGAGGATTGTATTTGTTTAAGCTTTACGGAGCGTTGGTCAGTGTAGCTATAATCGGAAAGATCCTGCAAAGATTGCATAATAACCAATTGTGCAAGTGTTATATTGTTGTACTGGGATGCAGAGCACGTTAGTAAGGCGCTGGCATTAAGGCTCTTCGCTAAGTTAGATGAGACTTTGCTGTCAGCGTGTGGGGCAGAGTCAAATATGTTGGTAGTAAAGCACGCGTCGACCTTGTTCAAGTAAAAGGCACTAACCGTAGCATATGTTAGAACATCGATCACCTGAGACACGAAGTTATAGCGCCCGATAAAGGTCTTGCATCTAAGGGCATCGATGATGGTCTGCTGTATGAGTTCGCGTTTGTATAAATCATCGTTGGCAAGTTTGTCAGAGAATAGGCCTTTCAAAGCGACCATGACATCATCAAGAGTGACTTGTGTCGTCAAAGAAGTCAGTGTATCTAAGGTCAAGTCCTGGTCGTGGTGTTGTTGTACATAAGAGAGCAAACTGTCATGCGCACGCTCAATGCACAAGAGGGAAATCGCCTTCTTTGCAAGTGCCTCCTGCAGGTACACACAGGATTCACCGAGGCTCCAATTGTCGTACAGTCTTAAGAGGCAGTCTGCGGCCTTGGCAACAAATGCTTCCGCGGTTACAGTGATAAGTAAATCCCTCTCAGTATACAGCAGCGGAACCAAGTCGAGTAGTCCTTTCTGCAAGTTGTTAGAATAAGACGCTATAATATCCTGTAAGATATAATCCAAGATCGAGATTGATGTGATTGTTTCACTGATTGCTGCAAAAGAATTCCCATTGGCCAAGTTCTTGGTCTGGTAAACGGGGTTACTTTCTAAAGAGATAGCATGAACCTGCCTATCAAAACAGAATGCATTGGACGTGACCATGGATGCCGGGGTAAGACGTGTTATACTGGGATGGTTTATGAAGAAGCTTGGATTTGTGCTACGCGTGTTCCCAAACATATTAGCGTGGTTCATTAACATAGACGACTGCATGCTGTCTTGGCGAAGAGAAAGCAGTATCGCGAAGGCCTCATTTATAAGCGTATTCCTGACGTCTTGGTCTAGGGATGATATCAGCTTGACGGCCTTATATAGAGAGATACCTGCTGCAAAGAGATACCCCTCGGATGAGAACACAGAGATGGCTGCCTTTAAGTGCGCAGCAACCGCTGCATTCAGGTCAGCAAAGGTAGCAGGAGATGCACCACCCTTGGTACCAATAGCTTCGGTCATTGCGGTAGAGGGTCCCGTACGCAGCTGAATTGCGTTGTCGAGGCCTCTTTCCTTAGAGAGTGTGGAAAGAAGCGGCGTGGTTAAATCTTGCACTGAGGAGCACGGTGTACATGAAGCTCCCTTGCTGATCTCAGCGTATACCTGGATGATAGACTGGGTCGAAACCATATCCACAAGGTCTGGTGTCTCTTCTCCTACTAAGTATTCACAGGAAAGTTTGTGCAGGGGTACACAGGCTCGTGAAATAGAATTGGTGAGCAGCAAGATGTCGGCTGCAGAGCTCTCCAATAGTTTGATGGCGAGAGTGGGTAACCCAAATGTATGGCAAAACGGAATACAAACAAGCTTGCAATAAATGCCAGAAACCAGTGTGTTGGGCTTCTCATACTCAGACTCAGGAGACTTTACATCCACACCCGCGCCCGGACCCAGGTCTGAGTCAACCTCTCCCACGTCTGTGAGGCTGCGATCCTTGAGGTACTCAACTGCAACGGTCAAGTCAGACTTGAAGGTCATCTCCATGAACCCAGAGAGAACGCGATCGGTCACCGCTATAAACTCGTGTTTTCGGTTAAACCGGCTGCATAGCAAGAAGAGGGCCTCTAAGGCGTCCTTATAGAGTCCAACCATTGTCGTGCACCTCAGCGTTTCGACAATCATACGTAGTGCCAAGAAGGCGAATATTACTGTACGCGCCTGTGGCGGATACTTGTGTAAATCGGCTAGTTGTACAGAGAAAAGCGAAGTAGCCCTCTCGTTGGATCCCCCCAGCGGTGCCAACATGGCATGGTCAAAGTCAGGCCCTATGCCATCAAGCGTGCTTTGGACACGCCTTATGTAATCACGGAAGGCCTGATCGACGGTAAATGGAGCGCTAAAGCTGAACAGCTTTCTATAGTGATTTAGGCTCTGGCGCGATGCTGGAAGTTCATGCAGAGAAATAGCAAGTTCGTTATGCAGAAGAAGAACGGGAAGGAATGGCTCTGTAATTACCTTCGGCATGTTACGGGAGACCAGTATCGGCTTTTGCACGTCAATAAAGCTAGAAAGCTGCTGGAGTGCTGCGCTGGCATCGCCGGCTGCTTGTGCAGCGCGTGCCTTGGCCAGCACATCCGAAAAGTCGCTCTTTCTCATTTAACTCAATTTAATGCGAATTTATGACAATACCCTACCATACCATACACTACATTGGCTGCATTTTTAATTTTCATAATTAAGAGATAGAGAGTCCTGCATCTACCATAGATCTTATACGGTCTATAGCCTCTTCAGATGAGGTGCAATTGATAGCCACAAGAATCACTTCTCACATGGAGCGAGCCTTTCAGAGCCGGGCTAAGCAGCTACATATGATTGTTTTTGGCCTGGGCTCACTTACAGCCAAGCATTCTGCTAAGATCGCCTGTCTGCAACTTGCATTGTTCGAATGTATAGCAGGCTATATTGACGATGACGAGTCCTCTATCCCAAAGTATGCCATTGACCCTCTTTTTACTGAGCGTGATCGTACTATATTATCTACGCTGGGTTATTCTATTCTTCCAGCACAAGATAGTTGCGTACTTTCATCATTCCTGAACTTGCAAGAATCGGATAGGGTGCTTTGTTATCTTCCGCACCTTCCTCTTCACTTGGTTCTTTCGGCCCTTCTTTCGGCCCCTTCTGGCAGTACGTTTTTGTGCCCGTCGGTGAAAAAGGTCTTAGAATTAGAATTTCTGACCGATTCCAGCTCTCAGTTATATCATCTATCCTCAAAACTCAAGAAGTTATGGGATGAATCCGACGAATACGATTGGCTCAAAAATAATACAATCACCATTCAACCTATTGTAGAAACGACTCTTCTCAGGAGTGCCAATGTGGCTTACAATTGCACGTCTGTGTATATACGGCCTTAGTATAGCTTCTATTGGAGATTGTAAAGAGATAGAAGGTAGGTAACAAACAACGTGTTCCTTGAGCTGAGGGGGCTCATCTGCTCATCTTTGCTACGTAAAGATGAGACATTGACTCAATCTGTACATCAGAAGATTTACTAAGGACTTCTATGCTACTAGCAAGGCAGTATCAATATGATGAGCGCAGATTCGCATGGTCGGGTTTCCATTAGAACGCCAGTGCTCTTTCTCCATGGTCCTTAGCGCACATCTGCCTGTTGGATGCTTTTGTGCTTACATATCTCTCGCTTCTCTTGCCTCTTGCAACATTCTTCTTCTAGTCTGGTCCAATCGTGCAGCTGTGCAACCACAAGCAGCTTAACACACTCCCTTGCTGGAGTAAATTGCTAAGAAGTGACCACAATAAATAGCACAGACCATTCACATGCAGCTAAGCTGAAAGCTCGCCCCTCAGGATGTTCGCTATCTCCGGTATAGTTCTCATCTCAAATGCCGTCGGCCTCTTTTTAGGATCAGGGTTCAGCATGGATGACACTAGGTTGACTAGCTTCTTCGAATATGTCGTTATTATCAGCGGAAGGCGTATCTTCTTCAACGCCTCCAAGGGCTCCTCTGGATTGTCTTCCACCAAGACCCGCTTCATCATGATTTCATACATGGTGCAGCCAAGCGCAAATATATCCACCTCGCGACCATAGCCTTCGTTGACGATAAGCTCCGGAGCGTAGTATTGAAGAGTCCCCTGGATATAACCCATCTTTCCCTCCATGCTGAGAAGGTCGCGAGACCACCCGATGTCAGCCAGTTTGCACCTTGTTTCGGAGACCATGAAGATCCTGCGGGGCATGATGTATCGATGGATGATCGCTCGCGTGAATCTGTGCTCGATGTCCTTCATGCGGGACGGTTCATGGAGCTGACAGATGGCCTCCACCAAGCAGGCCAGAAGACACCAGCAGGTCTGCTCAGGAAGGAACTCATCCTCAGGAAGACCGTACAGGTAGTCGTTGAGCGTGCCCATGGGGAAGTCCTCCATGAGGACAAACACCTTCTTGCTCTTTGCTTCATATGTCGCCTCATGAACCGTGGCAAAGAAAGGCGATGCGACCTGTGTAGAGAGCGTGATGTCCGTCTTGCAAAGGTCACACACCTTGGTAGTGTACTCTTCAAGAGAGATCTGACGACATAAATATCGCTCTCCTGTCTCTTTGTCCTGGACCTCCACCAGACGCTGATACTCTGCCTCCTCGATGACACCCACTTCAGTGTACTTAT
The DNA here is from genome assembly GCF_000002435.2 of Giardia duodenalis. NCBI lineage: Eukaryota > Fornicata > Diplomonadida > Hexamitidae > Giardia > Giardia duodenalis. Next base: position 2,526,538 of record NC_051860.1, read on the forward strand.
CCGCGAAAGAGAAGGTTTGCATTTTTTATGGGTGCATGGAGTGTGAGTTTTTTTGACTCTGTGGCGTCTAAAGAAGAGGGAATTGCAGTACACGGAAAATGGGTTCAACTGTCTTAGGGACAAGGGAGGGATCCACCTGTTTGCAATTAATAAAATGTCAACGACGACCGGGCCTTCTAGCACACAATTGCCCACACTACCGCGTCCATACAGCTACATAGAGACATCTGCATCACACAAAGCGGACTCTTCTCATGCTACCGCCCGTAATACTGTCACAGGGGAGATTCTACTCTGCCAATTTTCCCGAGGCCCTCAGCTGGATGAGGCAGGTCGTTGGCTTTTACAACTTGATGCGCAGTACATTTGTATGCTGCAGCATGCCAATCTTCTGTCCTATCGCTCCATATACTACGATCCTCCTTTGAGCACTTTGACCATTTTGACAGAGATCCCTGGCCAAAGCCTGTTATCTTTTTGCACTGAGCATTATGCTACCGCGGGGATCCTTCCGCCCGAGTGTATCCTGTGGCGCATCATAGCCCAGACCCTTTCGGTCTACCATTACTTGCAGACCCAAGAGCTCTCCCTCTGCGCCTCTGAGGCCGCCCAATACCATTATTATATTATTCCAACTATGACAAACACATATGTGTCTGACAGCTCGTCATCTTTTTCTATCAAATTGTCATTCGTGGGCGCGACTCACAGTGGGCTAGACTATAGCATTACTCAACCGGAGGACCTATTGTTCAGGCAGTACAGGCTGGCTGATGCCGAAAGCTTCTCTTTCACCCGCAGGACGAACGTGATTCTTAGCTTAAAGGCATTGGGCCTGCTTCTATATAATTTCATCTCGTTTGGAGCTTCCCACCAACTATCTACAGACCCTCTGTCTCAAGAGAAGATAGAGGACATATTAGACTCTGAACAATTTAGAAGCTACTCCCCGGAGTTCCGCAAGATTTTTTCACTCTTTGTGTCTCCAGGAATATACATTCAGGAGAATGCTATAGATATCACCCATAGTGACATAGATCTTCTTTCATTTTTATCTCATCCTATGATTCTATCTGCATTAATAAAATTTGACAATATCAATCTACAATTAAGGTTGCAATCCGTTAAAAAATTATATTCAAAAATTAAAGCTGGGGCCCGAAAATGGCTGGCTAGGAAGGGCTTGCTTGTTAGGGGAGTCCTTGAAGACTCGGTGGTAGCAGGAGAGTCACGGACTAAGGGCGATAGCAACTCAAAGCAGCGAAAGGAAAAGCACCATAAGATGAAGGTAAGCTTTCATACTGACCTTTCTGTGCAGAATTATGACAAGAACAGTTGCATTGACCCCAGTGTAGCGTTGGCCATACTAGATAATCCTGCTCCACTCGCAACTGACTTTGCTTTGTCTGCAAACATTACTTCAAATGATAACATAACTGAGAACAGGGCACCACAACCCCTAACTTCTGATATGAGCTCTGCCTCATCAGGCTATTTTATCATTTCAAAGAAGTGTGACTGGAACCATTGCATCCGTGAGCTAAGAAAGGGGCGAATAAGGCCATATAGGTATACTCGCATATTTATTAATCATGAGCCAATGCTCAGTGAGTATGACACCCTCAATAATAACGATCTGATGCCCGACACTTTAATGGAAGAAACTAGTCTCTTTGTTAGCCCTTTGATCCTAGCAGCTCTAGAAAACGATGTAAAAGCAATCTCAGAATTTGCACCAAAATATGCAGGGTTGCGCTCTGATCGGGACGGAATGACGGCCCTCATGTTGGCTGCCGAAGCAGGACACATCGAGGCCACGCTTGAGTTGCGTAACTACGAGGCCTGCTTACGGAGCACTACCTTCGCCACTGCCATGATGCTAGCTGTTGCTGCGGACCAAACAGAAACAGCCAAGTGTCTTGTTGAATATGAGCACGGATCCACTGACAAGACCTTGCAAACCGCGCTACGTATTGCGGTTGATCGCGATAATATTGATATGGTGTTCCATTTGGCTAAATATGAGAGCGAGATAGGAGACCTGGACAATTACACACCACTTATGTGCGCCATAGAGCAACGAAAGTATGACATTGCTAGGCTACTGGTTCCATATGCTAGTAGGTGCCAAACAACAGACAGACACAAAAAGACCGCTTTGCTCTTGGCGTTAGAGCAAGGTTACCTGGATTTGGCAGAATGCCTCATACCCCTTGAGGCGTGTCTTCAGGATGGCAATGGAACTACTGCTCTAATAGTCGCCATTGAGCAAGGATATGTAGACATTGCCGGTAGGCTTGTTTTGGAAGAGCAAGGACTATGCGATAAAAAGGGCAGAACGGCACTTATGTACGCGGCAAAAAGAGGCTCACATGGATTGGTACACAAATTAGTGGATGCGGAAGCAAAGAGGCAAGACATCAAAGGTTTCACAGCTCTTATGGTGGCCGTGGCAAAAGAGCATGTTGAGCTTGTTGACATCCTAGCACGCCACGAGGCAGGCCTTGCCAACAATGAAGGCCAGCGTGCTATAGATATCGCTATTCATAAAAATAACCAGGAGATAATCTCCATTCTACTAGAGCATGAAGGACAATATCTTTCTCATGAAACTTTGCTAAAACTTCTCAAAACATTTCATAGTTCAGACATCCCCATCCTCCTTCGGCTCAGTACTCTCCTTCAGAAGCATTCCGCCCGCTTCTCTCTCGTCTTGTACGCGTCATCTCACAGCCTTAACGACCTATGCAGTCACATCCTTCACTACCCGCAGCTGGTTGCTCGTCACGACCATCTTTATCTTGTAACATATCTTCAACGTACAAACAAAGACACAGAGAATGTCTGGAAGAGCTATTTTAAGGCTGTGAACACAAATCAGGCATTCAGGATTAATCATTTGATAATGAATGCCCGTCTTAGGAATAAGGAACTACACAGTTACATAGACGAAAAGGCCAGTGGCGTCCTTCGCTTTAAGATGTTCCTGGAATACGTTATTGTAGCCTCTGTGCAAAAGGAGTTCGAGCCGCTGGAGAAGTACTGCTCAAGCATGGCAGTGTGCTCAAAGCGTAAAGGCTTTGAGCGGCAGAAGGTTCCCATGCACGCTGTGGGAGACGTGTCCTTTATTGATTTGATGGTCTCCTCAAACCCCAATGGCAGTATTCAGTCTCCAATGGAATTTCTCGCGCCTCGGCCTCCAGAACTCCGTCGTCCAGGGGAGTTTCCAGTCAAGAGCTTCTCTACTTCTCTAGCGAACATTTTGATAGACTTCTTATTGGAATATGCAACCACCCCCGTCGAGAGTCTCCCTCATCTCTGTGGAGTCTATGACGCTGCAGCTAATGACATGGCAGTGCTTGTGGAGGAGCTGGAAGGGCACAACCTTTGCTGCTACTGTCATGTACAGCCGATGTCACTGATTTACTGGCCTTGCAGGCACCTTTATGCGTGCTGTGACTGCGCCAGAAGCATTCAAAGACAGTGCTGCGAGATCTGCAGAGGGAAGATCGAGGGTGGAATCCCACTACCGATGCCGCACGACTAAGTATGTCGTTTACTGCTCGTCCAGCTTAGTAAGGAAGCTGTCGACGTCCCCACTGCTCATCCCCACAAAGTTGTGGATGACGCAAGCAGACGCGGGCACCACCTTTATGATCTTGTCGGAATCTGCAAGGCAGCGGACCTGCCCAGTGAGCTCCCCAAGGGTCCTGCGGGTGAACTTCTTGCAGAGGTGCACTTTGTATTCCTTGCAGAGGCACTCGACTATATCTGCGTACTGCTTCTCCTCACAGTCAGATGCGAGGAAGCAGATCTTGGCGCGCTTCCTTTCCAAATACTTGAAAACCTGACGGTGGCCGGTCACGAGGCCGTCCATGTTGTGGATCCTCTTGAACGTCTCCTTAAGGAAGTTCTCTCTGGTCGTATCTGCCATAGTTTTATGGAGAGTCAGCACCAACCATTTTAGTCCATAAAATTTCAAATTAAAGTAATTAAATTTTTTTATTAAACCGTGTTGATATTAAATCTCGTAAAGAAATTTAATCAAAGAAACTTAATGAGCGCTGATGACATTTCCAGCGTTGAAGACATCTCTGGCGGTGTTCCGGCCACCAGCCAGACAGACAACAGTCTTATCGAAGCCTTTTCAGCAGTGACAGACTTGCCGTCCTTTTCTGTGTCTATCGACGTTTCTGACTCCTCGGAAACAAGCGGGTCGGACTCCACATATAACATTTCATTCTACTCGCGAACGCTAGGCCGGAAGAAATGCTTAAACATTAATAACTGTGTCTTGCGCGTTGCAGACGACAAACAAGATGACTTGGCCGCTGCGCTAGAGATCTTTCTAAAAGCTCGAGACCCCCTCGCTAACCAGAAGTTCTACAACTACCCCAGCCTAGAATTTTATGTTGACCCAATTCACACAATTATACTCAAGGCAATAGAAGGGTCGTCTGGCCCCAAAGCAAGAATGTCTGACATTTATGCATTGTCTGCCCTACAGTGTGATCCCTCCTCATGCAGAACCGAGGACACACTAATGCGTACCAAGTTGGAGGCCATCTATCCATTGCTTTCGTGGGTTCCTCAACGCTCTAAGGCATACCTAGAGTCTATGTTGCCAGTTAGCATGAGTCGCCATTTGAACCTGCCGGCAAAGCTGTGCATGAGCCAGCCCCTGGGCCGAAATAATGATGAGTCCAACGAAGAAGTTGATGGCGAGGTAGACTGCATAAGGATTCAAATAGGTAATAAGATCCATCCCTTTGAGAGAGTCACAAGCATACCCCATCTAGGAACCACCCTACTATCTAAGGCATACGTCGGCATTGATGATGAATCCCCTGTAATAGTAGAATTCGTCTGTCCAGTCTGCAGCATGGAGCTAAATGTGGATGAGGTAATTAAAGATCTTTTGATTGAACATGGAGTTTCACTGTTAGAGCGTCAAATAGAAGGACTCGACCTTTCGGACCCGGATTTCCCAAAGGATAAGTACACTCTGTCTAGGGTAGAAAAGGCTAAAGAGATCAGCGTCCACGAAGCGGTAGGACATCTTCGTAGAGTCGTGAGTGATTCGCTGCGTGAGTACTTCTGTAGACATCTGGCGAAGGAGAAGTTGAGGCTTCAAGGCATAATGTGCCCCGACGAACTGATGGAGGGGCAATATAGGATATTCATGACAGAGCTTAAGAGGCGACTGGCAGAGGCATCTCTGTAGAATGAGATAAGGCAGAAAGCTTCACCAGAGAGGTAGGGTAGGGACACCAGCTTCAATTCTGCGCATCCATCATGTCCAAAAGTGTAATTATCCCTGTGTATGTGCACACCACGTATAGGCCCACTATGTCGCAATCTTGAGTTCGTCTCAAGGGGCTTTCCATCCGTGCCTTGGGTGCCTTGGTGCCTGAGCCAGGTTTCTTGATTCCTCCGTCCAGGACAGACTCGGTGTCAATGAATATTGCCAGTATGCTCTCGAGTGTCTGGCCGGCCAAGATAATGGCGGCTTTGCTTTGAGTTGTATCTAGCAAGCTTTCCTTCAATTCTTCTATGCACACGCTGTCATTGTCCGTCGCTAGCTCAGTTGACTTCAGAGTATGCCCGTTTATCTTCATCTTCTGTTCCTGCAACTCCAAGAGATGGCGCAGAGCGATCCTAGCCTTTGATTTGACACTTAGATGGTTCAATATTATTCCTATCTGAGCGACATTCCTATCAGTGACATTTTTGGGACTGTCTCCCTCCAGGTCCAACGCTCGAAACAAGGACTCGTTTTGAAGTTCGCCACTCATAGTTTTCTCCTTTATCGCTTTCTGGATGAGAGAGTTCTCATTCATGGACGCTATGGTGTTTCTCACCCTTTCATTTAGCTCTGCAATAGTACTGCTGTACGTGTCATAGAGGGATAAGGCCCGTATGTACTTGATGCGGAACTTACTGTGATCAGCTGGTGATAAGACACGGAGCCTGCTCAGTGACGATTGCTTGATGGACACGGTCACTTGAGGAATCGCTAACATCAATGTTAGCAGCGAGGTCAGGCTTGGCTGCTTGGTGCTGGTCACGAGTGTCTGCGTTGAGAGTCCAGAGCAATCTAGCTGGATGTGCACGTGCCTGGGCAGCTTCACGCATGGAAGCACACTTGTCAGCTCGCCGATCTTCTCTTTAATAGTTTTCTTCGATAGAATTAATGGTAAAAATTCTATTAAGCATAAAATTTGTATTGATTCAAAGGTTTTTGCCTTATCACTTTGAAAGTCAGTGACGTCGTTTTCTCTTTGTAGGAGGTCAGAGACGTTGAGGTTGTGGAGGTGAAGATACTGTGCTATAAACTCTATGGCGAGCACCTGCAAATGCTGCCAAATGTTCTGCAAAGCTGAATGGCTTGCACAAGGAAGTAGAAACACGCCTTCTAGTTGTCTGAACAGGCGTAGTCGTTCTGCTAATTCCTTTTGGTAATGTTTTGTTCTGAAGAGAGTCATCAGAAGGCCTACAAGTGACGACACCAAACTTGCACCTGTACCCAAATTAATAGTGACCACAATTGAAGGTTGGTGGTTCTTTTTATTCAGCTCGTCTACAGTAGTGAACCGGTACTCCTCTGTGACCCCTGTGTCGGCTAGGCCCTGGCTTTCTAGCAACTTTCTTACTTGATGGGCATCTGGGTCTATCCCGCTCGCTGTAATGCCGGCGATAGGGTTGTAAGCGGAATCTATAGGGTAGGGTAGGTCACTTTCCAGTGTTGATTCCTTAATAGTATAGGGTAATTCATCACATGTAGAGAGACGCACACCGGTCTTCTCAAGTTCTGCACAAAACTCTTCCTGCTTGGCTTCAACCTCTGAAGTGTTAAGAGCTAGATGGCTCAGCTTGTTTAATGCGTTGCTCCGCAGCAGTGTAGTTAGTGATTCTACCAGCACTTTATCTTCGTAGAGTCCAGATGTTACCACTGTATACCCAGAGAGTAAGCTGTGCATGCATGAGCCTATGAACAGCCTAGTGGCATTCCACTTGTGATGGGACATGTGAGAAAATAGAGACGTAAATTCCGTTACTCTTCGATCGGACTGGACAGGCGTTAGCTCTCTCAGATAGCTTTCCCAATGTTTGCTCAGCACATCGAAGCCACCGACTGGACCTAGGGCCATGTCGCGCTTACTGGTCGCCTGCTTTCGGAGTTCTTGGGTTGCATCAGGTGCTGTAGATGGCTGGCTCTGGGTATGTGTCTCCTGTTGACCTTTAGCTTGTTTAGAATTGGTCGTCCTGCTGCTACGAGCTAGCTGCAAATTACTGTTGCATTCTGACAGGCTATATGTCTTTAGCTTACGCTGCGCGGCCTCGTCCCACGCAGCGTACCGTGCTCCTTCCAAAGTAAATATTGGCATACTCAATTTACAATTCCGGAATTCTTGCTTTGGCTCATGAATTCACTTGCATATACATGAACAAGCCTAGCTTTCAGGGTAGCTTCTCACGGGGAAGGATGTTGCGCTTCAGTAGGGTTTTTGCCAGTCTCTTCATACGATAACGGACCTGAATGTCGGTTCTGCCCTTGACATAGTTGGCTATCATCTTCCACTGCCTTGGAGGGCAAAGCTTGACCGCCTCAATTAATGCATTATCGTCCTCAGGCGTCCATTTTCCCTTGACAATTGAGGGATCCAGCACACGGAGCCAGTGCTGGCTGCACTGGTCCGCAGAGCGCTCGGGGAGATGTGGACATTCGCGGTGGACAAGCCTGGCGACGTTCTTCCAGTTTCTTGTGCCAAGGGCGGCGACAACTTTGATCAAAGCCTCGTCTTCTTCTGGTGCCCAGTTCGTGCACGGCTTCCTACGTATTACGTAATAGTCAGTTGTTGAAGAGTCGGACTCTGCATAGCCATCAGTGCCTCTATCATCCTCTGTGGCCTCTGGCGGGCCGGGAGGACGATAAGCGTCACTCTGGTCGTTAGCAGGCATGTGGAGTGAACCAGATGTAGGCATTTTCTTGCTCTTGGAGCACGCAGAGGCCAAGTCCTGCTTTGGTCTAGTCTTACCACGTTTGGCGTCATTAGGGAGGGTTGGAACGGCTCTAATACGCTCATCAATTATGGGGCCGTCTGTGTAGCTCTGTGGAAGCGGATACGCTCGCTGGCTCTGACCGTGGACTTTATGAGCATGTGTGCTATCTCTGCATCCTAGTTCGTTGGAGCCAGAAGAACACGTGGTGAATGAGGATAGTGTACTGCTCCCGTTGGCTGAAGGAAGAGACACGTCTCCGGTATCATAGCTGGTGCATGAGTAGGAGCAGTGTCCGGTGTCTTCCTGGAGGTCGTGAGATTGGATGGGCTTAGACTGACCACAATAAACTGGATTGCAGTTGACGTCGTCATGGAGAAACTCAGAGTGGGGATGGTAGTACTCTCCATAGTCGTGGCAGGTGGCGCCAAAAAAGTTTTGAGGATCATCATATGAGATATCTACCTGAGAACGCGCTATGTTTTTAATAGGGGAATTTAATTGGTCTACATGGATTACAGACTCCTTCGAATCCCCATACTCCTCAAATAATGGGTATTTTGTTGATAGCACAGTAGATCCTGTCTCCATGGGATCGTGAGTAATAACTCCCTTGACATTTGGCATGCCCGCGGAAGAATAGCTGGAAGGCATCGGAGTCAAGGCAGGTGGACTGTATACTACTCCGTGCCCGCCAAAGGAGATGCTTTCCTTGAAAGAGTAAGATAGGGAAGGCGAGGAAAGCTGTCCAGAGCAGTGCGTGATGTAGTAGCCGTTGTAATGAGGATGCTCAGACGCATTGACGTCGTAGACCTTTTGTGCTGTAGCTACCATAGGAGAGCGGAAAGGGCCAGCTGGTGCCACGTAGCACGGAGAGATACGAGCCTTGAAGACGTGGAGCAGGTCATCATTAAAGTGGTCTACAGGATAGTTCTTAGAGAAGGGAGAGGAAACGGCAACATATCCTTGAGCAAACGGAGAGTGGACGCACTGTGGCGGAGTTGGCTGGGGTACGCGTTTCGGTGTTGATGGCTGAGAAGGTACCGGTAACATTAGCAGTACAGAGTAATTATTATTTTAGTAAGCTGTAGAAGAAGAAAAAATACATAGCCATAAAGCGTTCTATTGACGCCAGTGAAAATTGCAAGGAAGCGCAACTTCTTATTTCGCAGACTTACCCGTAATGGCGTTGACTGAAGAGAAAAACGTGAACAGCAAATGGAAACGCTACAGTGCATTGTTACAGACTACACTACAGTCGATGCTATGTCTACAAAAGTGTGGATGAGATGGCAGTCGGGCCGCGCTGCATCAGAGTGGTTCAATTGGGACGGAGCGGGAGCAGTCCGTCTAATTCTTTTGAATCAGAATTCTTTGCACGAAATGCATGGCTATCATATGCATTGGGCTGCTCTCATTCTCCAAGACGCCTGGCAAAAGTTTCCCAGAACTGTACCTCTACAGCAACAGGTCTTTGCGGCGTTACAATAATAATTTAAACAGCACTCAAGCGAGAAGGCATGTATAAGTGGGCAACACCCAGGACAGGTCTTGGCGTTTATGGCGTTTCGGGCGTTTACCTTGTTGCGCATGGCGTATATTCTAACGAACCCCAAGGACCCCATGCCATGTACTGCTCATGTGCCAGTTGGATGCTTTAAAAACTCTGAAAACTCATGGTCGATAGCGAAACGAAGAAGGGGAGCCGGACAAACCAGGCTCGAAAAGGCAGACTCGCGGCAATTAAGCTTGCAGCCAATTGACGAAAAAAATCTTTGCAAAAGTGTGGTAGAAACTAGTTACTAATCATTCTTAAATGAAAACCGGAAAGCGCGTCTAGAAGTAGTGCTGTGCCATTGTCGATCAACCGGGAAAGTGCATAATCTGTTTTGGCTCCTAGATGAGGGCCTATTCATGGTTTGCATGTGTCCATCAAACAAACACCAGTTGACATGTTCCATAAGGGATAGAATTTTTTTATAATATTGCAATCAGTTGTGTTAGACAAACCATCAGTAGGCAAGACAGAGTAGGGTAGGGTTAAAATACATTGTGCAGTCAGCTATAGAGGTGCAGGGCCCGTTGGTATGTCGATACACTACGCTGATACAGATTCAGCAGACTAGTTTTGCATGAACCATGGATGGGCACATCCTGTCAACTGCCAAGCCCGCATGCTACAGTGCCAGTAAGCTCCTAGAGGAGGGCCTGAGAGGTTGCGAAGATGAATGACGGAGTAGGTAAAATCATAGACTTTCAAGAAATTTTCAAAAAATGGAAGATGTTGTTGAAGACCTCGGATATGATATCGCACTACCCATGGTAGATCACAGCCTCTCGTCTGCTACAGTAGCAGGGCGTGCAGCCATAAAACTTCACCAGGATATCGAGCGGCTGGCCATGGCAGAGTCAACTATGGAAACAGCGAAAGCATGTACAGAGTCCCAGAGGCTACTTTTTATTTTCATAACAACATACGCGGATCGTATGAATGTAAAGTTAGTACTCGCTGCTGATACCCTTCATCACATGCCTCTAAATGAGCAGGTGTTGGCAATCCTATCAGATGTGGGGCTCCGAGAAAAAGTTGCTGCAGGACAGTGGGTGAGCGGTTATAAGCTCACTATTTCACTGTCTGTAGGCGATGATGTTTGCGAGGTGTTCTGCGAAAAAGGTGCGGTAGAACTACGGTCTGAGACAATCGATGTAGATTTGCGTGCAGCCCTGCCGGCGGTCTGTCGTGCTGTGCTGCAAGAGCAGTCGGGTACTAAAAGGTCGAGGCTGTCTACTAAGCTCTTTTTGAGTATGAAAAACCAGGAGCATGGTGACGTCTACAAGCGGAGTGTTCGCATAGACCCTGCCTTGTTCAGCTGCTTTAGCCAGCTCACTCCCCTCACAGCTTCGTCTGCATATTATCGTACTGGAGAGGGATCTGGTTCCAAGGGCTTTTTGTTCGTGAGCACTCACATCCATAGCAAAGAAAGCATACTATCTACCATATCTACTCACCTGCGTACTGGCTTTCGTCCATGCTCGCTTACTGATAGGCTCAAGCTCCCGATCGAATCCAGCAACAAATACAAGAGCTACGCAGATTGCCTTAGAATTTATAGCCTCCTTGAAGACCAAGGGCTTCTGAAATTGTGTACGGATGAGAACGAAAAGGTGGGCACGACGCTAGATGTTGGGATTCCTTCGGAGACCCTTGCATCCTGGGTAGAAGCCAATGACTCCGATTGCGTAGACTCCAGTGATCAATTAAGTATGCAAGCGTCCTGTGTACCGATAGTCCTGTCATGCATGCCCACAATCAGTCAATATCTAGATAAGTTTGATCCTTCTGGTATGTGGCGAGACATGCAACCGAAGGAGATACGAGAGAAGTTGCTCCAAAAACAGGGCTTGCTTCAAAGTGCGCAGCAGAGATTGAAACAATCCAAAGTACTGGAGAAAGTTGGGAGCCCAGGTGGGTTTGATTATGCGTTACGAAGGCTCACAGACGGCAGTGACCTGCTTGGCGGGATGCACTACCTTATGAAGCCAGGGGCCGAGCACCGACTTGACGAAACATGTGACTTGGAAGCTCTCTCACAGCAGTTAATTCAAACCGCTGGTCCAGAGTTCGTGCGAGGATCTGTTGGTAGCGCACTTCTGGGCCGGTATAGACAAGATTCCCTGCTCTAAATTTCATCCAAATTTCATTTTATAAATAAATTCTGCGACAAGTTAATTTAAAAGAAAAGGACATATTCTTTGGAAAGCTTTTGTATTTTGGAATTTGACTGAAATTATAAATGTCTAGACCCCTGACCTCTCTTCGTGCACACTCCGGAAGCACCTTTCAGCATTCGGCGGACTTGCGTAACGAGCTCGAAGAGGCCATTCTCGCATATACACATGGATACGCCGACAATCTTCGCCAGTTTTTCTTGCAGAATGATAAGGCCAAGACGGGGCAGCTCTCTGACATTCTGTTCCGCCGGGCGCTTCGCTCCATTGGTATCCACGGACCAGTTGAGCTGCTTAATCGTGCAATAGAAGAGGCCACTGACCTTAAGAGTGGACTAATAGATTATGAGGCGTTTTTGGGGCTCTTTGCGTTTAAGGGCGACATACCCCCCGAGGCTGAACGAGGAACATCAACCATTGTTCATAGCCGATACGTGGGTAATTACGCAGAGCTTGACTCTCAGAAAAGCAAGAGACCTTCCTCGCGTTCAGCCACAAATCAGAGACAGCATCATGACGAACCCCTCAACCTTGCTGATGTTGAAGGTGATCCTCTACCTCAGGAGGAAGTGATTGCCGGCGCACCCTCGAGCAGAAGCACGTTTAATCTGCAGGAGGAGATGCGCAAGGCAGCGGATGACTTAAAGCGCATGCAATCCGAAACAAATACAGAATTTCAAGTTGGATTGAAGCTCATTGCGACCCAAGTACTTCAAAAGGGCTCTTGTGTTAAGGTTTTCCGAACGAAATTTGACAGAAACCACAAGGGAAATATAGGGGTCCAAGACTTCCTTCTGGGTGTTCGATACCTAGGGATACCATCTGATCTGATTAGCAATGATGATCTCGTCGAAATTTTCCAATCGTACTGCACAGAGGACGGCTCCATCTCGGTCATTGAGTTTGAGGCTATGGTGAACGCCGGTGAAGACACCAAGGACGTTACCCGGACTATGCACGATCGTCAAGCAAGGTCCACCAGAGACCCGACCCATGATGTGGCTCTTCTGCTGGAGGAAGCCCAGACTGTTAGTGCAAGTGGGATCTCAGGTGAAAGGAAACCCTTACGTCGCACTCAGGGCACTCCAGGAAGGAATCTAACTGTTTCCAATCTTGCCACAAACCAGGGATCTGATCCTGCTTGCTCCTCAGCGCCTAGTGTTGCTGCAAGCACAACTAACCGACCATCTAAGTATAGTGATGAGGAAATAGTAGGAACGCTCAAGCGAAAAATTGCATTGATATGCTCTAACAAATACTCCTCTTTTGGTGATTGCATGGCTGATGCCCAAGACTACAACAGAAAAATTACACCAGACTCGCTGCGCAGGTTTGTTAGCTCTCAGGTGCCAAATTTAGATAAGAGATACGTCAATCTACTCGTCTCATACCTGTGCACACAGGAGAATCTCAGACAGAGTGCAAATTCGCTTGGGATAAGCATAGCGGAAATACAGCAGAGCCAGGTGGGAGCATCTAGCATGCCGGAACCAGCCTACATATCGGCAGTAGTTTTCAATGACCTTTACAAGCTTCCTACCGCTACAGACGGCGGGAAGAGACGCATAGATGATGCTATCTGGACATGCATCACAACAGAGGCCAATCTGAGTAACATGGCTCTTTCTAAGGCAGAGCTTATGGCCATATCTGTTAACAACCAGAGGTCGCAGGGGCTATACACTGATGACCCCCCTACGCCCTGTGAGCTCCAGACCCATGCTTCGGTGTTTGGTAACCTGAACATGGCTGAGGGCCGCCAGGGTGGGTCTCAGGGTGCCGCCATGGCCCAGGAGATCGCGCAGCATCAGCGCCACACTAAGTCTGGAAATTACTTTGATACCACCGCGGCCCAAAATGATGACATCACGTCCTACGTCAACTGCAGTAATGTCAATATTGCGAACCCCGACACCCCCTCTACTCGCCGTCTCAGACAGTCTGGTCGTCAAGCCGAGCTTCTAACAAGCCAGCTCCAGAACCCCGCCTCGTCTACTCAGGCAGAGCGCGCCAGCGAGATAATACGTACTAAAAGACAGCTCCTTGAGGCAATGAACAATAAGCGGAGCGCACTGGCAGAGGCCTTAATCATGGCAGCAGATCGAGCGACAGATCCAATATCATTCAGAAACTATCTCAAGGACTTTACTCAGGAGTCTCTGACTAATAACCAAATACAATGCATTCTTGAGGGCTCTCTGGATTCTAACGGCAAGATCCAAAAGGAGATCATACTCAAGACTATGGGCCTCGATAACGAGTTTATAGCATATGCAGATTCCGGTTTGGAGAGTTCGAAGCTGAAGAACGATCGTGTTTCTGACAGTATGGTGTGCATCTCGGCCGTTCGCGAGCAAATGAATGCTTCGATAAGCGGAGCGCCACGCGATATGATCTCATCCAAGCGTGCCATGCAGGCCAGACAAAAGCAGGAGTCATCTATAATGAGGCAGCTGTCGTCTGCAGACCTAGATCTTATCAAACCTCGTACTCCAAACATGAGCACAGTGGCAAAGCATCAGGATAGCTCTGCACTCGCCAAGGTTGTATTCGACGTAGAGAAGAATATCACTGAGGATTATGAGGGCTGCCTAGCAGAAGCTACCGAGGCCATTGTTGGGGGACACAGAAGGCGCCACCTTGGCGGTGACCTCAATAAGAAGGACAACTTGGTTATGAGCAATGGAGGAGTATACTCACTGCGAGACAGACAACTAGAAGAAGCAGAAGCAAACACCCGACGAATCAAGAACACCCAAAGGTCTGTCATGGAGCACTCCACCCCCGCCGATGCTATTCCACGACGTGGACGCGGGTGCAATCAGGCTGTATCGCAGCTAAGCAGCACAATTGGTAACACACTTAAACAAATTGATGAAGAATATCTTGTAGATTATCAATCTGGCCAAATTGATGAAACTGCCCCTGCTGAAGGAGGAAGTGTCCCGAAACCAGTTGCCTTTGAGGTTTGAAAGGCCTCGTGTCTATGGTATATACTATTTCCGATGAATAAATCGCTTTGTTTTTGTCATGCATGAAAATTTGACTTAAAATTTCGCCCTGTGATTTGCGAGGTCTATGAAACAGGCTGCCCACCTAGGACGCTCTGTCGTTCGTCCAGAAGAAAATGGCCTCGAAAACATGGTCTATAACCATGCAAATGGGCGTGCCGAGACGTTCCGCAAGGAGTTTCAGCTACTAGACTTTGGAAACACAGGATTGCTTTCCGAAGCAAGGTTTAAAGCTGCACTGCGAAATGCTGGGTTTTCAGCGCCGGGGCACATGATCCAAAAAGCAATAAAGATGACTGCCAACTATAAGGCCAACGCCATCGACTACGAGAAGTTTCTTAGGATATGTGGTCTTGCAGATAACGAAGCACGGCCTTCTGATGATCTTTCTAGGATAGGGAATAATTCACTCAGCGTCAGCAAGAGCGGCTCTCCGAGGAAAAAGGCGCGGGGCCTCAGTGCAGATCATGACGTCTTGGAGATGCCAGATCAGTTCCTGACATCAACAGAAAATGCACTACGTCGCACCATTGCGAAGGAAAACCAGTTGGATGCTATTCGGCCAGCTGGCGTGAGAACTCTGAAGACTCCTCCTTTATCCCGTGCTGGCGATTCTGCTGTCCCACTGTTGGCATCTGCCTCATTACAGGGAGCGTTGAATAAGCAAGAGCTAGAGGGACCCTGTCGTCGACGCAGTCTAAGCTCCAAGGGTTCTGAAGGTCGCGTATCTGACAAAACGTACCTGAAGCTGGATGGGGCAGCCGGGACTGCTCAGAAAATATTTGCTGATCACTTGTCAGCGAGAGGGAACATCTCTAAGACATTTAGGACGAGGTTTGACATTAAAAACAGGGGATACATTGATGAAAAGGACTTCATCTTTGGGCTGAGGTACAGTGGGCTTCCATCAGAGCTTATATCCGATAAGGAGTCACTTGTACTTTTCACAGAGGCGACGAGACATAAGCCGGAACCTAAGATGACACTAGTAGACTTTGAAAGGCTGCTGACTCGAATAGAAAATATTGATACTGTTTCTTGCTTCGATTTAAGCCGAGATAGGGGGCCTGGACATGACTCGGAGTCTTGTTTCATGGGCGATGATTACAGGGAGGTTGCTAAAAGGGTGAGCAAGGGTACTGCTGACATCGAGCGGGATATCGCTCTTATGGAGCAATATCCTGAAGAATTGGAGCAGGAAATAGAAGAGCACAGACGGCAGACAGGTAGATCTCACCGCGAAAACCCACAATTACCAGCGCACATGCCTGCAGCGAGACCAGAGTTGGATGCAGAATCTGACCATGTTCAATCAGAGCAGTCGTTTCGATTTTCTACTACAGATGGATCTAATGTTTCTCAGTATAGCGGGAGTTCTTACAGGACAACAGACACAAATGACCGTGTGCCTTTGATCCCTCCATCCGTTCCTGACAGTGTGCTAGTGGACACACTCAAACGTAAGATACAGGTAGCCATAGAAAACAAGTATCCCAGCAAGCAGGCAGCAATGGTGGCAGCTTCTAGTCCTAGCAGATCTATCTCCGATGCATCTGTCTTCCAATTTTTACACAGGCTGCTTCCCGATGCAACAGATCATCAGATAAGGCTTGTTATGGAGCACGTACAAGGCAACGATGCTGCACAACACTCTTCAGAGCACATGGGCATTGATGCAGATTCATTGCCTCGTCAGCAGAGCTGTTCTAAAAGCGACGCATTCGAGACTTCTACAAAGAACATCCCCATAGACTCGGCTGTAGATATAACTACTATGAGCAAGAAGCGCTCTGTCAGCGCTAGAGCAAACACCTATTCGGATCTTTTTGCTCCACCAGATGAGGAATGCTCCAGAAGAAGACGAGAAGATGACGCCATATGGGCAAAGGTCATGGAATCGAAAGCTATCGCTGAGCGTGCTACGGAGGATGTGGCCGCTTCAACCCCTGTTGACACATCTGTATCAATGCAGCCGCAGCCGCAAGCGCAACAGCGACAGTCGAGTAGGCGGTATTCGGAGGGGACCAGACAGGATCACATCTCTGTCATAATGAATCCCAAGGCTGACACAGGCTACAGGGCTCCTTCCTACACAGGAATGAGCACTGCCAACACCCATAAGAAGTGTGATTCAAGCGGCTTAATGGGTGCCATTACCACCAGTGTCACTCCTCAGAGTCCATCGGAAAGAAAGGCCAACCGCCGTGCCAAGTCAAGCGTGGATACTCGCAGTAGGTACAATTCTGAAGCGCTGGAAGCAACTATAAAGCACGTACAAGAGCCGGTATCTGGCACACCTCGCGGATTTCAGAACATAAAGAAGTCGCTACTTGAAGGCATGCACGGCAAAAAGGTTGCGCTTGCTGAGTGTATTGTCACAGCTGCAGCGAAGTCGAAAGATGCCTATGACTTTCGCACTTTCATATCAGACTTCACAAACAAGCAGCTTGACAATAGACAACTGGACACTCTTGTTCGCTGCTCACTCGATCCAGACACCCAGAAGATCTCTGCTGAACGGGTTCTTCGCAATCTAAATCTCACCACAGAGGGTTTGTACAATCTTCCAACTATATCCCATGCATCTGGTGACCTATCAGATGGGATGGTTCTGCAACCTGCGTATAGGCAGAGCCTGTCAAAGACTCAGTCAGCGCGTTCGGGATCGGCGGCCTCAGTTCTTCATGGCACAGTGTTGGAGAGTTACATCAACAATGAGTCTTGCATAAAGACTCCGCAAATGATTGAAGACTTTGCTCCGCGAGGGAAGTATGATCGGTTTGTTAACAGGCAAGACAACACATCAAGCCGCTATGAGAATAGCACAAATCCACATGATAAGGCGCGTACCACCGTGCAAGAGCAAATGACGAAATCTAATGTATTGGCCTGCTATGAAACTGTTTCTTCCAAAGACATTATCGAGGATAGAACCTCTGCCGTTGCCATGCCAACCTTCAACTCCCACAGGGTGCAGGATGCTATGACTACCCTGGATCAGTCTGCACATAGAAACGCGCTAGCGTGTGCTGACCAGGAGTTTTATAGTAGGACCGGCTCCCGACCTCGAGCTGATTCAACTAGAAGAGAAAGTGACGCGTCTGCATCACATAGCATAATGGACGGTTTCAGCCGTAAATCTATGGATGATCCCGACGCCAGAGTAGTGCGGCGTCACTCAGACATCCGTCAGCGGCATACAGACATCTTTGGGGCGCCAGAGGCCAGCAACTTTCATACCATGGGCTCCAGCAAGAGACATTATCACACGGAACGGACGAATGACAGGAGTGTGGTTGGCTTAGAGATATCCCAGGTTGAAGATGGAGGCCTGACAACAAGTGTTGAGGCTACCTCATACCGCAGGCCCCACAGCGCTGCTCCATCCAGCAGAGACATTACTGCATTTGAGGGGCTCACTGAAAAGGGATCTGAGTAGTGCAGTATCGACCGGAGAGTAAACCTGTGGTAATATTCCCAGGCAAGAAGCTTCTTTCAAAAATGGGCCGTGCTTCAGAGTCCCCACGGACAATGGACATTCTTTCGGTAGCCGAGATACAACAGATTTATGGCTTCTGCTTTGACGCTACCAATGCAACAGGCAATGTTCCCTCGCTCTTACTGGAGGCGTTAGGTGAATTATTTACTCGTCTTGGCATTGAGCCTCATATGACCGGAAGCCCTCCCTCGCGACGTGTGCAAAGAATATTAAGATGGTACCACATAGTGAGAGTCTTCTTTCTAATTATAATCTCGACGAGCCTTTTCTTGCTTCAGTTGAAGGTTACAACTGCATCAAAATCTATAGAATCATATGACGTCAGTAAGCAGTCCTTGGGTTCCTCTGCTGTGCTGCGCATAATCTACTGGATCCTAGCTCCTGTATACTTTATGGTGGACCGTTTAGGGTGTCTAGCTCACACACAACTCCTGTCAGCACAAGCAGGCAAGGCAGTTAGTGACCCAAAATTTGCCACCACATCACCAGTTTTGTTAATCTACTGGCAACTGGTGGGAGATACTCTACTCTCTGCTGTACAGATATTTGTGTCGGTGACTCCAGCTATTCTCTATCAATTCCAATTTGGCGTCTCCTTCCTCTTTCTGTTTCTGACTGGCATCACAACAATGATGTATACAATTACTGCATTAAGGGAATCTACGCCCCTACAGCCTGCCTTTAGCTTCTGGATCCGTAGCATAATACTTCAACGGATGTTAACAATACTGTTATGCCTTGTTCACCGCCTTAATAGAATCATTATTGTTCAGCTTTTCATTCCAAAGACCTTTTTGTTTGTTGTCCTGGCTATCGCAATCTATCTTCTACCATCTGCGGCTGTTTGCTTGGCCAGACAGATCATCGTGGAAAGAACTAATTTGCGATCACATAGAGCAGACCTCACATGGACAGAAAGTCTGACAGTGCTCAAGCAATGCACTCTATCACGTCAGGAGCTCCGGCAAATACTCCACAGGTTCATAAATGGAACATACAGTGCTGCAATTGCAATGTTATCCATTGCGGTACCACTCTATCTGGTCACCTATAGAGGCAACGAAGCTACCCGAGGAGCCCAGAACCCTGCTCAACTGATTGTCTTAGGAGCATATCTGTATGGATTGATAATATGCTCTTTACAGTTTCGCGCCCTTCTGTGCTTTCTGCGGGGATCCCTGGAATGGGACAAACGCATTGAGCCGTATCTAATCTTCTATCCTCTTGGAATGCCACTTCTTTACCGGGCGCATATAGCGAAACCACACGGATGTTACTTTGGCCTCATAGTTCTTCTTGCATCTGTTCACTGCTCACTTGTGAGGACGTTATATAAAGAGTTACGTAGGCTATTTAAGTCAGGATTACGTTCATTATGTTCACCCCTTTAGTAAAAAATTAAAAAAACAGAAGATGCCTGCAGACGCCTCCGAAAACCTCGGCGATAGCGAATTTGCATGTCCCATCTGTATGTCCGATCCCAACTATCCTGTACTAACACAGTGCGGACACATATATTGCTACTCATGTCTGAAGTTGTGGCTCACCAATTCTCGTGAATCCAACTGCGCCATGTGCCGAGCCCCAATTAGTTTATCAAGCGGTCTCACACCAGTGTATGCAGGCCGGAAAGAGGGAGAGGATCCGCGGCCCCACGAAGATCTCTGCAGGGAAATAAATGCTGCTCGAGAAGAACGGGACAGGGCCCGCAATCGTTTTCGCCTTCCACGGCTGAACGCACAGGTGAATTTTGCTGCACAAAATCTCACGCCTCTTGACCTACTCTTCAACGGGCTCTTGAATATACTACGAGAAAGAGCGGATCAAGACGAGCAGGATCTAGATCAAGAAGATAGTGCCAGGCAAGCAGGCAATCCTAATGATGATCCTGTGCTTGTGGCGCGCAATAGGCGTCGACTCAATGTGAAGCAGTTGATAAGGGCCGTTCTGTCTGGATTGCTGGTGGTCATTTGGGTGGCGATCCAGATGTACTTCAACACGCCAAGAATTCAGGTCTATAGATTTAACGCTAATCAGGAGTGATAGTTTGTCTAGACCAGTTTCAAGAAACATGTCTTTGCCTTACTTCTATGGGCACCACTTTGGTCATTTCGCTCACTTTTGTTTCCCTCTTTTCTTGGCTTGCTTGTGGAGCTTTATGAACTGTTTGGCCTGTTTCTGCACTCTAACGATCATTATTATCCCAAAGATGAGCCCTGCTCCAACTATGCTACCGGAAAGAATACCGCAAATGAAATAAACGGTACTATAATCCATGTTCTGAATGGTACTCATCGTCATCATGGGGGATTTATAGCTCACATAGTCAGCTATTGAGGGATCCACGGTGAGCTGTAGCCCTACAATACGCTGCTTGCGATATTTCCACATATCCTTTAGCGTAGCCAAGCAAGCCTTTTCAATGGTGAGTGAGTTCATGGAAGAGACCTGGGGAGAGTCGCCCCTTTTGAAGTCAGTAGTGCACGAGAAATAGATGGTGGACACGAGAGTACTAAAGTTAAGATGTTTGCTGAAGGATCCTAGCGTAGAGATCAGGTCGTCATTGGAGAAAATCTCCACAGAAGCTGTGAAAGGCATCTTGATGGATGGAAGAGCACAATCCTTCGCGCGCACGTTTTGAAGCTGAATACGTAGACCGTCATTCTCGATCACTGCGACTGTATAATTGAAACATGCCGGAGTGAGGGTGTCGAAGAAAAACTTTGATGCAGCAGCTGAGGTCGTCTCTCCCGGTCGACGGTAGCTGTACCCCAGAGATCCAGTGAACTTTGATATCGACCCATTGGCCCGCATGTAGTTGTAAAAGCGTAGTGTTTGCTCCTTCTCTTCCTTGGTAACAGCAAAGAAGAAAAGTCGCTTGTTGGCGTTGAATTGAAACTTGGGGAATTGGAAGGATAAGCTCATCTTCTGACCGGTGACAAGGTTCTGAATATTAATGCGCATGTCAACTGTGTTCACGCCTTGTGGAAGCGTGCAGGAACTGATTGCCGTGCCGTTGGTTACCAGCTGTACGTAGACAAGGTCTGGCAATATAAACGTGTCGATGGTTGAATAACACTCACTCCTGTATGAAGTCCTCAGTACGTCCATCTCTGTTGTTGAGCGAATGGTGATCTTATCGACGACTGCCTCCAGTTCAAAGGTGGCTCGAGTCCAGGGGTCTGCAATGAAACTATTCAAGAGAGCAATTTCTTCGGTATGATCGTCATCATATTCCACACAATAGACGCCTGACTGGGGATCATAATGTTCACGGTTGGGATAGAAGGGATAGCTGGAACCATCAGACGACACTACAAACTGGAACTTTGTGATGCGGTAGTTGGCCAGAAAGGTGCATGTTCCCGTGGACTTCATGAAAGTACAGCATGCAAACTTCTCTGTTATCGACGTCTCCCCTGTGGTAGATCGCTCCGGGTTGCGAATTAGTAGTGTGGAAGCCAGGGAATCAAAGCAGTTAGCGTAATTGGCTGTTAATGTCGTCATAGATAATACTAGAGCAAAGCCCAGATGGGTATCTGTGTAAATGGCCATAGACGAGGCCTGACTAATTCTCATCGACTCGCAGCACTCACGAACGTGGTCAGCAGGACAGGATATGCAGATACTTTTTGTGTTAGTGTATGAGTAGTTGTTGAGCAAACGTCTAAGTGGCTGGGAATAGCTGCTAAAATTAATTTCTAAATAAACAGATTGTGGCAAATGCAATCTACATAACTGATTGTGAGTTGGCTCAATCGTGAGGCATGCTTCGTAGGTCTGGTAATTGATTACAAGATGAACGTCCTCCTCCCAACAGTTTTCCAGCCGAACTAAGCTTATCTTTCCTGCGTTCTTATCGCAAAGACCTGTCTCCACATTGCAAACGTTGTAAGCGTCGCAGTCGCTATCCAATACACAAAAAAACTTGCATACACCCTTTATGCATCTAGAGTTGGGCAAGTACTTGCTGCAGACGCTGTTCCCCAGTTCAGCTGACGTAGTGGGACATTTTTTGTAACAAAAGTTGTTCCTGCATGTATAGTCAGCTGTGTTTGGGCAAGTAACTGATCCTGTCGGTGTGCACCCATAAAGACATTGACCGTCTGGACTGCAGGACAGGAGACAGGTGGGATCAACACACTTATAGAGGCACTTTCCCTGGTAGGAGCAGTGCATGAAGAGCGGGCAATCTGTATCTGTAACACAGTATCGATAGCACATACCCAAGAAGGATTGATAAGTGATACCTTGGGACTTGATTAGATTGTTGTTACACTCGTCGTCAGTATCTCCAAGGGCGTAGCAGAATCCCTTATTGCACACCGCTGTATCTCCACACGCAGAGCAACGCATCCGGCAGACTCCATCAGGCGAGCAACCATATGAATCTGTCTCGGGGCAGGGTGAGGGAAAGCATTTAAATTCGCACCGGGACGTCTTTGTATTACACAGCATCCCGGCTCCGCAATCGTCATCAAACAGGCAGCCCTTTTGGCAGTACCCCGCGATGCAAGTCATCCCTGAGGTCAGGTCACAGTCAGAATGGAACCGGCACATCTCGTAGCAGAGGAGAAGCTTCGGATGGCACATTAAGTGAATGCCCTTACTGTTTGATGGGCATTGATGAGAGTTTTGACATTTTACCCTGCAGACGCTATCTGGTGCACAGAGTTGCGTGTAATCTGAACACTCTGGAACGCACGTCTGGACAAATCCGACTAAGAAAACAAGTAGCAGTGGATGCAATAGACCGAATGAGATAAGGTTCATGGAGGTTGGAGGCGAGAGGTGTACTTTGTGCTCTATTCTTTGCTAAAAAATCAAAAAAGGTATAATTTGTGTAATTTTTACATGTTTGCAGTTTCACACTTTCTTTTCTAGGAAGCAGATGCGCATAGGTGAAAGACATGGGAATCCAGATACGCAAAAACTTGTTCAGACAATCGTCTTTGGGCTGAATTTTCTTCTTACTTTTGTTGCTCTAACCTTTCTTTTTTTGGATCCCTATGAGCCTCCTCTTCCGATAATCTACATCAACTCCTTGGTTAACTTTCTTTTCCTCTCCCTCTACACACGGTTCACGTTTCCATACCCCGACGCGCTAGGATTTTCGCTTCTAAGTGTTCTGCGTTCGTCTGCTTTAACCTTTCTGATGCACCTCCCTCTCAGCATACAATACTTTAGAGAGACATCCGTTTTTTACTCGTACCTAATTTTGGTACTCCTGGTCAACATTCATCACATTTATATCCTCATGCTCTGCGTTGACCTTAAAGTAGGAATACAAATGCTAAGCACTGTGTGAAGTAAATACAATCTATAGCCCTAATCTGCGCTCCTGTACAGTTCTAGAATAATTTAAAAATGGAAACCAGAAACCAGGGGTAAGAAATGATCGAGACGATGAACAGATGATCTGATTTCCAAGGAAAATAATTGTAGGCGTTTCCTGGAACAATACTAAAGCGATGGCAAGCTTATGTCCAAGCACGCGGAAACCATGTACCAAAGGTAAGCCCAACGAAGAAAAAAATGAAAGCCAGGTTTGTGAAGCAGACGTTGCTGGGCGAGGGCTCATATGGGCGCGCATATCTAGCCACCGACAATGTGTCAAATGAAAGTGTGGTCATCAAAGAATTTGTAGGGAAAAAGATGTCGACAAACGCCAAACGCCTTGCGATGGAGGAGTGTGCTCTGTTGTCCAAGATGAACAACCCAAACATAGTCGCCTACTTCGGCCACTTTATGCAGAACGGCAATCTCTCTATAGTAATGGAGTACGCCAATAAGGGAGACCTCTCTGGACTGATAAATAAGGCAAACGGAAAGAGGATTAGCGAGGAAATCATCAAGGACATCTTCTACCAGCTCATCAAGGCCGTTGCGTACATACACAAAAGGAACATCCTCCACCGTGACATCAAGGCGGGGAATATCTTCCTGACATCGGCGCCTGACAGCAATTTCTACCGCGTGATGCTGGCTGACTTTGGTGTGTCTAAGGTGCTCAGCAACGATGACGCTTTAACAGAAACCCTAGCAGGCACTCCGTACTACCTATCTCCAGAACTGTGTAACTCTGAGCCATACGGGAAAAAGAGTGACATGTGGGCACTGGGTATAGTCCTGTACGAACTGATGATGCTAACAACCCCCTTCAGGGGAAAGAACCTCCAGGCAGTGTCGGCAAGAATCACTCGTGGAAAGTTCCCTGAGATAACCGGGCCGTACAGTGAGGCAATCAAGAATGTGTGCTATTCGCTTCTGCGCAACGATCCCAATGAAAGACCTTCTGCGGTACAGCTCCTAGATCACAAGATGTTTAAGGGATACACTGAGCTCTACATTGCAGAGTCTGTCAGAGGCAACAAGACATACATCTCAAATCCCGCCTCTCCAGCACCGGAAACTGGCAACAGAAACAGTGTTAGCGGTGTCACCAGAGAACCATCGAGTGCAGAGGTGTCGCCCTCCAACGGATGCATCAAGCCATCTGACCCAATGGACAGCACACCCACGGAGCCTTATCTCATAGAGGTATCACCTTTGAAGATAGCCAAGAAGCAGTATCACCGCATATTGTGTGATCAGGTAGAGAAAGACGGCGACAACTCGGATTACGAATGTATGAGTGAGTCTGCTCTGCACAACCTGGTCTACAGAAACAGCGTTCTACTCCAGCTAGCAGGGTATCGCAAGCAAATCGTCAATGAAATAGGGAATGATAGATTCCAGCAGTATCTGCAGAAGATTGCTGCTAGCGACCAGACGCAGTTGACCAGGAGTGCAATAGAGACTGTTGTCAGACAGATCTTAGTGGGCGAAAAGGAGAAGGCTATACTCACGGTGGTAGACTATGTGACGTGCTATACGTCATTTATGTGCTTCGAGCGCAACTAGACTAGGGGTGAGAAGAAGCAATCTGTCCTCTAAGCTCTAAAGTCGAAGCTCTGGTATGTGTGCTGAGATCTCCTGCAAAAGATTGTTGCCAGCTTCATGCCGCTTTCCCGTTGGCTTGGTAAGCAGCACTGTTATGTTATGGGCAGGAATGATGGTTCCTAGAAGGGCTTCGTCGACAGTAAATGCAAAGTGCCTGTGAACTGTCGCGCCCGGAGGAAGGGGCGGTATGCGTGCCTGGCAAACCCTCAGCTTGAGGGGTGACGCGGCGCTGTTCACTATGAGCATCGCCCCCAGGGTAATTTCAGAAGATGCATTACACACCGTTACAGTCAATGAGGCATTTAAGCCCGCAAGCTCAACAGATGTGACTGCTTGGAGAGTCGATGCCGTCACTGTTGCAGAGGGATCCTGCTCATCCTGTGCCATTGCCAACAAGGTCGCTTGAACCATTGCCTTAGCGTATGCTCTAGAGGAAATGAAGGACTTGAACATCTCCTGCTGGTCAGCGAGGGGAAGAACTTTGTCTTGTAGAGACAGAGCTTTGTTCCCCAGCTGTTCAACATCTAGCGGATGATCCTGAAGAGCTAATCTACCATCATCGGGAGAGCTCTTGTTCAGGTCAGTATTGGGTGCCAGTGGAAGATGCAGTAGCTTGTTTGCTGCTTGACGGACGTAGAAAACACCAAACAATCTCCGCGTAACATCCATGCCAGTACTTAAAGAGCTAGACCTGTGGGCATCAAGACTTAGCAGCCGTGAGAAGCAAAATGCCTTAAAGGACAAGCCTGCCGATAGTTGGTTCATTGATTCAAGATCTGATTGCACCCGAACGATGGTAGTTACACCAGTTTCCGCAACAAAGGCGACAGCACCACTAGAAAGCGCGAGGGCGAAGCCAAGGAAAGGTCGGCCAAGATCCACGTGGACTGCAGAAAGATGGGTGACCGTACAGGGCAATGCATAAACAAAGTCTAGTTTTCCCTTCGCAGAGAGGCGCAACAGATCATTAGTTTTATTACCAACAGTCACGGCGAAGATTGCACGGTTTATTCTGTGCACAAAGCGAAGGATAGAGCCAAAGCTAATAACGTTTTTAGCCAGTGAGCTACCGCGTAACGTATAGATGGAGCCATGACCTGCAAGTATCGTGCCACGCCAAGTGGGCTCGTCGAGGGCAGTCACCTTGGATGCATGACCTTCAATCTGGATGCTTCTGGGGCGTTCAGGAAGCCGGATCGTTACTAGCACTTGAGTAAACCCGGGCGAATACACGTAGATAAAGCAGCACATGGTGCCTACTACTAAGACCTTGCCAGATGGACCATTGTCAGAATCGAAAGCGTCAATGGTCAGAGTCCCTATACAAGTTATTTCGTCATGCACTGTTGTCAGGCTATCAAGTGTGTAATTATCAAGTAAGCGCGCGCGATTGCTTACAGCAGCCCCCGTGGATTGAAAGAGTCCTGTTTGCAAAGGATATTGTTCTGCCTTTGAATCTGCTGGGGAGGGGTCTGGCAGGGATAAGAAGCGCTGGCTTAACTCTGAAAGGGTCTTTCTTTCTTGATGGAGCTCTTGCGACAAAGTTCTGAGAAGCTCCGCTGCTTCTGCTGAAGTTATATCCATAGCACAATATCTGCGCAAGATAGAGACTTCCCTATTATCCCTGCTTAAAGAGCTTGTAAGAGGAAGGTAGAAGATGGACGAGAGAGACGTGCTGTCGGCAGAAAGCAAGCCGACTACTGTCACATGGGTTCGAAAAATAATCGCCACAAACTCACGTGATGGAGTCATGTTAGGCAGAGAAATGACTGCAAGAGTAACAGGATCTTCTAGGAGATCATAAGTGAGAGTTTGGTCACTAAATCCAGGAGCCAGACGAGGTTTTGCACGCCATAATAAAAGTTGCCGGCCAGCAATTACCGCCACAGAGTAGGCACCAGAGCCATCAAGATCAATAGGCAGGAGGTCCACGGCATCAGAGGATGGCAGCGTTCCCACCTCCTCAGGCCCTTCAAAAAACATGTATGCCTAAAATTAAAAACTAGCAAATGGAGGATCTTGCACCGCCGCCAGCCTTTGATCTCTCTGAACTGAGCGTCACGGAAGTAGATATAGCTGCAGAAATTGCTAAAGAGATGCAAAACCGGTCTAGGTCGACAGGGCATGATGCAGATTCCACCGAAATCGATGCTATGATCCAGCGAAGCAGGGACCTTATTGCGATGTTTGAGAAGCAAGTCTCTAAGGATGAGGCGGCACAGCTCCCGCCAAAGCAGCCAGGCAGCGCATCTGGAGCCCTTACAAAGGAAATTGGGACCGATCAGGAGCCTATGCTTAACGTTGATACTGTCAGCGTTGGTGCAGCTGACACGGAAATCTCAGATGTCCAGACAGTCATAAAGATGTCAGCTTTACCGGCATCCTCGGCTGAGTCTCGGACAACAACTCAACCTTCTTCTGCATCTTCAACGCCACAAACATCCCAGACACCGATATCTGGGGACAAAAAAACGTCTTCCAAGAGCAATAGTCGCTTACCGATACTAACAGACGCGGACGTTTTCGCCGCTCAAAATCAATTTCCGCCTACAAGCTGTCTACAAAATGCTGTTCTCACGGCGGAATTAGTGTCTCGTAGCAGTGAAGCAGCCCTAGAAGAGATCCATTCTGCTGGTTCAAGAACCAAGATCAAAATACCTACTCCAAACCTGCCTCTCCAGGCACTCCCACAGCAAGACGCTTTGCCCAAGCAACCCTCACCTGCAGGGCGCCTTCCTGCTCCAGGATTTCTTGCTGCACCAACAGCAGCGGGAGACAGCCATCCAACTGTCTTTTCCGCTGAGCCGAACATCTCTGCTTCCATAGCTAGTTCCCTCACATCATCTACTAGATTATCTCTCAATTCTTCACTGCGAACTATTCCTGTGGGGGCATCTTCACTCCCTCCTGTCGTAGCAAATCTTCCAGGACAGACAAACGTCCCTGCACACGTTGAAGAGCATATTCTAGAGCCTCCTCCTATGTTCAACGACGATAGCAGTGACGCTCTTCCAGGGGCGCTGTCTGACAGTGTCCACAGTGATTCTCTGGCTCCCATGAAGATGGAAGCCCCGCCCCCCAAGCCAACAGCTATGATGGGTATACAGCCATCGCTGCATTCTATACCCAGCACTGACCACCTCAATTATGACGTAGAGGATGAAGAAGCTCTAGTGAAGGTGATAAGAATCTCTGGCGGTCTTACGGAGCAAAGCGGACAATCAGCTAGGCTAGCGGGGTCGCTTGGCACTTCTTCTAGGCTGCGTTTGGAATCTATGGTGCTGGCACCAAGTGCAAAGCACAGTCTGCCTCCTCCATCTCAGACAAGTTCGGCAGCTGAGAGGGAGACCCGAACACTTACTTTAGAAGAGAAGATAGATGCGCAAATAGCCAACTTGGAGAGGAGCCGACAGAATGTTGTGCTGACCAGAGAGGATCTGGCAAGCAATATAATAACGGGGAGATCACCTCCCAGAAGCACGCATGGTATTGATCCACATCAAGGTTATG
Source organism: Giardia duodenalis (assembly GCF_000002435.2). Taxonomy (NCBI): domain Eukaryota; phylum Fornicata; order Diplomonadida; family Hexamitidae; genus Giardia; species Giardia duodenalis. Next base: position 2,555,230 of record NC_051860.1, read on the forward strand.
ATCACTCTTCTTCAGCTAATAACGCACTCGTCACAGAGGGTGCTACGGGCTCTTTTACGAAGACAATTAACGAAACCATTGAGCAATTGATCAAATCATCAAGCAAGCCAGAGTGCACCCCGACCAGGCCACTATCTACTAGCAGTATGGCTCTGGGTATGCCACAATCCACTTCGGTGCCCACTGTGCAGCTGACGAGGTCCTCCCTGCATTCACGTTCTCAAGGAAAGCTAGAACAGATGGATGCTGGTACACCTTTAATAGACTCTGCTATTAACGCTGTGCACAGCGCCATGTCACCTTCCTCGAATAAGAAGCTAAATAGACCAGAAGAGCGTATGAAGGACAAGGAGCAACCCACCACCAGATTCTTTAGTGCAAAAGAACTAGCAACTATTCAAAAGCTTCCACAGTTGATGCCATCAGATCAGATTCGCTTTATGAGAGTCCTACAGCAGATTAGTGGTAACCACACCCCTCAAGCGTCTTCTGCATCTCGTTCTGGAGCAACTGGAATACACGCTTCTAGCGAGTATCCCCCAGAGCTTACATTTGAATTTGTTGAGGGAACCGGCGACCTCGTTGTCAAAGTCGTGCAACTCCTTAAGCAGTCGAACAGAAAGGTTTATCTGCCCGGAACAGTTTTCGAGGGTCTGGTAGAAGATAGCTATAGGATAATGATCCCGGCATACCTTATCCCGCCGCGCCTATCGCTTACAAATAGATACTCCGCCAAGCTTCTGGAGTGGCGGCAAAGCAAGAAGATTGCAGACGAAAAGGTACACTCAAACAAGGTTGCAAGCTACACAAAGTCTCTATTACCGTCCCAAAAGTCACTTAACTGGCTTGTGTCATTTGTTGACAATGTTTTTAGAGCCAGACATGTTTATTTGGAGAGAGAGGCAGAGAAGTGTCTGGACAATAATTTAGATGTCTTTGAACCGCAAAATTTCAGCGATTTTATAGATTCTTATATCAAGGGAAGGCTGGGGAACGTTCACCGAGCATCGGTACTTCGTGTAGAGTTGGAGGATGCCATCAGACGGTACTATTTTGTTTCTGCACATGCACGCCTCTTGCATTTGTTTTGGGAGACCATCCACGAGGACACCGACAGAACCAATGGGTATGAAGAGCAGGATCCTAGCCCAATCTCGCCCTCATCGGTCTTGGACACAGACCTGAACACTCTTGATACGATGCCAAGGGTAAGCCTTCGCGCTTGTAACAAGAACTTCTCTGGCGGACAGGTGCGTGAATCGATGATACCACAGCGCAAACTAAACTACACAAATCAGTGCTCAGCCTTTCTGTTAAACCTTAGGCAAGCATGCTCAACTATTTGCGTGGACAGACGCATCGTAATTCCGGAGCATTTGCGTAAACGCGCAGAGACACAGCTTATCCAGAAGGGCTTTGGAAAGGAGGTCTTCGCCACAGCCGGGGTAACCAAGCGTCACACGGCATCGGCGAGTCAACATGCTCACGGTGGAATGAAGATAGGTGGCGCCACATTTGATCCAATGAACCCTCTCGGCCTTCCGAAGTATTACGATGCCAAGGTAATCCAATTTCCCACGCACAAGGCGTTCTTCTCAAATGCGATATTCAATTTGCTGGGAGACTACGAAGGTTTGACAACGCGGATCGTCAAGAAGTTGGAAAAGGCAGACATCTGGACTCCTGGAAAGTCGAATCCCGCCCGCGTCTCCTGTGATATCATCGAGGGGGAGATCTACACTGTTCTAGAGGCTGCACTAAATATCTTTGAGCATATGCTTGTATCTATTAATGGAAGTGAGGAAGCTTTGCGAGCCGATGACCACGAGGCTGGCTCTCCGTCTCCAGAATTCCCACCTGTGCCAGCTGGCTTTTCTGGCAGCGGCAGTCAGTCAGGGAGCAGATCCAACAGTCATCCAAGCCGTTCTGACAGCAACAGCCTGTACCAACAGATCGTGGAGCCGTCCAGGATGGTTATACCCGGCTTTGGCTTTCCTCCAAGTGCTCGTGGACAGCCCAAGATCATACCGGAGGATCCTGCATCAGATGACGAAATACGAGAAGCCATACTAGAGCTGCAGAATGCTAACTATGAGGTGAAGGCCGTTGATGGTGTCGCAGACGCCGTAAATCATGGGGATTCGAATGCTACATCTCAGGCAGTGTACGATATACTTGCTGAGTTTGCGGGGGCTGAGGTTGGGGTTGATGCAGGTCACGAGCTAGTGGAGGGCGTCCCTGATGGGGAAGACCAGAGCGCAGAAAGCTTTCCCATCGACCAAATGTTCTAATGCATGCAGCGGCGGGCTCAGTTTACTTCTTGTTGCTTTCGTAAGTATCTGTTGCAAACTTGAGAGCTTCCTTGGCCGCTTCTAGCTCTTTTTCAGGAGGAGTCGGAAGGGCTTCTGCCTCTTTAAGCACGGCCTCCATGGCCTTTATCTGTTTCTGCAGGCGTGCAAGATTGGCAGGAATGGACTCCTCCACATCCTTTATGACATTTGTTTGAATATTAAGGCGACCTTCTTCTGCGCCTTCTGACTTCATTTTCTCGAGGCGGGCGCGCTCACACTGCAGCTCCTTTGCGTCAGCTAGCACGTCTTTCGCCAGCCTCTTTGTAATGCTGGCCTCTTTTGTCAATTTCTTGGCAATCTCAGTCATTAGAATTTATTTTTACCGAGTAAAAGGTGCGATATGTATTAAGAGCTTTACTAGAGAGGTGCATTCACTGAGAAGATCGCTTACAAGGCCCTAGCTCTTTTTCAGGAGGAGTCAGAAGCAACCCCGCTTTTTGCCACTCTGTAGCTTTTGCTTCAAGAGCTCAATCTGATGGTCCCTTTCGGCTAATTGCTTGGTCATATTGCCCAGATTCTCGCGCAATACACCGACGTCCTCTGCATTAGCCAGGGTTTGTTGCCGTCTTCTGAGAGATCCCACCTCTTGCTGAAGGTTAGTGATGTACTGTCTAATGGGCTGGTTAAGGCCTTCGAGAGACGGAGGCGACAGACTGTTGCTTATGGTTCGCATGGCCTCGTTCAAACAGGCAACTAGGATTGTCGTCTCTTCAGCCGTACTTCCAGATTCTGCACGGAGCTGTTCTATAATCTTCCGATTCTCAAGAACCTCTTGCCTGAGTGCCTCTTCGGTCATCGTGGTCAACTCGGTGCTTTCCCTGAACATATGTTTTTTTGAGATTTTAAGCACTGTGCAGGGAATTAAGCCTCCAAAAATAAAGAGGCGGTGACGAAGATTACGATCAATCTTGGATGGATGATTCCTTATTACTATATAAAGTCGTCAAAGAGCGCCTGCGGATTGTTTTTAGTCCCAGTTAAACAAACATCTTTGTTCGTGTAATTGGTGCAATCCCATGTTACAGTGTAATCACGAGCCTGCTTTTCGCGTCGCTTATCCGCCTCAATTTCCCTGTTTTCCTTTTCAATCAACTTCTCGACCGCCCTCATTTGCTTTCGCAGCCATCGCTCGTGCATATCTCGCTCATTCATGAGGTTGGTCTCTTTGTCTGCAACTTTGGTTTTCTCTAACGCCTTCAACATGTCCTTGTTCTTTTCCTTGACGTGATATCGCTTTACGAGCTTATCTTTTACGAATCCAACGGTCCCTGTCTCCATGGTTCCGTCCTTTCTCAAGTTTTCTGCAGGAGTATAGATGATAGTGAGATTGTCCAACTTACACCCTTCTATGCTATTCTCCTTTGTAAGTTGCGCGACTTCCTCAAGTAGATCCGCCGGGATATCCGGGAATTTCCATTTCTCGTCACAGTCGTGGTTATGCAGGGCAAGAGGATCAACGACTGGCGGCCTCAGGTATACATGTGCTGACGAATGCTTATCAACATGGAACCAGATGTCGCCATTCCAAGCGTATTTGATAAGGTCCTCGTTCTCATACTTATCAAAGCCAATATAGATGGACACGTCTGGATGGCTCAGTGATTTGAAGCGGAAGGGCATTGTAGACTTTTTTTGAATTTTCTCAATGCCGTAAAGGACACGATGCACGGTCAGTTCTTTGCGAAAGATACAACTTATCAAAGGCTGTGGGAAATTGGAAGTAATACTTTTCACATACCTAATTATAGGGACAATCAAGTTAGAAAAAAAATGGCTAATATAGTTCAGTTAGCCAAGCAACACCGAGCTATGGCCATTGAATACGAAGAGAGGGGAGTATTTGTTGGAGCCATCCGCTCATATAAGCTCGCTGCGGAGGGCTTTCTGAAAGCCGCGATGTTCTACGAGGACAAAGTCTGGAGCGATATGTACAAGAAGCAGGCCATGGATATCATAACTCGTTTAGATCAGATACACGATGCTCAGGCCAAGGGTTTGCTACGACCCCCAAAGTCACCAATTAGCGCCAATAAGAACGATGTGAGACAAGGTGCCCCTAGCAAGGAAAGTAAGGCGAGCGACCCTCTCAGTGCTGCTATTTCTAATGCAATCGTTCGTATGAAGCCTGACGTCAAGTGGGACGATGTTGTGGGCCTGGAAAAAGCGAAGGAAGCTCTCAAAGAGGCCGTTATTCTTCCAATGATGTTTCCCCAGCTCTTCCAAGGCAAGCGCGAGCCGTGGCGCGGGATCCTCCTGTACGGATGCCCCGGCACCGGCAAGTCGTTCCTCGCGAAGGCGGTCGCTGCAGAGTGTGACGCCACCTTCTTCTCTGTCTCGAGCTCGGACCTGGTGTCGAAGTACGTCGGCGAGTCTGCCCGCCTCATCAAGGCCCTCTTCGAGCTGGCCCGCGCAGAGAAGCAGGCCGTCATCTTCATCGACGAGATTGACGCCCTTGCCTCTGCTAGGGGCGGCGGAGAGGAGAGCGACGCGTCTCGCCAGATCAAGACCGAGTTCCTCGTGCAGATGCAGGGCGTCGGCAAGACCGGCGGGAACGTCCTGGTTCTGGGCGCGACAAACTACCCGGAGGCGCTCGACAGCGCCATCCGCCGCCGCTTCGAGAAGCGCATCGAGATCGTCCTCCCAGACGCCGCTGCCAGAAAGAATATCCTACGAAGTGGTATCGGCTCCACGCCTAACGTGTTGACAGATAGTGACTTTGCTGAGCTAGGAGAAAAGACAGCCAATTACTCTGGCTCCGATCTTAGTGTATTGTGCAGAGAGGCTCTCATGGTTCCGATTCGCGAACTACAGCGCGCTGAATACTTCACTAAAAAGGACGGGTTCTACTATCCATGCGAAGCCAACGATCCTGGTGCAGAGAAGCTTTCTCTAACCGATTTCACACTCAATAGTGACGATAGAAAGCTCGGCGTGCCGCCGGTTACCAGGAGACATATGGACATGGCCCTGAGTACTACAAAATCCTCAGTTTCAAAAGCTGACATAGAAAGAATTAATATGTTTTCCAAAGAGTTCGGTGAAAGTGGTGCCTATAATCCAGACGTAGAAGCAGAACCAGAACAGAACCCAAGCCATGATCAACCGAAGGCAGATTCATCCGCTTCTGCGGGGAATGCTGGTAAGAAGAATACATCTCCTGCAAAGAAGTCGCATTCGAGGGCATCTACGGGTGGATCAAAATCTGGAAAAACTTCCAAGTAAATAAAAATGAATGGATCCTAATGTAGCCATGCGCTTTGTTCAGGATAAGTTGACGCTCTACCGCAAGCGCATGGATGTGAGCGCAATCAAAGATTTGATATCCAGAATCAGAGTTTTGAAAACACCGGAGGACGCCGAGGATCTCGTGATGAGGGTCATTCTTTGCTCAACCGGAGCTATGATTACGAGCGATATCTATGCGAATATTGTAACCGCACTAGAGTCCCAAGGATCGGACATTTTCAAAGCAAGCGCGATTCTGTCTCTGGGTAATACGACTCCATTTTATTCTGTACATGAGGACCACCTAATCCTGACCTCAGGCGTGCAGAAACATACACGCGAGACTATCTCCAATACTATCAAGCTTCGCATAGCCTTTCTGCAGAGACATCTTTTGCAGTATGTTAATACTACCTTTCCCATTGGCTCTAAGGATGCGCTGTTTGCTTCGTGTTTAAATTCTTGTAAGCACCTCTCATCACTAGCTTTGCTGGAAGGAAATAACAGCTCTTGTGTCCTGGTTGCGGGAGTGCTCCATGACACTCACGACGCTTTGCAACTAGAAGATGAAACTGCCCTTGTTACTTTGTTATTAGACAAAATAAAATACAACAATATTCAAAATTTTGACACATTTTTTTTAGAAAATCAGACTCAAGTTTCCTTGCCTCTTCTAAACCAGGCAGTTGTGGCAGTGGTTGGATCGGTGGAAGGCGGGAAGCTACGGGCTAACGCAATATTTACTCCACTGATCGAAACGCCGGAGAGCTTCAATGCCTTGATGGGCACAGATAAGACGCCTGCATATAAAAGCATCTTCAGTACAGTTCATACAAACACACCCGAATTCGGTTTAGTATTTTCCCAGGTATTCTTCTCCGACAGTCGATGTGTTAATGACCTCCTGCTCATGCTAAAAGAATACGACAGGAACACAGAGAGCAAACACATACCTTCGCACATAATTATTTTCGGAGTTTTTTGCGAGGGAAGACAATCTTCTCCGTCTAATGCGCTTCTGAACATAAAAAAGTTTCTTGATGCGTTAATTACCGAGCAGCTGACCAAGATGACTGAACATACACTTTTTGTGTTTGCTCCCCACAAAGCTGACCCGTCATTGACAGGTGATGTATATCCTCGACAACTCTTTTCCAAAAAAACTGTCGATACATTAAGGACAGACTATCAGACACTAAAGCTGTCCTTTCCCACAACGCCATTCCACCTCGCGTACGGGCACCAAACATTAGTACTTTCGAGCATGCCCCATGAGGAAGTATTTCTCAATCTCACAAAAGATAGTACAGTGATGACGGAGATTGAGGAGTACTATGCGACGCACGAGGAGCTCGCAAACTTCATCGTCGCCCAGAAAAACTTATTTCCATTTCCCCACAGCACGGCCCCTTGGCTCTGGGGCGCAGACCCTTTGCTAAATCTTCTTCCACTTCCAAATAGCATTATACTAGCTGATGGTGCGTTTGCACGGTGTTCTGTAGCTTCGGGAGTAACTGTTGCGAGTCCTGGAAGTTTTTATACTGATAGAACGTATGTTGTCTTCCACGCGGCCAAAACCAACTCACCCATTGACATTCTTCAATTGAGCAAGCAGATGGACAGCGCAGAGTTGTAAATAACTAAGTCTACAGGAAAATCACGAGGATCACATGATGAAGCACCCACCCTGCTTATCCGCAGAGCTCTTGAAGTTGTCCCACGACGCGCCATCAATGAAATCATAGTCGTCTGCGACACCTCTGGCCAGACAGAGGACAGACCGGACGATCGACTCGGTATACACGCTCACCTCAGCCCAACGTAGCTCTCTGTCGAGCACAAAGTTGCGCATTTGTGCCTTTAGCTGCTGATCTACCACATTCTCAACATTGCAAACAGCCAAGATGTGTGGCACAAAGCGAGGAGCAGTCATGGCACGCTTCAAGGTGTCTAGTGTCAGGCCAGAGGAAGGATCAGACGACGCTGGGAGAAGAGCCGCATTATAGATGCTCTGGAGTCGGACAGACTCTTTTCTGAGGATGACAGTCACCTCGTCTACGTGTGCCTTCATGAAGGCTACTGATGCGTCTGAGGACAGATCGCAAACGAAGACACATGCAGAAGTAAGAGGATAGTCCTTCTGAATTCTTGTTATCCCCTTTTCAGGCACATTAATAATCTTAAGGCACAACTGCTTGCTGTCGATGAAGCTGGCAACCGTTAGAGAGTTGCTTTTTTCTCCCTTTTCCCCGCACGGAATCTGAAAATACTCTCGCAAAAGCTCAAATAGTTGTGTCTTACTAGAGTCATCTGTCCCCAGCAACAGTATAGTGAGCGTGTATTCCCGTGATTCCTGGGGCCGTGGGGCTGTCCTCTCTTCTATCAAAGATACTATTGATTCAACAACTGCCGGCTTGAGTGGCGCTGTTGTAGAATTAACGATTACTTCCATCTTTTTTGTGATGATGGCAGAATTTAAGTTTTTTGTCCTCTCTTGATTCTGTTCTGGAGATCTAAAGCCGGGGCCGTTTTTACTGCTTACCCCCTACTTCTTGCGTCCACGGCCCTGCACCTGCTCCAGTTGTGTCAATATCTTCTGTCCCTGGCCTTTGTCTCCACTGTGCTCGTCCATATAGCAGACATAGAACTTCAGCACGGTTTCAAAGAAGGGACAGGGGCCACATAGCGCGAGAATAGAGCGCTGGAAGACGTAAAGATCGACAGCCATCGTCTCTGGGGTGATTGGCGACCTAGAGGCTAACCCAAAATCTATGACACTGAGCCTGCGCTCATCTCTATTATAAAGTAAATTACTTGTAGTCAGGTCGTTATGAACTATGCGAGCCATATGAAGCCTCGCAATGGTAGACCCTACGAGCTTTGCAAACGCCTCATCGAATAATAAATCGGTGCTGTCAGCCAGGTGGGTGGAGACGGAGGAATCACGTATCCAGGACATGTATATACACCCGTTGGGCTCATCAACATAAAGCACACTAGGAACAGCTAGGCCAGCTGCGTGTGCCGCTTCCAAGGCTCGTGCTTCAGCTCTAGTTCGCCTCTGTCGAATCTGCCTGTCTAGTGCAGGGTGCCTGTATTCTTTAGGGAAGCGGTGCTTTGCGATAGCATCCTTCCCTGACGTGGACAGAGTCCCGGAATAGATGCGCGCCTCAGCGCCCTGAAATAGAAGGGAGCAGTTGTCCAGGGCTACGGTGAAGTTAGATGTGCCTGGAGGTCCCGTTTTCATTGCCGTGGTCCCAGATTCAATCATTAAAACTTTTTGACCACATGTTCCCCTCATTGCATTTGTCAATTAGGCCGAACTTTTCGCAGAGGAGTGTCATTGGTGTGGCCATCTACACCTACTCCACTCCCCTCAAGCTTCCCCTTCCCATTATACCCATATTCTGCAGGTCTTCTATCATCAAACAAATTCTGCTTAATGGTATTGAATGCCCTTCAGAGGCTTTGTTTCCCATCAACCACAGCTTACTATACTCGGCGGAAAGTGCACCGAAACCCTCAAAGTCTTACACCTCTCTTTTAGACCTTCAGGATCTCGTTTACACAGCGCGCACCGTCAGGTACCGTGTCGGGGACTTCTATTTAGATCTCAGCTCACTTCTTCCTCAGTTTGCTTTAGCGGAACAACTCAAGGCATCAAGCACGGCATTGGGTGGATCCCTGGACCCAGACGCTACAGACACCGTCAAGGATCCGCTACACGCATCAGCTGCAGCCCCCCGATTCAACCTCATGACCATCACTATTATTTTCGAGACCTGCAACAGATCTCTTTTTATTGAGTACCCCAGTACCTCCACTCTCATGTCTGGACGGCTGAGCACAATGTTAGTCGTTGGAAACACTGGCAACTCAGCTGATTGGTTGCCCATTCCATTGTTTTCTATGTCGGTTAGCCACAACATTACTCTTCAGTTCGCTTCGTTACCACAGGAGTATAGGCCAATCTGTGGGGGCCGGCTGTGTATCTGCAGCCGAGCTGGTAGTCAATCTCTTCCCGCTACACAGGTCACATGTGCCTCGACGGGATATCTATTTACGGATCTTTTCGGGAGTTTGCACAAGCTGTGCTTTATTATTGCACGTGCTAATGGATTTCTTCACATGGAACCCTTCCATACTCCAGATGCTAAGAATGTAAAAGATGGAACATCAGCTAATAGAAAGGAGTCTCAGCATAGCTTTGACTTCCTCAGAACAGAGTACCATAAGCTTATTGACCAGCACAGAACAATTAGTATTTACGAATTAGTGAGATTGTCACCAATTCTCCAAAGCATCTTCACGTTTCCTCATAACGCCAAAGATGGAGGGTTCATCGGGTTAAATCTCGTTTGCTATACATTAACAAATATGAGGCAGTACGATCTTTCTGCACAGGTGTATACTCTTTATAAAGCGTTTAGGCTGGCCATAGACTTCCTGTCACTCACACCGCACAGGGGCCGAAATTTCAATATTGCTATCTTTTTTGATGGCTGTGGTCGCACGATAATCGGAAATGGCATCATTGTTATCCCACTGATGCCCTGCAACTATATGGCTGCATGCATGAGCTATATGAGGGTTATTTCCGAGGTCGTCGCCAAGTACATATTTGGGGTTCACGTTCCCGCTGCAGACTACGCTAGTCAGCCCGTATGCACGGTTCTTCAGCAGGCTCTCATGCTTCACATACGGCACGCGTTGCTTGGTGCTGTGGATACTCGTCGGTTCTATTACGAAGTGAGCATTCGAGGGGCGTCGGAGGTTTCCGCGTCAAGTCCTGCACTTTGGCATCAGTACCTTACGCATGATGTTGAAGAACGGTACAACCCAGGCCAGTTTTACCTCCATCACATCAAGGGAGCTCTCAATTATGGCTTGTATGGCACACCAATGGATAGGATTGATGGCCTCTTGAAGAATGTTGGCTGTACATCCAAAGGCACACTGAACGCCAGCATAAAAAAGGCATCAATCAAGGCACCTGCGTGCATAAGTCATCTGGAGGCAGTCTATAACTTCTTAGATACTTCTTTCGGCACATCCTACAGCGTAAAGCCAAGCAATAAAAATGTATGGTTAGCAGAAAGTGACAAGGATCGCTTGCACTTTCTGAACAGTCAGGGATCATATAAAAGCGCAAATTTGAAGCTGAAGAAAGGGAAAAAGTCCCATGCCTCAAAGTCCCACGAGTACTATCCGTCCGATTGCCAGATTTATACCACACATTTAAAGGAAACAAATCCTATTGAGGTTGCTGCGCTGACAGCAGACAAGTCTCGATGGTTTAATCATAATACTCTTTACAATGTTGATTTTCTATTGAATTTGTATCGATCAACAGCCGCAACAGCTTTCACACAGATGGGTGCACTCACTAATAAGCATGTAGAAGATCTTGCGCAGACAACTATCCATCATTCCAAACATGCAGTCTCATTGGATCCAGATAACTTCTCGCTCGGCAATTCCTTTTCCTCTCCTACTATGCCGCGTAAGATGGGGATGCAGCTCTCAACGGCACTTAAGGTAGACCAGTCTTTTGAGGTTGATGATGTTGTGACAGATTTCGGTGTAGACATTGATAGTCAATCGGCAGCATCAAGTTCAGTTTTTGCTGGAGGAAAGCAATCTGGAACGTTCCGTAGCGTCGATACCCAAGCAGCATATACACTGTACGGCACTCAGAAGTCCGGGATTCTCAAAGGAAGCCAGTACTCGGCCAATATGTCTGACGGAGTAGATGGCGATTCAGCCCTTCTACTGTCGCTTAAGCGACCCATGGATGCATGCATTCAATCACTGGCCAACTCTCTTTGCCTGGACATGGAATCGCTGTCTTTGATGTACTTTTATATTAATGAGCCATTCTTCCCCATAGCATATGCGGTTCCCGAAGATAAGATCCGCACCCGTGCAGAGATTATTGGGATGACCATCAGGAACAACCTCACTACTCAGGGTTTTCGCAGCTTTCTCCAGAGCTTTCTTGACATAGGGTATGTGCAAATTAATTTGTTCTTTAAGTTCCTGGACGAGGTTTGCTCAAATAAAAGCTACTTCACCGGGGGAACGTGGCTTAAGACAGTAGCAAGCGATGCACCAGACATTTCTCCGGAGAAAGATGCAGGGGTTGACTTTCCGGATCCTAACCTTTCACTTTTGCCCGACACAGGTGAGTATAGTTTGAACATCACAGTACTAAAAGGAGCCGCTGGAGCGGGTGAAGGCTTCTCTGCTGAGCAGTACAAGTTGGGCCACGAAACGCTTCATGCCAGTTTTTCTTTAGATGCTTCTTTACGTGAAGCCTCTTTTGACCCTAGAGCTGATATTGAAGGTGTTTACGCTAGTATGTCTCCTACAGCACGACTCGGTGACGACGGATATAATAAGCTCGAACAAAACCAAAGCGACACACAAGCAGCTTCCAGTCCTCATCCATTTACATTTCTAATCCACAAATTGGGTATTATGCCCAATTACATATCAATAGCATACTCCTGTCAGCAGGATAGCACAAACAATCAGTTCACAGACCAATTTGATATCATTCTCTTAAATATGACTACAGGGCTAACAGACTGTTTAAAAGACACATGCACGAAAATAGGTCTACCATTAATCAATAGAGGAGAGTCTGCGGCTGGATGCAGACGCTTGCTATTCTTCCCCAACATAGAAGGGCCACATGAGTTCAGCAAGAGCTACGATTTTACTACTTTTAGAGGCACTATGGCATCGGATGCTAACCTTGCGGTGCATGAAATTACTGACATGCAGCATGCGGAAAGACACGATAGCCGCTCCTTCACAGTTATAAAAGGCGCAAGCAGCAACCTTTATGCTAGCATTCATATGCTCCAGCAGCCGGGACGGATGGGCAGTGGTGGATCCGGGACCTTGAGCTTTAACCTGTTGACAAGGATTGGAAGTGAGTTTCTAGAGAATATAAAAGCTGAAACCTTTATTGAGAAGAGCTTTTACGATACTATCAAGACCAAGAAGTTTGCACACGTGATTATAGACCCTTATAATCAGCTCCCGTTTGCATATAAGCACCACTATGCGGAAAAGAACGATAAAGATAATAACAATTGCTACAGATCTATCGCCAAGGTCGATTGTGAACGAGACATAGCTGTGCAGCTAGAGTCTTTGAACTCACTTAGCTATAATTGTAACAATGACGTCATTCCCCTTCTCTTGGGTATTCTTTATTCTGAGGCAGTAGCACCAGCACTCCAAGAGACCGCGTTCAAAATTCTCATCTATAAAATAACCCGCGATAACTTCTATGAGGCTGTTAACAAAGAAATGAGCCGTCTTGAAATGAATAGCAAGGTTAAAGAGCAAAAGCAGTGGATTCTCTTGTTGAACATATACTTCTTCGGCCATAGACGCCTGTTGAACGCATTTCCCATTCTTCCAGATGGGTACACCGGGCTAACGGCACACAGATATGATCACGAATGCATTATGAAGCTAGATGTAGGATCGTTGGTCGCTTATGCCCTGCTGTGTGGGTATGTCTCTATGTCCAAAGCCACTGACCTGCTCTCCTTGTTAAACAAGGACAGTGATACTGCCTCCTCTAGTCACGCACTAACGATAGCGGTTCTTCAGGCACTTACCTGGCAAATAATCCGTAAAGTGATCGTTATTAATACAGAAGTCTACATGGTCTTGCTCATCTTCATCAACTTTCTTATTAGCAACGCCACTATGATCTCTGTTCGCCGAATGGCCATTTGCTCGTTGACATTAATCGTATCGACGGCCTGGGAAAATCCTGGAGTAGCGACTGCTCTTATTGATCTTTTCAATGAAAAGGAGCTTATTTCGGAAAAGATACGCCTCCTTATTAGTTGCTTATTTGGTGGTGGTTGTTGCGACCAGGATTTGCATGCTATTAGACCCAGTTTGCTCGATACAAAAGATCGTCCTAGATGCTCCTGTAATTGCTGCAACTGTGCACTTATAAACAGCGATAAATCACTCGGTCCCTTTATTATTATAAGGGTGATTTTTGTCCACATTCTGTTAGATATCATAGATTTATACCTTGAGAACAATAGAAATTCATCTGAATCCAGTATGGACGCGACACACCTGCATTACTCTCCAGCTGTGGCCGGGATGTTCATCAGCCGGGAGGTTGTGGACGAGTGCTTCCACTGCCTGGACTTGCTGGGAACAAATAACTACATGACCTCCAGCGACTCAACCGCGTACATCGTCCAGCCGCTCTCGAGCCGCTTCGTCGCGGCCCTGTACAGAGGGACGGTCTACTCCCAGACACACAGCATGGACCCGTGCAACCGCTACGCCATGTCCAACGCGGAGGCGCTGGTCTTCATGATGGCCTACGTGACCCATCTCTTCACCCTTCCCCTTAACGAGTCCAAACAGGTTGAGTGGGACGTGCTGCGCGGGTGCCCCGTATGCCTCGTCAACGGGGGCTGCCGGTGCGTACGAGTGAGCTGGCCTGCCGTCAGGAGCCCCGACTCAAAGTCTGCCCCACAGAACTACGTGACCGTTCGGTGCCTGACGTCGGACTTCTTCTGGACATACGAGCAAAGCTCTAGCAGCTATGCTAGCCTTGAGGAGTACTTCGATAAGCATTACGTGGCCCAGGACCCCATCACAGCCGCAGTGTTTGAAAACGGCAGGCTGGTCAACGCCCACTTCAATCCCAAGAAGCGCTACGACGCGGTCCTGTTCAGACGAGCGGACAGGGCGGACAGAGAAGACAATAGCACAAACCCCGAGCCCCGGGCGAGCTCGTGCTACCCGGAATTCATGCTTCCGTGCCTCTACAACCCGACCACGCGCATCAACTATCCCGGGTACCTATTCAGACAGTGCCTCTTCGACGCCGCGGGCTGCATGATCGGGCAGTCTGTCGCATCCCGGCTCATCGACATGCTCTTGTATCCGGCAGGGCCCCGGGTGCAGCAGAAGGAGGAAGCCGGCGATGCCTGCACTCCCGCCGCCTTAGAGTTGTTCAAGAGAGCAGCAGGATTTGGAGAAGACATGCCACTTCTTATCCTTAACGCCATCAGCACGCTGCACGGCGTGAATCTCCTTAGGGCTCTGCCGCCCTCTCAATTCGACAGTGAGGCAGAGATCGAGGCCCTGGCAGAGCACCAGAGGACGGCATCTTTCAAGGACGCACTGCTGGCAGCAACGCACAGCCACAGCGAATACGTCAACGTTATGACGACGTTCTGCGAAGAGAATGTCACGCTGAAGGCGGGAATGAACGACAACGTGTGCAAGATGGAGCACAACATGGGGTACCTCATCCACGCGCGGTATGAGTCGTCCAACGACCAGGTTCGAGGAACGGTGCTGCGGTTCGCTGGATTTGTAATAGGTTACATGCCCAACTGAGCAGCACTGAGACCAGGAGGCAGCAGCTCGTGCCGGCGCCAGTTGTCCCTCACAAGAGAAAGCGCCTCGTCCCTGGATAGGCTGCGCTCAGACGCAAGAACCTCAATCGCGGTCGCCATTGACCTGTCCCAGTCGTCCTGGTCCTCGCGGTACCAGTCCGTCTCCAGAAGCAGGCACTCCTTGTCAGACTTCCGTATGCACGCCCGGGTGGCCTTGTTTGCCTCTGTGAAGTGGGACACGGAAAGGAGCACGCGTCCGTGGCATGTAGAGACGGCAGCCTGCAGCTTGCGGAATGTCTCGTGGGTCCCGTTGTAGGAGTGCATTATAATGCTGCGATTGTAGCTGGCATACTTCCTGGCCATGGCCTCCAGCTGCTCCGTGAAGATAGGCCAGAGGCCAGGCTTACGAGAGATGATGTGGACGTTGCAGTCCCTGTTCATCTCGAAGGCCATCTCCAGCTGCGGGGAAAAGTAGCGGGTCTGTGTGTCCAGTGGAGAGTCAGCCAGCGCGGCCGGCCGAGTGTCCAGGCCTATCTCCCCCACAAACGCGGTCTGGTCCGCAGCCAGTCTTGCTCTGACTTCAGCCAGTGTCGCTGCAAGATCGGGGTGCATGTGCAGGTAGTACGGGTGCACTCCGTACCCGACTCGTACAGAGAGGGGATGGATCCTCCTGAACTCGGCAAGGTCTTCGAACTGAGTCGGGTCTGTGGCGTTCAGGAGATAGACGTGGTCCGGCCTGAACCAGGTGCCGACAAACGCCGAACTGAAGTGGCAGTGAGCGTCAAGCATTTTAAGTGTCGCCCCTGGGGGCATCGGAGAGATCAGCGTGGGTCTGGAAGAACCGTCGGACGTCCTCAGCAGTAGCAGGGGCTCCTCGAGCTGGCCGCTCCGCTGGCGGTGGGCCTCGGACGACAGGTGTTGCACCAGGGCCAGGGAGTCCTTGAAGGCGAGATCGCACAGCGTGCACCTCAGACAACCGCTGGATGCACGCTTCCCGTCGTCGATGACGGTCTGGGTGCCAGAGAGGGCGACCAGCTGCGCATACCTCGACATGCGGACGGTGTCCGTGCGGTCAATTTTCGTTGGTCCATTCACTCCTATATCTCCGGACGCTTCACCGCGCCAGGACCTAGAAGGGCTCTGGCGGTACGTATCCTTCATCTGTGCGTTTTTCTTCTCACTTATCTCCCTTATATCTTAGGGATACTTCTTTCTGGAGGACTTAGAAGCTACCAATAGGGCAGAGAAGTTAGAGGTTAAGGAAATGGAGGCAAAGCCATTGATGACTGATTTATGACGTTGTTTGCACAGCAATTATCACAGGCTTAGGAGACATCCCCCTGTAAGTAGGAAACTCACGAGACAATGAAGCTATTGATCCACGTACACAGGTCTTTCTGCTCGGCCAATGAACAAAAAATATCCGCTACGCTCACCCCTCCTGGAAATCTTTTCATCATATCATTAATCTCTTCGCCAAAAACGTCTATTTTATCGGACACGTGTGTAAATAATAACTTATCATTTTTCGGAACTTTGATCTTCTTTTCGGCCTCTACCAGGGTTTCGTTGACTTCCTCTGAATTGGACACAATATCCTGAAGCTGTTTCAGTGCTTGGTACTGACTATTACTAATGGCTTCGACTCTATTCTTGGCACTTTTTAGTTCGTCCCGCAGGCGGTGTAGCTCCAAGTCAAGCTCGTACGCGTACTTGTAGTGAGTAGCGAACGCTGCGATATGGCGGGATGTCTCTTCTGCAAATTCTCTGTAGAGCTGCTTAAGCTTTGAGAGCGCCATCTTGCTGGGCGGCCCCTCAGACGCCCTAGTTAATTGATCTGCGGCACCACTTGCCGAGTGAACCAGTCCTGGCTTCTGACCAAAGTTGAAAGCAGAGCTTGTTGTGTTCAACTGTGAGAGGCCTAGCTCACTCCCACTCAATGGAGCCACCCCGAATCCACCGGTAGACCCTCGAGATAGGTCCACCGCCGGTGCCAACGAGCCCCCGAATGAGAAGCCGCTCTGCATTAATAAAAATCTTTCGCGGAGAGCAGCTCGCTATGCTGGAGGTCTTCATCTCCGTTTTTGTTTTTCTTCGACATCACTCCTTTGATGCTAGCCCTGCTGTTTTACTAATGTCCATCTTTTGGGTTATTGCCGGTACCACACTACTGCTGAGCCCCCAGCTGGGTTCGCCTTATCTTCTAAGCCATTACATATATAACGTCATAATGTCTATGCTTTTGATAAAAGATGTTTACTTTTTTCCCAGCAAGGCGAGTGTACTGCTCCTTCTAATTCCTCTTTTAAATTTACTTCCATTATTTATGATAATCTTGATAAGATTTTTTACTCCACGTCCTCCTAACACCTTCATTTACATATTATGTTATTTAACGCAAATTTTTATGTTTCTGTGGCTAGAAGGCTGTGGGCCGTATGCGTTTTACAAGTTGTCCGGGTCGCTGGCCCTTTTGCTCAAGCGCATTGCGGAAGGTATCGCCACCAGGGGGTTTTTTCCTGCCATCTTTAGCACCGATTCTCTTGTACTAATCTACTATAGCGTGCTTACCGTGTTCCACTACCAAATCAATCTATCCTTTATGCATGCCCAGAACACTGCAGCCATAAGGGAAACAAAGCTGTTCTTTGCGCCCTCGTTCATTCCTCTGCAGCGGTTTCGTCTACTTTATCTCATTTCCTTGATCGTCCAGCAGTTCTTTGAAAACATAGTCTTTTCCATCTACTTTGTCTATTGCGCTCTGGTCTTTGTTAACGCTTATCTCATTGCTTCGCGCGGTTCGCTCTCCCATGTTCACAACGGTCCCTGGATAACCCTATCCCTTTCAACCTTCATTTTATTTTACAGCTGCTACAATATATTAATAACCATATTTCCGTTGATCGTAGGTAAGGTCTCTAGATACAGTACTCTTTTAATGATTTGTCTACCAATCTCTTTGGCTGTTTCAGTCGGTGTGACTGTAACGCTCCTTGTGCTCGGAAAACGAATTAGGATAAACGTCATTAACGATCATAAGCGGATCAAGGTACGGCACTCTTCTAGCTTTCGTGGACGACACAGGTGCCTTACAATCAGACTTCTGTCCACCATTCCGGCAAAGAATGTTAGCGTTAAGGTTCTGACTTCAGATGGCCATCATCCTGCCATGCAGAAGGACACTGCTGTTCTCCTGGATCCTACTGCAATCCAGAACTATACCCTTCATACTCCTCTCTCTAAATCTATGGTGATGATATTGGCGTTCTATTTTGACATTCATACAGTCGCTAGCTTTGTTTTACCAAATGACTACACGTTCACAACCGATGATATCAATAGCTTGGTGTACCTCATAAAGGATAGCAAGTCCACCAGGCGTCTGCCAGAAGAGCGCGTCAAGGAAAGACCAGGAGCACATCCCAATTCTATTGTTTCTTTACCACAGCTGCATAGCGACGCGAACAATCTAATCGGCTCCCCGCCCCTTACCAGCTCTATTGTGGATTCATCAAATATTGAGCGGCCACGTTCAGCCAGTGCTACCCACCGACATACCACTTTCCTACACCACGCCTTTTCAATTCCCGACACTAGCCTCACCATGAATAGAGAGGCACTGGCGGTTGAGCACTTGGTGAGCTGCTCGACAGATGCACCAGCGCCCTGTTACAAGTCATCGAATGACGCTCTCACTTATCCATCTAATAGCTCGTCCGAAGACTCGCCCAATTTGTATGGCATATCAGCTACACAAGGCGCTAACTGCCCGTTGCCAACTGGACATACATCCAAGGCTTCGACCACCCCTAAAACGGGCTGTGAGACACCAAAAGAGCTTCCCCTTACGCCAAATCAAAAGATTTTTAGGGATTTTCTGGGCACATTAGACCCTCAGAAAATCTTCACATATGTTGTACAAGCAGAGAACCTTCTAGAGGATTTCAGACTTTTCTATGAGAATATATATGCATCGCTGTTTCTTTCTTATTGCGCTGCGTCGCAAACTTTAGAGTCTATGACGTTACTGGACATTGAGGAATGCCTGCCTATCCCTCTTCTTTTACGCTATCTGCGTGCATGGAAGACGCCTAGTGACGCATATAACAGTATTATATACTACATTGATCAGTTAAAGAGCGTAGACGACTTGAAGCGGGAATACCAAGCAGCGCGAGCCACCCGTCGAGAACTTGAACATGCATCCACTGCCCCTAATGCAACGCGCAGCCTTACTCTCAAGCCCATTTTCGTGGAAGCAAGGAAAATACCATCTTTCACTTGTAGCAACTCGTGCACAAACTGCCCTCGGTGTAGGGTACACGCAGTCTGCAACCACTGTCATGCAAAAATAGCAATCCTTCTAAAATCCACATTTAACTTTGTTATGGGGAGAATGAAGACAGATAAACCGCCATCTAGAGGCTTCAATTGTCCAGATTGCAATCGGCCATGTTCGCTCAAGATTGTAGAGTCACTCTCAAAGAAACAGAATAGGAAGATCCCCGGCACAACTCTGCACACCACATCTGTCAAGCCAAGGATACCTCAAAATTACACAACATTTCTAAACAAATTGACCCCTCTTGGGCGGCGCATTCAAACACCCACAGCCTACTCCAGAAAAAAGCTACCAGCCGTGGACTTCTTAAGCTTTGAGACTGTATCAGAGCAAACAGACGCAAACCTACCTCACTCTCGCCAGCATTCAAAGCGCTTGTCGCGGGATGTTGTGCAGTTATTACTAAAGGCATTTATAAATGACATGGAAAACAGCATAAACGAAGAGACCCCCATGATATGCGAGTGGGCCACACAAAAGTATGCGTCCACTAATGCTACTGATCAGGCCAGTCTCGATGCAAAGCAGCGGCCAAACTCAAACACAGACTCTAAGATGTTTTCCCGAGATCAAAATATTGGACTTCTGCACAAGAGTTACTCCGTCATCTCTCCTCAGAACTTCAATGGATCAATCTACTTTTTATCGCCCGAGATATTTGCAGATGTCACCATATCCGAGGAATCGAAATCTTTCCTCTATAACTGTAGAAAGCAGAATTATCTCTTTACGATCTTCCTCCCAACAATTACAAGCACATCAAGCACAACAGGCAACATCCATCGTTTAAGTTTTGCCTATGACAGAGCGGCAAGCCTCACTAGCCCCCTGAGAATTCTACGGATGAAGGTGCTAATCCACCTGGCTCGGATGCTTTTCCCTGTCCATCTGTATGTGGATAGTATTTACCCAATCCAGCTTGTCCCATGCTACAAGTTTTATACACTTGGAAGAAGCTATATAGAAAATGCCACAAACCGTGTTTCTATGATCTATAGTCCTGAATTTTTATTAAAAAGACAAAAGGACTCGGAGGTCCGTGTAATTAGTAAGAACACGAGCCTGAAGAAAAGCATACAAGCAATGTATCATCAAGAGCCTCTCTACCTATATTGTCTTGCTCAGAATGCTCTAACTATAAAGACACAAGACAAAATGGATAGCTCTATTCTGCAGTTTGTTAACGTAGAGTATTTATTTATGCAGGCTGCATTTACTGGTATCAGTAGCTCCTATCTATCGTTCTTCTATCGCTTGTACTATACCAATAACGTCTCCTTTTTCACCCACTTGCTATCTCTCTCGAAACACTCCAGCGACGCCGATTTTCCAGTGGATCTGACAACGAAACTGGACAAGCACGGATCCAGCCTTTCTACTATTCCTGGGTCCATAGCTATCAATGGACTATCAATAGCTTTGAACTGCCACACCTTATCAGATCAAACGGCGGATGCCTACGCAGTGATTGATAGGTTGCTAGGTGGAATGTATTCGGTTCAAATACCGATCTATACTTGGCTGGAAATGGCAAAGATACGCCTCTCTACATGCACTGTTTATTTGGAGCTTTTGCGCGGACTTAACTCTGACATATTTTCAAGATACGAGAGTGTGCCTGCAATCACCAGCAGCCACTCTGTCCCCATGGAAATGTCAAGCATACCAAGCATACCATCGGGTTTGGAACTGGATGCTGATGAGAAACGGACTCCATTGGTATTTGAACACGGCATTACAAACGCAGAAAGGCAGGACAAAACGCGTCTCAGACACGGGCACTCCTTTAATGTGTCTACACTTGAAGATTACCACCGTCTGCATGATGCCATTGCCGAGCTGCTCTCTGTATGCCAAACCCTCCTGGATAAACAAGTGAGTGAGCTAGGATTTCCTAATGAATCACATGAGGTCCAGATGACAAGAATATTAGATGGTTGTAAGAGCTTTTTTAGGCATTACTATGTGTTCTCCACGCAGCACTTGCTTCACGTTGTCTTTGATCTTCCTGGTATAGTGAAGTACGCTCCTCGCAACACTCGTAGTAAGCCTATTTATCGTTATCGCAACGGTATCCCAGAGCTCATTACTCACTCACGAAAGTATTCTAATCATCCGACTGATACCCTAGATGCAGCAAGCGCTGATACTGAAGAACTTGGGAGCGAGTCTAGCAGCGACTATCTGGAATCTCCCCCCTTGCGTCTGGAGCCTGACATTGAGGACAGTGGGTCCGATGTCCAGGACAATTCTACTGCCTTTGTGGCACACTCCCCGGCGCTAGCATTGGATGGCTTCAACAAGTTATTTATTCCGCAGCTCCCTCACATGGCGACCTCCTCCCACCCAAAAGCCTTAGTGATTTCCAAAAAGCAGATTGCGGCTAATTTATTTGCTATTTATGAGCATGTGATCCTAGAGAATGATATGTTGGAGACTATATTATTAAATAATATTACCATCAACGGACTGCCATCAATTGACATCAATGGCATGCCCTTTTCTCTTCTATCTCTTTTGGGAAAGACCCCATCTCGGTGTGTCGATGGTTCCCCGACAAAAGACTCGAGCGATACCCCGCACGGGTGTACCCCTACCACGTCCATAGACGTAGCCAAATTGCAAGATTTACTGAGCTCACATGCACAAGCACTAGCAAAAGAGAAATACATTGATAAGCTCATGCAGCATTTTAGCTCTCGATCTCTCTATGACAAGGTGGGCTCTGATCATTACTCGCAAATCTCCGCGCCTCGTCTGCGTCAAATTATTCTCTCTCTTATTACAGATAATGCAAGCGACTACCAGAGTAGTGCTTCGGGTTACGGTAACATGTCCTTGGATAATGCCCCGCCCTCGTCGAGCGTCTTGGATTCCGAGCCATGTGCTGGTGCGGCTCCGGCCCTCCCCAATGTATCGGCAACATTTAGCGCAACGTTTAGCACCAGTGCCAGCACAACCTATTCTCACGTAACAGAGGCCCAAAACACGTTTACTGAGCCCCTAGTTTCTGCTAAAGACTTCGCATTCTTGGGGCCAACAATGGCGAGTAATGTAGATCGGTTTGGCATAAAGAGGAAAGCAGGCTACAAGTCCTCCAAGCTTTCAAGTTGGAAGTTCTCGCTTTCCTCATTAAACTCATCAAAGCTACTTCGTAGGTTTATCAGCAAAGGAAGCAAGAGCTCATCGCTGTCTCTTTTGGAACCGGAAAAAATCAAGCTCTTCTTAAAAGCAGGTTCCGCATATGTCCCATTTGATTTTCCTCTTTCAGGCGGCTCAGTGTCATCTTCACTTGCAAGCGATCCTGTTAGCACGCAGCAGCTACTCCTTGCGATGATTGTGATGCTCAATTTACTTCACCTGTACTCCTCTTCTAACGTGCTCACAACTTATGAATATCGTGGCCGGCAGCTTCTAACTCTTCAGCAAAATCGCTTCATTGTGGACTCGACTGGAGAGTATTATCCGGCAGCCTATAGACAAGAGCTAGAGCAATCCTATACCCTTAACTTTAATACTCAAAATCCAGACGACGCTGTCAAGAAGTTTATCTATTGCTTTGATGAATCCTTCACGGGACTGTTCCCAATCAAAAGCCCGATCCTGTGCAAGCGCTACCTTAACACAGACTTTGATCTGACGATACCTATTGATGGTATGAAGTATATCCACGTGTCAGATTCCCCCAGTAACCTTCTAGCACCTACATCGCGCTCTAAGTGGCTTGAGAACTTAAAGCAGCCAGATTTCAATACACCAATCAACGTTTATGAATGTATAGAAGCACAAGTATCAATGAACATGGGATTCTCGCTGATTAGATATAGACTGAGGTTTAGGAACTTGCTACTATATAATAGTATTGTCTTCGACACTCTTATTCAGTTGCGGAATATAATTAGGGTAGATAGCACCTTGAGAGCAAAGATACATGCCTATAAGATGCTCCCTCGCTTAGGAATGTTCTCTAACCACTCTGATGTCCTGCTAAAGAGCTTCTTTGAGAAAATAATAAATATCCAGGACTCCATTCTTACATCAGATCCATCTGCACTCCACATACCTCATGGTGGGGCCACCATGAAGGCCTCAATTGCTGACACGAGAAACAGCGCGCCCACACCCATGCTAATCCATCACTGTAAGCGCCTCCACGAGTGCCTAGATGTACTGTGCAGATATGAGCACATCCTTCAGAGTCTTTGGACCATGAGACTTACGCTGTTGCGCCACAGCTATGCAGAAGAGGACTTTCTTCTTCTGCTACAAAACGAGTGTCTCAGAGCCCTCTCCACAAGCTATGGGATTCCCAGTGAGTACTTCTTTGCGCTCTTTTCTAATATTATGAACTTGGACCCCGAGACGAAGCAGTGCTACATGTCCTCGTCCATAGAGCATGCGTTCCCGAAACATTATGCACTATTGTACCAATTACGATCCAGTAACCAAGATGATAGGGAGGTTACTCTATCGTATCCACTATTGGATGAAAGCACATATGCCCGACAGCAAAACGTTATTCGTTACTTTTCGGCGATGGAGTATGACGCAAAGAGAATCGAGACGGCAAACAGAAAGTTCTTTATCACGATAGCAGAGCTGTTCGCATTAGGAAAAGATCCGCTCGGGCAGATAGAACATATCTTGGCAGCGTCACCCAGGGCCGCAGGAGCTTACATTCTCGGACCAACTTTTGATACCTTACAATTATTTAAAGGAACTATTGGGGTTGATGCGGCTTTTCCTCACTCCAATATCTCAATTGCAACAAAAGACCCTCTAGACAAAGCCGAGGAACCCAAGGATTTCGATGATCTTGCATATTCTAGCTCAGTCTTAACAGATGACCCAACCAATAGCCTGTGTCCTTCGTCAGAGACGACCTTATCAATGACGCAAAATTCTCATCCTCCATTGGCCAAAACAACCGCCAAAGACGTGCAGCATTCTGATTTTCAGAGTATCTTTCGCAAAGACAACTCCACAATATCAAATGTTAAGGATGACTCGTTCAATCGGAACAAACGTAGCTGTGGAAAACCAGATCTTAATTCAGGAGCCTGTGCGCGCATACATACGCAACATTGGCGGATTGTAGCTTGTCTCTATACAAACAGCTCACTGATCCTGATAACGCTCTTTTACATTTTCCTTGTGTGCTACCTTCTCTTTATCTACTCATACTCCCTAACAAACCACGTAATAGCTAAGAGCTTGCTTCAGCAAGGCGGGCATATCTCAGGCATGATGGCGGCCCTCTCAGACTTGCAGACTGAGATAAACATGAATGTGGCCCTCCAGCAAACCAAGAATAATCCCTTTGAGATTCTTTCCAGCTATGCCGAACGGTTTAATGAAATTGCAAACAATGCTTATTCTGCCCACGTAATCACGGCTGCCATGTACAATGGTTTATCTATTAACGATGTTGTTCAAAGGGAGCTGGAGCTCTCTGCCTTCTGGCCACCCCCGATGTTATACTATTCTGGAGAGCAGATAATGAACGTAGAAGACTTGAATGTTAATAGTGGTCATCAAAATATCACTTGCACAGTTACAATGGGTACCCTTTCCGACCAGTCTATTGCCACCTTGACGAACTCCAGGGACAAGTGGCCAGCGAACTTAAGCTATTTGAAATCGAAATTATTGCCACTTAAAAATCTAAAGTACCTTTTAAACTTTAAAGTTTGGACGCAGACAAGGGATTTTCTACAATTGCAACAATCAGATATAAAAGAGTACCTCGACACTTACAATGAGTTTAGCATAGGACTATATGATGGGAGCTTCCGTAATTTTATCACTAACTACCCTGTTACAATCCCAATTACCTCATCTTATTCGATTGAGCAACCAGATGGCACACTAAAAGACCAACTCAATTCTCACAGTACTAATTATTTTGAAACTACTGATATACTCGTCAATAGGGTAGTGTGCATAGCTGCCTCTATGATATATATTTCTCAGCAAGCCTCTAGCTTTAATCCTCAATACATATCCTCCAAAGAGTCCTCAATGTTGACTCTTTATAGGCCAATGGCCAGCCTGATGTTGGAAACAGATTTCTTACAAACAACTTACCAGAGCATGTATGTTAATCTTCAAGAGATTATGATAAACACGTGGGCAATGTACTCTAGATACACGCTTAACAGGCTGGTTCTTCTTGCATTTACATTTCTGGCAGTTGGACTTTTTATTCCCCTCTATTACTTAAGCTTTCAGAGAGTGCAGCGAAGGCTTTTGAAGGCAAAGCTTGACCGCGCCTGCACCCTTGCCAACATCCTCTCCTTACCAAAAGCTATATTAGAGAGCCTAATGGACAATTATGCTCAAGCCTCGATGATCCCCTTCAAGCAATTCTTGTGGGGGAATAAGGGGTATTCGGCAACAGACATAGACTTGCCCAGAGAATACTACTCCGACATATACTCATATACTCAGAGCAAATCAGTGTACAATCAGACACACTTTAACTTGGCGGAGCTCACCATACATTCCTCCAAAGTCATTGAAAATAACGTGAAAATCAAGCAACACAACGACCCCGACTGCAGCTTAAAATTTTATTCGCACACAGACGAGATCTCCCTTATTCTTCGCCTTGTTGCTATCTACGACAATTTAAGCAATAGCAAGATGCACATCTTATTATATACCTTTGCCTGTATGGTGTTCTTTTTCTTTTTCATCGTTAACATGACATTTCCACTTCATTTTCGGAGTCCCTTTGTCTCCTCTGGGCTAGACATCAACAGCTACTACGGACACTGGGGTAACATCTCTCACTTAGCTTTCCAGCTTCCTGTCAATGGCTGGGACTCTGCAACGATATATACGGAGCAACTAGCGCAGCGGCAACTATATAACATTAGCCAAATCACAAAGTATTGGGCAGCAGTCCAGTCAACCCCGTCTTCTTTTATCGTCGATGGCAGCGACCTAGTGGCATACATGACTGGAATTCGCGCCACCGAATTTGCTTCCGACAAACTTTATTCCCCATTCTACATTAACAAGTACATGGATGAGCTTGTGCAGACACCGTTTCTATATGCTTTTGACTACATTAAGGATCATACTAAACTGGTTGTGTCGCTTCTGCAATGGTTAGATGATGTCAGCTTTATAAGCTCCGCATCCTATGGCGCCTCGAGATGCTTGGAATGTACCACAATATACTACCTCTTGCAGTATGTTCTAAAAGTCTCTCCTGTGTCGCTAATATACCAGATAGAACTATTATCCCATCTTTCTAGCGTCAGCACAGAGGATCTTATAAAAGCTGACTATTATCTGGATTTCTTCACGGTACACAAACGCTTTTTAGACGTGTTTTCAAATATTCATGATAAGCTGTGGCAGGGACTTGCCTCTTCTGCAGACGTATCCACCATTTCTGCATTTATGCAGCGCTATAAGTACTTTGCCAACTATAATACCACAGGGGCTGCCAATTACGATGAAAGCGCAGCTATTGCCCTGGTGAACAGTGTGCCGCCTAATACTGCCCTACCGAGCATGATCAGCAAGCATGGAAACCTTGTGCGCAAATTACTCGAACGTCTCTATGGAGGGTCTATTATTTTTGATGCTATCATCTTCTTGCTATTCTTGATCTCCTTGACTGCATACTTAATAGTAGGCTGTGTATTTGTATACAAGAGCGTTCTGTTGACGGTTAGAATGTATACGAAAATCTCTGCTGTCACACGGTGCGCGTGTAGTATCAAATACCTTGTTTCTTGCTTTCTGCCCCTTGACTTAATGTTTTTGGTTCCGGCTCTGTTAGTCGTGGCCCTTATTATGTCGCTGCCGATCATTTATGACGCAAGCACAACCATGGTAGCAATACTTGGCAACTACATAAACTATCCTCTATCTGCTGAGGCCATTTTGCGTGAAAATGCCGCATTTTCTCATCAGCTGACTCCTTTGTCATATACAAAGTTCTCCACGATGCAGACTATCACAAACTACCTTGCTCTTCTAATCTTCTTGTTGTCCTCGCTGTCTCACCACGTAATTCTTCGTAGCAGAACGGTTATTGATACCGTAGGCTACATCAGGTATACCAAGGGACAAGAGCAAGAGCTGTTCAACGCAGAGAAGAATCCATTTGTGCTTTCTATTAAGGAAAAGGTTACTATCTGCAGGCCTGCGAACAACTCGGCTATGGATCATGACAAAAATGATGATAGTAACGACAGTAACGCTTACTTTAATTTGTATGATGATTATATACCTACAGCTGATAGTCTAGCATGCGATGATGCTAAAAGCATTGGGAAGGCTGGCGCCCATAAGCCAAATAAGGACCCTTTCCTGCGAGAAGAGTGCGAAACAACTGCTACTTATGACCTACCCGTTTTTCTTCCACCGTTGTTCATACCTAAACAGAAGTTGGAATATGTTGAGGTCTTCTTGCGCTACGCTCTGATCTGCTTGCTTATCTGTTCAATACACTTACTTCTTTCTGCATCTCGTTTGGCAGACTACAATCCAAGGAACATCCCAATTGCGTTTCTTGATCAATTAATACATAATTATAATGTGCTACGGGGGCAACTCTCACAGATGTATGCATATCCGCCGACAAAGTACAGAGAGTCCCATCTGATCGTCACTACCTTTAGATGCTTTAGACAACTGATCACCTTTCTCTTGGCCAACAAGTACACGCAAAGGACCCTATCCATCCCCATTCAAAGCATGCGCGTCTTCAAAAATATAGGCATAGACAACGCCTTCTACCAGTATGGCCAACACATTAAAGACTTTCTCCAGTCAAACATATATGGCTATACCAATAAAGTGATGGACTTCTCAGGATCAAGTGTGGAATATGAC
This sequence comes from Giardia duodenalis, assembly GCF_000002435.2. NCBI lineage: Eukaryota > Fornicata > Diplomonadida > Hexamitidae > Giardia > Giardia duodenalis. Next base: position 2,583,405 of record NC_051860.1, read on the forward strand.
CCCGTAATGCCGACCACGTGGATGAGTGGGAGCAAGTATTATAACATGTGGTCCAACCTTCCACCTAACAACAGGTCACGACTGTTTGTGTCAACCAAGATTCCTAACTATCACAAAGACGGGTTTGCTGACAACAGTGTCCTTTTTCCGCTCTACCAAAAGCTTCTTCTTTTTGAGTATGCATACTATCAGCCGAACTTCGCCAATATTCAGAAGGACCTGGATAACTTGTTAACGCGCTCGGCTACTGGTACGTATGGATATAACTTTCCTAATTTTCTCCCTGAGCACAAGAAGATCATATTCTTTGACATACTGAGGAACCAGATGTGGACGGAGAGCCTCTATTGTAACCATTACCTTAGAATGGCCGGCATACTTCTACACTCTATTTCAATCCTCCGAGCGCTCACAGAGCTGTCGGTTCTTTTAATTATCATTCTAGTTGTTGCAATTATTCATATAACGGCATACAAGCTTCTGTTACTGTTTTACAATAAGAAGTTGACTCTATATGAGGTTTTTACGGTCCTGTTGTTGAAGCGGATTCGTGGCCTCGTGAATTAGTGTTTCTTTTTTGACTACTATGAACGTTGTCTACCGACAATCGTTGCGAAGTCGTGGATACCACGGTTTGGGGTTCGCATAACTGTTCAGGTTCTAACTGATTAACCGACTATTTAATTTTGTCTTCAATTACAATTAGACTTTTCCTTAAAAAGGCGAAAGATCCTGGATGAGTGACCGACTTTTTCACAGTGGCTGGATTTTAAAGACTGACAGCGTGTCAGCGTCGCACGGTCATGGAGCAAAGCCTGTGTTAGCATCTCGGCGGGGCGGATCGGTGCCTAGCAATATTCGGCGCATAAGGACATTGAATCAATCTGGGCCGACTGTGGCGACGCCACCGTCAAAGCGACGCAATCATTTCAATGTCCCGGTAAGCCAGGTGATGTCGAAAGGGAACCTCCCTGGGCATGTTATTGCGTCAACTCCTGGGCACACCTTCGGAGAGACGTCAGAATCGCTCCAGCAGGACATGCGGCTAAGCAATCCGGCCCGGCAGAACACTCCGCAATCAAACATTTTCTCCGAATCAGCCCTGCACCTCAGCGGCGAGCACATTAACATTGGACGCAGTAAAGAAAAGTCGTCCCGATTTGACGACTTCAGTCAGTACTACGCCGTTCTTGTGGGCACGATAGCTTCAGCGGACAATCCAGCTATTGCGGAAGTGAGTGAGTCATGTAACTTTTACACCGGCCTTACGGACAAGCAAGCTCTTGAGCTTAAGAGCCTCGTCAAAAATAAAATAGCAGCAAAGAACGCATTTGATGAAGTAAGTGTTGTGCAATTTCTCACGTCATTGTATTATTCTAACCAATCTCTCAATAAAGTCGGACTAGTAGAGCTTATTGAGGACTTAGGCGCTGCATATGTTGTCACTGACCCTCTGCGATTGATCAAAGAAAGAAATAAGAGAAAGGGCTTGAACATTTACGGTGAACCATTGGAGGCAACTACTGCTCGAACTCTAGGTAAACCGCCAGAAGCTCCTCGCAAACAATCAAAGGAGCTGTCTCCGCAAGAGCTTCAGCTGAAAGATGAGCAAGTCATCAATCGGTTGGATTCTCCTGATCCCGTACCTATTTTATCTAGCATATCTTCAGTCTTACGCCAACGCCCAGAGGAGGTTTCTGTTGGAGTCGGCTCTATAAATATTACTACCAACGCAGACGAGCCAGAATCAGAAGAGGTCTCTGCTGCTGGAGCGCAACAATCGAGTAACAAATATGGGCTCAGACTCAACTTACTTCCCAATGCTCCTCCACTTATGCACGAATCGCTATTATTGTCGTCACGACGCCGATCTCCAAGTATTGTAGGGATGGGAGGAACTCCGCGACCTGATCCATATGCCAAAGCAACCTTTGTCGAAGGCTCAATCCCTCCTCAATCTGATATCGACCTTGTGGGTGGCACTCCACGTGTTTTTGATACCCAGCCGATTCAACATGCTAATCACGCTACCTCTCCTATCCGTAATAAAGATGCTATCACTATAAATTATGCAGAGGCCTCTGGTCTTCTGGGAGGACCTGACAAAAGCGGCATATCTCTTGTTACGGAGGATTACCAACGCGATCATTGCAATCTCGGTAATTATACTCTAAATTATCTCACGGGCCTCGAGAGCGAATCCATAATAGGATATGAAGGTCCAGCAGATACCAACAAAGAGCCCTATGTAATGGGCCGTTTTATAGATCCATATGACAATTAAATTTTTTTAGATTAATAGTGAATTATTTAGATTGGAATTTATTCAACACTCATTTTTAGATTAAAGATCAAGAGTAAAGGGTTGATAAGTTATGTTTCTAACGTTAGTCGTATCTGTGCCTTGGCTCTATTGGCCTGTAATGTGGAGTATATGAAGCGTCGTGACATGGTATGCCAAGAAGCGCCCGGCGAGCAGGTATGCGCTAATAACCATGGAAAAAAGCACTAGGGCTCTAAGGAAAACATGACCACGCGCGCCTAAGTTTATGAGGGAATTGCCTAATAACAAGTCCATTAGAAGCAAATTGATCCGAAGGAATTCAAAGATGCCTTGAAAGACGAACCTTCCCTGATAAGCATGTTCATCCGATATCTAAAAGTGTTACTTAATATACGAATTCTGTGAGATAAAGGGTAAAGGGGGCACTTTCTTATAAGATATGAATCATGTACTAACTGCTACAGATTCTTCTGACCTGGAGATCCTATGCTAATGATCTTTACTATGTATTCATTGTGACTCTCAGACCATGGTATGTTGATTTTCTTTGGCAGTCTTCCAGACATGCCTTACGACGCGGGCCTCTGCCTGCTGGCCCTTGCTGCGGGGGGACGCCCTTGCCGTAGCGCCCTGGTGGCCCGCGTCGCCGCTGAGTGTCCGCCGGCGCGTAGAAGACGAGGCAGGCCGAAGACGGCCTCCGTTGCCGGACGGGCGACGCACGGAGAGCATCCTGCCTCTAGCGCTATGCGTTACAGCAGGCTCGGCGAGCTGCCCTGGTGACCTCTAGTCTGTCCAGGCCAGCTGCAAGAGCGGGGGACTCGAAGGAGACGAGCCTCGTATGTTGTGGGCAGATGACATCCCGGACTAGCGATAGGAGCATGCTATCTAAAGCCTGCTCTCGAGCTTTGTAGGAAGAGCCTGGGATCTGGATGGCAGAGGCGCGATCGTGCAGATGCTTCGGGCCAAGCGGTGTGTTCGCCTAGCCATTGAGTGTGCTGAGTACCTCGATGCTGGTCACAGCTACCGGAGACTCGCAACAGAGACAGGCTCTGTGCAGTTGCTTAAGAGTTCTCGGTGCAGCATCAGATTCCCCGTACTCTTTCGATGACCAAGTACAGGCTGCCCGATGGTTCTAGATTTCAAAAGAAGAGGCTCCTCTGCCGGTTTGCCTATCTCGCACGACGGAGAGAGCAGTTGGGGCTATAAGGAACATCGCAAGCGGCACTACTCAGGCCTGCTGGCTCCCTATAAGCACAGAAGAGAACCTTTTAGGTTCTGAGAGCATCTCGGGGGTCCTTGCCATACGCAGCACGATAATTGAGAGCATCGCCTCCATACTGCAACTAGCAGGGTAGCTCTGCCGCAAGTGCCGAACCTCCCCAAAGAGAAGAATATAGTGATGAGACATCTGGATCTCTGCACATTCTGAGAGCCTGGCTTGAGATACTAGCTGCTGTGCCCTTCGGTATCTCTGTGAAGCAACGGGCACTGCCACGGTGCCCGTTCACTGTCCCTGTGCATTCTTCGGCACGTGACAAAAACCACACAAAAGAGGCTGCTACTGGCTATGATATTGCCGATAGAAATTCTGACACCATTTACTTCGACCGAGTGAAGAGCGCAGGCCCGCTTCTATTCTCTCATAGAGGAACTTGGCTCTAGAGCTTTGATCTCTGTTCACACCTATTGGCCCCTGTGATCTGGCTTTTGTTCGGGGACGCGCAGATAGACCGTTTACAATAGATCGCGTCCGCGGCTTCTAGCCTTCGACAAAAGCTTAGCGACCGCCCAAGTATGTCCAAAGGACAATAGCAAAGAGAAAGCATACATGCTCAGATACACGGTCACACTGGATGTACTCGACTTGCCTGACGACGGTGATAACCCAGCCATTCAAGCAGGGAATACTATGACCGCGAGTATAGAAGAAGCACCCTATCCAAGGGTCTACACTTGCTGATGGCACGGTGGTGCCCGTCCAACCACTTTTCTGATCCGGACTGGAGTCCCTGCCCACCTCTCTGCGCTGCATGCTCTGTTATGCAAGGGTCTCTGCACAGAGTCCGCTTGCTCGGTAGGACCGGCCAGTCCAGCAAGGCCGCATGTAAGCATCAGTAGAGCTAGCCTTCTACCTTCTGCATCGATAAAGATCCGCCTTGAAAGGAGATGGATCGGGTACTAGAAGAGTAGACTGTCCGTCGAGATATCCGCGTCTTGAATTCCGTGGCACTATAGGTAGTGACTCTCGATCTCGATCTCGGTCACGGAAGACCGAGAGGAGGAGTGGCCCTCGCAGAGAAATCACCGAAAAGGCTGGGCCGCAACAGCGTTAGAAGCTACATTGCACAGCCTTCCAGCGTATGTTCAGCATGTCACCAGCGACGACTAGCGGGGACTACAAGATGGCGCGCTGCAGCAAATCTCGGCCTGCCGTCAGGTCTCTTGGGGCCTGGGTCTGACATGTGCGCATCAACATCAGAAGGATATGCATGCGTACTACAAGGGCCTAGAAAAGATCGTTGAGGATACTCTGCCGGGTATTAAAGATAAGAGGGAGCCATTTGCGAAACTAGCGTGCACGTAATATAGTCGGGTGGGCACATACTGGATACCTGTTAAGAGAACGCTGCTTTATGCTAACGCATTTTTGGGACCACAGAAGAGCACTTCGGACGATTCTAATAAGGGCACAACCATACTCGTCAGGGCTGGCAGATGCTTCTCTTAAGTCTAGGCACTTCGAGACATCTCAAGCGATCGAGCAAAGAGCTCTGGGATTTTGTACTAAGGTTATGCTTAGACTGAAAGAGGCGAAGGAAGGATCCACAAACCATAGTGTTGTCTGTTAATAGAAGGATGCCTTGGGCAGACTCTCTAGAACATCTATCAGCGTGTATCAAAACTGATCTGCAGCATAGTACGGCTTAATTTTAGGAACTTCTGTCCAGGCTATGGCATGCTAAATATAGTCACTACGTAAGAAGATTGGTTTTCAGGGTACCACATTGCGCGCAATACACAGTGTGGTTCATTGGAAAATTTGTGTCTAATCATTGTGGCAACAGGGCTTCCATCTTGGTAGGTCATTGTCTGGCCAGTAACAAGACTTGCTTTCGATTCAGAAAAATGAGCGTCTAGGAAAAAATCGCGCACTCCAATGTGCATAGACACTCCGCCCGGCCTATTTTCCTGGGCAGAGCCACCTGTTGGCGCCTGCGTTGCATATGCCAGAGTTGGAAGGGGCCTCGAAGAAGCCAGCAGCTCACCATGGCTATTGCTGAGGAGCTGGATCGGATCCTCTGTGGCCTGTGCTATGCTAGGGAAGAACAAGCTGAGGGACGCAAGATCTTAAGCAAGGGCCCGTTGTTCTTACCGCTACGACGGACTACATTAATCATTACGCTTGAGCCTTGATTACGTCCTTAAAGCAATACTATAGCATAGCAGCAGAGACTGTGAGAATGCTAACTGACCCTAGTAATATATGCTATTGCTAGTGCAGCCCCAGGAGTGACGTGTCCTTTCTATTCTGCTATGTTACTCTGCACTGTTGCGTGTCACTTCCCACGTCTGGGGCCATGGATCACAGCAGCGAGCCATTGGGCCGCTCGAAGATGTGCTTTAATTATTCCGAAGGTGCATGGCCTTCGTTATCTGTCTGGATCAGTAGATGAGCCAATATTCTGGCCATTGCGGCTAAAAGTTCCCACATGATCTTTTGTGACCCAACAGTACACGACCAGTAGACAGCCAGATGGGTTATTGCCGGTCCATTCTCCACCCTGGGCTAGATGGGCGCGCATCCTCAGCAGAGTGGGCTCCCCTGGAACTTCTGTGGTCTCAGATCATTTAGAGCATTCTGGGAGCATCCTTGATTCAAACTTGCATTAGACAAGCACGAACCGTTACATGACTCAGAGGATCTCTAACTGCTCGACTACCCTACAACCAATGGTCAAACAGGCATTACAATGAGCGCGCCGGAATATCGGTTAATAGCTGTAATAATTGTGTCATCGATAGTCATCTAGAACGCTACGCTGCAGCTAACATCAAGGAACGCACTTCTGGAAGTGCCGCAGCCCGTTCAGCCACGGCTTCTGCTACCCTCAGGCCTAGTCAAATTGCTTCGCCAGGACAGAGAGTCATATGACTCCACAGTAGGTAGCTATGCGGCTCTCACCAGGACACTCGGCTTAGGCCAGCAACTGATTCAACTTCCCTAACACGGGAACGCATGTTGACCCACTTCGCAATACGCAGTATGGCATCTTTTGAGCGTCGTCTTTGCACTTTGATGCACGGGAGAAAGCTTCCTGTTTCTGGCTAATTGGCACAGTGTTCACCGTACACTACACCCAGACCCTGCTTAGTTTCTGTGCATAACGCTTATCAGTGCTAGCAGGCGCAATGAGTCTGCTATGGGCCGGGCATTCGTGGAACTGTAGACTGGCACAACGATATTCCAACCGCCGTATACTTCTGTGGTCAGAAGGCCTGGACAAACATACGAACTAAGCACCGTCTCTTAGGCGTTACTGCAGTAGCAGATCGGGTAGAGAGGACGGGAGGAGACCTGGGCAGAGAATCAGACATGGATCCAATTGAGTTTGGCTGCAAGGGCTATAAAGACCGGGATCGTACAAACAGCAAACGAACTTCTCCAGTAAAAAATATGCAAGACGAAGCATGGGCCTGTGGGAGGGTGCCACTCCTATGGTCAATTACGATTAGCTTAACTCATTAGGATGAATAGGACAGTTTCTTCAATGTAGCCCGCCTAATGAAAAGATAATGTGCTAAATACTGCTCCACAAATAGATTTGTGTAAGCAGCCATGCGTGGCGTAAGGTAATTACTTGTAAACAGATACAAGTAGGGAGATACGTTGCTAATTTTAACGGCCTGACTTTGCGGAAGGCAACTTAATACCTGTTATGCAGGGGGCAGCTGACTGATGATTTATGCAACCCTGTATTTGGAGAAAGATACCTTGTGAGGGTCAGATAGTTTTCAGCCATACGCAATCTGACACCAACCGGTAGATCCTCTGATTCTATCGCATTCTGGTCTACCTCTATCTCTTTGCGTCTCTTCCCATTACCTGGACGGCCTATCTTTTTGGATACATCATGGCAGCTTTCTAGGCCTGCAAGATGCCTCAAAGTTTCTGCTTGAAACTATAGTAATTCGTACCTCTCGATGACGGTGCGTACTAGAGCTGAGTACCAACTACATATTGTGGTGGTTGTCAACGGAAGCGATACTCTGCGTAGTATCTCTTAAGCTTGCCGTAACAGGCCCCATAGATATAAAGGCCACATGTAGTCTCCAGAGAAGCCCTTGAAAGTATCTGTGTTTGGTGACACAACGCACCAGAAACGAAGGGGAACGCCAAAGCGTCGTATGTTGAGTCGAAATAAGCCAATCTAATGGCTAGGGGTTTGGAGGCTACTTGATGCATTAGTCGTACACGGATAACAAGGAGATCGGGCTTTCATGCGTACAGGAGTCACTATCTCGGTCAGCTACTGTCTTCTATCGTTTGGCTCTAGGCCCCTAGTCTGCACTCATTATGAAGGGCCCCCTGCATTCGCGGTATAGGATTTGCTTTGTGTTCAAGCCATTGTGATCCTTATGGATCTGCTGTTGAGGAAGACCGAGCGAGCAGCCACTAAAAACCATAATAAAGAAATAGGGTCTGTGATCTTTCCACGCAAGCCACCGCCACCCTGGGCAAGCGGGTATCTCCCACCCTTGCATGGCTGAGATCCACAATCCACAATCCAGAATCCAGAAATTGAAATCTGAAGTCTGAGATCGGATGTCTTCGATCTCGGCAGGAGGAGAAGAAGTTTTGTTCTGCCGCTCGGGAGTCTCTGCTGCTTCTCGCGGTGTCTTCTGAGGATTCATCCCATCCTTTGGCTCGTCGGGGTCACTACCGTTTGGCACCAGTGAGCACACACTATCTCAGGGTCCTGCGTCAGTCGCGACGGCAAGCTTGGCCTTGAGGGAGCAGCTGACCCTGGTCATGTACTCCAAGGTCTTGGTTCTCTATGATGAAGATCGCATGCCATGAACTTCGGGATATCAACCTCTAGTTCTTCGAGGTGCTTCTTCGTCTTCTCACGGATTGTATCATCGGTCCCGAGTATGATCAGAGGGTGCGCTCCCCGTGCGCCTCTATCTTGGAGTCATAGTACGCGTTTGTGGATGTCGATGGAGCACTCCCATGTGTTGTGTCGGGGAAGAGGCTCGGCCCTCTGCTCATGGATCGCAGTGCGCTCTTGCAGGTGGTCCGTCACTCAGCACGAGATCATGTCGACGCTCACCCTGTGCAGTGCGTCTAGCTCAGTGATGTGTGGGCTCCATCCATCCTCGCATCACATGGTGTGCTTGGGGTGATGCTTCGGTCTGTCGAGGCGTCATCCAAAGCATCACGAGCGATCGGGACCGGTTCGCCGTTAGGCCGTCTCTCTCTACAACCGGCGCCCGTCTACTCGAGGGTGTCAGGCACTGCCAGCTGCTGTGGCAGATGCCCGGCAGGTGGCCCAGGTCACCACTCTTCGGTGCGGGCAGGATCAGTCCACTTCTGTCAGCCAGACACTCCAAGGATCCCGACTTGCCTGTCGAGGGATTCACATGGGTCACGTGTGGGTCCATCCTGGCCAGCTTGGCGAGTGATTGGTGCCATCACTGGCTTCGGCCCTCGGTTGTCTTGGGGGATCCTTGAGACCGGCCAGGAAGGAGGCCTCCTGCCCCTCAGTGCTCCTACACCCAGTGCTGACCGTCAAGCCATGTTGCTTCGCCAGGCCTGTCGCCTCTGTGACTGTCCCCATCGCGTCACTGTCGTCAATATAGACACTGAGTGGGGCATCTCCTTCAGTTCCTGGTGAGCAGGTTCTGTACCACGCCGCACAGAAGCATGCGCAGGGCCCTGAGGGACCGAGTCCAGATACCTCGTGTGTCGCGGCCGAAGGAAGGCCTCGACGCAGCTCCTCGGGATGAGGGGTACACTTGCCTGGGCGAGGCCGTCTGCTGTTGGGGCTCTCGTTATGTCGAGCAAGACCGCTGTGCCCATCAGTCTGCGTCTCCCTGCACCGTGCGAACGCCGCCCATGTACATCCAGTGGAACGCAGTCTGCTAGGTCTCGAGGAAGGCCAGGGTCTGGGTCTCCAAGCGGCTCGGGACTACCTTGTGAAGCGAATCATGATCGTCTGCTGATCGTGGTTGTCCTGTCCCATTCTTGGGGAAGGGCCAGGCGGAACCGTACGGAGCACGCATCCCATCCTATGGATCGCACTGAGGATCTCGTTGAAGGCCTGTTTAGGGGCCCCGGAACGCCTGCACCCGGATGGACTCGCCAGCGCAGGCCCGGGGACTTCGAGCCCCGCGGACTGGCCGTCCGTGCTCTCCGATGGCTGAGGGGGCTCTTGTCTCTCAGGGGCCAGGCCGTCCTGATCCGGCCCTCTGGATAGCAAGGTGCTGGTCGTCGGTGGCGCTGTCAGGGTGCAGCTCCCCCTCGAGGCGAGGCAGAGGCTGCAGGCCGGGCAGTAGGATGGTGATGCCGCTCCTCCGCTTCCCCGCTGTGTGAGCGAGGCGCGTCTCCTCGGCTCTCGACTGGAGCTCTGCGGGGTGGTAGGTACCCTCCCCTGAGCACGTTCGCACGACGGGTGCTGAAGAGGACGTCCTTCTCTATCCCCGTTGCCCCACTCAGTAGCACCCTACATCCGGTGTCTGTGCTGTAGTGCGTCTGGACGGCCTCGCCGCGGAGGGTCTTCGCGCAGGACAGGCACGTGCTCTTCCGCTCCTACTACTTTGGCGTTCGCCCGGTGCCGCTCCAGCGCAGAGTGCTCCTCTCCGTCAGGTTCCTAAGGTCCTCGTTCTCGCTGTGATACCTGATCTATCCCTCTTGAGGGGTGGGGTTCACGGTGCACTGGTGCGTGTCCGGGGCGACGTCTCCCTTGTAGAGTTCTGCAGGTTCCACGACCCTCTGGGGATAGCCAGCGACTGGGACCCCTGTTTGAGGCTAGGGCTGGCCTGGCTCCACCGGGCCGCGAACAACTCAAGGGCGCTCTGGTGTTGCTGGTCTCTCAACCGCACAGACTTGGCCTGTCCTGGCAGATAGTTGGGGTCGTCCCTGAGCGCCTCCGAGGAGTCTGGGAAGCGCTCCGGTCCGATGCTTTCTGTCCGGGGCATCATGGCAGGCAATGGTGAGGGCCCACGCGGGACACCGCGCTCGGGCGCCGAGACCTGGTGCGTGGGCTGGCACCGTCTGTCTGTCGCAAGGCTGCAGAAGGAGCTCAGACGGAGAGGGTTTCCCAAACGTGTTGCTCGAGGCCCTTCGAGAGTCGAAGGAGGCGTGATAGGAGACGCAGAAGTGGCCGAGTGGCTCCTCGTGCTGTGGATGATGTAGGAGGTCCTCAAGGGTACAGGCCCGTAAGTGAACTCCGACATTCGTGAGCCAGTTCGTATAGTCAGTGATTGACCCTGTCGGGGCCAGGTGGTCTCCTGGAGAAACGGTCATTGAGAGCCTTGCCACCACGCAATCGTTCTTTGACACAGGGAGGTTCGGTGGGGGGAAGAGAATGTGGGAGTTCCCTTACTCTCGTCTCCTGGCCTCTTCGTTCACGTTGCTGGGCGCTTTCTTGGCGTTTCGCTCCAGGGTCCTAGGGACCTTCCTCAGTGGCGCCTCATGGGAGCAGTCGCGGATTTATTGCTTACTGGGGACTGGACATCGGGGCCGTCAGCTTTCTGTTTGGGCTTCTTCTCCCGCCGGAACTGGACGACGTCTGATTTCTGAACTCTGGGTTCAGGTCTTGGCTGGAAGCAAGCAAAGGCCTGCTTGCCTAAGGTGGTGGTGGCTTGCACGGGAAGATCACACTCAGACAGCAGGTGACAACCTCACCCCAATGAAACAGAGAGAGTAAACCTTTTATAATAAAGAACTAGCCTTCATTATCATCGGCCGCTCGCTGTGGGGCGTGGTGCAGCGGGAGCATACTGACACTTGACATATTTGGCCGGTTTCCGGTTGTTGAGTCACGACCCGGGTTCGACTCCCGGCGCCTCAGTTGTTCGCCTTTTCCCCTTCTGTCCTTTCTCCGCATCCCTGAGAGGCCACGTTTTAATCTTATTAACCTTAATAGGTGCCCAGTCCACAGGTCGGCGCCTCTGCATGCGGCGAGAAGGCTACTAGAAATCGCCGGTAATGCCGATCATTCCAACCTGCTCTATGGCGCGGCGGTAGCAGAGCCTGTCTGCGCCACGGCCACCCATCACATCGCAAATTGCGACTACTCGTTAAGGAGCAGCGCTTCTGGAAGTATGTTTGCATGGAAGTGGCCACGCTGCAATGATCTCAAGTCCCTAGGATTGCTCTCTTTTCAGGACAGAACAAAGTTACGGAAGATGAAGCCAGATATGCTGATGAATTCTGCAACAGACCCCTTGTGTCTGTAAGCAAAGCATCGACACCTATGTGCTCTGGGCATTGTGATATGAGGCGTAGAAAAGCCGCAATGCATCCCAAGTCACGGTGTATTGCTCTCGAACTGCCCGCTTAGTTACTCCACGACGTGAGGTAACATATGGCTCTTCACGCTTATATACTAATCGGTGTAAAGTCGCGCTACAGAACCTCTGCGCTAATGTTGGCGATCTCCTAAAACCGCAACCCACCAGTTGAGGCAGCGAGCCTGAAAGCCAGACCACCATGGTATCCCGGCGTGTGCTGTGTGCCGCTTGCTGAGGCTTTCACTATGGATTCTGTGCTCAAGTGGAATCGTACTCACCTTTACTTTGAGCCGGCCGAGACTCCGTGCCCTAGCCACTGCAGGCTAGAATAGTACCCCGTCGGCCGGCCGGGCGGAGAGCACCTAGCTACATGAGTCGTTGCCTTAGAGAATTGGTATACTGCTTTGTTCAGTCATTCTTACTACTTTGTCGTTTTCAAGTAAAACATGCTTTAAATGGCTCTGGTAATTGTAATGTGTTCCCAACCGTAAATATTACTTGTTAGCTTTCATTTTCGCAAGTATCTAGCTTCGACATTTTTGTACCATTACCATCGAAAATAATTTGAGTAGCTTTGCTTTCATAAAAATCCATGACAATGCACGACCCTGACCAGCTGAGTCAACCAACTGAACCCCTACGAGTGGACCAATGTAATCCTGTGGCGTGCGGTGTCATTGGAACTGTTTATTCTCTTAAAAATTATCCTGACGCTGTGGTCAGGGAAATCAAAATCGGCGACCTTCCTCCGGATATTATGACAGCTTTGGAGACAGAAATAGACATTCTGCCTCGACTCGCACATCAAAACGTGCTTGAGTATCATCAAGTTTTAACAGCCAAGGATGTAGTCTACATTTGCTTACCCCGTTATTGTTGGACCCTCTCTGCAATAATTGCTATTTCCGATATAAAAAACAAGCGTTTTTCCGAGCAGACTGTCTGCATTATATTTGGTCAGATTGCTTCTGCTCTGGCATATCTCCACGATCCAAATAAATGTGATATCAAGGGAAATCCCCTCCCAGTCTTTATTCACCAGGATCTCAAGCCAGACAGTATCTTGGTCAGCGCAGACGAAACTCAATATGTTATTACAGACTTTGGATTCTGTAGAGAAGACCTAGATAGAGGATCTGTTGTTTTGGGTGTGCCTGAATATGCTGCTCCCGAGGCGCTTATTCTTAAAAAGTATACTTCTGCCTCTGATGTATGGAGCTTAGGCTGTATTGTTTATGAACTTATAACTTTAAAAAGGCCTAACTTTGTAGGAACTCGCAAACCAGCCGAAGTTTTTGTCGATGATTGGAGTCCTAACTTAAGTGCTATCAAGAGTACGTTTCTGAAAGAAATGCTCAGACGCATTTTTGTTGTTAAGCCTGAAAATCGTGTCTCGGCTAAGGAGCTTGCAGAAATACTTGAGACGTGGAAAAGCTCACGCTATATAATTAGAGAGCTTAAGCACAAGGAGCAACAAATAAAGTGGAATCAGATGCTCATCGATCGTTCTAAGAGATTAGAGGAAAATTGCAGACAGTTGAAAGCAACGCTAGAAGATTCCAAAGCAGAAGTTAGAAACCAAATAGATACTATAGCTAAACTTGAAAACCAGAGTAACGAGTCTTCTTTGAGAATTAAACTATTGGAAAAGGAGATTGCTACCTTGAGAAGAACTATAGCATATCTAAGTCCCACTACTGAAAGCGCCTCGTCAACTACTCTTATAGATGCTGTGAAAAACAATAGTATTGATTCAGTTAAGTCATTGGTCCAAAACTTAGAAGGACTTGGCCTCCGTGACGCTACGGATACGACAACTCTTATGTGCGCTGTTCACCAAGGAAAGTCTGAACTTGTTGAGCTTTTGGCAACTCTAAAAATGGGACTGCAGGATAATAATGATAGAAATTCTCTTATGCATACTGCGATTCATGATTATCTCCAGGTTTCCAAGATTCTTCTCCCACATGAAACAGAGATTAAAGATGGCAACAATAACACAGCCGCGATTCTCACTGCAAAGGAAAGGCATGGAGATATTGTGGATCTTTTCACTTTCTTGAACAAGGATGGTACTACAGCGCTTATGCAGGCAGTGCTACAAAATAATATTAAAGCAATAGATGTCCTCATTCCCCTCCAAAAGGGCGCCAGAGATAATAAGGGCATGACGGCACTAATGTATGCTGCTGCGAATGGTCATACAGATGCCGTGCGTTTTCTTCTTGAGTACGAGAAAGGAATAAAGGACAAAAATGGTCATAATGCACTTTGCCATGCTCTTAAAAATAATCACCTAGAAATTGCTAATAGTATTCTTCAGCATGATGATCCTACTGACACCGAAGGAGTTACAGCACTTATGCGAGCAGCCGCGAATAACAATGTAGCAATTGCAAGGCTACTTTTGCCAATACAAAAATGCCTAAAAGACAATAAGGGAGCAACTGCACTCATGCACGCAGCTAAAGCAGGTAGACTAGAGATGGTTGACTTGCTCGCTGAGTACGAGTCCAAGTGCAGGGATAATAATGGTCAGACCGCACTTATGTATGCAGCTTCTAATGGCTATTTTCAAGCAACTAAGGCTCTTCTAAAGTACGAGGTACAAATGAAGGATAATTATAATAACACTGCGCTCTCCTTGGCTATTAAACACAGACACACAGAGATAACTAAGCTTCTTCTTTGGTACGAAAACGATCCTTCTTGGACTGCTCTCATGTGCGCTGCGGTTACTGGTGATTTTGAAACAGCTAGGAGGCATATCAGTGAAAGAGATCTAGTGGACAATAATGGGAGAACAGCTTTAGATCTTGCTAAGGAAGCAGGACATGGATCAGTTATTGAAATTCTTGACCATCTGGATGAAAAGGGTTTTACAGCTCTCATGCGGGCTGCTGCGCAAGGAGACCTGGATATGGTAAAGGTTCTCATTCCTGTTCAGAAGGGCATGCAAACTGTTACAGATGGAGAATGCTCTTGTAAAAATGATAAGTACTGGTTCAATAAGGGCACAACGGCACTTATGCTTGCTGCCCACTATGGTCATGTAGACATTGTAAAGGAGCTTGTGAAGCATGAGTACAATGTGCACGATACTCGTGGCCGAACTGCTCTCATGATAGCCGCTGCATGGGGGAAGATTAATGTTGTAAGGGATCTTATACCTTTTCAAAAAGGGATGCAAACCACTGGTGATGGAGAATACGAAGCTGGGGAGCAGGGATTTTGGTTTAATAAAGGCTCTACAGCACTTATATTTGCCTCAAGACATTGCAGACTAAACGTTATCAAAGAACTTATAGAACATGAAAGCCGAATGCATGATGAGTTTGGTGGAACCGCTCTCATGTGGGCTGCACGACATGGACACACCCAAGCTATTTCACTCCTAATGGAGAGGGAAGGTCGAATGCAGAATGAACGAGGGTGGACAGCTCTGATGTGGGCTGTGCATAGTATTAAGTTAGAGGCTGTGAAGCTACTAATAGAGTATGAAAAGGGAATGAAGAGTACACGTGAATCAGAAACTATTCAGCATAATTCAAGCAGTCTTTCTGTTATTTTCAATGTAATACCGGACTCCTTTCCCTCGGGCTCAACAGCACTTGCGATAGCTAAGAAATGCAGCAAACTATTCGTTGGAAATTATCACCCCATTATCAATCTTCTTTCTCAGTATCCTGAAGAACGTTATTAGCCTTTTCGATAGCAGCGTCAATCCTCCACTTCGAGACATCAAAAAACATGCTGAGTTCGTTAGCTTTGGTTTCTCTGCCTTTATTAAAGCTATAGCACATTTAAATAGAGAAGTGTTGAAGTAGTTCTCTAAGGCAACGACTCATGTAGCTAGGTGCTCTCCGCCCGGCCGGCCGACGGGGTACTATTCTAGCCTGCAGTGGCTAGGGCACGGAGTCTCGGCCGGCTCAAAGTAAAGGTGAGTACGATTCCACTTGAGCACAGAATCCATAGTGAAAGCCTCAGCAAGCGGCACACAGCACACGCCGGGATACCATGGTGGTCTGGCTTTCAGGCTCGCTGCCTCAACTGGTGGGTTGCGGTTTTAGGAGATCGCCAACATTAGCGCAGAGGTTCTGTAGCGCGACTTTACACCGATTAGTATATAAGCGTGAAGAGCCATATGTTACCTCACGTCGTGGAGTAACTAAGCGGGCAGTTCGAGAGCAATACACCGTGACTTGGGATGCATTGCGGCTTTTCTACGCCTCATATCACAATGCCCAGAGCACATAGGTGTCGATGCTTTGCTTACAGACACAAGGGGTCTGTTGCAGAATTCATCAGCATATCTGGCTTCATCTTCCGTAACTTTGTTCTGTCCTGAAAAGAGAGCAATCCTAGGGACTTGAGATCATTGCAGCGTGGCCACTTCCATGCAAACATACTTCCAGAAGCGCTGCTCCTTAACGAGTAGTCGCAATTTGCGATGTGATGGGTGGCCGTGGCGCAGACAGGCTCTGCTACCGCCGCGCCATAGAGCAGGTTGGAATGATCGGCATTACCGGCGATTTCTAGTAGCCTTCTCGCCGCATGCAGAGGCGCCGACCTGTGGACTGGGCACCTATTAAGGTTAATAAGATTAAAACGTGGCCTCTCAGGGATGCGGAGAAAGGACAGAAGGGGAAAAGGCGAACAACTGAGGCGCCGGGAGTCGAACCCGGGTCGTGACTCAACAACCGGAAACCGGCCAAATATGTCAAGTGTCAGTATGCTCCCGCTGCACCACGCCCCACAGCGAGCGGCCGATGATAATGAAGGCTAGTTCTTTATTATAAAAGGTTTACTCTCTCTGTTTCATTGGGGTGAGGTTGTCACCTGCTGTCTGAGTGTGATCTTCCCGTGCAAGCCACCACCACCTTAGGCAAGCAGGCCTTTGCTTGCTTCCAGCCAAGACCTGAACCCAGAGTTCAGAAATCAGACGTCGTCCAGTTCCGGCGGGAGAAGAAGCCCAAACAGAAAGCTGACGGCCCCGATGTCCAGTCCCCAGTAAGCAATAAATCCGCGACTGCTCCCATGAGGCGCCACTGAGGAAGGTCCCTAGGACCCTGGAGCGAAACGCCAAGAAAGCGCCCAGCAACGTGAACGAAGAGGCCAGGAGACGAGAGTAAGGGAACTCCCACATTCTCTTCCCCCCACCGAACCTCCCTGTGTCAAAGAACGATTGCGTGGTGGCAAGGCTCTCAATGACCGTTTCTCCAGGAGACCACCTGGCCCCGACAGGGTCAATCACTGACTATACGAACTGGCTCACGAATGTCGGAGTTCACTTACGGGCCTGTACCCTTGAGGACCTCCTACATCATCCACAGCACGAGGAGCCACTCGGCCACTTCTGCGTCTCCTATCACGCCTCCTTCGACTCTCGAAGGGCCTCGAGCAACACGTTTGGGAAACCCTCTCCGTCTGAGCTCCTTCTGCAGCCTTGCGACAGACAGACGGTGCCAGCCCACGCACCAGGTCTCGGCGCCCGAGCGCGGTGTCCCGCGTGGGCCCTCACCATTGCCTGCCATGATGCCCCGGACAGAAAGCATCGGACCGGAGCGCTTCCCAGACTCCTCGGAGGCGCTCAGGGACGACCCCAACTATCTGCCAGGACAGGCCAAGTCTGTGCGGTTGAGAGACCAGCAACACCAGAGCGCCCTTGAGTTGTTCGCGGCCCGGTGGAGCCAGGCCAGCCCTAGCCTCAAACAGGGGTCCCAGTCGCTGGCTATCCCCAGAGGGTCGTGGAACCTGCAGAACTCTACAAGGGAGACGTCGCCCCGGACACGCACCAGTGCACCGTGAACCCCACCCCTCAAGAGGGATAGATCAGGTATCACAGCGAGAACGAGGACCTTAGGAACCTGACGGAGAGGAGCACTCTGCGCTGGAGCGGCACCGGGCGAACGCCAAAGTAGTAGGAGCGGAAGAGCACGTGCCTGTCCTGCGCGAAGACCCTCCGCGGCGAGGCCGTCCAGACGCACTACAGCACAGACACCGGATGTAGGGTGCTACTGAGTGGGGCAACGGGGATAGAGAAGGACGTCCTCTTCAGCACCCGTCGTGCGAACGTGCTCAGGGGAGGGTACCTACCACCCCGCAGAGCTCCAGTCGAGAGCCGAGGAGACGCGCCTCGCTCACACAGCGGGGAAGCGGAGGAGCGGCATTCACCATCCTACTGCCCGGCCTGCAGCCTCTGCCTCGCCTCGAGGGGGAGCTGCACCCTGACAGCGCCACCGACGACCAGCACCTTGCTATCCAGAGGGCCGGATCAGGACGGCCTGGCCCCTGAGAGACAAGAGCCCCCTCAGCCATCGGAGAGCACGGACGGCCAGTCCGCGGGGCTCGAAGTCCCCGGGCCTGCGCTGGCGAGTCCATCCGGGTGCAGGCGTTCCGGGGCCCCTAAACAGGCCTTCAACGAGATCCTCAGTGCGATCCATAGGATGGGATGCGTGCTCCGTACGGTTCCGCCTGGCCCTTCCCCAAGAATGGGACAGGACAACCACGATCAGCAGACGATCATGATTCGCTTCACAAGGTAGTCCCGAGCCGCTTGGAGACCCAGACCCTGGCCTTCCTCGAGACCTAGCAGACTGCGTTCCACTGGATGTACATGGGCGGCGTTCGCACGGTGCAGGGAGACGCAGACTGATGGGCACAGCGGTCTTGCTCGACATAACGAGAGCCCCAACAGCAGACGGCCTCGCCCAGGCAAGTGTACCCCTCATCCCGAGGAGCTGCGTCGAGGCCTTCCTTCGGCCGCGACACACGAGGTATCTGGACTCGGTCCCTCAGGGCCCTGCGCATGCTTCTGTGCGGCGTGGTACAGAACCTGCTCACCAGGAACTGAAGGAGATGCCCCACTCAGTGTCTATATTGACGACAGTGACGCGATGGGGACAGTCACAGAGGCGACAGGCCTGGCGAAGCAACATGGCTTGACGGTCAGCACTGGGTGTAGGAGCACTGAGGGGCAGGAGGCCTCCTTCCTGGCCGGTCTCAAGGATCCCCCAAGACAACCGAGGGCCGAAGCCAGTGATGGCACCAATCACTCGCCAAGCTGGCCAGGATGGACCCACACGTGACCCATGTGAATCCCTCGACAGGCAAGTCGGGATCCTTGGAGTGTCTGGCTGACAGAAGTGGACTGATCCTGCCCGCACCGAAGAGTGGTGACCTGGGCCACCTGCCGGGCATCTGCCACAGCAGCTGGCAGTGCCTGACACCCTCGAGTAGACGGGCGCCGGTTGTAGAGAGAGACGGCCTAACGGCGAACCGGTCCCGATCGCTCGTGATGCTTTGGATGACGCCTCGACAGACCGAAGCATCACCCCAAGCACACCATGTGATGCGAGGATGGATGGAGCCCACACATCACTGAGCTAGACGCACTGCACAGGGTGAGCGTCGACATGATCTCGTGCTGAGTGACGGACCACCTGCAAGAGCGCACTGCGATCCATGAGCAGAGGGCCGAGCCTCTTCCCCGACACAACACATGGGAGTGCTCCATCGACATCCACAAACGCGTACTATGACTCCAAGATAGAGGCGCACGGGGAGCGCACCCTCTGATCATACTCGGGACCGATGATACAATCCGTGAGAAGACGAAGAAGCACCTCGAAGAACTAGAGGTTGATATCCCGAAGTTCATGGCATGCGATCTTCATCATAGAGAACCAAGACCTTGGAGTACATGACCAGGGTCAGCTGCTCCCTCAAGGCCAAGCTTGCCGTCGCGACTGACGCAGGACCCTGAGATAGTGTGTGCTCACTGGTGCCAAACGGTAGTGACCCCGACGAGCCAAAGGATGGGATGAATCCTCAGAAGACACCGCGAGAAGCAGCAGAGACTCCCGAGCGGCAGAACAAAACTTCTTCTCCTCCTGCCGAGATCGAAGACATCCGATCTCAGACTTCAGATTTCAATTTCTGGATTCTGGATTGTGGATTGTGGATCTCAGCCATGCAAGGGTGGGAGATACCCGCTTGCCCAGGGTGGCGGTGGCTTGCGTGGAAAGATCACAGACCCTATTTCTTTATTATGGTTTTTAGTGGCTGCTCGCTCGGTCTTCCTCAACAGCAGATCCATAAGGATCACAATGGCTTGAACACAAAGCAAATCCTATACCGCGAATGCAGGGGGCCCTTCATAATGAGTGCAGACTAGGGGCCTAGAGCCAAACGATAGAAGACAGTAGCTGACCGAGATAGTGACTCCTGTACGCATGAAAGCCCGATCTCCTTGTTATCCGTGTACGACTAATGCATCAAGTAGCCTCCAAACCCCTAGCCATTAGATTGGCTTATTTCGACTCAACATACGACGCTTTGGCGTTCCCCTTCGTTTCTGGTGCGTTGTGTCACCAAACACAGATACTTTCAAGGGCTTCTCTGGAGACTACATGTGGCCTTTATATCTATGGGGCCTGTTACGGCAAGCTTAAGAGATACTACGCAGAGTATCGCTTCCGTTGACAACCACCACAATATGTAGTTGGTACTCAGCTCTAGTACGCACCGTCATCGAGAGGTACGAATTACTATAGTTTCAAGCAGAAACTTTGAGGCATCTTGCAGGCCTAGAAAGCTGCCATGATGTATCCAAAAAGATAGGCCGTCCAGGTAATGGGAAGAGACGCAAAGAGATAGAGGTAGACCAGAATGCGATAGAATCAGAGGATCTACCGGTTGGTGTCAGATTGCGTATGGCTGAAAACTATCTGACCCTCACAAGGTATCTTTCTCCAAATACAGGGTTGCATAAATCATCAGTCAGCTGCCCCCTGCATAACAGGTATTAAGTTGCCTTCCGCAAAGTCAGGCCGTTAAAATTAGCAACGTATCTCCCTACTTGTATCTGTTTACAAGTAATTACCTTACGCCACGCATGGCTGCTTACACAAATCTATTTGTGGAGCAGTATTTAGCACATTATCTTTTCATTAGGCGGGCTACATTGAAGAAACTGTCCTATTCATCCTAATGAGTTAAGCTAATCGTAATTGACCATAGGAGTGGCACCCTCCCACAGGCCCATGCTTCGTCTTGCATATTTTTTACTGGAGAAGTTCGTTTGCTGTTTGTACGATCCCGGTCTTTATAGCCCTTGCAGCCAAACTCAATTGGATCCATGTCTGATTCTCTGCCCAGGTCTCCTCCCGTCCTCTCTACCCGATCTGCTACTGCAGTAACGCCTAAGAGACGGTGCTTAGTTCGTATGTTTGTCCAGGCCTTCTGACCACAGAAGTATACGGCGGTTGGAATATCGTTGTGCCAGTCTACAGTTCCACGAATGCCCGGCCCATAGCAGACTCATTGCGCCTGCTAGCACTGATAAGCGTTATGCACAGAAACTAAGCAGGGTCTGGGTGTAGTGTACGGTGAACACTGTGCCAATTAGCCAGAAACAGGAAGCTTTCTCCCGTGCATCAAAGTGCAAAGACGACGCTCAAAAGATGCCATACTGCGTATTGCGAAGTGGGTCAACATGCGTTCCCGTGTTAGGGAAGTTGAATCAGTTGCTGGCCTAAGCCGAGTGTCCTGGTGAGAGCCGCATAGCTACCTACTGTGGAGTCATATGACTCTCTGTCCTGGCGAAGCAATTTGACTAGGCCTGAGGGTAGCAGAAGCCGTGGCTGAACGGGCTGCGGCACTTCCAGAAGTGCGTTCCTTGATGTTAGCTGCAGCGTAGCGTTCTAGATGACTATCGATGACACAATTATTACAGCTATTAACCGATATTCCGGCGCGCTCATTGTAATGCCTGTTTGACCATTGGTTGTAGGGTAGTCGAGCAGTTAGAGATCCTCTGAGTCATGTAACGGTTCGTGCTTGTCTAATGCAAGTTTGAATCAAGGATGCTCCCAGAATGCTCTAAATGATCTGAGACCACAGAAGTTCCAGGGGAGCCCACTCTGCTGAGGATGCGCGCCCATCTAGCCCAGGGTGGAGAATGGACCGGCAATAACCCATCTGGCTGTCTACTGGTCGTGTACTGTTGGGTCACAAAAGATCATGTGGGAACTTTTAGCCGCAATGGCCAGAATATTGGCTCATCTACTGATCCAGACAGATAACGAAGGCCATGCACCTTCGGAATAATTAAAGCACATCTTCGAGCGGCCCAATGGCTCGCTGCTGTGATCCATGGCCCCAGACGTGGGAAGTGACACGCAACAGTGCAGAGTAACATAGCAGAATAGAAAGGACACGTCACTCCTGGGGCTGCACTAGCAATAGCATATATTACTAGGGTCAGTTAGCATTCTCACAGTCTCTGCTGCTATGCTATAGTATTGCTTTAAGGACGTAATCAAGGCTCAAGCGTAATGATTAATGTAGTCCGTCGTAGCGGTAAGAACAACGGGCCCTTGCTTAAGATCTTGCGTCCCTCAGCTTGTTCTTCCCTAGCATAGCACAGGCCACAGAGGATCCGATCCAGCTCCTCAGCAATAGCCATGGTGAGCTGCTGGCTTCTTCGAGGCCCCTTCCAACTCTGGCATATGCAACGCAGGCGCCAACAGGTGGCTCTGCCCAGGAAAATAGGCCGGGCGGAGTGTCTATGCACATTGGAGTGCGCGATTTTTTCCTAGACGCTCATTTTTCTGAATCGAAAGCAAGTCTTGTTACTGGCCAGACAATGACCTACCAAGATGGAAGCCCTGTTGCCACAATGATTAGACACAAATTTTCCAATGAACCACACTGTGTATTGCGCGCAATGTGGTACCCTGAAAACCAATCTTCTTACGTAGTGACTATATTTAGCATGCCATAGCCTGGACAGAAGTTCCTAAAATTAAGCCGTACTATGCTGCAGATCAGTTTTGATACACGCTGATAGATGTTCTAGAGAGTCTGCCCAAGGCATCCTTCTATTAACAGACAACACTATGGTTTGTGGATCCTTCCTTCGCCTCTTTCAGTCTAAGCATAACCTTAGTACAAAATCCCAGAGCTCTTTGCTCGATCGCTTGAGATGTCTCGAAGTGCCTAGACTTAAGAGAAGCATCTGCCAGCCCTGACGAGTATGGTTGTGCCCTTATTAGAATCGTCCGAAGTGCTCTTCTGTGGTCCCAAAAATGCGTTAGCATAAAGCAGCGTTCTCTTAACAGGTATCCAGTATGTGCCCACCCGACTATATTACGTGCACGCTAGTTTCGCAAATGGCTCCCTCTTATCTTTAATACCCGGCAGAGTATCCTCAACGATCTTTTCTAGGCCCTTGTAGTACGCATGCATATCCTTCTGATGTTGATGCGCACATGTCAGACCCAGGCCCCAAGAGACCTGACGGCAGGCCGAGATTTGCTGCAGCGCGCCATCTTGTAGTCCCCGCTAGTCGTCGCTGGTGACATGCTGAACATACGCTGGAAGGCTGTGCAATGTAGCTTCTAACGCTGTTGCGGCCCAGCCTTTTCGGTGATTTCTCTGCGAGGGCCACTCCTCCTCTCGGTCTTCCGTGACCGAGATCGAGATCGAGAGTCACTACCTATAGTGCCACGGAATTCAAGACGCGGATATCTCGACGGACAGTCTACTCTTCTAGTACCCGATCCATCTCCTTTCAAGGCGGATCTTTATCGATGCAGAAGGTAGAAGGCTAGCTCTACTGATGCTTACATGCGGCCTTGCTGGACTGGCCGGTCCTACCGAGCAAGCGGACTCTGTGCAGAGACCCTTGCATAACAGAGCATGCAGCGCAGAGAGGTGGGCAGGGACTCCAGTCCGGATCAGAAAAGTGGTTGGACGGGCACCACCGTGCCATCAGCAAGTGTAGACCCTTGGATAGGGTGCTTCTTCTATACTCGCGGTCATAGTATTCCCTGCTTGAATGGCTGGGTTATCACCGTCGTCAGGCAAGTCGAGTACATCCAGTGTGACCGTGTATCTGAGCATGTATGCTTTCTCTTTGCTATTGTCCTTTGGACATACTTGGGCGGTCGCTAAGCTTTTGTCGAAGGCTAGAAGCCGCGGACGCGATCTATTGTAAACGGTCTATCTGCGCGTCCCCGAACAAAAGCCAGATCACAGGGGCCAATAGGTGTGAACAGAGATCAAAGCTCTAGAGCCAAGTTCCTCTATGAGAGAATAGAAGCGGGCCTGCGCTCTTCACTCGGTCGAAGTAAATGGTGTCAGAATTTCTATCGGCAATATCATAGCCAGTAGCAGCCTCTTTTGTGTGGTTTTTGTCACGTGCCGAAGAATGCACAGGGACAGTGAACGGGCACCGTGGCAGTGCCCGTTGCTTCACAGAGATACCGAAGGGCACAGCAGCTAGTATCTCAAGCCAGGCTCTCAGAATGTGCAGAGATCCAGATGTCTCATCACTATATTCTTCTCTTTGGGGAGGTTCGGCACTTGCGGCAGAGCTACCCTGCTAGTTGCAGTATGGAGGCGATGCTCTCAATTATCGTGCTGCGTATGGCAAGGACCCCCGAGATGCTCTCAGAACCTAAAAGGTTCTCTTCTGTGCTTATAGGGAGCCAGCAGGCCTGAGTAGTGCCGCTTGCGATGTTCCTTATAGCCCCAACTGCTCTCTCCGTCGTGCGAGATAGGCAAACCGGCAGAGGAGCCTCTTCTTTTGAAATCTAGAACCATCGGGCAGCCTGTACTTGGTCATCGAAAGAGTACGGGGAATCTGATGCTGCACCGAGAACTCTTAAGCAACTGCACAGAGCCTGTCTCTGTTGCGAGTCTCCGGTAGCTGTGACCAGCATCGAGGTACTCAGCACACTCAATGGCTAGGCGAACACACCGCTTGGCCCGAAGCATCTGCACGATCGCGCCTCTGCCATCCAGATCCCAGGCTCTTCCTACAAAGCTCGAGAGCAGGCTTTAGATAGCATGCTCCTATCGCTAGTCCGGGATGTCATCTGCCCACAACATACGAGGCTCGTCTCCTTCGAGTCCCCCGCTCTTGCAGCTGGCCTGGACAGACTAGAGGTCACCAGGGCAGCTCGCCGAGCCTGCTGTAACGCATAGCGCTAGAGGCAGGATGCTCTCCGTGCGTCGCCCGTCCGGCAACGGAGGCCGTCTTCGGCCTGCCTCGTCTTCTACGCGCCGGCGGACACTCAGCGGCGACGCGGGCCACCAGGGCGCTACGGCAAGGGCGTCCCCCCGCAGCAAGGGCCAGCAGGCAGAGGCCCGCGTCGTGAGGCGTATTCAGGAGAAGAGATCATCCTATGGCGGGACATGTGACTATATCATTTTCACGTGACAATGTCATCTTTTTTGTACCACCAAGGTTGCAGATCCATTAGTGCGTCTACTTTTTCTTTGTTAAGGCAAAACCTCATTGGCTCTTGAATTCCTTAGCGAATTTCCTTTTCACTTTGTATATTATTAACGCACAATGACTATAGACTTTAGAACCATTAGGCTCCAGGAGGATAGAACCCGAGGCTTGCATATCAATGAGCGGTGTACATCTGCACTAGGATCTACTGTGACAGATGCTATCGAGGACCTTGAAGGCACAGAAATAATACTTAAAAGCAGATACTTGCAAACACCACAAATGTCAACTACACATCGCACTGTCTTTCTTTCGTTGTTACTTAAGCTGCGGGAGGGCATTCGGTATATCTTCAACATGTTTTCGTCATTTAAAAAGGAAACGTACCTAATTGGCATTCTTTTGCATACTCATGACGACGGTTTTATGATACTGCAAATTAACACGCACGGAATTCTGGACATTCTTCTAGACGAACCCACAGAGCCCTCCACTTCTACAAAATACCTGGCCAAGTTAAAGAAGGCCCTCCTTCAGATTGAGAGCTTTCCGATGGTCAAGCTAACTATGATGGCTTCTCATACAAATAACATTTCAGTGCTTTTTCTCGGAGCGCTCTTGGGTCTTGAGGGTTTATACTATGATCAAGAAAATTTCTGTGTAACATCTATTGTTCAATACTACAATGATGCTGCTACCGTTCAGCAGAACCAGGCCAGTTCCCAAGACACCGGTACCTTAGGAGTTACCTTAAAAGGGATGAGCATGCAACAAACCATAACAGTATCTAAGAGTTTTCGCCTTCTGGTGCTCAGAGGGCCATTTATAAAACCTTATTACTCCATTAAAATGGCGGTAGATGTAATACATAAATTGGTAGAGAAGTTCGAGGCGTCCGTTGTTCTCCTGACGGGTCCACTTTTGTTAGAGTACCCTTCCGACCCTACGGACTATAACAGTAAGGAGCCCCATAGCCTAGCCCAACAGTACCTTTTGACCTTTCTTCTGGCCTTGCACATCTCCATGCTTGAAAACAGGTGTCATGCTATTTTGATTACAGATTGTAACTGCCTACTTGCCCCAGATTCATATTACCCTACTCTACCTCATAGTACAATGCTACCAGATACTACTTCACTTTACAAGACAATATCGTTTGGCGGTGATCCCCTTTGCTTTTCTATTTGCGGCGTCAATCTTGCGTACTTCAGCAGTGCATTACTTGGATTTCAGTTTATTGAAAGTAGCTATCTAAGTCGTCACAAAGAAGCCTTGCCGTCATCTCCACAACCTTCTCATAGTAAGCCTAGTGCGTCAAGTCCTCGTTCGCCTGAATGCCCGTTTGTATCCTCCTTACCAACTACCTCTCAGTCCAGTCCTTTTAAAAGAGTTACAGTCCCAGATTCGCCATCCCGCAATCTATCTAACGGCCCTCCCATTCTATCTAAAGTACCCCCTACACCGACACGCTCAGATGAGACCACCGATACACCCCGAACTATACTTCCAAATGAGAACCTCTTGGGTCTATGTGACAGTCTTATTGAAGGCAGAATACTTGCTCAATCCACTGACGCTGGTATCCTCGTAGGATTGGAACAAAAACGCCTTTTATACTATATCAACGCATCACTTGAGCTTCAAACATCAATACCAGAGTTTCCTTCTTCGCGACCTTTGCTTCATTCTAGAACACCAAATGCGTGGTTGAACCCGGAGACAGACATAGTCATAACCACTCTACCAGCATTCTCAGCACCCTTATTAGTGACGATATATGGAAAGCCCCGCATAATTGTTCCCCTATTGGAGAAGGATGGACAAGGAGCAGTCATTACGTTACGACAAGGAAATGGTACTATCGATAATTTGGCACACTGTGAAACCTACAGCTTTGCCATTAACTTTGCAGAATGACGTAGTCTAGTTGAAATGTATTCTATATAATTAACATTGGAAATTATAAATGACCGAGACAGCAGGTTCACGCGTCAGCACAAGACCACGGGGAAAGCGAGTTCGTCACCCACCTGGGTATAGATCCTCTACGATTATCTCTTCTGAACTCGATACAGCGCCGCTTCAATCGCGCCCCTGGCTTGCAAGAATGGAGTATCTATACAAGCTGTCCCACCTGCTTCCGTTTCATTCACAGCACTATCTCAAGCGCATGCTAGGAATCGCGGCAATGACAACTCTTCGTTTAGACCCTTCAATTAAGGGTACTATATGTAAGAGATGTAAATACCTTCTGATCCCGCACCAGACTGCAACACTTAGCGTCTATCGCCGTGCCCCACAACTACAGTGTCTAAATTGCGGAGCGATGCGTATCCTTGCCCAAACTAAAAAATCTAAAGCTCTTCATGAAGCACATAGGTCTCCACAAAAATCTGGGACACAAGGCTTATGAGCATAGAGACGTGTATTCTAATAGGTCGTTTCCTTTATGCATAGTCAGCAATGTCATTGACGCAAGTTTTGCTTGTACATTAAGCCTATTGCATGTGCTATCAACCCTCTCACAGATTTACTTTTGGCTCCTGGCTACTACAGCTCTGTGTGCTTGCACCCATTACTCGCATTTTCCGACGGAGTTAGATGACAGTCAGACATCAGTGCACTTCAGTATGACCGAGACAGGTTTGTGCAAGTACATAGCCAGCGGATTTGATATTGCACCAATGGCTGCTCAGGGCGTCGCTGGAATGGAGATGGATCTCACCATAGGTGTAATTAAAGTCAAGGTATCGGATTTGTCCGTGAATGAGCTATCAGTTGAGAGCTATAAAACCCCCCTCATTGAAAATGCAGATAGTCGCTATGTTGAGTTTACTGGAATTACCATTGAAATTCAGTTGAAAATCGCTGTTACTGTCTTGCTTGTCCCCATGGAGGCTGTGATCTCGATTGGGATACCGCGTGCGAACGGCTACGCTTCCGGCCAAGTTGATATCAGCAACACGTGTCCTTACCATATATCTATAGACATCACTAACACGAAGATTGATTTTGATGAGATCACTCTTCAAGTTGTTGATGGGGATTCAGGGCTGTTGGGGTCGTTCTTACCTGGCTTCAAGTCTCAGATAGAGTCGGTCTTGAAGGGCGACCAGATGTCTTCTACTATGGCACAGGCATTCAATGCGATCAAAGATGGGATGGAGAGTAGTGCCGACTACATTATCAACTTCTATGAGGACTCGGCAAAGAAGAAGACGCTCGTTGATGTACGCTATACTGGGTTTCTTTGGGGTCGTAACTTAGTCACGTTGAAGGCAGGTGGATACACTTATCCGTTTCTTGATGCTGGTGCCGATGGCTCCACACAGATACATTATGAAGGACAACGAGAGACAGCGACTATGCCAACACAACTAAATGACAAGGACTGGCAGTTTATCATTGATGTGTCCGCATTTAAGTCTAACCTGGACGTGAACAATCGAGAAGCAAAGCTTTACGATGTCCAGTTCCGGTCTGACGACCTTAAATCTGTTTTTGGTAAAGCGTCGGCACCGGGTCATCTGATGGTGGCCGTTACAAACAACGCCTCTCCAACTGTGTTAAAGGTAGGGGGCGCGGGCCTCAAGTGCTCTTTTGACATCACCGCAAAGATGTGGATTACCAAGAGTGATACGGACATGGAGAAGCAAGAGGATATTGGGTCTGTGCACCTTGTTTTTAGTGGTCTGGCGGCAGTCGGAGCAGACCAGTATCTCTGGACGGAGACTCTGAACACTACCATAATATATCCTTCCTTTGAACAAATAATAGACATTAAGGGAGAAGTGTTGGAGAACCACGCTTCGTTTACACCAGGGGATGAGTACTGGTATAAGGAGATAGGCTCTGCCCTGGAGGTGGATTATTTCGGTGCACTCCACCCTATTCTTAGAAGGACCGGTCTTACATGGACTAATTTGAATTTTGCTAATTTCTCCGGTGTCCAGATAGTGTACCTCCCCGAGACGCTGGTCCTTGTCAGTGGGGACTTCTTTGACACTGCTGCTTCTGCAAGTAGTAGGGGTCACAGACGGCAGCCCCTTTCTCTTCGCTAATGTGTGAAAGACCACTGTGAGTGCAAACACTGCCTTTGATGTTCTGGCTTGTGTAAATATGTCTTCTATTAAGTACTACCACTTTACTAGTCCCAAAATGCTCCTAGGGCTTTAGATTCTTTGAGAAATGTATCTTTCCACGTCATGACTCTCTTTAAGGAAATGTACTCTTGGCCTCCATGAGTAACAATAGAAGGTGCTAGATAACGCTTAAAGTGGTCAACCATCTTGATAGTGGCTCGGTTCAAAAGAGTGAGCTCATAGTCAGTTGGCTGATACGGTAGGTTCTGGTCCACAGACTCTAAAGGAACCAAGGTCAAGCAAAGAGAGAATGGCAGCTCTGCCTTATTAAGCCGCTCTAACCCAGTGACAAACGTAATGCTAGGAGAATACTCTGTCAGGTAACCAATCTTCTCGTAAAATCCATCAGCAGAAACAGCAACCTCGACGGCGCAACTGGTCAAGCTGGCAGGGGTAAATGTAAAAACGCTGATGTTTCCGAGGCCGAAGGAATTAGGAAACGAAAGAACATAGTTCCCTTCTGTGGTCTGCTGGAATTGGTCTGAGTACCCCAGATGACAAACAACGCAGCCAAACATGGCAGGTCCAGATCAATCTTTATTAATTTAAAATTTCTTTTTTGAGACAAAGACCACCCTCCCCGTTCTATGATTGACATCCAGGCAAAGATTCGACACCAGGCACTCAGCAACGCTGCCGCGCTCAAAGAGGTCGGGGAATTTGTTGAGCGTATCTCCAAGAAGGACGAGGAAGCCACACACGCTGCCGCCACATTTGATCCATCGACCGTTAAAGTGCCCCCCATCCGGTGCTATGAGATTCCACTTGAGGAAGAAAAATCGGGGCTGTACACCGCTGAAGAGTATAAGGCTGTTGGTAACAAGCTGTTTGGAGAGCGCAAGTTTGAGAAGGCATTGGACTACTACGAGTGTGCCGGACGCATAGACCCAGGTATGGCGGCTGCCTTTGGGAATGCAGGCCTCTGCTACCAAAAGCTTAAGCGCGAAGATGAGGCCCTTGCCTCCTTCTCACGAGCTATAGGGATAGACCCTCAATATACGAAGATACTCGTAAGACGTGGACGTCTGTATCTAGATCGAGGAGACTACCAAGCCTCATACGCCGACCTGTCCTTGGCACTCACTCTCCTTCCTGAGAAGGGGCGACAGGAGGTGCAGCAGGACTTAGAGCTTGTTAAATCAAAGTTAGTACCGGTGACTACTGTCACTACTACCACTGTAGGAGCAGCCGATATATTTGCTACTCAAAACACAGCAAGCAGAGGGAAATCCATCGCCATAGACATGAGCTGTCTCGATGAGGCGGTCGAGTCAAAGTCTCCCATAGGCTCTCCGTCACGCCCAACAGCCGTTCGGTTACGAGATTGCAAGAGAAACATCCCTTCCAACAAAGCCAAGCCTTCCGTTCCTCCTCCACCAACTTCAGCATTTTCTTTGTATAGCGACGTGCTTCATCTAAGTGAGCACTTGGACGTCTTGGCAGAATATCTTAACTCCTTCCACAGTGCGGTATTAGAATCTTACCTGTCAAGCCAGTTGACTGATAAGGAAATCAAGAGCATCGTGGCTGCCATTGGCCTACACAAGCTTTCCGCAAAGAAAACCATCAATACCCTTTATGCACTGACTCGCTTACCAAATCTCTCCTTCCTAAGCCCCTTTTTGTCAGAGGAGATAAAAACGACCATGCGTGCTACTCTTGAGTGGGCATTGCATCAGATTCCAGAGGACCAGGCTGAAGTATATAATGAGAGAAACGATGAGGTGCGCGAGGCCTTTTGTCTCTAGTTGTACTCGTATCTGTGTCCTGAGAGGGACATAGATCGATCCCTGAAGCCGTGTAGGTGTAAGAACCTATAGCAGCACGTTCTAAAGTAAACAGCCAGGTTTTAAAAGCACCCACTATTTACAGTCCCCCCGAAGGATAGAAAAATGAAGTAAGATAGAACTAGTCTCCCATCATAGCTGAGTTGAAGTTGAGAATCAATACACATCAACGTCCATCTGCTGACGTCGGATGTTGGCAGCTGCATCTTTGATTAGAGAAGGTGGTAAACTGATCCCCTTCGCCTTAAGCATTTGGCGAAGCTCGGTGACCTCTATTTTAGGATGCTCAGCTAAGATAGCTGCGATTGTTGAGTGCATTTCGGGGGAAACAACCTTCTTGGATCTCCGCCCCCTCGGCCCCACCTCAAGCTGACCACAATCTCGGAACTTTCTAACGATGTTTATTGCTGCACTATACTTTAGGTTGAGTTGCTTCACTGCTGATTGCACGTTCATCCCATCAATGCACACCATGTGAATAAGCCGCTCACGCGTTTCCTGGGGTATGATTAAATACTCTCTTTTGTTGCTAGCTGATCTCCCTCGTTGAGGGATATGAATAGAATGATCTTCAGGGCCAAGCTCACTAATGCTTAGTTGGTCATGTTCGTGGATTTGATTCTGGTTATAATCTTGGTGACCGTTGTTCTCTTCTGGCATGGTGTTGATCCCTAAAGTGAGGCTAAGCTTAGGATCAGAAGCCGGTCCATGATCATGAGGCAGGTCAGGGTCGTGGACAAGAGTGATAGTATTATCGGGAGCCGAGTTAGAATCGGAGCCGAGGCTAGTGCCAATCCGCTGCTCAACGTGCTTAACTATGCCTTGCTGATTTTGGCCAGGACCCAGATTGGCGGGTGGCATGAAGTCATCTCTGAAGAGCTGCCCATTGTCGACTTGCGGTAGCTCAAAGACATGATCCATGTCTGGTCTATAGAATGTACAGCCCATGCTCCTTTTCCCGCTGCTGCTAGATAGCGATACATTAATCGATGGTGGGTCATTCAACCCTATTCGACTGGCCTTCAGAGAAGATGAATGCGAGCTAGGAGTGCTGCCATTTGAGCCTATATCTTTAAAAACAGGTAACATGTCACCATCTCCAGGGATAGCTGAGATGGTGGATCGCCGCAAATTCCGAGCGGATGTGATAAGCCCCGGGGGCAACTGTCTAAACAATGGGGAGGTTAATTCCCGACTAAGCTCGGTCATCAGGTCTGTACCGCTTCCTGAGAAGACAGGAGCATGCTCATCATACTCGGACATTGGCAATGTATAGGTGAGCAAGACCGAGAGGTCTGCAACCGACAGGTATTTTTTTAGGCTGACGAATCAGAAGACGGTTTACTTTGGACGGGGGTATACAATCTTAGATAAAAGATCCAGGAGTACTGAGCAGGGACGTACCTTCAGGTTGGAGGATGCCCGAGTTTGGTTTTATGGGCGCGGAGGATCTCTTTTGCCTTTTAATGAGGAAATAGAAAGCCAGAGTTGTCATAACTGCACAGAGAAGTACGGTGACTATCACTGAGATGGCTACGGCTGCGCCTGCCGAAAGACACTTATCAGAATTTCCAAAACCTGCACAGATGCAATCTCCATAGGCCATAGTCCACCCATTCTTGCATGATACGCAGTGTTCTCGCTCTCTGTCGTACGAGTCGTTATATCGAAAGCACATTCCTCGACTCAGAGATCGATAGCAGCCGTTCCCGATTTTCTGATACCCTTTGCTACAATCGTGACACGTTGGGACAATCTGGTCTCCCTCATGCTTAAGGTTGCAGTTTCCAAATTCAAACTGCTTCCAGCAACTTTTATCTATAAGGACGTGGTCGTTCGTGCAAGCCGTACATCTGATTTCCTCGTCATTATAATGAAAGCAATTCTCGTTGAAGCAATATGTGCATGTAGGGTAGCACAATCTGTCCGCGTCAGTGTCTTGGGGATTCACGTAGGGCGTGTATCCTACCTGGCACGTGCAAGCGTCTGTACCCGCACCAGTTATGCAAGGAGCGGGATCAGTTGCACCTTTAAATCTATATGGCAGAAGCCACAGTGTAGCTGCAACTAGAGTAGCAGCCATCTATAAACAAGCGAGAGATTTATTTTCCCTTACAAGAGAAAAGATTTGCTTTCTAAACTCAGAGAGAGGCCCTTAGTGTAAAATAGTAGAGTAAAGTTAAGGCAGATCAAGGCGGAGTACCTTTTACACGCTATAGTAATTTACATCATCCTTTTAGCGGCTTCAGCTATGTTTTCTAGACAGGGTCTTTCCGCTGGGTCTATAGATAGACAGGCGTTTAAGACGTGCCTCAATTCATCACTAAATTGGCTCTGTGACTGTTGCATCACGTTCGGGCTACCATTATTAGATGGAATCTGCTTCGTAGGAAGCCTTGTAGGAAGTTCGATGGGCCTGGGAAGACGTGTTATGCTTAAGTAGAGGTCTATTTCGCGTCCTGTGGTAAATGGGCGCTTCTTGAAGATCAGCTCGTACAAGTAGCAGCCAAGGGCCCATATATCGCCCGACAGAAGAGTATTTGTCGCTCCAGGGACGCTGTCACCGTTGCTGTTGGTTTCAAGTTGCTCGGGCGCCTTGTACAAGTCTATGGCTACGGATATGTGCAGATTTAGGGGTGCGGTTATTTTCAGCTCTGACGACATCCCCACATCCATGAGCTTCACACTCCCATCTTTGTCCAGGTATATGTTTTCGGGCTTAAGAGAGGCATGTGCCACAGGGCCCCTACCAAGGGGGTTTCCGTGCAAATATCTGAGCGCGGACACTATCTGACTCAAGGTCTTCCATATCATGGACTCAGTCATGGGCTCGTGGCTTCCAGAAGCACCCATGCTCTCTCTCAAGCTGGGACGGGCCTCATCACGCGAAACTAGCTCTCTAGCGTCCCCGAGGAGAGGGGAGATAATGTACAATCGAAGGATAGTTGAATCATATATGGCATCGATGGGCGAATTGATGTTTGGATGGCATAGCTGCAGCTGGATACTCGCACACTCAAGGAGCTGCTTTTGATGAGGCTCAGTATACATGTCACAAGGTATTTCTTTGCATGCAAAAACCGTTTTGGTATTTTTCTTACGAACGACATATACGCGGCCGTGTGGACCCAGGCCCACCGAGGCTGACATTATGAAGTACGTTTTTGTCTCATCACTATAAGGGTTTAGTTTGACAGTCTTTTCAACAGGGATTTCCTCTTTATCATAATACTCAGCCAGGCTACCACTCCTAATCCCCGCGGGAAACGCCATCTAGCGACCTTTTTTTGTTTACATGTAAATATTTAGTGTTTTAGATGTGGCGTCGATGCAGCACCGCTACCGCCTCCCAACGTGCATGGCCCGCATCAAGACCACTAACATACCCACGACATCGGAGTATATCTTCAAGGTGTATTTGGCCCAATCAGAGCAAGTACTCTTATTGACTGCCAACCACACATCAACTATCAAAAACAAAGCATATA
Source organism: Giardia duodenalis (assembly GCF_000002435.2). Lineage (NCBI taxonomy): Eukaryota > Fornicata > Diplomonadida > Hexamitidae > Giardia > Giardia duodenalis. The sequence continues at coordinate 2,617,868 of NC_051860.1, forward strand.
CAAGGCAAATAAGGACAGAAACTACCACAGTGGTTATTGAGTAAGATTTTTGGCTCCCGAAGAGATTCCAAATGAAGAGCATGGGGTACAGTAGCCAGAGGAGCTGACTGCAGCAAATGGCTATCAGAATCATCACCCAAACCTTTGTCTCGCTCTTAATGCACAGCGCTATAGATGTACAGAAGACCAAAATGAACAGAACACAGAGTAATGATGATCCAAAAACTATGATGTTGGTCACCATTGAAAGGCCGATAAAGAGTATGCTCGAGAAAACTGGCCCAATTATCAGCAGGGTGATCGTGCCACACTTTCCAATAGAATCCATGCAGCACGAATTGATCATAGAAATTACGATATACCCTATGCAGCCGACAGCAATCAGGATTACCTCGGTGATAAAGTACGTATACAGTAGTTCAGGTGAAACGACTCCGTTATGAACTTTGAAAATAACAGTCGTTACTAATATGTATAACCCGATTGTTAAGATTGCAGTTCCCATTATCATTATTGCCAGGGTCAAATATATCTTAATAGTCAATGATCGGCGGATTGATGTCTCAAAACCATTAACGGTCTGTTCATACAAACTGTTACTGCCTCTTGTGTTGACATTGCTCGTGTATTTGTGGCCATCCTCGATTCTATTCATTCTTAGCGTTTCCTCATTCTCCTGCCTTCTACTGAATCCAGCAGGAGCCAAATAGGGCTGGGGGCATCTCGCTTGGTCGTACGATGTCATGAGCTTCTCCACCTGATTTTTTAAATCTCTTTTTTAAACCTGCGATGTCTATCATTAATGCATAAAGTTATTAAGCAAATTGTAAAGCCTTTAGCCTTTCAGCAATTGTCTTTTAAATCAACACCTTGAGAACAAAACATAACGCATCAGCGGTTGAACCATGGCCATCTAGAACCAGTGCGCTGTACATACTATAAACCCTGTGCATACTATTTTTACACTCCTTCAACACATACGTTGCGGTGTTCAGCCAATTTTTCGGAAGTTATGTTGTCAAGAGAACATCTAAGAAAAACCTCGCTCCATATTCCTCGAGCTGCTCTCGGAGTGGCTTACTATTGGATTTTAGATCTCTATGTTGCGATAGAATAGATAATACATTGTTGATATGGCAGCCCCGGATGTAACTCAGCCCTGCCATGATCACGTCAGCCATTCTCTTGTACGCGCCCTTAAATCCGGTGCTACGATAGATGATGTCAAGCAAGGATTGAGCCAGATAATCGGCTGACCTTTGGGAGATAACTGCGGTATCGACTACGGCAATGTGCACTAGAGCGACGCGGGTAAACGTTAGAATGTTGATAAACCCATGAGACGTGGGTGGGAATATCTGGAGAACTCGCCGGGCCACATAGAGTGCTTTTACGAGTAGGCCTGCTCGAGCATACGCCTCCAGCAGCACGGAGCAAACAAGCTTAGAGGGCAAGAGCGTTGCGTCGGAGCGCATGTATTGAATGCTTAATATCGAAATGCTGTCAAAGTCGGGAAGGGACTCCTTGTAGATTGCCTTGGCACCCTTGCTAGTAAAGGGAGTGGATTCAGAGTCGTCAGTGGGAGCCCCCTCTGACTTCTGTGTAGAGATAAAGGTAATGTTGTCCTTTTCAAGCAGTTCCGCCTCATTTCTAATTCTGAAATACTTGCAGCAGCACGCAATCACAAAGATGCATACATTGAATACGCATTCCTTTATAGCCACCATGTTGTTGTAAGCGACCTGGCACTCAAAGGCCAGCGTTTCCAGCTCACTAGCATTTCTGAAGGAGAGGAAAGCACTGGTCGCATAGAGGCACAGAGCGAGAGGCTGCGATATAACATTCTCTACCACATCGCTGGATAGGAGATAGATCGTCTGTTTGTACGAAATAAGGTGAGCACGCACGGTTTGATCAATGTGGGGAAGAATGTGTATTGACGTTAGCTCAAAGATGTAAGATAGTAGAGGAGGAATAAAGTTGTAACTCTGTAACGACCTCTCCGCAGAGCCCATTGTTTTTTGAGACTTTGTTTCTTCTAGCTGCAGCATCTCTGCAACGGCCTTCACAATGTGGAACATTGCGGCCTTGGGGAGCTCGTGAATGTAACTTGGAGCAATAGCTGCAAGAATCCCTATCATGGCAATTCCCTCAATTGTTGTCCCATACAAGAGGCACCGCTCCACCATAGCTGCTGCCAGTGACAAGTACAGCTCCGTTAAGTCCCGTAAGAAAAGCGCATAAAAGATAAGGAAGAGGAGCTTTTGGATGGATCTCTCCAGCAACGATGCCCTCTTCATATATTGCATAAGCGCATAGGGGGTCGAGGGAGACTTCAGTGAGTCAAAAGCAACCATGATTGCAGCCTGTGGATGCGGCTTCAGTCCATTACCCTCAACAAGATTGGTAGTGAAGAGAAGAGAGAGGGTCGCAACAATAGTGTCCCGGTGAATGCTTTTATTCATGGTTATCATAGGTAGGAAAGCGTTGATGTGCGCCTCATCTCCAAGCAACTTCTGCAGCATTGAGACAGCGATTGAGACAGCCCGCGCCGGCTTGTTACTCTGTATCATGCCCAGTGTCCACTCCCATATAAGTCCCAGCCAGTAATGCTTGTACACCTCATTTGATAGTTTGTCGGTTACATATGTGGACTGCACCAGATTGTATCTTGTGGTGAAGCGGATTGACTGTACCGAATAGCAGATGCTGTTTGCACATGTAAAGTTAAATAGCAAGGGAAATGCATTGTACAACGCGGTAAGTTCAGAATCGGTACCGACCTGTATGGTCTCATTATACATTGTGTCAATCATGTCTGTCGGATCCGTCCCATTGGGGTCTGACTTTGAAACCAGGCTTTGGAGCGCATTTGGTTTACCAGGCAGAGCATCTGCATTGCCACTGGTAATGGGAGAGCTGTGGGCACTGTTAGGGTTTGAGAGTACACCTATGGTACACTTGAGTAGCGAGTCTAGGTCAAGGGAATTAGCAGTTTTGAACGTCAGCAGGGGCCTCTTCTGGGCAACAACCTTATAGTTCGACAGGGACCAGTTCTGCCTTTCCATTGGATTGAGACATAGCATGGCCATAGCAGTCCAGATTTCGTGCTCAGCTGACTTTGCCATTGAAAGGTATTTGCTGATGTCAGCAAAGCTCTTAGAGAGGATGTCGCATGCATATGTGTTTAGTCTCAGAAGTTCATACTGGTCATAAATGTCGAGCAATTTGCTTGCACACGGATTGAGGCACTTCAGAAGCTTGGTTATGTCCACAAAAAGTCCATCATATTGCTCTAGGAGACATGCCCGTGTGCTTGGTGTTCTGAGGTCGGCTTCCATTTGCTTAAGAAAAGCCTCTTGCTGTTGCCAGTTGTTTACCCCCATGTTATGGTCAAAAAAGAAGGTCTTGTGAGTGCGCAAAGCAATCCGTAATGAAAGAGAGGCCTTGTTAATCTGAAGATCATTTAATGAAACATCTGCCGCCTTACCCGAAGCCCTCAATAGAGAAACAAAGTCCAAGTGGAGCTTTCTGATTAGTTCTCCCGTCTCCAGCTCTCTGGGATCATAGTTTCTTATATAGAGGGACGGCTTAAGGTCGGATTTTCTCTCCAAAACAGAGTCCCGTGCAATCCACCTCTTCCGAAGATATAGTGCGATCAGGAATAGCTTTTGGCTCATGCCAGATGTAAATGACTCTTCCAGAACCTTGCATAGACTGATATTATTAAACAGAAAAATGTAGCCTATCCGATTTGTAGATTTGTTAGGATTGTAGGGATTGTGGGCTAGGTCCACGCCATGGTCTGCACCTCCTTGTGCATAAAGCGGATGCCTAAGCTGTACAAATTGTGGGGCGCAAGAAATTAGATGCATATTAGAAAGCTCAGTGAGAGACGTGAGGATCACATCGTCGTTACTGTAATTGAGGGCACTTGTAAGCCAGCGCATGTCGAAAATAGTGCCAAAGACAGACGATGCGCAAAGTATACCCATGTCCCCGTCCGATAGCTTCTTAGAGTTTCTCAAACCAAGAAAGCGTCTTAAGATAACCTGATCTATGTCAGGAATCGCGTCTAGAGCAGTCTTGCTATAGCGCGCTTGCGAGCCTGTGATGCCAGAAATACCATACAGCGTCAGAATCAGCAATTTGATGTTGAGCATTATTGACCCTGATTTCCTCAAGATCTGCTCCACCAAGTCCACCGTATTAACAGATGGGAGTCCTCCCTTTCCTTCTGGGCCATCTGGCGATAACATGAGGGACTTCAATATAAAGGTTTGTGCCATGTCATCTGGAACTTGATCCAGTAAGATGTAAGACGGGTTAAGCAAGCGTTTGACTGCTAAGTTGAAGCTGTATGGCCGGGCAAATAGGTCTTTAATCTTTAGCTCTTGGTTGGAATTGCGTGCAGAAGCAGAATATCCTTGAACATAGCTTTGCTTTATACCAGAAGAGAGAACCGATGCCCCTGAGGCGCTGTTGACGCTAGTTGATGAGCGTGCGTCATCAACTGTCGACTGAGCCTGCGTCTTGGTACTAGCTTGATGAGTGGGAGACTCTTTGGATAGCACCTTGAAGGACGATAAGATCTTTTTTGCTCTGCTGTACTGCTTGCCAGAAACAGGAGAGACAGCATCATCCTTTGTATTCGGCGCAGAGTCAGGTGTTCCAGTCCATGAAAAGCTCTCGGGATATATGCAAGGGGAAAGAGACTCACTTAAAATGACATAAAATCTATCAACATTGAGATTGCCTACGAAAGAATAAAATCTTTTGATGAAGTCCTTACTGCACTCAGAGACTAGGTCGTCGAGAACAAGGACAAAGACAGATGCACGGGTAAGCACAGAGCGAACCAAAATCCCAAAGACGGACTCATAGTAATCTATGGAGACAGCAGTTTTAATATCATCTAGCTTCCCGCGTATGTTCATTGCTGCAGCCAGAGATGGTAGAACAAAGGGTAACTTAGCTAGTATACTGGGATTCATCTTTTCTCCGATGCTACTGAGCAAGGGCTTGTCATCTAACCTAGCGATATACCTAGCAAGATAGAGATCTATCAAATGAAACTCACCGTCGAACTCAATGTACGAGTGTGTGAGCTTGCACTTTATATCATCTTCTGTGAGATACAACATGGGCGACAATTCTGGGCCTGAAATACAAGACAGCACATCACCATTATCCTCTGTTTGTATGTGACTTTCAAATCGCTTCAGTTGCTCGGGTGTTTCAATTTCTTGCATACTTTTAGGCAACTCCCTAATCAGGTGTGAAGTTGTGTGACACATTCTGTAGTAGGTAGCATCGCATGTGTAAAGGTTGCGCTCATCATCAAACGCAAAAGAGCTAGAGATTTGCTTGAAAGGCACATAAAGGCAGAAGCCGAGCAGGCTATCTCTGACTATACGCATTAGGTCCCCAAGCAACACAGACCTGCCAGATCCCCGTAGGCCAGCCAAGCAGCAAATCTTTTTCAGAGGTCGAGCTGCACACTGGGTCTTAGTTGAAGAATAGGCAAATAAGTTTTGCTGAAGGGCCGGAGTCTCCTTTTTTATATTTTCGAACGCTAACATTGCTTTTCTAGTGGCTAAAATGTCATATATCTCTGGAAGCTCTACCGAATAATGGGACGCCGTATAGCACTCGACTACATAGTTAGTATCTGTCTTGAAAAGAGCTCGACGAAATTCAACCGGAAAAGTCTCTGAAATGTTCTTCAGTATTGCTTGAATGTGTATGTCATTGAATGAGAGCCGTATGGAGAGCATTCTCTTCACCATCACCTCAGAGGATAGAGGGTTTATGGGCATGTTCTTAGGTAAGGATGCCTCGAGAAGCATTGCTGGGTTTGCGTTGACCGCCTTCCAATAATTCAAAATGTCAGTGTGAGCCTCTGCTGCAGAAAGATAGATCCGAGACTCTGAAAGGCACAGCAGGCGTAAGATAAACTCGTTGCAGAATGGACCCAAGCTGTACTGCTGGAGCTTCTTGAGCGCGTCCTCCCTTGCTCGTCTCCACCCCGGTTCTGCGTCATGATATTTCAGTGAGAACGGGGAGGGTGGACACTCTTGCGTGAGAAGCTTGTAGAGGAAAAACCCCATTTGGTAAAGGTCTGTAAGTGGGCTAAACCTGAGGTTGAAGCGAACGCGCTCTGTGGGTGTAATAGCCAGGAACTTTCGCAGCTCAGTAAGGTGTACAACGAAACTTCCTGTTTGAAGAAAGGACTCTGAAAGAGGAGGAGCATACATAATTATGTCATGGAAATCTGCGGAATTAAACCGTGGTGGAATGTAGGAATGAAGCGCTGTTTCGAAGTCAGGGGTTGTTTTGATGATTCCGTATGATGCCACCAACATTTTGTTATCACAGGAGTCAAGGAAGACAGATTCTGATGTTATGTTTCTGTGTAGCGTGTTTATTGAGTGTATCTTAGCCAGTATTTCAAGGCATGCGATGGCAAGGACCACAAGCTGCCCGGGTTTGCGAGACCACGAGTCTGGAGTAAAGTGGGAGATTGGTCTACCAGGCGTAGAGATAGAGCGAATGAAGATAACGTCCCCAGACCTCTCCAAGTAGTCTGGGATAATCACTCCATTCTGGCCACGGAGGATAACCCTCTGCATTTCGAGTGAATGGTAATAGGCATCGGCGTGCTCATCGGCCCATCCGAGCGTAAGAACCGAAGTTTCAATACACACGCGCGGCTGTGACCTTACAGCCATTGGTTTTAAATTTACTGTGTTTTTTGTATCGATAGATTTTGATCTGCAAAGAGGAGATCGTCGTCCATTGTTTCGAGCATGGCGTGGATATCATCAATGGAAAAGAGATTTTCTATTCCCAGCTCTTTAATATCAGTAGCAACTTCTGCAAGGGAGCCCTTTGAAAGGCGTTCCATTAGGAGATAGACCTTCGATCCTTCTGCTTCTCTCAGAAGCGGACTATTTTGCGCATTCTTCTCCCACAGATGTTCAGCATAGGGCCTGGCCTCCAGTATACGATAGTCTAGAGCATGGGATATGGCTAACCCCAGGTCGACATAGTTCATTTTCATGCACTGGTAGTAGGTGTTGTGGAGAATGGTCACCCCTAGATCGGCAAGTTCTTTGTAGGTACTCTTGTAAATGCAGAGGCCCAGCTGTACTGCGCATTCCAATCGATCAACCTTAATCAACAACTTTGCAATCCACTCTGTTGCACGCAGCAGAGGCACAGAAAGCTTTAGGCTATTGTTGTCAAGAAGAGTTGGCTCTACTGCAGCAGCGTCACGGATGTGCTCAAGGCTAGAAAGTAGTGCTTGTCCCAGTGTGACAATCTGCTGCTCCAGAATATCTGGCAAGCCGTCCGTAAAGATAGACAAGGCATTGCTCCCAATTGTGTCTTTCCAAATGCCAACTAAGATGTCTAGGCTGTCATCCTGGAACCTTAGCGGTATATCCTTTGGCTTTCTAGTCTCCAATCTGTTTGCGAGCTCCCGGGCAGCAAGGATAAATGAGTCTGCGTTTTGGACAGTGAACGCAAGGGCGTGATTGGGATTCGCTGAGAGGATATGATGTAAGAAAAGGGTGTGCTGGTTCAGGTGCTCCGAAAGTCGTATAAACAGGGGCAATGCCCGCTCAAATATTATCACCAAGTGACCAGCTAGCAAGAGGATACGGAAGACAACTGGTGTGATAGATAGTAATCTCTTGAGGTCAAGAAGTGCGCTTTCAGGGTGAATGGGTATAGGGCACAGTCCTACATCATAGAGGCATATCTTTCCGCTCGTGGTACTCATAACCACGATACCCAGCTCTGACGATACAGCACAGCAAGTTGGGATATCTCCACTCAACAGTGCTTGATCAGCAGCGTCTGTCCAGGTATGTTTGACGTGAAGATTAGCTAACGGAATAGTTACCTCCTTCCCACGATCATCCACACCATTCCAATGGGCGAAGAGGCTAGATATCGACCCGAGGATTAAGGTTCCAGTCCTGTCTATGGCAACAAAGTGGTGCATGCTTGCTGTAGCATAAACGGGAGAACTTGCCAGTTCAATAGCGAATTGAGAGCAAACAGTATTAGAAGGAGTGATAGTTCGCTTGATAGATATAACAAGGCGGGACGGCTGAAACTTTCGTACGAAAAATGTGATCAACATACTCTCTAGTAGCACAGATTCTATAAGAACGGTGTCGCTAGGAAGGTCTAGGGAGGCGACCACAGCAGTTTCTCCGTTAGAGCTACCCCTGTGAGCCTCTATCAGATTTTCACTTCTAACGTAGTGCAAAGGAAGGGCATGGAGAGGTATTTCACTGATCATCTCGAGGCTGGCAACCTCCTGCAGAAATAGGGTACGCAAATCAAACATAAAAGCGTGTGACCGAGAAAACCCCACAACAAAGTAATAATCGCCAGCAGCATGTGCAAACACTGGACACGATGTAAGTGCGACGCGGAAGAAAGGCATATATAGTTCAGGCAGGGGTCGTTTGAGAAGCTCATGTGGGCGTAGCAGAGCAGAAGGCTCACACGTATCACTGAGGTACAAAAGTTTAGAGAAAGGAGCGTCAAGGGGGTTATGTTCAAAGGAGCGCATGCTCTAGTCTAAATGGGGACAAACGAGTGATGTGCAAGCGATCGCTTGAAAGGATCAGAGATCTGGGACAGAAAAATAAAAACGCAGCGAGATTATGCAGTCGCTGAAAGACCATGAATACGATTACAACGAGATTGACAATATTCTCAACCAATACCTAAATAGATACGGCATCTCCTACACTGGATCCGTAGCGGCAGATGAACAGTCTCAGACCCGTAAGGATGTATTAACAGCAACTCCAGTGAGTTCGGCCCTTCGACCGAGTCAACTAGGGCCAGCTCGTGAGAATGATGCTACTACATTGCATGACACACCACGGACTGTGGGGTATGAAGCTAAACAAGAAGGCTCCTTGATGATGACGCAGAACGATGGTGACGACCCAGTGCAACTTGATTTGGTAGACTTGGAGGACCAGTCACATGTCAACGAATCTAGGACGGTTCCCAACGTGGAACGCAACGAACGAAAGATAGTCGCACACGAGCCATCCATCTCCACACTTACCAGAGATATTAATGCATTGGAACAACGGGTTCTTGGTAACCAGAGGCCCAACGTTCATTTGGCTAACCTAGAAGATGACAAGAGCAGGGCAGAGACAGCCATCCAGCTCGATGACCTGGACGATGTACTAACTTTGAGTGAAAACATGAGCGAATCTCTTAGTCAGCACACACGTGCCCTTGCACGACTTCAGTCTAATCTTAGAAACTACAGTAGACATACGAATTCCGCAAACATTTTATCTAATACTCGGAAATATTCAGGATACAAACATGCACTTGCCCAGCAGTACTACACTAAGGGGAAGCGTCCACCATCATGTCAGCGGACAAATAGAAGTGGGCCATCGACCTCACACAGAATGTCCTCCTCACTTCCTGACATGTCTCTGCAAACACCAAAGACTCTGACGAAGAGTACTAACAGCAATCCCATTTACACATCAAGATCCGAGAGTCAGCGGAGGTCACAGTCCCAAACACAATACTCGCGCAGCGTGCTGGACGACAGCCTGCTGGACTACCCGTTCGACACCAGCAACAAGCTTGTCGGGGCGAGCAGGGCTCTCGACGCCGACGCCGCCTCGACGGTCGTCGTCAACGGGAAGCTGACGTCCATCGAGGCCAGAACCCTGTTGGGGCGGGTGCACACCATGGAGCTTCTGCTCGACCAGTCGGCCCAGACGATCGGGGAGCTGCGCCGCGAAAACGCCAGGCTGCAGCGGGTCATCCTGTCCAAGGACGCATCGACGCAGAAGATCTTGACCCTCGAAGCAGAGGTCCTCGCCCTACGCAAGAGCCTCAAGCAGTCCGAGGAATCCCGACGGCGACAGGCCACCCTCATCGAAAGACTCAAGGCAGATTCTGGCGTATGAGCCAGCGAACGAGCACGGTGAATTCACTGGTTGCGGCTTAGCAGCCCTTGGACCCGACGTACTTTGCTAGTTCAACAAGCTTGTTAGCATAGCCGAACTCGTTGTCGTACCAGGCAACCAGCTTAACGAACCTGCTGTTGAGCATGATGCCAGCCTTGCTGTCGAAGTTGCACGTGCTGGTGGTTGAGAGGAAGTCGCTGCTCACGACGTCCTCGTTAGTGTAGGTCATGATCCCCTTGAGCTCGTTTTCAGAGGCGCGCTTGATCTCAGCGCAGATCTCATCGTACGTTGCGTCCTTCTCAAGAGTACAGGTCAGGTCGACGACAGAGACGTCTGGGACAGGGACACGAAAGGCCATACCGGTAAGCTTTCCGTTGAGCGCGGGAAGGACCTTCCCGACAGCCTTTGCGGCCCCGGTGCTGGACGGGATAACGTTAGCACCGCAGCTACGGCCGCCACGCCAGTCCTTCTTGGACGGCCCGTCCACTGGGAGCTGGGTGGCCGTGACGGCGTGGACGGTGGTCATGAGGCCCTCCTTGATACCAAACTTCTTATTGACAACCATCGCAAGAGGAGCAAGGCAGTTCGTCGTGCAGGAGGCGTTGGAGATGACCTTCATCGTGCTCGGATCGTACGTCTCGAGGTTACAACCGCAGACGAACATAGGGGCGTCCGCCGACGGAGCGGAGATGATGACACGCTTGCAGCCGCCGGTGATATGGAGCTCAGCATCCTTCTTCGTTGTAAAGCGACCTGTACACTCGAGCACAATGTCCACCTGGGTCTTGCCCCATGGGATCTCCTCGGGCTTCATAGACTTGAAGACAGAGATCTTGTTCCCATTGACCGTTATGGAGTCTTCAGAGTGGGCGATGGTGCCGTCAAAGCGCCCGTGCACCGTATCGTACTTGAGCATGTACTCCATGTACTCACAGTCCGTGAAGGGGTCGTTGATCGCGACAACCTGGACGCCGTCGATGTTCAGAGACGCCCTCAGGGCCATCCTGCCGATGCGGCCGAACCCGTTGATTCCGAGGCGAATAGGCATTTTAGATTTTTGGGCAGCCCTGTGTTAAGTTTTTTCACTCAGAATACTTTGGACATTCAGGTGGCTTTAGAAAAGATTAGCAGGAGTAAGTTCCCAGGAATACAAGGCTGCAGACCGGATTTACCTCACTTTGAAGGCTCATTAGCAATGATCAATTTCCATCATCTGTAAATTTTAAGGTAGATCAATCTTTCTTAAGGACTGCACCGAACAGATGGTGACCTACAGATCAGCTCATGGGTCTTCAGGCTTCAATGTCACTCTTTCGGCTTTTCATTTACATTTTAGGCAGCCTCTGGATCTTTAGAGCTGTCCTTGATGTGTCAAAAGCGTTTCAGGACAGAAGTAACGATAGGCCTACCTGACACAACAGCTTAGAAAGAGTGGAGCAAGCAGCCACATTCGACAGACGATTATTTAAGTGCGAGGGGAGTAGCGAGGCATTGTTCTTAGAAGTTTGTTCAGTAAATTGCATGGAACATACATGAAGGTAAGTTAATTGTTTGCTAATGCTGCTTTGATTGTCTGCATGTAGATTTGGGCTTTCGAGGTGTGGCGGCAGAGGACAATCTTGTGTGAACATTAGCTTCTGTATACAACAAGTTTCTTCTTGATTCTTCTGCTTTCCGCTTGGCAGTAGCTTCCCAGTCGTACCGAAATGGGGGCAGGCGAGCAGAGACAGAGCTCAATCTACTAATGTCTGCATAGTACCGCGGCGATTTACCATCTATATCGAGTGTAGTGACATTAGCTCCAGACTCAATTAGGACATGGGCTATGTCTGGATGACCCTTGATGCACGCTATGTGAAGAGGTGTCCTGCCATGGTTGTCGACTGCATCCAGGTCGAGGTAGGCCTTTCTTTTAAGGAGACACGTCAACATTTCGAGGTCATTGCTTGCAGCGCATCTATGCACTACCGTCCCACCGTGAATCGCTGGGTCAGCCACGTTAAAATTAAAGCCCTTTTCGAAGAGATAGTCCAATGTATTTACGTTGCCATTGGCGACTGCTATGTGAACCGGAGGAACCTCGAAGCTGTACTTTTGGAGCGGAAAGATTGCTTTTGCAAAAATCCACTCCATACGAGCCAAATCCCCCTCATATGTGTACGCTGTGAACAGCTCGGCAAGTAAATCCTCCGTCTTACTCATCAGGCGTGCCTTGCGAGAAGCCTAAACCTCGCCTACTTCTAAAACAAAAATATCCGGGTTCTGATGACACAGAACGGAGCATCGCAAATCCCCGAAAATGTACTCAAGTGTGCATACACACGCATCACCGATGATCTTCGGCAGGCCCTCCTAAAGTGCATTGATTCTACTAAGAAGGCACGCACATTTGGGAGCGTTTTTGCAGAACCGGTTGATTACGTTGCGTTGGGCATACCAGACTATATCGAGGTCATTAAGCGGCCGATGGACCTCAGTACTCTCAAGAGCAATTTACTTGTTGGCGAGTATATCTTTCTCCACGAGTTCCTCAAGGACGCAGAACTTATCTTTTCCAACTGTAGGACGTACAACGGAATGTCGAACGACGGATACTTTTGGAAGGCCGCCGAAGAGGTTGAGAAGTTTTTCATCAATACAATCTCGCGCATAGATGGCTTGAACCTCACTTTAGACATCTATAAGAAGATAGTCCAATCTCCCATACCTGTCATTCCAGAGTACAGTGAGCTTCCTATGACGGTCTCCGAACTGCAGATAATGATCAAGAGAATGTCCGAACTGCCCAAGCCTGCGTTGACAGCGTGCATCCAGTACTATCTGCAGAGGAAAGGTGCGAGCGCGGAGGAGATGGCCGGGAAAGAGTTTACTTTGCACTTTGTCAGCACTGACAGCGCAATCCTTAGAGACCTTGACAAACTAATAAGAAAGAAAGCAATGGAGGCCAAAGAAAACAAAACTCAACGGGCAAAGAAGCTAAAGCATTGATGTGTATCTCAAATGAATAAGCACGCTACTACTTGATACACAATCGTCACGCTTCTGTATGTTTCCGCTTTACCTACTGTGATATGTTAACGAAGAAGCAACCGAAGCCCAAACGTACGGCAAAGTACGTAGCCAGAGGAAGTCTTGGGCCACTATGTGGGCTGAGCTATCTATATCTATCTTTAGAATGACTCTAGAGCCGGTTGGAGAGCAGAGCGCCACGATTCACCCAAGTTCTTCTCCTGCTCTGCCAGCGACAGGCTGTTTGCCGCGGCAGCAGTACTGGCTGTACTAATCCCAGCTCCATGGAAAAGTGAGCCACGAGAGTTCGCAGTTGATGGCCGCGAAGATCCTTGAGCAGCTGCATATGTGTTTAGGCCAGCACTTGTAACATTAGGTGCTGTCCCCGTTAAGCCTCTACTATGCTGTACAGGTTGCTTCTGTGTGCGGGCCGTGGATCCATGGTGGAGCCTGTCGAGCCCTGCAGCCTCCAATCGTTGATGAGAATCCATACCCTTGTTTAGTAGGTTCTGAGACAGGTGCTGGTTCATCATCTGCTCGCAGGCCGTTATGTTCTCCGTGAGTGTGTTCCTGTACGCTATTGCAGAGGTAGTAAGGTCCAGATGGGCGGTTGCATTCATCGACCTGTCCACATCAAGGCCACTAGTATTAAGCTGGGATGCGCTACCCGCGGTGTACTGGTTCTGTGATCGCATATATGTGTTATAGATCATACGATTTGTGTTATTTGCCAGCGTACGTTGCTCTTGTGGGTCAATCTGATGTTTGAAGCTGACAGTTGGCGTCGTAGCTTCAGCCGGTCGTTCTGTGGCAGTCAGATTGCGATATGTGAGTGTAGAAGTAAAGTAGTTATCACGAAATGTGTCTGTGTCCCATATGTTCGTGGTGTTCAGCAAATTCATTAGCCTTAGGGTGTCAGTTGCATCGCCTTGTGGTAAAAGTGCTGTATCTAGAGTGAGGTTCATCAGAGTGTCATTAGGCTTCAAACCATTGCGAGCTTGCATGTAGTCTCGGAGCCTAATCTCCTCGAATTGAAACTCAATAAAGTTGTTTGAGAAATCAGAAATGATCAGTGTCTCTTCCTTAAAGGGCAATACCTCTTGAGTTACCCGTGCCCCCTGACGAGATGGAGCGACTGGTTTTGCGTCTGGAATGGTGGTGGGCTGGATTGATGAGTGTAGGGTGGGCATTTTTTTGAATCTGTAAAGCTATTTTTTAAATTGCTGTGTCGTTAGTATCTCTGCAATTTCCTCCACGCAAGGTCCCTGGTGCAATGAGCAGTGTGAGCAAGACGTAGACAGACGCATATGTAGTATCATTTACTGTCTAGTCGTCCTTCCACTGTCCACGCTTGTTCTCCTCGATTGGAGTGGAAAATTGGGCATGCCTTGGATAGCGGCCCAATTCAGGGCCAGTGCGGCGCACGTTGATTGTTCCTGTACTGTACAACGTCACAGGGTGGTCATAGCGCGCTTGAGTAAGCGGTCTTTCAATCTCTGGCTTGGAGTAGTCTGCAGTGTATGTACTAATCTTTTCGCCATCCGCAATCCGACCGGCCCTTCCATCTAAAGCATCTTGACGTAGCTGGACATAGCTAGCCCATTCCTTTTCAGCTTGTGCACGAAATCTGGCCTCCAAAGCGGTCCCACTGGTGACGGGGCGGCCCACTGTATCAAAATTACAGTTGGGGTTGAAATACTCCTTCTTATTGGCACGAAAATCTCCATATTCCTTGTTCGTTGTGTCACTGGGCATCTTTTGATCCGGATTCGTTGTCTGTACATATACCGTTGGCACTCTACACGTTCCCATCTTGACGGTTCCATCGGGATTCAAGGCGGTCTCGTAGAGAGATCTCTCCTCAACCCAGTTATCGATCAAGACACGAGGGGGGCCGGGTTCCCGATTGTAAAGGTTCATTTCTTTGAAGAGTCCGAGGGTTCTTTGAATTACGTTTTGAAGTAAAAATTAAAACAACATGGATTATCAGCGGTCACGGCAAAAGAGCCCAGTCGGGAAAAAACAGTGGCTATCTAGTAGTCAGCGGGATCATCGGGCTTCCTGCACTACTGCTTCAGTTGATCTCCGCTGCGGATCCCAAAAGTATTTTGACAATTGTATGTCATCGCCTCAGATTTCTCAAGAATCTAGTGGGATAACACCCGTCCCAACAAACTATCACTACAAAGACTGTGCTGTTCAGCGGAAGGGCCATCAAAGCCTTTCTGGGATCGGTGTTATGGACACTGAATGTTGCTTTGATTTACCTTCTATACCTGCCTCTGACCGGCAAAATTCATCATCGGAGATATCCCAACCATACATGCTTCGATCAGACCGTGCTCAGCAAATATACAAGCCTCGCGCTATACGGCCAGCAGCTGGCCACACCGCGGTGGTCTATGGGCACAATCAAAGTCAACACCAGGAGGATATGCTCCCGCGGAATGTCTATAAAAAGCTAACTCAGATGCTTCAAGCCAAAATTGCCGCTGATAGCGCATACACTGAGGAAGACCTTGTCCGGCTGTTCACTTCCCTTTATTTTTCTAATGCTACGTTGGACAAATATGCGCTTGTAAAGTACATAGAGACAATGGCCGAGGCGTTTGCAGTCAGTGACCCGCTGCGTATTATTCGGGAGAAGAACCTCGCGCAAGGCCTGGACATCTTTGGCAAGAGCATAGCCGATACAAGTATACGACTACCTAGCGAATTATCTCATGAGTCTATTTCTAAAGCTGCAGATAAGTTGCTTCTACGAACTTTAACGCGTAGTTCTAACAATCCACGGACACAACGAAGTTCTGGCACTCATAGCTTGCCTGTCTCTTTGCCAGCTTTGCCAAACACCCTGAGCACTGGACAGAAGAGTAGTTCTTCTTTCCATAATCACTCAACTGTGCAACCAACTACTTGTCTGCAATCTCCTTCTCCTCCATCGATCTCTACAAACCAAGGTTTAAACACTGATTCTACTCTTAAAATCTTAAGTCTAACCACTCCAGTTTGTCCTCCACTAGTGCAGTCAAAGCAACAGCAACAACAACAGCAATCTGTGTCTCAAATACCTCCTGCAACCCTCCAGGAACAGTTTCAAAGAATACTAGAGCAGCAAGCTATTCAACAAGCTCAGCAGCAGGCCCAAATACAGCTTCTACAGCAGCAGCTATGCATCCAGCAAGAGTTGCAACAGCAGCAACTGCTTGAACATCAAATTTATAATGAAAGGATCCGAAATCAGGAATATATCGATTATCTACATACAAACAGGCAGGTGGAACCCTTTCCGCATCTCGCTCGCATGCCAACTGCGTCTCTATCTCTTCCTCGGTCTACAACTGTGGCAACCTCTCGATCTGCAGGGGGCATGGGTGTTTTCAAAATACCAGTAAGAAGAAGGCAAACTGTCAATTGCCACCAGCTAAACACTAGAGCGAACGTATCTCCTGATAGAGCGCATGTTAGTGATCGACGGCAGCAGCTTCTCTATGAGTGCCGTTCTCGTGCACAGGAGCTGGCTGATATCCTTCTCTCTAATAAGATAACAGATAGCCAAACAGCGAATGAACTGGCAAAGGTTGATTGGAACCAGTTTACCTATTCAAAGGAATTAGAGAACGACCGGGTTTATGATGCACCCGCGCTCCCCAGTCAGGTAGATATACCAACGGGTATGCAGAACAGCGCTTCCCAGGCTCCATTAATCGTTGTCGAGGAGCTTGACAAGGCCGTACAGAACACAGTACAGGAGGATCTGCCAGACACCCCCATCCTTCTTTCTAAGTGCAGGCCAAGACGAGCAGGAACTCCTCTGTTATACAGAGAAGGAATTACGACTATTTTATCATACGATGATGAAGATACAGACCCTAACATCATTTGTAAGTTAGAGTCTAGAGGCAGAAGTAGGCTTGGAAGGCGTCATATGAATTCAGATCTGGATCACCACCAGTTTAGTGTCGACATTGATGTTGAGTTAGAGGCAGACTCTGTTACACTCGACAATATGCCCACCACCAGCAAGCGCCCCGCAGATCATCCTGTACTATAGTGAAATGGCACAGAAAAGCTGACCACTAGTGAATTATTATCTCCTGTCGAACACTGCCTTGTGCTAGGCCATAGTTCTTACACATTAGCCCCAAGAATGAATTTACCTGAGAGTTGCACGCAACCCTTGAAGTATACAATCCTAGTATCTACTGAGGTCTTATCTTACGAACTGACCCTGCACAGTGCAACGAGATACCTCTTTAACGTGGCAGCCAGCCAGCCAGATGCAAATCACTGGAAGATGGAGAGAAGTCTCTGGAACACGGTTAGTCGCTCTGTTCTGCCTCTAACAGGCTGCCAGGCAATCTCCATTTGGTTATAATAAGGCCAGTCTGGAACTGTCGCCAGTGCTGCCAGACACAGGCCAAAGGCGTGAACAAGAAGACCAATGCCCATGTTCTTGAAGGCCCAGGCTGTTAGAAGACCGAACAGTGCAAACAAAATAATGATCAGACGCATCAAGTGCCCCGCGCGAATCTGTCCTCTATAATCCATTCTTTTAAAAATAGGAGAGTCGAATGCCCCTTCCTGTTGGTGATATCTGTAGAAAATTCAATACCGTTGTGCAGATACTGATTCTGATGACTACCAGCATCGTCCTGTTCTCCTCTCCCTTCTGCCTTGTCTACTATGTTTCTTTCTCATACAAATTAGATTTCCTTGGAATGCTTGTAAGTCCCGTGACTCTCGTGCTAGTTGCCTTGATTTATAATGTCTCTCTTTTAGTCTACACGGCGTGTCTATTCTTCTCTAGGACACGCGCTCCAGAGCTGGAGTCAGATGCCTACATGAACAAACGGTCGAAGAGTGACCTTGAGCGACAGCACCTCCTAGCCAATGAGCACCCTCTAGGAGATGTGGATGTAGATGATCGGTATACGAGAACAGCAAAGACTCACCTTGGCCCTCTTCAGAGCTTCTTTATGAGGTACATTAAAAGACATAACATCACGGCACTGGTCTTATTCTTGCTTTCCTGGGTATTCGCACTGGCTATAGCTTGTTATTATTATGCTCCTTTTAACCCAATTAAAATTAAGTCAATCAAACCATATCAAACCCTCGCATATTCGAATGCATCAGAATCCATTCAAATCACGTGGAACAAAGACAAGTCGCGGGATAACAAGCTCCTGGTGTTCAAAGAAAACTGGATGCCAACCCGGGACGACATGGTGAACCCCTCTCTGTGGGATGAGATTGTCCCATCTGTTAACAGCAATCAGCGCTACGCAGTCTTTACTAATTTGACACCGGGGCGATGCTACTACTACTATGTCCCATCATTTACGACATCAGATGAGCTTAATAGCATGTGCCTCCTCCCCACTGATGCCCAGCCAACAATAGCGATTATCGCTGATATGGATTCCTCCCCGTACATCAATCGGCTGCTCAACGAGAGATTGCATAGTCTCAACCCAAATCTGACAGTCCTCCTGGGCAACATGGTGAAGTTTGGAACTCAGGAATCTGAATGGCTACTATTTATGCAATCGCAGGGGGTGTTCAACTATTTTCGAAAAAATCCTGCTGTTGCACTTCCGGGTTTTAAAGAATCTAAGGGGTCTGCCTTCTTTTCAAATCGCCCCCGTTACTTCTATTCCCTGGTGTTTTCTGACTCCCAAGTTCTTTCTCGACACAACAATAACAGTAACAGCAGCAACAGCAAGGCCCACTATAGCACAGAGGTAGCCAAGAGTACGCAACCCATATTGCATCGACGCACACACTCATACACCCCCAAGACCGTCAGTTCTAAGCCACAGCCATATTACACAGACGATGATATGAAGTATATACCAGAGCATCTGCGCGAATACTATCATGATGAGCAAGTGATATTGGAGCAACAGGAGACAGTGGGCGAGTACAAATACTATATAACCGGTGATATGGCCCTCGTCCTCTTGGATTCGATGCAAGAAACCAAGCGTGCACACAAATATAAGGTCCGGCTTGGCTCATTTTTGACGGTTGAGCAGGTCAATTGGTTAGTTTCAATCCTGGAGACCGATGCTGTGAAACGGGTATCACATGTGGTCTTGTTTGTGCAGGCACCTCTTTATAGCACAGCTGAATTCAGCGGGGTAACACTGCTTGCAGAGTTACTCGAGCCGATTATTTGTACATATAGGATCTCTGCTGTCTTTGCTGCAGATTCACGTATTTATGAACTCTATCATGATAGCAACACCTGTAGTACATATGGGGTCAACCACACCTTCCTTCACGTAACAGTTGGTAGCGGAGGCTCGCCGCCTGCGTCCATGCTATCCCTCTTTCTGGGGAAGCGGCGCTGGAATGCACTGAGCTACTCTGCCAACTCCTCTGGAGAGGATCCAGAGCCTGCCAACGGCCTGCGTACCAGGGTGTATGCAAGGTCAGGGTTTACATATGCGACACTGGCTCTTACTACGGATCATGCATTAGTGGTTACCGCGTACGATATCACCACAGGAAAAGAGGTCAGCAACTTTCAGCTATCCGTGCAGAAGCGATGACTTGCTATCACCACTATTGCACACCCACAGACCCCTTAGAGATCCATCTCACTTGTATTCTTTTATCTTGTCCAACAGCATATTGAATTTGGCGTTTATTTCTTTCTCTCTAATGTTTTCACTCAAGCTCTTCTTCAGCCATGTGCGGTTTTGATGAGCCAGAGCTTGTTCGCAAGACTTCGTCTCCTGCTCTTCTAATCTCACTGCCAATTTTAGATGTTGCATCTCCTGTTTTTCAAGCTCCCTCTCCTGTTGTCTGGCCATTTTCTTGAAGTGCATATCTCTGTCGTACTCTTGCTTGAGTGCAACAGCCTCTTCTTTCTTACGAGCAATGTAGCTAAGTTGGGCATTGTGAATATCTTTCCTTATCGCACGGGCCTCCTCTCTGTCTCTGTCTTGCTGCTCCTTTTCCTCCATAGCTCTTTGGCCACGTTCATGCCTCGCCTCGTCATCAGCGTCTTTTAGAAATTCTTTCACCCTTATCTTATGTGCCCGCAGTATATTAATTTTATCCTCTGGGCCTGCGTAGCAATCCATCATCCTCTCAGCAGCCTTCTCCGATATTTTTGCCTGCCGCTTGCTCTCAATTAAAGAATCTACGAATTCTTGGTTTTTAATTGCTTCGAGTCTCCGCTGCTCGGCCTCCTGGGCGGCTCGTAACTTCATTTCGTTCATGTATTCATGTGCTTTTCTGCTCTCCTCCTCCTTCTCTGCCTGTTTAATGGAATCTTGAACCTTCCTTATTTCATCTTCCTGTTTTTTAAATTCTTCTACTTCACGTTGGTAGTCAGCCTTCTTCTTTAGCTCTTTTTCACTATCAGCTGCACGCTCAGTATAGATCTCTGTTAATATATCTTTTATCTCTTGCCTTTCTTGCTTGAGTCTCTCCTGCTTTTCTTCGTCGGCTTTGCGTTTATTGTCCGCAATGGTCTCCAGCTGCAATCTGGCCGCTTCTGTGTCTGGACGATGAGTTTGCCGAAGGTACATGGTGTTCCGTTTGTTGAACAGGCCTCTTGCTTCCTTCTCTGTTGACTCTAGGAGAGGCAAGAGGGCAGCCTTTTCATCGATACTCATGGAGTAGTCAACTACTGCTACTGTGTTATTCGTCAATAGTTTAACGAGGGCATCTGCTTTTATGGCAGATGAAGCGCTAGTAGACATCGATTTGGTATCAGATGGTAGAAAAGGCTCCACATTAGACTCTGAGACAATAGGGTCTCTACCACCAGACTGGGGGCTCATGATGTGTAGTGGGGTCGTAGATAAGCGCATAACCTTGTAGGTCTGTGGTGTCTGGGCGGTTAGCTCAGCGTTACTGACCCGTGATCCCGAGAGCGAAGCAAGGAGCGATACGGGCTGCGACGGGCGTAATCTGCCAGGAGTTTGTGTAGATTGCGATGCTATCGGCAAAATGGGCTCAGCAGGCACGG
This sequence comes from Giardia duodenalis, assembly GCF_000002435.2. Lineage (NCBI taxonomy): Eukaryota > Fornicata > Diplomonadida > Hexamitidae > Giardia > Giardia duodenalis. The sequence continues at coordinate 2,638,841 of NC_051860.1, forward strand.
TTATACCTAGATGATCTAGAACATTAAAAGCCATCTGAATTTTAGTGAATTTCCACCTCAAGACCTTAAGCAAGGACCTTAAAGCAGATGCCTTGATTACATTAGTAGCTTTAGACTCAATAAGAATTCAGTAAGGATTTACTAATAAAGACGATTACGAAGTGACTGGCTTCAGTGATCCGATTACCTTTTGGACAGCAAGGACAGTCTGCACGAGGTCGCTGACGACATAGCCACAGGCCATGGCTCTGTGCTCACTTCCAATAAGCTCTGTCACATCTATACCCAAGAGAAGGTTAATTGTCTCCTGCACAAGGACCAAGATTTCCGGGTCCACATCTGCTTCTCTTTCCTCAAGGTGAGAAATAATGTGGCGAATTTCCTCTTCAAGAATCTGAAGAGCGGCCGAATATTGCCTAATCTGCATAGGAAAGGTGGAACTTCCTGTGTGAGACGTTATTGCTCCAGTAGAGACGGAGTTATCTGTGGCAGAGTCCCCGCTCAAAACGACCCGCTCAACGTCTGAAACCATGACCTTTGATGCAATAAGGTGTGCAGATATCACCCCATTGACTGTAGCGAAGGCGTATGCACGAATGCACGGTCTGTAAACATCGATGTCCGAACTGAGCTCAGTGCAATCGACACACAGTAGAACCTTTGTGTGATCATTCTTAAACCCTAGGTGCTCGTGGATGACCATATCTGCAACCTGAATGGCAGTCCCACTTGTGTACCAACCCACCACACCCTCGAAGTGGTAGACGCGTTGGTAGAGAGACAGCATCTTCTTCTGGTACAGCATGTCTATATAAAATACGCCATCCTGCCCGCGAGCTTCAGAAAATGGAACGGGAAAGCTCGTTGTTACCCGCACCGTTCCCTCTGAACAGGTGCCAATTAAACAGCCCAACACTCGGCGGTTTTCCGGTCCACCATCTGCAAGTATTCGCCGACGGTGATCTGCGACGGATAAGATGACTGTTGGGCTGACCTGGACCTCAAGCTGAGCCATAGCAAACTCCTAGTTTAATTAAAACCCTGTTACCCTGTTTCAATCAGGCATCATCAACAGCTCCCATCAATCCGCTGGAAGCCCTCTGTGCTGCTTCATCTGTGTATGCTCTGTGGTAGTGGTGTCGTGGACTTGCGCAGACGCTAGACAACGTGCTAATTTTCGGTCTTTTTGTACGTTGATGGGAGATGTACCCACAGAGTAACACTCCTAACATTATTACCTGTTAGGTACACTGATCGAAATTGACCGGGGCGATCTGAGAGCATAAAGGTCAAAGCCATGGACACTATTCGGGATGTGAGTGGCTAACTTGCATGCATGCATGCATGCATGCACTTGTAGCTAAAACCGTGGGGCAAAGGTCACTTGGGCTCTTTCGTAACCTGTCTGTGACCGTAGCAAAGCGCTCGGGCTGATTAAAGAAATCTATGGTTGTGTTTACCTTTTTGGACACGTAAACGCACGCGCTTAATTACGTAGCCGGCCACGAAAGCAATTGAATGAAGGTAAATTTGACTTTGGGTAAATAAAGTTAAATGTGGCCCACCTTCGCTAAATATGAAGAGTACTATGACTTCACTGTCTCGCGTTCCATAGAAAAGGATTGCTACTGTTATACTTTAGCCCCATCATCACCCATTTCTGTTCCTGGTGTAATCAAATTTTTGAACTGCTACTTCTCCTCCGTGCTAATACTTTTCACTCACGTTAATACGTCAACTCGCGTACAGGCCACGGAGTGGATTCAGCTCATGCCAACTCCATACCTTGCCGAGGGAGGTACAGATGTCTTTACAATTTACCGCGAAGCCTTTCTTCCACCGTACAACAAAGAGAATGGTGCCTTAGATAAGCTAGAACTAATACATCTTCTTTGCAAGCAGCCATCGCCAATGTGGGCCAACACCTCATTGTCACAATTTACTCTGTTTCATCGCATATATACCGATGTGTCGCGCTTGACACAGCCGCAGGCGCCCCAAATGATGTTTCAAGACAGATGCGAGCGGAATGGTACGCTTGTTTCCAAGAAAATATATACATTATTAAATTCCATCGCAGGGGCTCAGTACTACCTAGAGCAAGTTCAGGAACTGGATAAGAACGCACAGGTAAGCCCCACTACCAACCCAACTTCCACAGATGTCATTTGCACAGACTTGTCTAAGTACTGAGTCCGGCCCACCATCAGTCGATGCTCTCAATGTAATTTTCTAACTTAACAAACGTAGGAAAATCGATATAAGAGGTTCTAGCATACATTTGATTGCAGATGTCCTCAATTATTGCCCTTTTCCTATCGTGGTCTCTCTCCGAAAGATCCTGTCTCCACAGCCTATGCCGAGAAGAGGCAACGGACTGGTCTGCTTGGCGTCCCTTCTCCACACGCGGAAAGTACCTGTAGCGCCAGCTGACTGCAAAAGCGTGAGGTGGCATGACATAAGGTGTTCCCGTGGTCGTGGTCGTGGAGGTGCTTGTGCTAACATTCATTCCGGGGGCGCGTGCATATCGTCCACCAGCCGAGCCCGGCGGGAGCTCAATTCGCATGTGCCCAGGGATTCTCACCCTCGCTGGGTGCATCAGCATAGCACCGTTCATTGGGTACTTATTTATCTGGGCCACATGGGGAGGGAGCTCTCGCCCAGCCTGCTCTACGGCCACCCGATTCATTCTTGCTGATAATGACGTGTCTACTTGCAGTGCCATAACACTAGGAGGAACGCATGTGCGGGCAGAATGAGTTTCATAGGAGTTCCTGTACTTTGCGGCGGCATCTGCCAGCAATCCCCCAAGGCAACCTCTTGTGATACGAGCATCCCTCTGCTCTCTACCGGGTCTCTCAATGAGCTTCTCCTCGTCTTCCTCAAGGAACCCGTAGAGCTCGTTATTGATAAAACCAGAATCTACGCCAAAATCGGGCAACATTGCGGTAAGGAGCTCTTCTGACATGTTAGATGTAAGACCACTACTCTCTATTAACTTGGAATATTCGCCACCTTCCAGTTTGAGATTAGAGTAACTACTTGCACTTCGTATTATAGCGTTTTGTAGATTGGCTGAGTTGATAAAGGGATAGCGCCCCTGATTATAGCTAACGGGACCCTGCATCTGCCCTGGATGCTGAGCATTTGGGACGGTACCTATCCGGCTTAACGAGGACTTTATTAGTGTGTCACATATAGTGTTATTTAGAGTGTCTCGGAATAATAGCACGTGACTAGATTGAGAGCCATCTCCCTTATATGTATGGTCTAAGATCGCTCCAGATAGGATATCTCGCTGAGCCTGAGTGAATGTGTACTTCCCATAAACGCGTGAAGGAGACGTAGCCGCAAGACAAACCCGGGTGTTGAACTGTCTTGCGACCTCTGCTTCTCCTAGTTCAGTAAGGGAGCCTCCTAGATTAGCGTAGAAAGCCAGAATTGCAATCGCCTGACTAAACTGGACGTAGTTGTCCCTCAGCTCCTCGTCAGTACCTCTAAGTACATATTTATCGTTAGTAAAATTCTGCTTCCAGAGAATAATATTTGCGTACTGCTGAAATGCATGCAGACAGGTGACAGGTGAAAAGTCTCTGTGCTTAAGTCGTGACGAAACGGCGATGAAGTTGAAGCTGTTCTCTCTTGTTAGGTCAACGATTTCCACTAGCTGCGCGAAGGACCAGCGAGGGAAGTCGTTTATATGCAATAAGTAGGAATAGTAGCGCTCTTCCGATAAAAGGGGGAATGGAGGAATAGTAAGGCTTTTGATTGTGCTCCTGTAGCGATTAACCAGGCTCTTGCCGCTTTCGTTTGCGAAGGGTGTCAGTAGTGCCACCGGAGGGATGTATCGATGGTCGCTTGCAGTTGGATGTACATCAGAGAGCTGCCCTGTTACTAAAACCTTGGTGGCTGGTTTAATATAATGCTGAAGAGATGCAAATGGATGATTGGAGGCCCTGGGTTCATTGTTGTTGCTCATGAAAAGTTACTTTAGATCTGGAAGTTTAAATTTGGAAGCTCTATTGTTGGCATTACCGGTGAGTTCATCATGAGGCCAACTCCTAGTTCTTCCAAGAACACTACAACGCCTCAGGGACCGGGAGATCTCTCTGCAAGTTCTTCTAATTCCGTTCGCCCGTCGCATAGGACGCAGTTGATACACAGTTCAAAGGGAACCAGTGAGAATGCTACCAATGATAATCTAATACGTTTGACACAAGAAAATCTATATTTACGGACGAGACTAGAGCAAAGCAAGGTCTTATTACGGGATATCACCAATGCAGCAAAGATTAATAATAGCCAGTTGGAGTTAATGAAGACCTATAAAGAACAGTATGAGGGAATGTCCAAGCGTTTAGCAGATGTAGAAGCAGCGTACTTAGCAGATGCCGAACGGCTCCAGCAACTCTTGGCTGACAATCAAGTATTACAGCGTCAAATTGGAGAACTAACTGTGGTAAACAATGCCTACTGTGAAGCCTTGACAGGCCTTCAGAGTATGCACGGGGAGATGGTTGAGACCCATACAAAGGCTGTCACTTCCAATCCAACCCTGGCTTTGTCAACAGATTATACTGCACTTAATAATGCACTTAAGAAAGACGTCCAAAAACAGCTGCTAGCAGGCATTGAGTCTAGCTTAATGCAGCTAATATCAAAGCACGATCCTTCTACCGCAAACGCCGGACGTGGAACGTCTAGAAGCATAATATCTAAATCTAAATCCAAATCAAATAGTACAATTAACAATTTACAAATAAAATTAGACAGATTGGCAGTAAAATCTAGGTCGCGAAGCAGCTCTTATGGCGCTCATAAAAGGAAGGAATCTGGAAAAGTCGCAAGAACAGCCAGTAGCGGAGCTAAGCGAGCTCGTAGCACGGGCGGCTCTGGAACTGCTTCTACAAAGGTCACTCTTGATCAAGTTACTAGGTTAACATTTAAAGAAGCGGAGACACCGCGACAAAATATTGAGCCAAGACCATCGTTGTCCGAGTATCCGTACAGAGATTCCTCTCATGTATCTTCAGAACTGGAGGGATCTAGGGTCCCCGACAATAGCTTTACAGCACGAGATGTGGGCACAATAGAAAGCGGGGGATGTACGCCTTCCTTTTCTACTAAGGGTGCTCAGTCGAGTCAAGTAACCCCTGGTACAAGCAATCCTCAACCGAAGCGGTCCACCACACTTAGTGACACCCTTCAAGGAGGCGATGTTTATGGGAGTACTGATAACGTTGCCTTTGTGTCGGTCAACACATCACTAGTTAATGAGAAAATAGACCATGCAGAGCAAGGACTGCACCAAGGAGTAGTAGCTCCTGGGCACATCTCCGAATTTTATAAGCAGCATATCCGGACAGTTACTGAGCCTCTACTGCAAAGCATTGCTGGCCTAGAACATGATAATAAAACACTACAAGTTGTAGTGGAATCTAAGGACAAGGAGATATGCATGTTAAAGGAAATGTTAGCTAGATTATATGCTAAGCCAGAAGGCATACAACCAGGTTCAATTGCTCCAGCATTTTCAGAATCATCGTCCACTATAGGCAGTAGTGCTGAATATTCTAATCGTTTGTCTAATAATAGCACATCCTATTCGCATACAGATAGAGGACTCAAAGACATGGAATCCATTGGTATGTGTACAGGGAGCGGACTTAATACGAGTAACACTAGTTTAAGATGCAAGGATCTAAACACATCTAAGGATGCGCTAGGCTCTAGCTCTCCTCGTAAAGACTACAAAATAGCGTCATCTGGGGACTATGCCGTGTTGAGCGATGTTGAACGGGTGCGCAGCATTTTGCAAGACGTGGAGAAGATGCAGCAACAAATAGTTTCTGAAACGCCGAGCTCTTGAAGTCACAAACAGTCGCATTGAGCATTGGGACTCTTTTATCCGGTGCCAATATAACTTAACCACGTATGACCTCTGAGTGACCCCTTGTGCCTCGAAGGTTTCAAGTTTTGTAAATTGTTATCTTGCTTGCTAATCATATCAACTCAATCCTATCTATCCAAAAATTAAAACGGAACAATGTCTGAAGCGAGCCCTCAGGGTATCCAAGTAGAAAATCTGAGAGCCACCCTTGCTGACGACCTAATTCCTAATGAGCTGCGGGACACATTTAATGGAAAGCTGCACTTTTACCAAAAGGAGACAGTCAACTTTCTAATTTTACGCTACAATGAATATATGCGCAATTTAGACAACCCAGACATTAAGTCAACTCAGCAACACATCAAGAAGCTCACTGGGTTCATCGTAGGGCATGAAATGGGTCTTGGAAAGACGGTTATGGTACTGTTTTTCTTGCGCTGCATAATCAAGCATCCACACCCTGTGATGCGTCCCCAGCGCATTGTCATTGTAGTGCAGAAAGTACTAATCCCGCAATGGAAGCAGGAGATAAGCAGATGGTGCCAAGCAATTCCGCTTTATACATATCACGGAAGCCATCAGCAGCGCAGACAAAAGCTTATGCGTGCGAAAAATGAGCGCGTATGCATCATCTTGACAACGTACGCAATGATAAGTAACGATGGGGAATACATTATGAGTGTTTTGAAAGATACAAACCCATCTTACTCCAGCCTTCTCCCATCCGTAGCTTCTGACTCGTCTAGTAGCACTTCTATTGATTCCATTTCTGCACAACCTATAACAGCTGTGACTCCTAACGCTATAGGCAATGCCGAAACAGGATCTACTGATCAAGTGGACCAAGAGCTTTCCAGCTCCAGTAGCTTCCTCGACCCAGTGTCTGAGTTCTCTTGGATGATAAAGAAGCGATCAGAGACTCCTGGGAAAAGCGCTGCGGCAGAGGCTGCACATCGTTTAAAGCACCTTTCTCTTCAGAGTCCATCTGAGCCCAAACCAAAGCATAATAACACTAACGAAATCATCCATCCTTCTTCACAACTGCCCACTCTCCCTGCCTCACAGGCTCAAACAACAAATAGCACTTCAGTCCAGGGTAATGATAGCAATCCAGAAAATCTCATGTATCTTGCTCCTCCTCCATCCAGCAAGCTTCCAAAGCATTGTATAGACATCCTTATTATGGACGAGGCGACCGCCATTAAGAATACTGCTACTAAGATATCACGGGGGTTGAAGAGTATAGACGCAGGCTTTAAGCTAGCGCTGACCGGCACACCTGTGATCAACAACCTGGGTGAGCTTTGGGCAATCGCCGATTATATTAATCCTGGATACTTTGGAAATCGAACTCAATTCGATAAAAATATTGCTAAACCCATTAATACTGGCGAGCTTCAGGACGCCACGGCGCGCGAGAGGTTCATTGCACAAAAGGTACGACGGGCTCTTAAAGCTAAGCTTTACCCCATCCTCATTCGCCGCACAACTGCAGATCTTGGGTCCTTAGACGTCAACAAGATAACCATTACGTTCTGGATCCCACTTAACGAAGTCCAGTTTATCCTGTACGGTTCTGCACTTAGAGCAAAAGCTTTCCAGGAGATTTATTGCAACTCATCCAACTACACAAAGATGATTTATTTGCTGCATCTCTTGCGTAAAGTGTGCGACAATCCTTGTGAGCTATCCACAGAGGACGCTGGTTTCTTTAAGGGTAACTTAGAAAAGGCAATCCTTAATATAAAGCAAAAAGCAACGCAACCACAGGCCCGCGATGGCGACTACCTGCAGATTCTAGAAGACCTACAGATATCTAAGGCATCAGACCAAGATCTTCCTCAGCAAGACCCTCCACGCTTGGCTAGATCAAGTTCCGCTAATGATACTGATATTCCTCTTATCAATGGTCAGCCTACCTTGTCTCACGACATGGAACACGTCAAAAGAACCGGTGAGATGGATGCAGTAGATACACCTGAACGAGCTGGTCTCAATGAAGAAGATAGTAGCGACAATGAGCAGGACGCCCAAGAATGGGCATTGGCGCGCTCATTTGATGAATACATCCACAAATCCCCAGATCACTACGACCTTACGGTTCGGAGTATCACCGCTCTCTCTAGCAAGTATTCACTTTTCATGGAACTAATTACTCATATCAAGAACAACAACCATCGTGCACTCATTTTTTGCGACTACCAGATAATATTCAGCATGCTGGAGCACCTACTGTCCCATAATGATATTCCATATTTACGTCTTGACGGCACGATAGCCGATGTTTCTGAACGTGATAGGATCTGCAAAAGCTTCAACGCAAACAAAAGGTACACCGCTCTTCTCATCTCAATTAAGCTGGGCTCCATGGGTCTTAATCTTACTGGAGCAAATAGGGTAATTCTGTTTGCCCCTGCGTGGAGCCTGCAAGTAGAAGAGCAAGCGATAGCTCGAGCCTATCGAATGGGACAGAAACACAATGTGGTAGTCTACAAGCTGGCCTGCATCAACACATTGGAGGAGAAGATGGTGGTGCGCCAACTGCAAAAGGCCGGTATAGCTAATGTAACACTCGACGATGAGAAACACAGATCTGTAATCAAGAAAACTGATTTGGGCAATCTATTTGAGTTCAGCCCTAGCAAAAGATTGGAAGGGCAGTTGCCAGAGAATATTAAACATCACGCAACATCAGAACATGTGCGGTGGACGATTCAACAGGCGCTTGGGTCATCATGGTGCGGTGACGAACAAACAGAAGCGGATAAGGAGTTGGAATTTGTGAACTCTTTAATCACTAGGGACTTTTGTATCGATGTGTCAGTGCTTGATTATCTACACAGTAAAGCGAACATAGACAAGGAGATGGATATCTCCGAGCAGGCATCGTCGCAGCTGGGAGCATCAGACTTTGATAGAATCTTATCCGTGGGGCTAGAAGCGTCTTCCAAGCCGGAAGAAGATAACTCAGGAGGAGAAAACCATGCGAACCTGGTGTTCATTTATATTGAGTCTCATCGTACTAACTATTTCCGAAGTATCATGGTAGCAATCTTCACTTATTGTAAAGTTCGACCATCAAATCTTGATGACGCGCTGAATGCGTACTCTAAACGATTGCGTGATAGCATATACACTATGAAAAAGAACAGCAATCACACCAGGACTTACATACCCAGACCATTTGTTCCATTTGTGAATCCAAAGAACCTCGCCCACGTTGCCGAGTGGCAGTGCTACCTCGCGTGGGCAGTTCTGAGGGCATCTATTCACACAGCCGACGCAGAAGCTTTCCCACCCGAACTTCAGGACTTCAAAATAACATCGCGTGAGAGACTAGCGTTCGCAACATCCGACCCTAAGATTCAAGAACTGTATGCCTACTTTAACTTTCAGCTTAATAGTATCATTTCTCACTTCACAATTGAAATAAAAGGGAGCCTGATTGCAGAGATGCCAGACATTTGCGAGATTTGCAGCACAAACACCGTGGAGGAATACGTCATTTACCTGCACAATCTGGTTGTCAGTAGAATCAAGCTCCTAATGAGCAATAAGAGTACCTTTAGACCCACTCCCACTTATCCTGCAACGCTGAACATAATATGCTCTTTGTGTCAAGCCAATAAAATACCTTTAGCAACTCTAATTGCAGCATATGACAATCCGCAGAATTGGATCAATTCAAGGTTCAAGCAAGCGCCTCAGATAGAAAAGGAGAAAAAGAAGATTCCATTACTCTGGGGCCCGATGGCAAATGAGTTTGAGAAAGTACAGAAGTCTACGCTGACTAAACTGCTACAGAAGATGTATGGTCATATCAATTACGCTATCCTTGACACATGCCTACTTGATTCTAAACCATTGGATCCAGCGGGTCAGGCAACAACTAATACCATATCATTAAGCGACGTCACAACGTGCTTTGAAGATGAGATAGTTATCATGCAAGCAAACGACACCTTCAGCAAGATACTGAGTCAGTACCGCTTGATGAGCAACGAGGTTAGGGCAGTAATTCTTCAGGATACTTATCAGAAGCTATGCCACTATCAGACATTACTGCCAGACAATGCTCATCACATAGCTCCCGCCCAATTTACTAACCTCATCGCTGTGTCCGCGCCGAATGCACCTCAGCATACCTACGAACCTGAGTCCAATGTTAGTGTTAGAGAGAAATTGCAGACTGAGGCACAGCCCAGTGGTTCTAACGCGAAAGGCTACGAAGACGAGGAATCAATTGATATACTTGCGTGAGAACCCATTGCGCAAGTCCACACTGAGCTATCTTTTGATGCCCTTGGCTCTACCTTCTACAGTACCCGGTGTCACAAAATTGAAAACCTTTTCCGAAATCTTAGCATCTTCGAATAATAACAGTAGTGAGGATGGAGTGGCAAGTCTCCCCTGCAGCTGCTTGGCAACTTCTTCCACTTCATTCGTAGGCAAGTAGCGCCGAAGATTCTGCACGAACTTGGAAGTGCCAAGGCAAGAGCACAGGGCAGCGTAATCCAGTTTCAATCTTGCTCCATCTGCACCAAGAGTGCTGCAATCTCCCAGGACATGTTGTGCATGCGCCTTATCTCCTCTAAAGAGCTTCAAGCTGGATAGCTGGGCTGTTGTTGAACGCTCAGTTAGAGATAGGGACAAGCAGTTCCCCACAATTCTTGCAAACTCCATCAGCTCTGTTTCTCTACCTGTCTCGTGTCCGAATCTAATCTTTATGCAGCAACTCACGAAATCAATCAGATCGGGCCCTTCCTCCGTAAGAATATTCTCTATCTCGGGAGAAAGGCTGCCTGAGTGGTCATCGGAATTAGGTTCAAGCAGATTGTGTAGATGGAGATTGACTTTGGCTCTGAAAGCGTCAGCGGTAGTGTTCGGCGATAACGTATACCCACAAACCATACAGTACGAAAGAAAAAGATCATAAATTTGTTTCTTATATGTTTGAATGAAGAGCATGCGCATTCTGAACAAATAAACATTGTGTTTTTGCGAGGCATCTTGTCTGGGCGGTTTTGGGTTGGAGGGGCTAGAGTTATTATTTGTGCGAGGGTTGTCATGCTCTAGTGGAAGAAAGAACACAACTCGAGATATGATTGATTCTAGAAGAGTCAACCCCAGTGAATACACATCTCCCAAAGCATCAAGAGACGTGGGTGTTACACTTTCTTGTCGGTCAAAGAGGGAACCATTAGTAGAAAGGAAATCATAGCATCTGAGCGTCGATTCAGGCGCCCTGTACACGAGGGTGCACGTTGTTCCCGTTGAAATGGGGGAGTAGTGATCGGCGGAAAGAACCTCAGGCTCAGCGTAGTTAGCAGAAGCACTTGGAGAGGAATAAACACAATATTTAGCCATCCCCAGGTCTGCAAGAAAAGCAGAGCCGTTGCCATCCAGAAGAATGTTCGACGGCTTGACGTCTCTGTGTGCGATCCCCAGTCTGTGAAGGTTCCGAAGACAAGTAACCACAGAGTGCCAGAAGAACACCATCTGGGACAGTGTAAAGCTGCTTACTAAGTTGTACGTTCGGAACCTTTCACAGTCGTGTGGATAGAGCGGAGTGACAAGGCAGATTAGCGAAGAGCAGTTCTCGAAATGCTTCGCAAAGGGTAAGTCTTTCGTTGTATCATCGAGTCGTAATTTGAAGCTCGAGATAAGATCGATTGCAGGATTCTTAAAAGGCTGGCCGCCAGCCGTAACCTGAGCCAGGTATGCGAGTAAGGTCACTTCACGCAGCACCAGATGGTTGAAAACGCCTGAAATGCCGACAGCCTTGAGAGCAACAGGTTTGCCCGTCTCCTTATCTATCCCCTTGTAGATCGTGCCGTACGCGCCTGCTCCGAGGTATCCTGCGGGTGACCAGTCGATCGCATACCGCTCGAGGGAAGAGGGGATGGTCGGCTGTGGCTCGGTCATCAAAACAAGGGAAAATGCCGGGACCGGGAATCGAACCCGGATTGTTCGGACCACAACCGAACGTACTAGCCTTTATACGATCCCAGCCCGGCGGGCGCGACAAGCTAAAACCAACGGAAATAATCGTATTGGCAGATGGTTTGTGGTGTGAAATGCGTTCGGCTATGGAACAGCTGATCCAATCCACACTACAGACATCATGTGATACTTGCACGAGACTTCCACGTACTATAGCTCCCCACATAGGGCGGGCTCCCAAGGCTGCAACAGGGCCACTAGGGGTCTGCTCAGGGAGCCGCAAGGCAGCACCAGCAGACTGCTCCCAACGGTGGTGCTCTTTACGCTATCGAGACGGAGGCGCCGTTCTTTGTCCTTTGCCTCTGCTGCTGTGTTAGGGCTTGATCTACCGGGCCTGGCAGGAATAGCGGTACCAGAGGGTGCTACCATAGCAGGCGTCCCGGTACGTCTTCCGGCAGGATGGATTGCCATACAATGGAGAGTGTGGTTGAAAACCCTGCTGCTTACGGGAAACCAGTTCGGACCGCCTGCTGTCTTGGTGTGGCCGTGCTGCCCAGCTGGATCAAGGTAGTAGTCCCACTGAAACCCGTCACCTTCACGGACACCTTCTACCCTCTTGCAAGATAGGAACTGAGTGCTGAGGACAGTACAGAGGTCACAGTCCCAAACACAATACTCGCGCAGCGTGCTGGACGACAGCCTGCTGGACTACCCGTTCGACACCAGCAACAAGCTTGTCGGGGCGAGCAGGGCTCTCGACGCCGACGCCGCCTCGACGGTCGTCGTCAACGGGAAGCTGACGTCCATCGAGGCCAGAACCCTGTTGGGGCGGGTGCACACCATGGAGCTTCTGCTCGACCAGTCGGCCCAGACGATCGGGGAGCTGCGCCGCGAAAACGCCAGGCTGCAGCGGGTCATCCTGTCCAAGGACGCATCGACACCCAATCACAATGAAGAGTGGATCAAGAATATTCACTTCAAGATTTTGCGGAGAGTGGCCACTAGTTGCCTGAGGTTCCTCCTTTCCCTTCGAGGATGGCTATTATCTTCTTTTGACCCAACTGCCTGGCTATGTCAAGGGCAGTCCTTTTACCATTATCCCTCATGTCTCCCTCCTCTTCCAGGAGCAGCCTGGCACACTCTGTGTGGCCATTCTGTGCTGCAAACATAAGGGCTGTTAGTCCACCACTCCCTTGCATTCCCCCCTCCTTCTCTAGGAGCAACTCGACACACTTCTGATGGCCGTTCCCTGCTGCCCACATGAGAGCAGTCTTACCATTGCTATCCTTCATGCACCCTTCCCTCTCTAAAAGCAGCTCGACGCACTCTATCTTATTGTTCTGTGCTGCAAACATAAGGGCCGTCATTCCACCACTCCCCTGCATACGCCCTTCCTTTTCTAAGAGTAGCTTGACACATTCTATGTGACCTTCCTTTGCTGCAGCTATGAGGGCGGTCCATCCGTCAGTCCTCTGCATGCGCCCCTCCTTCTCTAGGAGTAGCTCGACGCACTCTGGGTAGCCTTTCTCTGCTGCCCTCATCAGTGCTGTTTCCCTGTAGGTGAGCCAGTGGCCTATCTTGACATCCCCCGTCGCTGTCTGTTTCCCCTGGAGGGGAGCAAGTGCCTTCACAGTCGTCAAATCGTTTCTGTCGACAGCTCTCATGAGCGCTGTGACTCCATCCTTATCGGTGGGATCGAGGAGCTCCACGATGTCCTTGCACCCCGCCCTCGCTGCTATGATCAGTGCAGTGTCTCCATTGCTATTCTTTTTGTCCTTGTCAGAAAGGTACTTCTTGACTGTTGTGACGTCCCCATCCGCAGCAGCGCGCATGAGTGGGGTCCAGGATGAGACATCATGCTCACTCGTGCGCTTACAGAGCAGTCTGGCACAGTCTGGATGACCATATCTCTCGGCTACATCGAGGGCGGTCTCTCTATCATTATTTTTTATATCCTTTTCTCTCTCTAGGAGTAGCCTAGCACAGTCTGAGTGGCCATATTTTGCTGCACACATAAGAGCGGTCCATCCGCCACTATCTCTCATGCCTCCCTCCTTCTCCAGGAGTAGCTTAATACATTCTAGGTGACCTTTCTCTGCTGCAAACATGAGGGCTGTCATTCCATCACCCCTCTGCATGCACCCCTCTTTCTTTAGGAGCAATCTGGCACAGCCTGTGTGCCCGCTGTGTGCTGCAAACATAAGGGCGGTCCATCCATTATTATCTCTCAGACCTCCCTCCTTTTCTAGGAACAACTCGACGCACTCCGGGTGGCCATACCATGCTGCAAACATGAGGGCGGTCCATCCACTACTATCCCTGAGACCCTCCTCCTTCTCTAGAAGCACCTTCGCTGCCCCTGCATGACCACGTGCTGCTGCCCTCATCAGTGCTGTTCCCTTACAGATGGGCCAGCGGCCTATCTTGACATCCCCCGTCGCTTTCTGTCCCCCCTGAAGGGGGAGGAGGGCCCGCACGGCCGGTAGGTTGCTTCTATCAGCAGCTCTCATGAGGGCAGTGACTCCATCCTCGTCGGTGGGATCGAGGAGCTCCACTATGTTCTTGTGCCCTGCCCTTGCAGCTATGATTAGCGCAGTCTCGCCGTCATTGTTCTTCTTATCTTTGTCCGAAAGGTACTTCTTGACCGCCTCAACGTTTCCGTCTGCAGCAGCGTTCATGAGGGGCGTCCAAAACGAACCTTCATGCTTGCGAAGAAGCAAAGCTATATCTGTGTGCTTGTTCATGAGGGCATGCATAACGGCGGTGTTTCCGTCCTTATCCTTCATCTCCTTCTCGTGCTCGAAGAGGATCTCCACTGCTCCCTGGTGGCCCTGACGTGCAGCCCACATGAGTGCCGTCATCCCAGTGATATCTGCACGCCTCTTCTCATGGAGACTGCTCTTGATTGCATTGGTGTCCCCAAAGTATGCAGAGTAGATAAGGTTTGTCCAGCCTAAGGCATCACGCTCGCCTTTGCGCTCACAGAGCAATCTGACACAGCCTGTGTGGCCATTGTATGCTGCAAACATGAGAGCAGTCCACCCATTACTATCTCTCATGCCCCCCTCCTTTTCTAGAAGCAGTCTGGCACACTCTGTGTGGCCTTTCTCTGCCGCAAACATGAGGGCTGTCATTCCACCACTCTTCTGCATGCATCCTTCTTCTTCTAAGAGTAGCTTAACGCACTCTGTGTAACCATTTTGTGCTGCAAACATGAGGGCGGTCTTATCATTGCTATCCTTCATGCGCCCCTCCTTCTCCAGGAGTAGCTTAATACATTCTAGGTGGCCGTTCTGTGCTGCAAACATGAGGGCGGTCTTGCGGTTGCTATCCCTCACGCCGTTTTCTTCCTTCACAAGTAGCTCTACCACTCTTTCGTGCCCACGCACTGCAGCTATCATTAGAGCTGTTCCATCACGTATGACCCAGCGGCCTATCTTGACACTCCCCTTATTCGGTCCAAGCTGAGTAGGTTGATCATCAATAATCCTTTCCACTTCCTCCGCATTACCTTTGTAAGCAGCCCACATGAGGTCAGTTGCAAAATAGTCCCTCGTAAGAGCAAAAGTGCCAACTTCTTCGCCTTCAACTTCTCTAGCAGGAACGTCACTCAGCATTTTTTATTCCATCAAAGCTAAAATAGAGTAAATGATATAATGTCATTCCATGTATGATAGCATAACTATGCGCTTGCTCTTCTTTTCTTACTTTGCTAGTAATTATGTAACATATGGTGTTCACTGCGCCCATGACCCCGGCCTCTGTCCCTTCGTGCTGCAACTGACCGGGATCTTGTGACAGTCATGATCTCCGACGCCTTATGTTTACATCTGTGAGTCTTCTATGGTTGAGAAGAATGTCTGTACGAACAGTATGGGGCTCTCCCATGGTTCGCAGCTACACCCATTGCAGAATCTCCCTGAAAATAGCCTGCACCACTTCCCCGTCATCCTATCGGAGGAAAGATCAATCTCTTTGTTGCTAATATTTGCGGTGAGAAAGCCAAGCGCAAGGCTGTCGTGCATCGAAGTCCATTTCTGTAGACCGTAGCAAGCTCCCGCTTTGGTTTGAAAAGCTTCACTGAACCTGCTCTACAGCTGACCATCTAATGCATACTCTTCTATCTGTCTGAGCAGTAAATTGTAAGGTCAACTAAACCTCAGACATCTTCCTTTTCTAAAATTAGGATTATAGGCTTCATCATGATGGGTATGAGGTTATGACAGCAATCCTTTGACCTGGGAAGAAGAGTGACAGGGTATCTTGTTTATGAACGTGCTTGTTTATATATGAACGTCAAAAGACTGCCTAGCGCACGGAGAAACTTAAACCCGATTTGAGAATTTAGCCAAGTTCTGCAGTTTGCGAACCTAGCACGAGCCTGCAGTTCATGGGTGTCTATCCCCACAACCCCAAGTATCCAAGGAAGACCTCCTGTTACTAGATTTAAGTAGGATGCCTGGTAGTCCTTCCCTTGCAGCGCACGTTCGAGACAAGCCCGGAGATCTTCAGCTGCGCACGACTGCATTCGCCGGGCCTTCAGTAACTGAATAAGTGGCGCAATCCCTAATCGCACTTGTGATATCTCTTTGCCATCCCCACCGGCGATCTGTTCTCGAGCTCTCCACTCCAAGAGAACTCGCTTAATCACAATCAGGGAATACAGCTGTGCATCGTAGGACACTTGCCCGTCTGACAAGTATCGGGAGTTGTATTTATGCAGCTTTGGGTTGGCGAGTAGCTCCCTCACTTGCGCTGCAAGGGGAGATGCACACAGTGGGCAAGCCTCAACCTGCCCTGAGAGTTTCACAAGCGCCCGGAGACGCGCAGACGAAGAGAAGGAGAGGGACACTTCTATTTACTACTTCTATTTACTTAAACATAGATAAGGTCATCCAGGACCCGACCCTTTGCATACCCTGGCCGGCTAAGAATGTCACTGCCATCCTTGGTGGTGCACAGACCAACTGTGTTGTTTGCGGCAGCAACCGCTGAGGCGTAGGCGCCAAAGAGCGTCGCATGCGCCACACCATCACCAACGCCACGCGGAAGCGGCCGACCATGGCTGACAGCAGGTGACCCTGAACTCAGCCCCATGGTGCTATCGCGGGACATAGACGAGCGCGCAAGTGCAGAGTCCTCCAGAAAGCCTGCGGAGCCAGAGAAGATGGGCGCCTTGCCGGCTGAGTAGCTGAGGTAGTCTATGCTCTCAAAGTTGTCATAAACCGGCCTAGAAACGTCGCGCGAAGACTCCATGCAAGAGCGGATGCTTCTCACTGCGCGATCGTCGTGGTCCGACGACGAAAGGAATCTGCTAGTGGTGGTTAGCGAGTCGCTCAAAGCGAAGGCATGGTTCAGATCCTGCGGGTGCTTGACGCGCGAGTGCCTGCTGGCGGTCTCTGCAGCAGCCTGAATCCCGTTGAGGCGGCGAGCAGTCTCGATGCGAACAGAATCGTTCAGGGGCTCCTCGTGGTGTCTGAACTCCCTGCGGACGTAGGAAATTCCGGATCTGTGCTCAGGTCTGGGATCAGCGTAACAGTTAAAGGTTTGCTCGAAGTTCATTATTTTTATTTTGGTGTGGCGCGTAAAGGAGGCTCCTGTTTTGCGCGCGTTTTCTTTTGCGCATAAAAGAACGAATGGCTTTGCTGTGGACTATGGAGAAAAGAACCATTTGCAGTGGCGGGTTCGTGACTGTAAAGGTCTTTGACCAAGCCATTACAGGGTTTGATGTCCGCCACCCATGATAGTTCTTATTGCATCTCCATCGTTCATCCTTATGTAGCTAGTACCTTTTGAAGACGCCTGTTTGGCAGGTTCTCGCCTTTTCCCTCTGCAAGCAAGGAAGTATATGCAAAGCCCGCCTACGGTAAGAACTAGAAGAATAGGCACGATTACAGCCAGTGCTATCACGCTAGAGCTGGGGACGCACGTTATCCCATCAGAGCTCTTTTTAAATCCGTCCTTACAATTGCAGACATGCGTTCCAGTGTATGTTGATAGATCACAGACTCCACCCCCGCCGCAGACTTTCTCCGATTTAGACGACGCACCAAAGCATGCACTAGGCCAACACAGTCCCGTTGATGAATCAAGTCTATATGTATTTGCGCAACTACATTGCCATTCATCAGATCCTAAACTTGTCTCAAGACACTGCCCACCGATGCCACATGGGAGATTCCTTTCTCCACGCACCTCGATTGGACAACTAGGGTGCCAGCACTGAGCACCTAGTAAGAGGTAGCCGGCTTCGCATACGCACCCAAAAGAATCGGAGGATTCGTCGTATGAACATGTCCCCCGATTGCTGCACACAAGGCCGTTGTAGAAGCAGGACTCGTGTGCACAAACACTAGCTTTAGTGCCATTGGAGAAAACCTGCGTAGCTAGTTCAGTCATCGTATCACATTCAGTGCAGAACTCGCCAGTATATCCCTTGGGACACATGCAAACAGTACTCCCAGCAGACCTAGAATCTCGCCCTTTGCGGTGAGTTAACAAACTTATCGAGTCGTATTCAGCTTGTTTTAGCAGCCCCAATTGGAGGGCGTTGGAGGCGTCTATGCATACTCCACCATTTAAGCACTCGTTTCCTGGAGTAAGACAGTCACGTAGTGAGCACACATCACCCATTCTTCCCGGTCTACAATTGCATTTGGCAGACTCTCCGTCTTCGACACAAGTGCCATAACCGCTGCATGCAACACCTGCGTTATCTATTCCGCACGGATTCACGGCACAATCATTACCATAGAAAAACTTTGGGCATAGTTTGCAGACCATGTCACCAGTTGTTTCTATTACACAAACCCCTCCGTTGCATGCGTTGGGACTAATATCACAATTAAATGTCTCGCATGCAGATCCATAATGCCCCACCCTGCATTCGCACTGATAGATCGGCATTTCATTCTCCAACTTTGACCCAACAATACAGACTCCAGAGCCTGAACAGAGCCTTATATCACCGGTCTGGTAATCCTGCTCAACACCGCATGAGTTCAGGCCACAGTCCAGCCCGCTGAATCCCTCAAGACACTTGCAGTGCGACGTGCTAGAAATATAGGGAGACGTAGTGAAAAAGCACGTTCCCCCATTTAAGCACGAGGAGTCATTGACACAGTTGAATTCCTGGCAAAATACGCCAGTGAAGTGTGCTCTGCACTGACATTGGTACTCTCCTTCTTCGGTTTCCACGCATGTTCCTCCGGCGTTGCAAAGTATCCACTTGGGATTATCATATTCATCTATGTAATTATAATCGGCTTGGGCGCCACAGTATACATTTTCGCACTTAGGTCCAGAGAAGCCAGTCAAGCATCGACAGCCACCCGTTGTACATATCCCGCGCTCGTTGCATACTGTTTCATGGCTTCCATTAAAAGTCCTGCAATTCTCGTGATCTTCCTGTCCAACGTGTACATCACATATGGCGCCACTAAAGGAACTAAGGCATGTGCAGCTGAATTCGCTACCAGTATCGGAGGCGCTCCGCCTGCAAAGACCATTGCTCGAGCAGTAAGTGTATGGGATATTAGCCTCTGGATCGTCAAGGAGGGTTGGGTCAGTGCCTTCTTTGAGAGATACGCCACACCTGTTTATCTCACAGCTACTACCTTGTACCCCGAAGGGACACTCACACTTACCATTGTCATTGCAGCGCCCTATCGATGAGCAGTCCTTATAGGATGTGCATCCACTCGCTAAGACAACGGCGATGAGTACCCATGCTGGCAGATTTGGCAGCATAGATCTTTTTATTTTCTATCTAAAAAGAGTATGCGAAACACAGGTTTGCACTTGTATTAGTGCATTCGCATTAGTATCATATCATTGGTACCCCTTATTCTGCTTTAATCAGTTCTTTTAAGGTTAAGCCCTTGAGCAGTATCTTATCATATGCTTCGCCAGGATGGAAGAACCCCATTTCCACAAGGTCGCTGATGTAGATTCCTATGAGAGATGATGAAAATTGATGGGGAGTGATGATAGTACGTATGGTTCGTAGGCCCTTGTACTTGAACACAGGACTAAACGCAGGATCTGTGAGCATCCAAAGGCATCTACTAAGCCTAGTGAGAGGAGCAATTATCTTTTCTGTTATGTCAGCGTTGCTAATTCCTGCGCCTACTTGTTGGACCTTATTAAGGTGTGAAGGCTTAACAGCCATTAGAGCCAGGTTAAATAACACTGATAAAAGACAGTCGGAGTGAATCTCATTATTTAAAGGGTCAGCTCTGTAGCGGTCCCCGAGAGTTAGCACATTTTCTGTTAGACACTTTGTGAGAGGAAATGCTTCAAGAGGGAAGTCCAGAGCACCGTTTGAAATTAGAATGACGTCAAGCACTGCAGATATCTTTGGTATAAACATGAAAAGAAAAGATTGGAGGTCTTTTGAAAAGCGGTTAATTACTAAGCTTCCGGCGGCTTTATGGGCGGCCAAAATATCTGATAAGATAAGGTCGTATGAGCTGTCGTCAATGGTTACGTGAAACATTAGGTCATCAGTAACACTGATTAATATTGAATTGGGAAACAAAAACTGTTCTACAGCTCTAAGAATGTGGACAACGAAGCTTGTGATGCTATCTTGGTTGTCTAGCATCGTTTCTCCTGGGGCAGAAAACTTCAAAATGGAGTATAGACGGCATGAAACAGGGTGTCTGTTGTAAGATAAACCGGGAACAGCTGCATATGCCAAGAGCCCATTTCTCCTCCAATCTAAAGCTTCCTTTGAACAAGTAAGCACCTCCATCTCTTTTTATTTTTGTGAAGTCGGCTAACTATCTCTCCCTGCACTTCTACGAGTGCAGGTCTATGCCCTGAAAAAACAAAATCTCGAAATAGACAAAATCTGGAATTGAGACTTTATGGATTGCAAGACAGTGAACCTTTACACCACTAGCATGTCGGCAAACGAGCTTGCTGCGTGTCTTCGTGTAAAGGAGGTCAGCAGCTCCCACTCATCGCCTTATATAGGCAGGTATGTATCGTTACTTTCAGAGCCTAACCTTTCCCACAGAACGCGCCAGGATAATCCTTTTTTGACCCCCGTGCAACAAGTAGCTAAACAGATTGTGGAGCTACGGCCAGCTCCTGTCTCTGCTGTTGCGACTCTGTCGAATTCTGCGTTGTCTCGTCAGTCCGGTTATTCTTCTAATAAGCACTCGATGAATACTGTACTTTCTGCACGGAAAGAAACAGGTAAGCTAGCTGAGGGCTGTTCGCTAACGACCACTGGGCCATCATCTCGGGCAATTTCTAGTTACAAACCAGCAATCCGAAACCTATGTCCCCAACCAGAGTCACATCCTCGGGATTATAGTACGCTTAAGATAGTCAGCAGACTGCCAAGTGCCTCAGACCATGTTCTTCGACCAACCACAACGGCTACTGCGCCTTATCTACTTGCTCCCGGAGGACAGTATATTTCACAGTTAGTTATTTCTAGAAGTTCGTCGCAGCTCAACCGGCCATCAACAGGCTCTGGTTCTAGAGTACCTTCAATTCGTCCTGCCTCTTTCTCTATGTCAACCAGTAATAGCACGACATCGTGCGTCTCACAAACTTCCCAGGCTACACATAGTTCACTAGTACCACTTAATACGCTTGAGAACGACGAGCTAGATGCCCGTGAACGAGAATTAGAATTAGAGCTACAACGAATCCAAGTGGAGCGCCAAGCTCGAGCGGTAATTAAAGCATCAGCACAGCTACAGAAAGAACCACCTGATCAGACAAATAACCCCCTTATAGATTTACCCGTTCGACTATCCGTGCCAGCAGAAGCTGCGAAGAGTAGTGCATCTACACGAACCATAGTAGAATCAGCAAATATACACACAAACGATCCATTAGTAAGCTCCTTGACTGCGTTGTCAAGGTCTTCGTCTAGAAATGTGTTCTTGGAGTCATATGTAGCAGAGGAAACTGTACGCAGGTGTCTCCAGAGATCCAATATGACTGGGTCACAACCATTAGCCAGCCACAGTGGTGAAGACGTATGTTCCTCTCAAGCCAGCATCCTCACTGCTGTTCATTTAGAGCAAACAAACACAGAAGATCGAAGCAGCCCACAGGTGGCAGCATGCGCCCTAAAGAGATTGATTTCGGAGCTTCTGGAGCACCCCCGGGCAATGTCCCCAACTGCGGACCGTTCAGGGACATTCACGAAGCAAAGTGTGGAATCTCAGTCAGAATCTAGCAGTCCATATCTAAATACGTATTCAGCGCGAGACTATGTGACACACGAAGACGTCCTCTCTGTTTTTGACGAAGACAACTCTTTGAATTTTAATCGGTTTAAGTACCTAGCAAAGAAATTCTATGGACGTATAAGCAAAGCAAAACTCTGGTCCGTTGCAAAGGAGATAGACTTGATGGATAGCATAGACGAGAAGGTAGACTATTTGTATTCGTTCTTATTCAACAGGTGAACATAAACTGTCCGCCCTCTTTCGCACGTCTATTGAAGGTGTCTAAGAGGGTGAGAATCTTCATCTGCTCTAGCTCTATGTCGAGAAGAATGTGTTCTATTGATACGGGCTCGTCCGTCGCAGTGCCATCTCCAAAGACGAACGGGGCTCGTTCTCGTTTGCGCCCAGCCTTGAAGACGAACGGCGTGCTGGCCAAAAGGTTCGTAATGTCATATAAACGTCTTGTCTCTACTCCAGTCAGCTTATGCAGTTCATAAAAGGTTGCTTTTCCGCACCGCTGGAGCGCCTCAACAACCTTTCTGGTCATAGCATCGAGCCCCTCATGCGCTCCCTGGCGTTGGGGACGTGTGCTCGATATACATGGGTATGCTCTTTTTGCAAGTGGCTCCAACGATGATATTCCCTCAAAGACTTGGTGAGTAGCGCCCTCCCTGTTTGTGTTTGTTGTAGTTAGTGCACGTTTTGAACCAATCATACTAGCCATATCAGATGCCTTTTGCTGGAGATTGGTGTCCAGATAGGCTGGCGTCGCGGGTCCCGGATGTGGATATATGTCTGTTATCATTTCCTCATGCCAGTGCATCGGGAACTGCACCGAATGAGAGAAGGAGGGAGGTCTGAATTCGTTTGTACAGCCAAGTAAATTAGCTGGGAAGTGAGATTCACAGACTGCCGAAAACGCATACAGGTCATCACCGCCAACGGTGTGCTCAGATACATCTTGAATATAAGCCGGGGAGTCGCGGCCTGCAGATGGGCCGGGAGACTTGGTGGTCATTTGGTTTAATATAAAATGTCTCGAGAGGTGCCAAAGCTATGATAGTAACCCATTGCATATTAATGCGACACTTATGAAGATTTCAGTGGATACCTTTCTTTTAAAAATGGAAACCCAAAAGAATTAAAACCATTTTCTCTAATCCCGTGGATCAGTTGACCTGAAGGTGTGGGCGCCGGAATAGCTGTGGAATCTCCCTTATTATGGCCTTTCTGTGCTATAGTATCAGTGTTGGTCTTCTACCGCAGCTTTTTGTGTCTTTGCAAAGACTTACGAAGTCTACACAACTCAAGTAATCTATTGTATTAATCTACCAAGTAGTCAACTAATGAAATTATTCTATCGCCACTGAGAAGCTATACAATTGTGGGCAGATGTGTGTTCTGTTTCTCTTCTTTTTATCTACGTTCTGATTGAACCTGCTCTTTTGTTATCGAACTACTACACCTTAATGCAAGAACATTTTTTAATATCTGGTCTTTTGTGGCCATTAGTCGACGGGTATTTGGTCCTTATTAGTAGTTGCAGGAGACTATTGCCTCAGATTATGTTTATAGGGTGGATATAGATTGAAGTGAAAAAACCACTTTCAGAAGCAGAAGCCTGCAAGATAAAGAACTTCACTATCTTTGCAATTAGTCTAACGGACGGAAAAGATTTGAACAGTTGTTAAGAGCTTTTACATAACCCTCGTCACTGCTTAAGGCTTAACTATCAAGAAATTATGGTTTCTTCTCCATCCTGTTGCACCAGGGCATAACGACGCAGTAGTTTTGGAAACGGCTGCATATAGTTCCGCTTAAGTGACGCGATAGGCGCCTGCCAACGTTTGATCATTGTCTAAGTTCAGCTTCGTTTCCACATCGGCAAAGACTCCAGCAAATGGAAAAGAAAATGGACAGCACTGCAGATAATCTGATCATACGCCCAGACCACTTATCATCCACGCTGAGTATTTACGGTCCCTTGAGCCCGAGATACCCTTCCTCGCCATCACAGTATCTTCAGAAACAGATCCCCAGAGTGTCCTGTGCTGCTGATACTGCGTGTGCGTCGGTACTGCTGAAGCTTAAGTCCTCTCGGGTCATTAAGTTGTGGAGCCCTCAGGAGGAGGCCATGCTCATTTCCTTTTACGGTTATTTTCAGAGTAGCTGGAGTCTTTATCGTCCATACTTTGACCGTACAGTGTCGTCCATAAAGATGAAGTATCATAGCATCTCTAGAAACCGACGTAGTTTGGTCAGGAACGCTGCTACAACTTTCAAACCAGACGAGGATCGGGTGCAGTGCAGTGGACCATCCATACTTATGACAAACAGACTCGAGGCAATGAGGTACATTGAGCGTCTAGAAACCGTGGCTGCAGGTAATCCTGCGCTAGCTCTTCAATTGATGCGCATCTGTGGAACCTCCGCAGAATTAGACCAATTTACACAACAATTTGCATGTGATCTGCAAAGAGCAGATATGCACGAGGTCCTCAGCTCAATACCGCCTCTTCAGTCCGGTGGCGCACCAGCTGGCTTCGGTGCTGGTATCGCATATCGACAGGGGGCCCAGACTGACTTTACTTCTTATTCTGTCAATCAGTGCAGCACGTCACCAACAAACTACCCTGTAATAAGGGATCCTAGTGTATCTTTGTTCACAGCTGACTTTCTCTCGATGGATTCTGCCTATAATCCTGACCTGTGACATTTCTATACATTCATGCTTATCGCTGGGGCATCCATGGTGACCACGGTCTTATCTACGCCCTTCAATACCTCACCATTGATGATTATTTTGTTATTAGCGTTGTACTTCTGAATGGGTAAAAAGGGGGCTTCAAAGAGCATTGACAGACATGCGAGTAACGTGAAGAATACCATGCATTTTTCCGTAGCGAAGAATACTACGACACATATGAGAATTATAATCACAGTAAGAAGCCGCTTTGTGAGTACATTTTGGAGATATGCGAACAGTCTGTATGGTCTGCCCGTCAACAGAGTAAACGGTATTAGTGATAGAGTACTACAACAGAGGAGTGCGGCTGCATCGTACAGGATGTATCCTAGATAACCTGTCGCATTGACACTCGCTCCACTGAGATGAAACGGTGCTCTGATAATACTATACATGCACCGCAGTATTATGCTACCATACAACGCCACACAGACATTCGTTACTAGTTGCAATCTAGCCACATCACTAAGAGAAGACCCGCTTCCCCCCGTACCGAAGTACCCACCAATGGCACGCACACTAACAGGCGTACCACTGCTTGATCTAGAAGATCCTGGTGAAAGCTCAACTGCAGGAAGCAGAAGAGAGGTGAGGGACAAAAGAACGACAACAACCGGCGCATAGCTCCACATGGAAAGAAGCACACACGAAGTAGCGATAAATAGTCCCACATTGAGCCTCAGATATCGAAGTCCATTGGAAAGGCCGCCAATCCAATAGCATAGATATGTATCCCTCAGTTGAATGCTTCCATTAGGCTCCACAACAAACAAATCCCTAACAGTCCAGAGGCTATCTAACAAATCTGCAGAGGCCTTGACCTTTATCGTGGGATCCTTGTGTCCCTGTTCTACAAGCGGATAGAGAGCCATTCGTATGTAAAGCTCACGGTTAAACCACAATCTGGAAAGAAAGGCAAGCGCATTTGTGCTCCAAAGACCAAGTAAGTAGTCCTGAGGAACATAGAGTAACGATACTGCATTAAGCAGCTCTGGAACAAAACATAATGCTACGAACGCCAATCCAGCTACGGATGCAGGGAGGGTCATGATGCCCACCAGGCCTATGGTATAGACAATGGTTATTGGATAACGAGATGACAACCCTATTAACATTAGCAGGAGTAGCACGCTTGATACAATAAAGAGCGTGGTTGAATTCAACAGCGTTACGAGCACAGGGGAGATAGCAATACAGACCACAATTCCTAAGGAAATAGCCAACATTTCAGGGGTCAATACAGCTTCAGCTCCATAGAAGTGCAGCAGCGAGGGAGCAGTCAAGAACATTCCAGCCAACGACCCTGTGATCAAGGCTATTAGACTAACTTGAAGATTTGGTAGGCTGAACAAACGCCTAAGGATGGTAGAATGAGAAAAAGTATCTTCCTTGGTATCCTTCTCTTTGCTGGAGGAATTGGTGGCCGCAAAAACACCAGATACACGCATTAGGCCATATAGCAATGAAGTCCAGATACACAGGCCAACTAACGTCGTCAGTACGAAACGCAGCACTATCATTGTCTTCGGGTATGCAGTATACTGCTCGATGTGTGCACTGTGGAACCCACGATAGACAGTTAAAAGGAGCAGGCTTGGGTCACCCTGAGGGACATATCCTACCAGCATGAGAAAACCTGTGCAAAGTAAGGGAGTTATGTTGCAGAAAATTACTAGCAACAAACTTGCAAAAAGCGCAATCAAACCAAAGGATATCCTTGCAGCTTTCTTACGTCTTTGAGACGCGGCGGATAATGCAGCAAGTCCACTCTCAGAAAACGGAATAAAGAGCGAAATAAACAAGAGGACGTAGCACACTAAGCTAATTAACAAATAGCTACCACGTATTTTATATCCAATATGGCGTAGCTTCCCTACGTTGACAAGCGTTACCAGAATCATGAAGATGGCCCGTACAAATATAACAAAGAATAGCTTCAGTGCAAGCTCCTTTCCGGTATACTTGGAGAGAAACGAGAGACAGTAGTATCCGCCAGTAGCTATCAAGAGGAGGCCGCTCAGAAGCGCAGCCGTTCTGGACTGCGAATAAAGGGTAATGAAGAACACACAAAAACAATGCATAAGCGCGTGGTGCCTGAGTGTGGATTTTGCCTTTTGATATTGCTGCATTATGGATGTACTTTCGGGTCTCGTATCGCCCCTGCCATCACTAGTATTACCACTATTGAGCTGAGACACTTTCTCTTGCAGGGCGTAGGCAGTGAGCACGCTATCAGACCATCCGGGGAGAGCTGCGGATGATAAGAATGCGTTGCATATCAAGTGGATAATAAAGTATGCCATATAATGGCGCCCAGGGCTGATGTTTATGGTCAGTGTGATGTACTCAGCCGCGAGAAATGCATAGGGTGCATAAGGTTTCCCTTCAGTCATGGCGGAGATTGCTTGCAAAGAGCATAGAATGGCTCCTCCCACTGCCGTAAAGGGATTGAATAGAGGGCTAAGCAATAAGAGAAGATAGAAGACAGTGCTATTTGCGACCATTATGCACCTTGAGGAGAGGTATGAATAGATGGCAGTGCACGGAGCCAAGAAGAGAACAACCTCATAAGGCAATAGAGTTAAAGTGATGCAGAGATTGCAGCAAAATATGCAAGGAGCCCAGATAAGATCACCGAAGACGGGTTTGTGCAGCAAAAGAGAAACACCTATCTTTAGTTTTTCAAAACGCCTCTTGCTCGTGGCCGCTATAGTCTTCTCCTTACCATCTGGACTGAGTTCAGATTTGTATAAAACTTGCTGCTCTTTGGCTCGATCAGAAAATTTAACATAACCTTGCTTAAATATTCTTGGGGAGAGCTCCCGAAGATACAGGCCTTTCTTCATAAAGTAGAGGATAAGGGCGGAAAGGGAGAGTGTCAAGGTGGTAGAAACAATGCAGAGTGGCACTACTAAAAAGATACTGATTGGACGTGCATAGAAAAGGCTCAAAACAGGAAGGACATAGCTAATCGATATATAAGTGAGACCTCCTAACAACATAGAACACTTACGGGTCTTGTCCGCTTGAGATAAACCCTTGTGCATAATCATGCCCCTATTACCTACCCCGTCTGAATTGGTGACTCCAAAGCCTGCGGTAAAAATGGAGTCGCCTGTGCAGTATAGCGTTAGTCCCTTGTTGATCAGCAACTCGTGCACGATCCTGCTGATAGGGAGAAGGAAAGCCAGTGCCAGAGGGTACCAGGCTCCAAAGAGAATCGGGGAAACACTGAGGAAGGAGAAGGCCAGAGTAAGAGAGGAGCAAAAACAGAGAGCTGCAAATCCATAGGGAATGATCTGCCTGTCTCCGACTGCTAGTAATAGAGCCAGTACTGCTATGGCCAAACCAGCACCGAGCGCCAGGAAAAAGGCAAAGATATCAAATCTTTCAAAGACAAGGCGATTGTGGACCCTGAACGACACGTAAAGCAAGTACTCTGCAAGGAAAGAAGCCAGCAAGTAAACTATATGTGTTTCGAAGTAGTTCGAGGAAATAAGATCTAGGATAAGCCCGGCAACAAGAGCCCGTAGCACCCCATCCCCTCCTGCAAGATATATAGAGGCTACGACTATCTGTGGCACGCAGACTAGTGTGCACGCTTTAGCCCAGCCCTTCATAGACAAAAGTGAAGGAAAGCAAACTAAAAGCAATTTATTAACCGGCGACGTAATGCCCAGAACCAGACCTGCAGTCAGGGTACTGATCCCTCACAATTGTTGAGCACCTACTAACGTCATCAAGCTGTCTCCGATAGTATTGCTTGTCTGCACCTGTCATATTTAAGAGGGGAAGCCCAGACTGGACATGGAAGTAGTAGCGCACGTTTTCAGCGTAGAGATCAGGGTCCTTGGACTCCTCCGTTGTTGGCACATATCTTGGCAAATAGCGGACAGTGCAAGTAGTCCTGAAGCACAGCATCATTTTGAGGATAGCCACCACCATGTTCTGGTGTGCGTCGCTGACGTCTAGTATTCTTCTGTCATATGTGATATGGCAGGCGTGAACCGGTTTCCCGGGAACAAAGAGACCGCGTTTGAATGTTATAAAGACAGTCCCATTTGTTGTAGTTCCCTCGGGTGCGCCCGCAACAAGTGGCCACTCTCGGGGGAGTCCCAGAGGCCCAGAGGCTAAGAGTGTCCTCTCTTGAATAGCCTTCTGAATTTTCTTCTTCGAATCAGGATCGTTACGGTCGACAAACAGCCCTTGGTTTGATAGTTCTACAAGTCCAAAGATGGGCATGTTGCGAATACTAGCTTTGTTGATATGCGAAGTAAATCCTAGCATCGCCAAGATTGCTCCATCGAGAGAGGTGGTGTGATTGTATATTAAGAGATGATCTACTTCGCTATTCGGCTTATTCTGCACATCCTTCTCTATAATCCTACAACCCGTTGACCAGACAAAGAGCCAAGTGACGAACATGGTCTGCGCCCGTATGAGGGTCCTCCGAAAAGGGTTGATAGGCCTTGTAAGATCTAGCTTCAAGGTTAGAATGCGCAGTGATACAAAGGCTATTATGAACGAGAGCACCATAGTTAATAATCTGAAGGGAAATAAAATCGGAGAGGCGATGAACTGCAAGCTCCAGAGATAATAATAACGCAGAGTCCTTTGAGGTCTAACGGGGACAAATGCATGCAAACCTTTCAGTTCCTTAGAAGGTGTGTCCATCCTTGGGTCAAAGACCGAAGAGCAAGGGGCCAAATAATTTGCACAACCCTTTTGCAATCTTTGTAAAAATGTCTTTTAATATTAAATTTCCATAGCTCTCCTACAAATCCTCTTATGCCTTTCCACAATCTCTTGATGGCGACGCGGGCGGGAGCTCTCTACATCTCGGACCAGATGCTCACGGTGGACCTGCGGCCGACCATTCATTATGAACCCTTACTATCACTTTTGAGCCGCGCTACTGTATCTCTTCGAAACGAGCCAAACATAGTCAGGCTAGCGCTTGGAGATGCTCACCCAGGAATCGTTACTTTAAACCGGCGCAAATGGGTGCTCTCTCGGGAGGCTATCGACTTTCATTGTTCTGAAAAGGTATATGTTGTTGGAGACCTCCATGGAAACTACTCTGCATTAATAATCTTACTGTTAGAGGCAAACATTCTTCGCCGTAATGATGCTGGCTACCTCTCTATTGACCAGAATGCCTTCCAGTCCACGCATCTCGTCTTCTTAGGAGACTATGTGGATCGAATGTCCCACTCCATAGAGATCATTGCTCTCCTTTGTTATCTAAAGCTGTCCTATCCTAGCAAGATTACATTGTTGCGTGGAAATCACGAGACTATCGCAACGTCTATGGGAAACACCACTCACAAAGAGCTTTGCATCAAATACGGTAGGGAGCGCGGTGGTAACATCTACAGAATGCTGACGAAGTTCTTCTGCTCTCTTCCACTGGCGTGTCTCATAAATTCCATTGCCCTATGCATTCATGGGGGAATACATGCCCCAGAGCCGGCTCGAATAGGTGACCTGGACATAATAAACCGGTTTCGCGAGCCTGATCAATTAAGAAAGAAAGCAACTCCCTATTATGACCACCTACAGAATCTTCTATGGTCAGATTATGTTGATGAAGATCCTGACGAGGCAGACAAGGGGGGAATATGTCATAACGCCGATCGCGCTACCGGGATTCTATACGGTCCAACCGCGCTTCATTCTTTCATCAGCTCTAACGGGCTATCAATGATAATTAGGGGTCATGAGTGTGTCCCAGATGGCTTCCTCACCAATGAGTTTGGAGCTCATAACACGATATTCTCATCTCCTCTCTACGATGATAAAAACAGCGGTGCAATAATGCTTCTTATCAAGCCATCCGAAGCAGATATTCCTGCATCATACAGGCCTCAAAACATACATCTAACTAAGAAGGAATTTATAGCCACATTTTCACTAGCATACACTAATATCTTTCAACACGATACAATGAAGATACATCCTCTCATATTAGCAAGATCTACTGGCCTAGTTCCAGTTCCTCAGCGAATATACAAGATAGCCAACGCCCTGGAGCCTCGTGAGCCTGTCTCTAAGCATCTTAATCTTGAGTGCACTACTACAGCTCTTAGCCAACAGCATCCTATAGTGTATGATTCTGTCTTGTGTTTGGACGGGTGCTTACTTGACATCCCTCCCGATCACAACCCTCTAGCTGGCACTCCTGCGCCACTGTATGAGCTTCACGGATGCGATGGATCTTTTATCCTGGCCATACCTAGTATCAGACGATTCATTCGCTTACTATCAG
This sequence comes from Giardia duodenalis, assembly GCF_000002435.2. Lineage (NCBI taxonomy): Eukaryota > Fornicata > Diplomonadida > Hexamitidae > Giardia > Giardia duodenalis. The sequence continues at coordinate 2,669,884 of NC_051860.1, forward strand.
AGCTGTGCTTGCATCTTGGGATCCCCAACTATGCTGTGCTGAGTGCCGTAGCTGACCACTACAAATGGCTTGTTGCTCCGAATGGATATAAGTACGAGTTTACCAAGGTCGAGATATCACAAGGGAGTATGCGGCACTACTATTTACAACTCGGAGAAAGGACTGTTTGTGTCCCAAGAGTTCTGTCCCAGCCCATATTCCCCCTCAAAACGCTGATTCTCTTGGCCAGAAAGTCTGAGAAGAGCTTTCTACATGCCTTGGCATGTCTATCTAAGCTTCAAACCAAGCTCCTGGCCCTAAATACCAGTGTTGATGCCGGCCCATCTCTTTTCAATAAGTTGGCCTCCGTGCTCTTGGCTCACGCCTGATTGGTTTTCTAGTTAATGATGCCTGAAAACTACTCTAGAATAGGCTATGACCCCGTCTTCGGCGACCGCTGTAACGACTAACGGGCTTAGCATCCTTTCCGTCTAGCCTAGCCTTGACTACTTGGTGCAGTTTCCACTCACGACTGAATTTAGCAGGTTGTTGCCATTTTTTACCCTTAAGGAAACCTCCTGCGCGTCGCTTTTCAGCGTTACTCATTTGCCTAACCTTAGAGTACCCTATTTGCTCTTGCGCCTCAGTATCCCCAGTAGGGTCGTCTCCATCTAAAGCCGCAGGTAGCTGTTCAGGCTTATGCCCCGAGAATAAAAGGAGATAGAACTTCTTCGCCATAGTACTGTTTGGATAATCGATAATAAGGCCGCCAGTGAAGCCCGCCTTGATGGCGCAGTCTTGCATAAGCGAAATCTGGTCATTATTTTCAGGATATATCTGCAGAGCTGCCCGTGCTCCATGACAGAGACACGAGTATAAACTCTGAAAGAACCGAATGAGCCTTGCACGGGGATTCTCGCTCTTCTTGTTAGAGTAGCAAAGCCACTGGAGAGCAGAAACAGAAATGCAGCCGTCAAAAAGACCGTGGGTAAACGTGAGGCCATCACCCACGTCTTGTTCGACAAGATGGGGATTGTCGTTTATGCTCAGCATTGCAGGTGAGATGTCAACGCCTATATGCTCATGACCAGCCTCAGTCAACACCTGACCAGATATCCCGGAGCCACACCCGACATCCAAAATCAAGCAGGGCTGATTGGGAGGTAAAGCGAGGAGCTGCAGTGCACGCTCTGCCATCTGTCGCTGGATATACATTATTCGTGTGTTCTGGGTGTATTTGGCGACTTCAAACTGATTGTAAAACAGGTCAGCAGGGCCTGAGGCCTCGGGTCTAGACATAAGATAAATAAATCAATTATTTTTTAAGTTTAGAAGGAGCAAGCTCTCGTGTGATCGGGGGACTCGATGAGGTGTCTAAGAACAAGCTTACATACAATTAACAATATTTTAAGACTAAACAGAACACCTTTTTATAATTATCGCAATCAGTCCCTTAAAACAAAATGACCATTGTTCCTGGTCGAAACATTGACAAGGGATTTGCACTGATTAAGGAGGCCGTCGTAAGCGACAATGCCAAGAAGTATCCTGAGGCATATGAAAAGTATAAGAAAGGAATTGAGCTCATCTCCATTGGCCTTACGTCTGAGACCATAAAGGGTCGAAAGGAAAATCTAGAGAGTTATCTCGAAAAGGCCAGGTTTAGGATGAAACAACTTGAACAGGTCCTGGTTACCGCACGCGAAAAGGCCAACATGAAAGGTTTGGGACCAAAGCAAAGTCCTGCTCCTGCACAGCCAAAGAAAGATTTGACACCTCAAGAGCCTCGTAAGAATAATTCTGCCAACGACAGTGTAGAAGACTCAAAGCCAAAGAAAGCGATTAAGCAGAAGACTGGGGAGGATGACGCCCTCAAGGCTGCGATCTCTAATGTAATTATTCGCATGAAGCCTGATGTTAAATGGGATGACGTTGTTGGTCTTACAACGGCTAAAGAGGCCCTCAAAGAGGCTGTCATTCTGCCGTTTAAATTTCCCCAGCTTTTCCAAGGCAAGCGCGAGCCGTGGCGCGGGATCCTCCTGTACGGATGCCCCGGCACCGGCAAGTCGTTCCTCGCGAAGGCGGTCGCTGCAGAGTGCGACGCCACCTTCTTCTCTGTCTCGAGCTCGGACCTGGTGTCGAAGTACGTCGGCGAGTCTGCCCGCCTCATCAAGGCCCTCTTCGAGCTGGCCCGCGCAGAGAAGCAGGCCGTCATCTTCATCGACGAGATTGACGCCCTTGCCTCTGCTAGGGGCGGCGGAGAGGAGAGCGACGCGTCTCGCCAGATCAAGACCGAGTTCCTCGTGCAGATGCAGGGCGTCGGCAAGACCGGCGGGAACGTCCTGGTTCTGGGCGCGACAAACTACCCGGAGGCGCTCGACAGCGCCATCCGCCGCCGCTTCGAGAAGCGCATCGAGATCGTCCTCCCAGACGCCGCTGCCAGAGCAAATATCATAAAGAATTGCATCGGCACTACGCCCAATGTGCTAGCAGATGAGGATATCACTGAGCTCGGACAGCAAACAGAAAACTACTCTGGCTCTGACCTCAGCATATTGTGCAAGGAAGCTCTCATGGACCCCGTGCGCGTGTTGCAGAAGGTGTCCTACTTCCGCCTCAATAAGATCACAGGCATGTACGAGGTTTCAGCATCAGACATGCCCGGCGCTGAGAAGAAAGACTTTATGGATATTCCCAACGATAAGCTGACGGTTCCCTATGTCACTGTGAGTAGCCTGTTGCGTGCCAAGGCAGCCGTGAAGTCGAGCGTCTCCCAAGCTGACAAGTCGCGCATAGCGAAGTTCACAGCGGAGTTCGGCTCCACCTGAGCTGTTATAGCTCTGCCGTCATAGCCTTTACAGCCGCCTTTCCTCCAAGGTCGAAGTGAGATATCCAGTTGTCTGTGTCTGTGCGCTTATCAGTCTTCGTTTTTCTTTCTGATTGGGCCTATTAAGGCTGGAGCAGTCTACCGTGAAGTGACGCGTGGTCTCGATTGTATGGTCGTGCGAAAGCATTTCCAGTCGCAAGCACAGGCTTCCAACAACCTCCGAATCGAGGACGATTGGGTAGGTGTCGGATATTTGTGTAAACTGACGATCCTTATGTGTCATGTTCCTGCTGAATGTAAATGGGCGGGCCGCGACTTCACCGACCACTCGGGAGTCAGCACCTGGGACCGGCGCCGTGCAGAGCTGCAGCTTCACCAAGAGATAGTGCAAGGACTCAAGAAAGAGGGGCGGCGGGGGACAGAGCACGATGCACTCGTTGGGGATCTGGACGGAAGGTCCGTGGTTTGTCTGGATTCTGGTAAGAATGCGATTGGCGGCGTCGTTAGTCTTACAGCGTGTGCCAAGCTCCGACCTGACTACGATGTTGTGGACCGATAGAAGAAGAGGGGCACAGGAGTTCACGCGCAGAGACACCCACCTTGGCAGTCCTGGCTGCACCGGGACGGTGGGGCAGATGTTTCCATGCCCATCCAGGTATAGTACATGCAAGGATGTCTCGGCCGAGGACGCCCGAGTCTGTGTCTCTTCGTCCACGGATACGCGGCTGTCTGCGAGACGCTCGGTGTGGTCCATAAGTCGTGTGCGCTGCCTTGCAAGCTTGTCATACCGTATCATGTATCCCTTGAGACGCTTCGCCCTCTGCTTGGCCTCCATGTTGTTTTCCAATCCACACATGCTTTTATTATGACAGAGCCTCAATCCAACAATTTGGGTGTCACTGACCGCAAAAGACTCGTTTCTGCGGGGTGTCGATCGCCCTGCTACCTGTCTACGCAAGCGCTCTGTGGATTTACTAGCATATGCTAATTCACATCGACGTAAGAAAATCGACGAGGTCTTCCGAATCTACCGAACACCTTACCATATTGGCAAAGATACTGTCAGGCTTGTGAAACAGCACGCGCGGAGGACCCTGCTCGACTATTTGACCACCGGCCATAACAATAACCCTATCCTGGTTGCAAACAGTGCGGAGTCTATGGGCTATCGTAATAATGATCTTTTGCTCCTTATATGCCCCCAGGGCATCCTGGATAGCCGTCTCTGCGGCACTATCCACGTGTGCTGTTACCTCGTCCAATAGGATGACTTCTGTGTCTCTGAGCAGCGCGTGGGCTACGCACAGAAGCTGTCGCTGTCCGAGCGAAAGGTTGCTGCCGTTATCAAAAAGGTGGTAGTCAAGTTGCTTTGACTGAGCTCGAAGTATTCACGCAAGTGCGTCTTCTCCAAGACACGCCACAGCTCCTCATCTGAGAACCGTCTATCCCCGGAGAGATAGGCTCGCAGTGTCCCGGAGAAAATAAAAGGATCCTGTGGTATCAGCGTCACCTTAGACCGTGCCTGATGTAAGCCCATCTTCAGCAGGTTCAGGCCATTCAAGAGAATCTCAGACCCGCCTCTGGCTCGACAAGTCTGAGAATCGCATTGACAAGGGATGACTTGCCAGACCCTGTCTTTCCTATGATTGCAACGCGCTCTCCCTTGCCGCTGTGAATGAGATCCCATGAAGCACAACTGGCAAATGCTGTTGATAGCGTAGCGAAAGATCTTGCACAATAAGCCCGAGAGTAGAGTCTGCCGGCAGCTACTTGGGCTATGCGGAGCGCTTGTACTCTCTGGTTCAAGAGTAGCGTACTCTGCTACCCTTCCACGCTGGCCATAGAAAGATCCATTGCAACAATCCCGAAGCACATATCTATTAACATCATGACAACATCAAAGCCATTCATGAGTACGGTACCTGAAAATATCTCTCCGTTAGCAAAAGAAGACGTTATGATAGTGGACACAGTAACTACTGCGGACACACAGATAGATAGAAGGGTAGTTGTAAAGTGTAGCCATCTGTAGAGGGAAACATCCATCCAAAATGCCGCCTCCATAGCTAGGACGGCTCTGGCGTAGTAGCTTGCCGCCTGGGCTTCATACCTATACGCTCTAAGAGATGCCAGGTTGTAGTATGTGTCTAGAATAAAGTTACACACATGGCTATTCAAGAGGGAGGTGGTGCGTCGCAAGAGGGGCGACACAGCACGAAATCCCATGAACATCCAAAGGAACAGTCCCAGCAAGGGAACTAGCACAAACGTAGATGGCCAGCTCATCAGCAAAGTGGCCAGTAATGAACCCAGCACAAAGATGGAGTTCTCACATGTCGCTGCTAGGCCATTCTTCACCGTCAAATCACATGTACCTGTGTCTGCTATCAGGCGGTTAAGGATCCGTCCAATGGGGTGTGCGTCATAGAACGACATCGATGTATTGATAAGCCCCTCTTCCATGCTGTAGTACAGCTTCTCTGCCGCCTTCCGTGTGAACAGCATATAGAAGAGCTGCCCAACGAAGAGGATCACCATAAATGCAAAGGAGAACGACAAGAACAGACCTATGCAACCACCTGTGCTCAGCCCTAGCCGCTGTCGGTCCAGAAGTTGATGAGCAGCGACGCCAGTTGCAACATAAGTATACAGAAGACCCACATGACAACATAAATGACGAATTCCAGGTCCCGCCTGCCTTGAACCATAGCTTGTAATATTTAGAATTAACAGATCCCAGCTCCGTGCATTCTCCTCCTTAAGCACTGCTGCCATTCGATGCACTTGATAGTCAGAGTCGTGTTTCTCTACAGCCTGTATAGAGGTTAGTGAGGGACTTCTGCGACGGGCAGAGGAGAACAGTCTATATCTACGCTCTCTGGTGTCACTTCTTTGATCGTGCCAGCATCTATAAATAGCACCTTTAAGCACGAACGAAAGTAATGCATCTGATTGGTCGCCAACACAACGGTCTTCCCCCTTGCAAGTAGATACCCTTTGATGGTCTCGCTCCATAACGACTTGCAAACATGAGAGTCCAGAGAGGCGAACGGATCATCAAACAAGTAAATATCCGCGTCGGAGTAGATGGCCCTGGCAATTGATAATCGAGCTTTCTGTCCTCCAGACAGTGTCACACCGCGGCTGCCAACAAGTGTGGCAAGCCCCCCTGGTAGTTCAGAAAGGTCCCCATCCAGACAGGAGAGCCGAGTTGCAAGCTGCATTTTCTCTTCATCATAGGGTAAGAATAACTGGATATTGAACTGTATGGTCCCTGTAACACGGACGGCACCTGCGAGCAGTATGCAATACGGCCCACCGAGTGTATATGAGCGGAATCCGAACTACTTGATGTCGAAAGGGCCACCTCTCCCAGAATAGCCAATAGGAGCTCGACTTCCCGGAGCCAACACAGCCCCCCACCCCAACCAGGCACCCCCTAGGAATACTAAACTGCAAGGATCTAAGAACTGGCACGCACTCTGTCTCTAATTCGCGTACGGAAGACTGAAGTACGGTAATCTGCCTATGCATGGCTGCTAGCTCAACATAGTACTTCCTTAATCTGTCAGTTTGAGAGGAGCACCTGGAGGCATCAGGCGTTGCCGGCTGGGGCTTTGGAAGTAGGAGTCCATCGGGGGCATGGGGCTCGTCGCCCCTAGGAGAACCAGCGGCTGCCAGGGACGGCGTCTCGATCGGACCGTCCATTCCGCACCTACCAGCACATCTTCAGGAGCCTCTTCTCGAGTGCATTGTATGCGCCGAGCAGTTTAGAGCCGCCCTCATGGACAGCAATCTTCTGTTCCTGGCTTGTAAGATTGCTGTTAGAATTGAAAGAAGAGGGTATGTGTCTGTGGCACTGTCTCCCCCACGAATAACTCGGGTTGCCCACTGTCCATATAACAAACTGAGCCGCTGTGGAGTCGTTCTTTTCATGGAGCTTCCCACAATAATCGCCCTCGGGCAGAGTAAGAACCTGCCTCGCTCTGTGGCAGCTGACAATTGCAGAACTCAATGAAGAGATCAAGTACGGTAAATCGATAATGACGCGAGCAAATATAGTGAATAGATACGCAGCCGTATAGGCGTGGCCGTGTAAGGTGCCCGCTTAGCACTGACAAGAAGGCACAGAGAAGCATGGCGGGCCAAGTCATGTAGCCCACCAAGTGGATGCATGATCGCGCAAGGGTCATCCTTCCCACGTATATGAGCTCTTGACGCCTACGTGGGTGCATTCGACTCCTGCACAGCTCCTGATAATTATAGGCCTTTATCACCCGTAGCCCTGCTATTACTTCGGTGACATGCCGTGCACGGACATCGCGCGCAGCAGCATATCGTTTTTCCAGAAAGAGATTGTACAGGGTCAGGAGACTAATGAAGGGGAGCGTAACGAGGATGCCCCCAAATCCAGCAAGAGCACTCCTATCAATTTGAAAAACCAGGAATAAAACAATCATCAACAACTTAAGTGGCACCGCTATCATCCTTGGTATGTTCGACACTAGATTAGAAATGGAGCGGGCATCACCACTAATGAAAGTAATCACCGCCGGAGATAAAACGTGCGTCGCTGCAACATTGGGAATGCGTATGAGCTTCTTGTACAATAGCATCGAGATGGCCTGGGACACACGGATGCTCTGCTCAGCACAGATTGTTGATGCAATGGACTGGAAAAACGCCGTCAAAAGCTGTGCAACAAGGTTAATAACTATCCATACCCATGCCTCGCGGAATAAGCCAACAAGCACACTGCTACTAGAGTCGCGGAGGTCAGCTATATGACCAGTATCTAAGACCTTAAGGAGCTCTGTCATAGTCTTTGGTTGCACAAAAGAAAGAAATACAGCAAGTCCCATTAGTATGGAAGACACAGCAAAGAAGGGCCAGCTCGTCTTCATGACTAGAGAGCCGATTCGGGCGGGTCTAGCAGTTGCCCGTGCCACCGCCAAAGTGCCTTCCAGCTTAGTCAAGACCTTACCATAATTCATGTTTGTTGGCAGAGAAGGAATGTCTGATGGTTTTAATACCCTCTGCTTTCTCGCTCTTGCCACGAATGGTGTCATCCATAGAAATGTATAGTAGAGGATGAATGGGCAGCGCTCGCTCTGCGGCCGTGCACTGGGAAACGCAGTAAACTCGTAGCTCTCATATCGCTCAGCCCTATCTGCCATATGTCCCCTATCTGCCCGATTCTCGTCTGCCAGAGTCTAAGGGCTTTTATGGATTGGGGACAGAGGGGCGGCGAGGGGTCAGGCACGCGGAGCAGAGGCACCCCTCGCAGCCAGCCGTGCGCCGCTAGCGAATCCAGCAAGACGACGCCGGGGCCATGAAAACACAAAAATGGGGGACAGAAACCTGGACTGGAACCGGACGACCGCCCCGCTCCCGTTCGTGTGGTCGGACATGGAGCCGGCGATCTACGAGCTCAGCGAGTCGTTCCTCCCCGTGGACCTGTCCGCCTCCCACCTCGCGCTGGGCAGGTCGTCGTTCCTCTCGCTCTTCGAGGACGAGCTGGGCGCCGACGAGGCGAGGCGGGGCTACGACGGGCTTCTGCCGGAGAGGCCGGGACCCTGCACCCTGGCGGCCTCGCCCCTGCCGGCCAAGCGGGCGCACGTGAGCTCCCTACTGGCGGAGGCCAGGCGCGGCGCATTCGAGTCCCAGCTGGAGCGGAGCGTCCTGCCCAGCTCCACCGTCTTCGCGCGCCTGGAGCAGGCCCTCCAGCGACCCCCGGAGGGCAGCAAGGCGGCGCTCCAGGCGGCCCTGTTCTACGTGCTCGGCCTCCGCATAAGCTGCGCCCTGCCCCTCCCCCTGGACCCCGACACCGTGGTGAAGCGGGCGCTCCTCCTCTTCCTCCACAACGGCGGCTCCTTTTTCAGGCAGGTCCTCAAGCGGTTCGGCGTCCTCGCCGGCGAGTGCGCGGTCTCCCTCTCGGACTTGAGGGCGGAGTCGACGCAGAACGCAAGCAAGCAGCTCCCGCCTCCCCTGACCCACTGCATCCAGGTCCTGCATCTTGTGCTGACCTCCCTGAACCTGCGGGGGGTCACCGTCTTCGAGCACACCGTCTACGATCGCCTGGACGGCTCAGTCGACTGCTCGCCCTACCTCCACACCTTCGAAGGCTTCGTCAGGGCTCTGGTCCACCCCCTTGCGCTCCTACTCTCCAAGCTGATCCAGGCAGACGCAGGCCCGCACAACAACACCTTCAACAACGCGATCGCCCGCTGCGTGGCTTGCTGCCGCCCGGTGGCCCTGCTGAGACAGGCGCTCCTCCTCCTCCTGGGCCCGCTGGGCGACCACAAGCAGGCCCGGAAGTGCCGGAGCATCCGCAGGATGGCCCTGGAGGAGCAGGGCAGCGCCGGGTCTTGCGCGATCAAGACCGTCAAGCGGCTTCCGCCCCCGCGCTTCCGTGGCTACGTCAACCCCACATCCTCGTCTGTCGCGGCCCTGCTGCGGTTCTTCGAGGGCTCGTTCAGGCCGAAGGACACCCCCTTCTCGTCCGGCAACGTCTCCCCCTACGCCGATAAAGGCGTCGCAGACCAGATGGCAGAGTGTGCAAGCGTCATTACGGCCTTCAACGCCCGCCAGCCCAACAGGCGGCGCCCGGGGCTCTTCCCGGGGCTCGCAGAGGAGTACGCCAACCGGAGGGACGAGGCCGCGCTAGGCCTCTTCCAGCTGCTCCCCAGGCCGGACGTGCGGATCGGCCTGCAGTCCCTGGCAGACCTCCACGGCGGGTACATGGCCATGCGGTACAGCTGCGACGCCAGAGAGTCAGTCATGTCGCGCTCCCAGGAGACCTCTGTCGGCGGCCGGAGCGACCTGGACGGCGGGTACGACGCCGAGCTGGAGCGCACCCTCGGCAACGTGGTGGTCACCAGCGACTACCGCATGTACCTCAACAGGGTCAAGCGGGGGCTGACCGCGTCCTTCCCGTTCTCGGGGAGGCCGGTTGCGAAGGGCAATCTGCCCTACTTCGAGCGGTGCATAGAGAAGGTGCTGTCCTTCAACTACCACGAGGAGCGGTTCCGCAGCATCAAATACCACGAGCTGGTCAACGTGCTCACCTACGCGCTTCCCCTGGACGTCCAGCGGGCGATGCTCGTCAGCATTTCCAACGAGGCCGACTGCGTCCTGGAGCACCAGTTCTACCACCTGATCCGAGAGGTCGACATGCCGGCGTTCCTCTCGTCGCTGCTCCGCCTGGCGCTGTGCGGGGTCCCCCACATGCTCGAGACGGTCCTGTCGGCCAAGGCGACTGCGGGCACGACGAAGGACGCTGAGAAGGGCGCGTTCTCCAACAACACCCCGTCGTCCACGCGGCACGTCCGGGAGTCTGTGCTGAAGAGCTGCCTCCACGTCCTTCTCCTCCTGCAGGCGAAGGCCCGCCAGGTCCACCCGAGCGTGGGCCTTTTCGTCTCCAGCATAATACAGCGGTGCAACGGTCAGGGGTGCGGGCTCGACGCCGTCATCGCCACCATGTGCCTGCCTGCGGCCGCGTACATAACGGGCGTGGACCCGCGGACCGCCGCGCTGGGCACGTGCCTTTTCCTCCCCGGCCAGGCCGCGGACGCGCTCGCTCCGGACGAGCGGGTGGCCGACGCAGGCGAGTTCCTCCAGGCCAGGCCCGCCAAGCAGGGCGCCCCGCCGGACCCGGCGCTAGACCCCGCGAGGCCCCTCCACAGCATGGCGAGCGGCAGGCGGCTGTTCTGCCTGCTGACGGCGTCGCGCTGCTTCTACGGCTACATCTCGCACTCCGCGTCCCGGGCCCAGGAGGCCCTCGCCCTCTACTCGAAGGTGAGCGCCAATTACATCTCGTACATCCTGCAGTCCTCCAGCACGGCGGCCAGCCAGGGGTCTGCCGCTGCCGCCGCAAGCCAGGCCCTTCCAGACAACCTCAGCCAGACGACCGTCTTCACCAGGGGCGCCCTGCAGCGCAAGGCAGGGGCCGCGGCGCAGAGCGTCCCGGGCGGGGGCTCCAGGCCGCCGATGGCGTACATCCCGAACAACCTGGCCAACCTGATGGAGTTCCTGCGCGGAGACAATAGCACCAACAACCCCGCCAACATAAACACGGCGGGCACGCTCACGTGCAACTTCCCGGGGTACCAGCTGTCCAAGGTCAACAACCTTTCGTCCATCGTCGTGCTTCTGAAGATCGCCAAGCACATACTGCCCTTCGCGGCGGGGGACTACTCGCGCATATACGGGGTGTTCGAGCTGCAGGGCCTCCCCGCCTTCCGCGAGTACCTGACGAAGCTCATCTACCAGCTCTCCATAAGCCCGTGCAGCGAGGACAGCTGGCGCTGGACGAGGGACGTCGTCGCGAAGAACGCGGCGATCTTCGCAGAGTTCGAGCGCGCCGCCTTAATAGCCTTCACCGAGAAGTACCTCCTGCCCGACCGCCACCCGTCGCTGGCCCACTACGGGTGGCTCTACGAGAGCAGCCTGCCCGACGCCCCGGAGCAGTACGCGGCGGAGGAGGCCGTTGCGCTCTCCCAGCTCCACGCGGGATGGCCCTGTAACCGCATCTGAAAAGGACCCGCGTGTCTTTAGCCAAACAAAATATAATGAACAATGGGAAGCATCGGTTCTACAGTAAACCTTGTCTGGGTGGATTGATGGGAAAGAGGGTCAGGGTGGATCTTGGCTATGGCCGCTGGGTGGAGGGGGTGCTTGCAGAGGCAGACGTCTTCACAAATCTGGTCCTGTCAGACTGTCACGGGTCGCGTCCGCTGGCTCCTTCTGAGGCTGCACCAATCACCGTGTTTCCGTCCTGTGTGGTTCGTGGCGCAGCTATCAAAGCAATCCTACTGGTGAGCCCCGACTAGGTGGACATCTGCAGTGCGTGGAGCGCCTCTTGGCGTTTACTTGAAGACCTCCATGAACTCCTCAACTGGCTTATTGCAAGCAGGACAGACCTTGCTGGCCACGTCCTTCCCGCAGTCCTTGCAGAGGACGTAGTGCTTGCACGGCATGCAGACCAGGTTGGGGGCGTTGGCGCGGCACTTCACGCACTTCGTGTACTTCTTCGAGTTGAGGAGCTTGCGGATCTCGCCCAGGCACTTCTCGAGGGACTTGTTCAGCTGCTCCTCCGAGATCTCCGCCCCCTGGTCGATCCCCGAGCAGGAGAGGAAGTAGAACGCCTCGAAGAACGAGCGGAAGATGGCCATGTTGTGGCTCTTGACCTCGGCCTGCTGCGACTTCTTGGCCATCTCGGTGTAGGTGGCCGCGACCCTCTGCCGGAGCTGCTCCAGCATCGCCGCGTCCATCGTCTCGATGGTCTTCAGCCGGAGGACCTTGGCCGCCTCGAACTGCTTCGCCCTGGAGGCGTGGTTGAGGGCGGAGAGCTTGCCGGCGTCCCGCAGCCTCCCCTCCTTCTCGAAAAGGGCCTGGATCAGCTCGAGGTTCCCCCTCTTTGCCGCCGCGATCAGCGCGAAGGACCCGTCGTTCGAGACCAGGCCCGCCTCTGCGTCGACCAGCTCCAGGGCGACGGCGGTGTGCCCGGCCTCGGCGGCCCACATGAGCGCCGTCTTCCCGTCTGCGTCCCTCTGGCCTGCGTCCGCGGCCTTGTGGGCCCTGACGTAGTCCAGCCTGTTCTCCTTGGCCGCCTCAATAAGTGCCATTCTTTGCCTCCCAATTGCGATCGCGGCTCTTCATAAGACATATTGATAGAAAACTTGGAGACGTTGTTTCATGGCACTTTGGCACGGACCGGAAGCATGGGGCGCTGGTCCGTAAGGCCTGTTCTCCAGGGCCTTCTGCTTCTCGTGAAGGGAACGACGGGTTTACTCGTGAGATCGTGGAGCAGCTTGGCGGCTGTTGCGACCACCGAGGCCCGGTATACGGCTGTCCCTAAGGAAAGATGCTATCTCAGAGTAGCCCTTGGCCTCAAGCTTATCAAAGAGGGATTCGTCAGACTTGTCTATTAGATGCCCCTCCTTTTCAAATAGCAGCTTCACTATCTCTAAGCGGCCGCCATACGCTGCGTGCGTGATAGCGGGTAAGCCATGGGGATCCAGCATGCAGCCTTCGCGCTCCATCAACAGCTGCACTACTTCTGCATGATTCTCAGAGGCAGCCTTCATGAGGGCGGTCGCATTACAAGTATTCCCTGGGCCACTCTCATATTGCATTAGCAGTTGTACTGCTGCTACGTGGCCGCATACTGCTGCTTGTATTAGCGCCGTCCCAGTATGTGTCCATCGCTTCTTCTGAATGGGTATAAGTGCGCTTACTGCTAATGTGTCGCTTATTTTTGCGGCTCGCATGAGCGCTGTGACGCCCCTATCATCGGTTGGGTCGAGAACCTCCACTACGTTTTCGTGTCCTGCCTCTGCCGCAAGGATCCGAGCCGTCTTGCCTTGTCTGTCGGTCAGGTCCTCCTCGTACGGAGCCAGAACAGAAGCAGCCTCCGCATGGCCCTCCTGTGCAGCAATCATCAGAGCAGTACGGCCGTTCTTGCTCTTCCTCCCATGCTCATGAGGGATGAGAATCCTAGCTACCTCAGGATGGTTCCCGTGTGCGGCGTGCATGAGCGCGGTCCAGCCGTTTTTATCTTTGATACCCTTCTCCTTCTCAACAAGCAGCTCAACAGGCCCACCGTGCCCCTGCTGGGCCGCGTGCATGAGGGCCGTCATCCCCCGCTTGTCGCGCTGGCCGATACAATCTTTCTCGTTGGCCAGCATCCGGACGGTCTCCATGTCATTCGTGTGTGCAGCATATATTAGTTTGAACAAGGAGAGGTCCGTCTGGGTGCCAACCACTTTCATTTCACTATTGGATTGTGTAAACTTATCCTCCAGTGCTTTTATCCGGCCTTCAAGCGTGCCAATCCCGGTGGTCTTAACTCTGGGTTCTTGCCCCAAGGCGTTGGCTTCACTTGGCCTGCTCTCAAGAGCGCCCTTGAAAGAGGCAGTCTCAGCAGACTTGGCGTCGAGGACTGCCTCAAGAATAGCAATCCTAGCATTAGCATTATTCAGAGCAGTCTTCAGGGAGCCGCATTCGTACTTCAGCACCGCATATTGAGCCCCCAGCTCACTAACTGGGATGTCGAATGTAGCGAGCGTCTCATGCAGCTCCCTGGCCGTCGGCCTCCTCTCTGGCTCTAGTACAAAGATCCTCTCCAGAACATTCTGCATGAAGCCATCAGTGATGCCACTCAGGTCCGGCCTCCACCCATCGACGAAGACCTCTGCCGGCTCCTTGCCCCCCAAGAAGTCCGGTCTCCTCAAAGTAGTAAGCTCGTAGACGATGGCCCCGAGGTTCCACATGTCGGAGGCGGGGCTGGCCTCGTTGCGGAGGAGCACCTCGGGGGCCACGTATGCCATTATTCCCATGAGAGTGCTCCCACTCCACAGGGCGTCCTTGCAGAGGCCGAGGCCAGTGATGACGAAGTGTTCACCATCTGCGCTGATAAGGACGTTGGCAGGCCTGAGGTCACAGTGGACAAGTCTCTCGGTATCTGCCCCACTGGCCCCGTAGAGGTAGGCGAGGGCGGCGGCGACCTGCCTCAGGACGGAGAGAATCACAGCGATAGGGACGAGAGTCTTCCTTCGTTTGTGCTCGGTGAGGAGGTGCTCAAGGGTCTTGTCTTGGCGATCCGTAACGACGTAGATGAGGCCTTCGTCCTCGACCACTTGATGGTGCTTGAGGACTCCTGGATGGGAGAGGTCGGGGAGGGCGGTCAGCCCACGCTTTAGCATCCACACCGTGCTGACCCAGACCGTCGAGCCGGATCTCCTTCACAGTGAGGTAGGGGTATCCCCTGAGAGAGTAGACTGTTCCCGCGGCACTTTCACTAAGCACATCATCCAGCCCCTCGTAGAGCTCCCTGGGGGTGAACTGCGGGGCACTGAGAGCCACCGTTGCAGACCCAGACGAGGCGGCGTACATCTTGGTTTCATTTTGGTAATCTACCGTTTTGGAAACGATCCGTTTTACATGGGTTCATATCTACAGGTCTACAGCAGTCCCGTGCCTGTAGGGGCTTCTGCATAAGAGATGAGAAGGCCACCTGTGCGACCATTTCACCCACCGGTGTCCCAGTGCTGACCGAGGGTGAGAAGGCCTGCTCCCCCTAGCCTCTGTGGAAACGGGTGGTTGTGTGCCTCACTGACAGCCACCACTTCATTAGGGTGTCTGTTCGCTGCACAACTGGAGGGAGATTCTATCCACCGCCGGATGCAACCAACAGTTAGGCGCGTTCACTCATGGACTTTCTGGGCGGCATCCGTAGCCGGGGCTCCGTCAGTCCAATACCCTCACTCTCAAGAAGGGACACCACCTCGGAATGACCCTCCATATCAGCTACACAAAGAGCAGACTCCCCGCCTATGTCCTTCTCCTTCTCTAGTAGCAACTTAACACAATCTAGACGACCAAAGTATGCTGCAGCTGTGAGGGCGGTAAAGTCTTTGTCCTTCGTCATGCCTCCCTCAACATCCAGGAGTAACTTCACTACCTCGGTGCGACCGTTTGCTGCTGCCCACATGAGGGCCGTCAAGTCGTTGCTGCTCCTCATACCGCCTTCGCACCTCATCAGCAGCTTTACCGTCTCAACGTGTCCAAGCACTGCGGCGACCATCAGGGCCGTCCCGTCGTATATCTCTACCATCCCTGCCGTAACAAACCTCGCCACCATCCTTGCTTGATAATGGATGTAGCGCTTCACCGCGTCCACGTCGTTCCTCTTAGCTGCCTCCATAAGTGTGGTGACGCCATCCTCGTCCACGCTGCCTTCATCATCCATTTCTGAAGGCTCAGTTGGGTTTCCTGCGCCCTCTTCGCTCGTGTCCTTCTCTGGTGCGAGGGGCGGGGTGTCGTCGTGCTCCTGAGAGCAGTGATCCGAATCATCTGCAGACGACATTTTTATTCCATGGCCACAAAGGAAACGCATGTACTGGTAAACTTGCGATTCACGGTATTGTTTACAGATCATCCAGATAGCGCACCAAACATGAACTGCATGCCCTGGGTTCCCTCTGCCCTTCTTGCCTTGTGTGGTAAGTGCCCAATGAGAGATGACTTCAATTGTGGAGTTGTAGTCTGCTGGGCACCAGTGCAGGGTGGGCACTAGAGCTTCGGACTTCTTCATTCCACCTACCAGTCACCTTCAGCGTTGTGCTGCTAGGACCCTTGCCCACGAGCACACCCCAAGGATCCCGGGAGTAACTTCAGTCAATGCTCGATTGTGTCCGGAAACAGAAGCGAGTCGTGGTTAATAGAACAAGGGCTTCTCCGTTGCACTGCTGGAGGCCTGACTATCTTATCACCACCTTCTTTCTGCCGGGCCTCTGCTTCAAAAACCCACCGTGATGTCGGGGAAGAAGCCTGACAGCCTGTAGTAAAACAGCTCCTGTGAACCGTAGACGTTGGGGATCCTCTTGGCCACCATCCATGCACATCGGCAAGGCCCTCTGACGTTCCCAGGGCCCAGCAGCTCGCCATGACTGGAGAGGAGGGCTTACTGGGTCCTGAGCAGCAGTGATTATGAATTCCTACTATCAAGCTTCCCTCTCCACAGTCTTGGAGCCGTTGAGATAGCCTCAGCAGATCATCGAAGAAGAGCATAAGCTCTGGCACTGCATCGGCAAGCTCTGGGGACTTCGCCTTCCCTTGCTGCAGGTCTTCAGGAGCAGTCTAGAGCTGTGGCTAGATGACTGCGTTGTTACTGCCTGGAGTGCCTACTCAATGGGCCTCTCGAAGGCAGGTTGCTAGACAGCAGCAGTGGCAAGTGTCGATCACAGATACTCTGTCCGCCACTTGTGGAGGCTTATCTCCATTTAGGTTTCCTTCTCATCCTTGCAGTGCTCACTCGAGCGAACCAGAGCCTGAGATTGATAAGCCCAGCGAGCCTAGTACAAACCTCAGAGGACTCAGGAGGTCATGGCTCCCTGGTGATTGCCATGTCGTTCTCCTCGCTCGGTTGACATGCACCCTGCTAGAGGGCCCTCATTTACTCGAGCTCGTACATCCGCGCCGTGGTGATCTCTAAGAGCTCGGTTGTGAGCATGTTGGCCTTAACCCACGAGACGAAGGCGCTCTTGCAGTACGCCTCAAACGCCGCCTTCTGCTCGGCTGTCAACGAGGGATCCCGTATCTTCCTACCAAGCACGGTCAGCTTTTCAGACCTCTCCTTCATGGTCTGCCGGAAGACCGAGGGCAGAATGATCGGCAGCGCTTTGGTCTTTCCCGTCAGAAGCTTCGAGTCGAACGGGACCACCGCGGTGCAGTACGTCTTTGGATCCATGAATATCAGATTCTCACACACTCCCAGCCCCAGTGGGCTGTAGAGCTTCATCCCAAAGCTCTCGCCCTGCTGGCAGATGTCCGCTAGTCCTTGCTGCTGCAGGCAATCCTCCAGTGAGGGGAATATGTAATTGTAGGGGGCAATCTTATTCGTCTTTGTGTTGCTGTCATGCACACAGGAGTTCCGACTGGTGACATACATCAGACAGTTCTCAATGGTATTTGCCTTGAAGAAGTCCGCTACGGCAGAGAAGGTCATACGCATGCAGTAGCACATGGAGACGGTCCCCGCCACGGTCCCCAGGACGATCTTTACGTTTCTGCAGTTGGCAATGACGACGTGTGAGCAGGGAGCAATCAGAAATATGGTGCAGTTGGCGCAGTTGGCAATGACAGCTGTGGGGGGTCTATGGGTAGCGGCAGCGAAGACCCCTATCCCTGCCTTGGAAAGGCTTCTGATGCGAATGTGGTTATAGCGATCATCATACTCATATGTGGGGATCCCCGATGCAGACGTACCTGGACGAGCCTGCGGGCATCCTGACGCCAGTGCTGGGCTAGCAGGGGCACTTAGCTGCGCCTTGGCTTCCAGTGTCGGCGTCGACAAGGTTCCCGAGGTACTTAAGACGTTAGACGAAGAAGACGACAGCTGAGGCTGATAGGAGCGAATAGGATCGGGAGCTGATGAAAATACAATATTTGCACAGTCGTACGTCGTGATGTTAAAGAAGCGAGAAATAGAGCTTGCTACAGTAAGAACTGGATCACCAATAGAAATCTCGAAAAATGCACAGAATGAGTCAACGAAATCTTCCTGCTGACTTGTCTCTGCCTGAAGCAATATATCCAGGCCTTCGATAGCATCCTTCGTCAGCGCAATATCAGCTCCATTGATAGATCCTGCTTGTACAGCTTCAGGGGTAAGGCAGAGCGCAGCAATGAGGATGTTGACATTGAGTGAAAAGTAGCTTTTTATCAGCGAGTCC